>NC_046221.1:161610939-162321630 GCF_009819885.2 Catharus ustulatus
AATTTTCATCAGGGTTTGCTCATGGTGTAGGCTCTGAACCAACACCTCATTTCATATTTGGGGCAATTAAACTCTTAAACTTTAAAACTTTAGGGAATTAAACTCTTAAGGGAATTGTTTGCTTCAGAGGCACCTTCTCAAATCAACAAGTTTGTGAGATTGCAGTGGAGAACCTCCATCTGTGTTTAGGTGAACACATTTATTTTATTTATCACACAGACTGCTGCTATCAGCTCAAAAATAACTACTTGAAATGTTATCTGCACCACATGCCTTATCCTACAGAACCTGTTGTGTTTTATAATGACACTATATATAAATTACCTCTCTGATATATGTCCAGCTTTATGAGCTAACTCCAAAGGAATTTCAGCATCCTGGATTATCATTAAAGGTGAGGATGAAGCTCTGTAACAAACCAGTAGTACATCAGTGGAAGTTTAGCTTGGCAAGAACAACACAAATTTGGGTTACAGCTTTCAGCTGAGGAACAGAATAAAGAATCAGAATTATAAGTGTGATTCTGTGTTTCCTCGTGTTTTCATAAACCAGAAATAATTGTGAGCAATTCAAAGAGTCTGAGCAACCTGATCTAGTGGAAGGCATCCCTATCCAAGGCAGGAGGTTGGAATAAAATGGTTTTTAAGGTTCCTTCCAACTCAAATCATTCCAAGAGTCTATGATTTCATAGGTGAGATCCAGTATAGGGAAGGAACAGCACTGCCTTCTACACAGGAGTGAAATGGTTTCATATCTTTAAGTTTTATGGTGGATATAACATCAATTTAGACCTTGAAAACAAGTAAGATGTGCCCTAGAAAGGTCAATAAATATCATTTTTGTCTTCACCGTGGTACAGCAAGGGTTAATAAATTTCCAAACACATTTTTTAGTGGGAAAATACCCTTGCTGTCCCCATTTAATCATGTGATAAATGCAGCCATCAAAGTGGGTTTAGAAGAATACAATTTCCTTCCTTTCAATAATTCATCTCTGCAGGGGGGTTTAAATGTATTAAATAACACTGCATTCACTTTGGTGCAAGGTGACACACTCACTAAGGTTTCACATTTGTTACTCCAGTTGCTGCATGTGATCTTTGCCAGGGCAAAAGTCAATCTAGACTCTTGCAGTGCAGCTTAGGCAAGGTGAGGTTGAAGGAGGGGAGGTGGATGGGGCCCCCTCAAACCAGCAGAAACCATTCCACTGGGCAGAAACACTCACTATATAATTAAGCTTCTGGGAAATAAAAAAAAAAAAAAAAAAAAAAAAAAAAAAGTCAAATATAGGGGAGTCAAGCCCATAAATTCAAGCTTTTAATTCATTTTTAAAAATAATTATAGTACTGCCATTGTGGTCACACACATCCTGCAGACCCTGCCTATGTTTCATCAGCTCTGGGATCTTGGCCTGTGTTTGCTCTCCTCTTCAGCTGCTGTCACACAGATGTGACAGAGCTGCCAGGAGTGACCCTCACTGCCCAGAAAAGCTGCATGCAAGGACAAAGCTCTCTGAGCAAGGTGAGTGTCCATCCAGCTGTGAATATAATCCACAGTTATGTTTAATTTTATTTTTTATTTGTGCTTATTTGTATCGCTGTAGGTGCAGACATTCTACAGACACACGTATACATTTATAGATATACAGATCTGTGCCAGCAGTGCTGACTGAACTGCCCACACTCACTGGATAAAAAGCAACACTCAGGAGGAAAGAGGATTCAGAATTCCTTGAGACCATGTCTGGGTCTCATGTAATAGGTGAGAAATGCTTTTCTTATCTATATGGGTGCAGCAACCCCCTCTGTGAATGAACCTGATGTGTGCATTTGCAGTATTCCCCAAATTTAGGAGCTGACTACTTAAGGGTGGAAAGGCTGGAGAGGAAATTTTTGCAAGGGCATGGAGTGATAAGACAAGGGGGAATGGCTTTAAGCTGAAGGAGGGAAGATTTAGATTGGATAATTGGAAGAAATTCCTCCCTGTGAGGGTGATGAGACACTGGACCAGAGAAGCTGTGGCTGCCCCATCCTTGGGAACATTCCAGGCCAGGTTGGATGGGGCTTGGAGCAACCTGGGATACTGGAAGGTGCCCCTACCCATGGCAGGGGGTTTTAAACAGATGATTTTTAATGTTTCTCCCAACCCAAACCACTGTGATTCCACGAGACAGAAGCACAGCAACCACCCAGGCAGCCACCACAAGCAACAGGAAAAAAAAAAAAAAAATTTGCAGAGCTGTCTCAGGCTATGTAAGAACAATAATGTGGGCACCAGCTGAGTGATCTGTCCCAGCCTTGGGCACAATATAGATTTTTTTCCCTGTCAAAGAGCTCTGTCCCATTAGCAAGGCTGGCTCACGGCCGTGTTCCATCGCGTGGCCCCAAACGCCTCCACGCGACCCCAGGGTCACCGTTCCATGGGCAGGGTCACCATTCCCTGGGCAGGGTCTGTGCCAGCCTGGGGGGACAGGAAAGTGTCTCCCAGGATTTGGGAGCATAAAAGCAAGTGTTTGCAGGGCTGGGGGCGAGGCTGGCACTTCCCAGACAAAACAACGCCTCGGCTTGAGGCTCCAGAAGTGACTCAGAGCTGGGGTAGAGGAGCCAGCAGAGCTGCTCTGGAGGAGGTTTTGTACAAAAGAGCCCCTTCCTTTGCCTTCATCCCCTGCCCACACAGAAACCTCTGTCCTTTCTCACTCAAACAAAAGGAAAAACTAAAAAAAAATTAAAAAAAATAAAAAACACAACACACAAAGGAGCAAACAAACTGAGAAAACACCGAACTAACCAAAACCCAGCAAGTGAAAACTCAGTTCTTTGTCTGGCTGCTGACAGAGGCAGCTGCAGTTTCTGGTTCCACCAGCAGCCACAGGCAAAGTGGGCTGGTCCCTTGAAAGGCACTTAGTAGAAGGCTGCCAAGGAAAATCCACAATGTTCAAGTTGTTTGGGGAATTCAGGAAATGGCAAGTTCCCCCCAAACCTGATGATACACATTCCTTTTTCATACAGATTTGATCTTTTCTTACTTTTCTTCTCTGGTAGGATAAGGAGATGTTACTGGAGGCTCACACCTCCAGCTTTTGACAATTCCTTCAATTAAAGCTATAGCAGCATTTGGGGTGTTTCTTACACATTTTTACTAAAGTCCAGAGCAGTCCTGGTGTCCCATAAAACCTGACACGAGCAGCATCTGGAATTGGGATGTCTTCCCAAGGATTTTTCGTTTTAAGTTTTACAGTTGAAAAATCCTGCCTCCCGGACAAAAAGGGGAGTTTAATGGTTACTTAGGGAAGTTCTGTGCCTACAAAGCACACTGGAATTTTTTTCAAGATCGTGGGCATGCTGAGAAGAAAAGACCTTCCCTTCCTAGATGCACTGGAAGCTGAGCAAGAGTACTCTGGACATTCAGAATATATTCCACCTCCCTTGAAAATACAGGCAACAAATTAAAAGATTAGGCGTGAATCTATTTCCATCCACTTATTAAATCCCTTTATGAGAATCTATTTCTCTAACCCCAAAGAGACAGAAAAGAAAAGAAAATATTTAAATTTTCTTAGGAAAATTGCTTTAATGACTGCCTTAAAAAAAAAAAAAGCCAAAAAACCTTTAAAACCAAATAAAAGCCCACACTTGAGTAAAGACAAGAAAAAAATAACTGTGTGATTTAAATGCTCCATATTGACAACCCTAGAAACAGGAGAGTGGGTTGATTACAATATGGCTTTTAATGGATGCACAGTCATTTAAAACAAAGTTGACATTATTGAAATAACACTTTTTACAGACATAGCTGCATCCCAAATGACCTTGAAAAGACATAGCAATTACTACCACATATGCAAGATAAATTATCACAAATATAATGCTTGATTTCCTCAGATGCAGCAGCCAGACGGGAACAGTAGGAACTGGGATGAATTCTGAGATAAGATGGTAGAGTCAATAAGACAAATGTGTAAATAAAAAGCTCCATTTGTCAGGGCAAAAGCTGTATTTTGATTGCGAGAAATTAAATTTTGCTTTTCAGGGAAATACACACCACATACTCTCACTAATGTGGAAGCTGATTTTAATCATGAGGAGCATGAGGAGCATCTACTGCATTAAAAACTCATCATTAATTATTGTTCAAAAGAAGCTGTTTGGTGCTGGCTTAGCCTGTGAGATCACACAGAATCACACAGAATCACAGGGTTGGAATAGACCTACAAGATCATCGAGTCCAACCCAAGTCCTAAAACCTCAACTAGACCATGGCACCAAGTGCCACATCCAGTCTATTTTAAACACATCCAGGGATGGTGACTTCCACCACCTCCCTGGGCAGAACATTCCAGAACTTGATAACTCCTTTCACAAAAAACTTTCTCTTAATATCCAACCTAATTATCCCATGACACAGCTTGAGGCTGTGTCCTCTGATTCTGTCAGGTGCTGCCTGGAGAAAGAGTCCAACCCCACCTGAGCACAGCCACCTTTCAGGGAGCTGCAGAGAGTGATGAGGTCAGCCCTGAGTCTCCTTTTCTCCAGGCTGAACAAGCCCAGCTCCCTCAGCCCTTCCTCACAGGGTTTGTGTTCCAAGCCCCTCCCCAGCCTCGGTGCCTCCTCTGGACGCGCTCGAGCGTCTCAACGTCCTCCCTGAACTGAGGGGCCAGAGCTGGACACAGCACTCAAGGTGTGGCCTCAGCAGTGCTGAGTCCAGGGCAAGAATGACCTCCCTGCTCCTGCTGGCCACACCATTCCTGATCCAGGCCAGGGGCCATTGGCCTTCTTGGCCACCAGGGCACACTGCTGGCTCATGTCCATCCTGCTGTTGACCAGCACCCCCAGGTCCCTTTCTGCCTGGGCACTGTCCAGCCACACCATCCCCAGCCTGTAACACTCCTGGGGGTTATTGTGGCCAAAATGCAGGACTCAGCACTTGGACTTATTAAACTTCATCCCACTGGACTTTGTCCATCCATCCAAATGTTCCAGGTCTCTCTGCAGAGCCCTCCTACCTTCCAGCAGATGGACACACGCTCCCAGCTCAGTGTCATCTGCAAATTTAGTAATGAAGGACTCACTAACCTCATCCATGTCATCAATGAAAATATTGAACAGGACTGGCCCCAGCACAGACCCTGAGGGACACCCCTGGTGACTGATCCCCAGCTGGATCTGTCTGCCACTGTTCCCTTCTACTCCCTGGCCACCCAGCCAGTTCTAAACCCAGCAAAGAGCGCTCCTGTCCAAGCCATGGGCTGCAGCTTTTCCAGGGAATGCTGGGGCAGACAGTGCCAAAGTGCTGAACTCCAGGCACACAACATCCACCAGATCCTCAGGGTGGCACAGTCTTGTAGCTGCATTTATACAACACCTACCATGACAAGGCCTGGTAAAAATAGAAGCCCAGATAACCAAAGTCATTACACACTCATGTACACGTGTGCAGTTTATGCAGACATTACTGCCAAAAAAAGTTATTCTTCCATAAAGCCAACGACTGGATCTTGCTGCCGCCAAAATGAGAATTTTACTCTGATCACATAAAAAGAACTACTTCATAAACACAGGAAGAAAGGGAGAAATGATGCTTCCTGTGGGAAGGAAGTCCATTTAAAGCAAGAATAAATTGATGCAGTCAGGAAAAAAAAGGAAAAAAAAAATAGAAAAGATTGTATATGCAAATAGACATTTAATAGCCATCTTTGTGCTTCTAAGAAATATAATTTACTGACCTTTGAGAGATGGGTCAAATAGGCCCATAGAATAAGAAACAAAGGCATCTTTTTGGCAACTGCCATATTCCAAAGCAGTAATTATCCTTTCCTCTCCCCGTGAGCAGCAGGAAATGAAGAGGGATGCCATTATACCATGACAATTACTGTAATTTTAATTTCTAAATATTGCTAAGAAATTTTTCTCAAAAAAAAAAAAAAAAAAAAAAAAGGCTGTTCAGATTTTTGATGTAGCTTTTGATAAAAACTCATTCCCCAGCTAAAAGAAAACTGTGTTTCCCCTTCTCCCCTTGGGGGAACCACCCACAAAGTCTGCGTGGTGAGAGAAAACCCACTTTCCTCCCCATTAGTGGAGAAGAGAGAATTGCAGAGAATCACAGAGTGGTTTGGGTTGGAAGGGACCTTAAAGATCATTTTGTCCAACCCTCTGTCATGGGCAGGGACACCTTCCACTATCCCAGGTTGATCCAAGCCCCATCACTTGAACTCACACAACCATGGGCACAAAACCAGATTCTTCCCATCAGAAGCAGATGAAGTTGGATGCACAATAATTATAAACAATTTAAAAGAATGATTCTTTGCATTTCCTGCGCTCAGAGACATGATTTGCTCTGTTGTGGGTCTTCCACAGTCTACCAATAATTATTTTAATATTATGGATAATCTATTTTGTGCATTAGAACATTATCATATCCAGCTGTTGCACTAGGGGATGGATTTCACCCTAGAGGACACGCCTGGTCAGCTGTCCAGCCTCTCCTGCCACTGACCACACTGCCCCAGGCGACACCTGAAATATTCCCACTCCTACATCAGACTCTGCCTGGGAGGAGGAGCTTGCACCTTGGTGCATCTGTTCAGGGGGAGGAGTGGGATTTTAAGCCCATCTTCCCCCAAAATAATCAGGAGTAGAGGTGACCATATCCCAAACCCAGTCTCTGCTGTAGGCTACACCAGCAATTCCCATAAACTGGAAACCACCTTCCAAAATTCCCCTTAAGAGCCTTTTGAGGTCTCATTTAGGCCAGTAGGTGAAGACTTAAAATTACTTTCACGGATTCAAGGGATGTTTTATTTTTTTTCTTATTTTTTTAATTGCTGCCACAAGGCAAGTTCAACAATGATCATTGAGTGTAGTAAAAAGTTGTGTCTTTCAATACATGCACCTATAGAACTCCATTGATTTGTCCATACACAAACACATTCCTACAAACACATATTTGATTAAGAATTTATATAACTTCAAGCTTCAAGGAGTTTTGGATCAATGCCTTTATTTTGCGTTTATAAACAAATAAACTCAATTAAAGAGTACTTACAACAAACCACAACGGGCAGGAAACTAATTTTCCCAAGGCTTCCCATGGCAATTTTTACCTGTTACATGGGTCTAGGGAATCAATTACTCCCTAAAGGGAAATTATTAGGGCTGGTGTTACCCAACATCTCACCTTTCCCACTCACCAGTGGGAGAGAAGTATAGGGACAGGCATCCAGAAAAACGAGTATTCTTCAGACCTCCTACGATTTGCTGCAATAAATTCAAGCATAAATAAAAGAGAACAAAGCCCTGCAGGCAAGCAGTGTTTGAATCAAGGCTGGATCTGCACCAAGTCACTGTGCAGCTTCACAAGGCCCATAAATCAGGTCTCCTGAACATATGTAGTATTTTGCATTACTCTATAGGGTGTTAACTTTAATGCCTTAATATATTCACATAGTGGTCAGGTTACAGTTCCTGTGGGAACCATAAATTTGTATGTCCTGGCCAATCTGCTGCTGAAAAAATAATAATAATAAGTTAAAACTAACCACACCACCACACTGCCTTCAGCAGGTTTTATACCTTTAATTTTTCTCCTTCCTGTACTTGAGGGAGGAAGAAGAGATGTGAGGCTGCAAATATACAGGGAAGCTGAAGCAGATGTGAATTAATTTTCATCCTTTCCTTGCATGAAGGCTTGTGTGTCCCCAGCCCAAGCAAGTGTCACTGCCTGAAAAAGATGCTCTTGGGTGTGATTAAACCTATTTCTGAGTCAGAACACTCACCCAGGACATGCTACAACTTCCTTTTTGTAATCCACCAAAACCACCTCACCTGCAAGGGACAGCTACAAGGAGAAACAACCTGAGCTGATCCAGTTTAACCCAATTTCTGCTGATTCTGCCCACACCAACCTGATCCTGCTACAGTCTCCCAGTGGTTGGATTCCTACCTGATTTAAGGCACATGGGGTTGTTTCTGTCCCATTCCTCCTCCATCCTCCTTTTCCTTCCACCTTACCATTACTCACTTAAAGATTTGAACATTTTGGTCTGGCATCCTAATTTTTTTTCCCATATTAAAGCCCTGTTTGCTTCCAAAGAAAGTTGTTTTTGGAGTCATCAATCAATTTCAACATACCAAAAGAGCTGGTTTCATCCAGGCTTGCTCCCAGTGCCAACAATTAGCAGTAATTAGCACTCCTCATTCTATTTGCACTGGTTAATGGCCAGCAGTGTCCCCCACCCTGTGGAGCAGCCATGGCCATGTCATCACATGGAGCCCAGGAAAGAACAGAGATGTTCCCTTCCCTTCAATCCACCCCCCAACAGCAATCAAACAAAAATGGTTAAAAGCCCAAGAAGTGATGCAATACAAACAGTGTGTAAACAAATCACAGTTAATGTGCACAAAATGACCCAATAAATATTTGATTTATATGCGATTTTACCACAGTTAAAGGATTTGTTATTTATGTCCCTTTTCAACACAGATTACCAGCTGGTGGACAAAACCACACTGTTAATTTTTATAAGGACAGAGCTGAAAAGTAACATCTGTGCACAATCTCTCCAAAAGTAGCAGTGGGAACCCTCACTGTGGATAAAGGAATTCATCAGCCCTTTGGTACCTTATTTTCATTTCACTGGCACCTAAACCAACTAAGCAACAAGGTCTAAGGCAGAATTGGAATTGCTTGAAACTTAGTTAATATTAAAGCTTTGGTCCATTGATCTGCACTAATTATGGGGTCTTCAGTGGCACCACTCCACTCTTTTTACACAGAATCATCAATTCCAAGTTACAAAGTACAATTACTTCTTGTATACATTAAGGAGGTTGTAGAAAACCAGGTGGTATGAGGTAGGGAGAGAAAAGTCATTAGGAAAGCAGAAAACCTTCTGACTGTCCCTTAAATGATAAAAAAGTATCAAAAATATCAGAAAAAATCACTGAAATTAGAGATAGAGTTCTGGGTTTTGGTGGCACAGTATCAGCTGCAAATGCCTACAAGTTCCTTAGCATGTAGGATTTAAGAGGCCAGCCTAATATCTGCTGAATCCTTATTTCAGCCAAAGGATCTCCTGGCATCAAAACTCTTGGAAATCTGTGGAGATTTCTTAAACACACACACAGAGATATTACATCCATAGTATTTTGCATTACTATTTATGAAAAGCTACACATTTTTTTTGTATATGTGCATGTACACTTACACAAAGATATCTTTATAGTCTTAATAATTTGCATATGTTCACTGGCACACATGCATCTAATTATATTTTATATATATTCACATAATGTACATATGAAAGTGAATATGTGCATCATATAGGAAGTAATCAGAGTATATATGAATATTCATACACAAATCAGAATAAATATATATACTCTGATTTTCTATAGTATGTATTAATTGAAAAATTTCCTAATATGGGCTAAAAAAGAAGAAAAAGGCTCAATTTGCATATGTATATAATAGCTAACCACAGTGCAATGCTGCCAAAGAAAGTAGAATACATAATCCTTCTTAAAACTGGGGACAGGTTTGATAAAAAAACTGTTCTTAATTTCTTCTATGAAATTGTTCTTGGAATGTGATTTCACTGTACCTACAAGCCCAGCTTCCAGGAAAAGGGGGTGTGGGACTGCTTTTTGATATATTCCATAGCAGACAAAGCTCCCATCAAGAATGGAAAAATGGCCCCATGAGGACAGAAAAGCAGAGAATAATTAAACAGGTCTTATGTAAGTCTTTTTCCTCTGAGTCCTGTTATCTTCCACCTCCAAACACGTCACACATCTCTATTGTGTGTCTCTCACTGGCTTCAGTGTAGGCAGTGGAGGAGCTCCAAGCTCTTCAGCATCATTTGTGGGGTTGGAAAACAGCTTTTTTAGCACTGTACTTAACTTCCAAAAACAGAGACACGTGTGAACTTACCTGTTTGGTGCTTCTCTGCCCAGTAGGAAGCAAAGCTTTGGATTTCTCTGCTATTTTCTGTTAAAAGGAAAAGAAAAATCAGAGGGAAAATGGCTGAGAAAACACAGTCCAAATATTTAGGGAAGGAGTCATATGAAGCTATTTTCTTCTGCTTTCTAAAGAAAAGGACATAGAGAAAGCTCTTACTCTTTAGAAAAACAAGGGAGTATAAAAGCATTGAAAAGTTCAGTCTTGCAGGCATTAAAAGTCTTCAAAGCTTGCAGAATGACAAGGTTATCAAAACTGAAGCAGGCATTTAAGGAATGACAGCTAGGATGTGGATAAGTAGCAATTTATCACTCAGATTGTTTTCCTGATGCAGCCGGGCACTCACAAGCTGCAGTGGTTAATTTTGGCACTTCTGAATTGATGACAGTTTTTAAAATAAAAGAAATCCAACCTAGATATACAGTTCAGATGGGCTGTACTCATGCACATTAGGGGGAAGAAAGCATAAAAAGATGTGTGTGTGTACATGGGAGTGGAGTTTTTAACCCAAATAATTCCAACTTCTCATTTAATACATAGCATAATTTCACTTAAAGACCCCACATTCAGTTCCTTGAATAGGACAGGTAAATAATTTTAAATTAAATTTAAAATTGAATTAAAATGAAGCAGCACTAGAGATGATGCAATTCTATTACACAACAGTCGTGCTGTTGAACTGCAATTTTATGTACATCTATTTATTTATTTAAGTTTTAAGGCACAGGCAGCAGGTGCTGGGAAATCAATCAGTCCAGAGTGTTTCTAATAGAGACACATTATTAAGTGCATGTTGCCAGCCAAATTTCATTACTCCTCTATAATTACAATATATCCTTCCCATTGTTGCAGGCATGCGTCAGACTCATTAAAGTGATATACAAAAGCCACCAGAGCTGCCCAGGTTTTATTTTGATTAATCCAGATATATCTCCTAACTTGCACTGCCAGGGAGGGAAGCAGTTTGGGGTTGCTAAATTTAAGCCATTACTACAGTGTTTAAAAGCAAAGCAAATCTGTTCATCAGCAGAGCCTCCCCAGGGTAAGGAGGGTGAGCAAGAAGCAAAGGAAGAGTTCAGGCTTTGTTTGTTTTATTAAACAGCTTGATCTTGGTGACACATTCCCAACCACAAGATGTGCCTGGAAACTTTCTGGCACAGCCAAACAGCAAAGCAGAGCCAGAAGATGGGGTAACAATTGAATTATCAGTGCTGCCTGCACATTTTCTGCAAGCAGAAAAGGTGAACTGTGCAATCACCTCTCCTTCTCCCCTGAGAGTGGAGGAACACCAAAATAAGGTCAGGGCTAATCCAGGGGAAATATTTCCTCCTGGACTCAGCACTGGGGTCAGTTTTGGGCCACTCCCAACAAGAAGGACATTGAGGGGCTGGAGCAGAGGAGAGAAGGAGCTGGGGAAGGGGCTGGAGCACCAGGAGCAGCTGAGAGAGCTTGGGGGGGCTCAGCCTGGAGAAAAGAAGGCTCAAGGGAGACCTCACACCCTACAACTCCCTGACAGGAGGGTGTAACCAGGTGAGGGACAACATTTTCTCCCAGGAAACAAGGGACAGGACAAGAGGAAATGGCCTCAAGCTGCCCCAGGGGAGGATTAGATTGGATATTTGGGGACATTTCTGCAGAGAAAAGCTTGTCAAGCACTGTCAGGCTGCCCAGGGTAGTGGTGGAGACACCACCCCTGCAAGTGCTCAGTAAATGTGTGGATATGGCCCTGCAGGATGTGATCCAGGGGCTGCTGGGTTAATGGTTAGATTTGATGATCTCCAAAATTTTTTTGCAACCTTAATTCTATGACACTTTGATGCTTGACTGACAAAGCAAGAAAAGAGGGAGGAAACTATTTATTAGCAGCCCTGTGGAGATGCTCCAGGCTCCTGGGAATTACACTCACACCTAACACATTCCCAGATGGGAGTGTGGAAGCAGGAGAGACACTCACTTTCTGCACAGCTCCATATCTCTGGATGGCATCTGACAGCTGGTTCTTCAGCCTGTCCAGCTGGAGCCGTTCTTGCTGTATTGGGAAAAAAAAAGAAAGATGGTTAGAAGGTCTGTTAGGGATTAATCCAGTAGCAGGCTCTGTCTGTGACCATGGGAAATTGTTCCCCAAATAAATAAGGTGGGCACAAATGGTGTCCTGAAAGAACCAGTCACACTGGGGCTGCCAGGGTGCAATAGGATTTTATTTTAGGAAATGTGATGCTTTGGTCTTTCAGGCCAAGTTAAATATAAAAAAATGTCACTTTGGATATTCAAGGTAGCATTGGAGAAAATAACTGAAGGGATCTTTCTATAAAAAGTTTTTTTTTTCAGGTGATAAATTATGATAGGAAGATTTGTGAGATTTCTTGGACTTGAGAAGTCAATCAGCCACAACATCCCCTTTCCTTGGTCTGACTGTCAGAAACCAGCTTATCTTCATGTTCTCCAAAACATGAACCCAAATGTCACTGCCTTGGAGTGGCTGGAGTAAAATGTAAAACAAAACAAAAAAGAACAAAACAAAAAAAACCCCAACAAAACCCAAAACTGTTCTTCGAAGGAAGAACGCAGCCTGAGTTAAATACCCAACATGCTTCCAAATCTTTGCTCTGAGGGAATGACCAAACCCAAACAGTTCTCCTGGAACTGTTCTACACCCTGGATTTCAGATTTCACATGTGCAGGAGCTCACATGTCCAAATTGTACAGAGGGAAATGCTGCAAGGAAGTGAGATGTCCCATTAAAAAACAAGTGGAAAACAAAACCCAATCTACACTATCAATGTTCACTTTCCAGCCATTTCAGCTGTTTCAGAAAACTGCTTGGGATTACCAAAGCAGATTTTATAAAGGATGGGATAAACATTTTTAATTTCAATGGCAGTATTTTCACATACAGAAGAATATCCCAGTTCTTCATCTAAAGATTTAAAACCATTTTTTAGAGCAGGGCAAGTATCATTTCCCCACCAAACAGATAAAGATCCATAAACGTTATGTTTGTTCCACATGCAAAATAAGGTAAGATTATCACCCTGGAGGGCTGATCTTATGCTCCAGCACTCACCCTACCAAAAAATGGAATCCAGATCTACCTCCCTATTTACATCCTTTGAGGTTAGTTTGGAATGAAGCCCTAAAAGAGCCATTTTGCATCAGTCTCCTGCCTTGTAGCACACTGATCCACTTAGAGCAGCATCTTTGCTCCTGCAATACTATCAATTTGCTCAGCTGGGCATCCTGACTCCAATATCTCCAGCAGCACTTGGAGATTTATGGGAAGTCAGAGAAAGTCCCATATTGCATCTTGTTGGCAGTGCATTACCCCTGGAAAATAAGGAAGAAAGGGGGAAAAAAAAGCTTTTTTTTTTTTTTTTTTCTGTGCATGCAAAGCAATCCACAGAAAAATGGATTGGTGAGGACTAACTATAAAGCCCTGTAAGGCTTTTCATGCTGTGAGTAATTTTATGGGAGGAGAGTTTGCAGTGCTACCCAGATTCCCAAGAGGGACTTACTGACCAGCAGCCAATATCCACCAGAACAATCCATTCTGTGTAAGGGACAGGGGCTACAGGCTTTCTATCAAAATTTGTAGGTTTAATTACTAAAACTTCACTGTTAGAAGAGTTTTAAAAAAAAAAAAAGTTTACTTAATTGATCAGTGAGCAGAAAATAGTTATTATACAATGTAATAGAGAGCAGAAAGTTTATTCCTCATATTACTGAGATTGTTTCTATTTCTTTCAGCTCTTAAATATTTTCCTTCAACTTTGCATGCTTCTCCCCATGACAGCAAAACCTCTTCTCCCTCTTCTCCCGAGAGTCCCCATTGCCTTCAAGGGCAAATAATGACATTCTTGTGTAATTTGGTTTAATGTGACCTTGCCTGACTCCCCTTTGGACCCAATTTATGTCACAAAATAGAGCCTGGATATCAGCACAAAAAACAAAAAAACACAAACAAACCCCAATCCCCATGACTCCAAGGCAGAATCTTTTGTTTCTTCAAGCTCATATGTAATTATGCAAGAAAACAAAATGAAAAAAAAACAAGAAAAAAAAAAACAGTCTTTGCCATCCATCACTAGTCAAAGCAATATGTTAAAAATTATTCTTGTATTAATTTTGATGTCTACATGTGGAAACTGTCACTCCAGACTTCCCTCCCCATCCTCTGGAGTAGACCATTACCCTTTTTTTTTTATTTATTTTTTTTTTTAGGCAGGCTGAATTGCACATGGTCCTTCACAGGTTACCAAGGTAGCCTCAGGTGACCCAAGTTTTAAATCCTTATCTCAACTGCCTGTTGGCAAGTGCCATAAATCCAGGCTGTAAAAAGCACTTGGTCAGAGATGAGTTGTGTGTTTAGAGCAGTCTTATTTCTAGGTGGAAGGGCAGTGAGAACAGAGTTGAAGTAACACAGGACTGAGGTAGTGAGTGAGAATAAAACATGAACTCAGGGAAGTCCCTGATTTAGAAACCATATGAATGCTGGAAGCAAGAGTTTAATAGAAATCAGGTAGAATTGTCCTTATTTTCTTTTCTGGTGCTGAATGTTATGTGGGTGAAAATTCTCCTTTCACTGGAATCTGGTCCCCACTTTTTGTTTGCTTGTGTTCTTACCCACGATGCACATCATGGCCCAAAGCCAGCAGTTAAATCTAGGTATAAAATCACTGCTGGAAAGTCAAAACCCTTCTGTTTGTCCAATCTTTGCACTGGGGACAACAGGATGGGGATCATTCATACCCTGTGGAACTGATGATGATGATGAGTTGAACCTAGAAATGACAGCTCAGTCTGCACACAAAACAGATGGGATTTTCTGGGGTAAACTGGAATTCAGAGTGGGGTAAATTCTAATTTAAAATCCTGCTCTGAGCTGGCCACAGCCTGTGTTTATCTATCCCCAAAGCTGCCTTTGCACTAGCACACAGCACTGAATCAGTGTCACATCCAGACATATTCCATGGCTTTGACCTTTCCCAGACACTTTACACACTCCCAAACTCACCTGCACCCCGTGCACCCACAACTGAGTCTTCAACTCATGTGAAGCCAGCTGATTGCTGCAACATTTTCACCCAAACAGAGACTCTGAGATAGATGTGAACTGGCCAAAGGCTCTGTTGCTGAGTTCTTGATTTCCAATTCCACATGAGCCAGTTTTGGGAGGAGAGCTGGTGTCTGCAGCTGTTTTCCTCTGGGTCATTTATAAGTGAAAACCACACTTGTTTGAGAGGAGAGGAAGTTACAGCAAGACACAGAGCATAACAGCTTTAAAGCACCCACTGCCACTTCTTATTTTCATTATTCCTCCTTCCCCAAGACCCATCATTCTCCCCCAAGAGTATCTTGACTGACACATACCCTGGATGAGCCTCTGACAACCTCAGACAGCTGCTTGATGGCTTTGGTGCTAGTCGTGATGGTTTTATTAGTCTCCTGCTGGGTGGCATGCCTGCAGAAGAGAAGAGATGATGGGAATTGCAATTGAAATTAATTGCATAATGAGACACTTGGAGAAATCTATCAAGCTGCAGAGCAATTGAGACAACACAACAACAGCAGCACACAGAGGCACAGGAGGCACACAGGAGTCCTGGGTCTTGACCAGCAATGGAAGCCAGAAGGAAATACTGGGAAGGAGATGCCCAAAATATTCTTCTTGCTGTCAGCACAAAGACAATGCCTGTGAACCATTCAAAGGGAAGTGATAAGGTGAAAACAGGGGGTGGACAGGGAACAAGGCCATCACAGATGGTTGGTATTGCAAATTTTCAAAGAAGGGTTGCACAGCAGAAGGAGACAGGACTGGGGAGTTTCCTGATGGCTTGTCCAGGAAAATATTGCTCTCAGGAGAGAAATCTGAAATTGAGCAGGACAAAATTATTTACCCTGGTCATTTACCCTTTAATCACACAGTATCACCAGGAAAGCACTTGGGATGGGAAGGTGTAGAGTGGGTTTTTGTGCTTTTTTCAATGCTTTACCAGCACTGAAACAGGCAGGAATGGAGCCAAACCCCTGCAGCCATGGGGGTCCCTCCCTTTAACACCCCAAATTCCAGCACCATTATTCCTTGCAGGCACTGGCTGCTGGCCTTGCTCTTTGGGACCATACAAATAAAGGAGAAGAGACATAAATGCTTCCCAAAGGAATTTATTAGCTCAGTCCAGTAGTTCTCAAGCCTTCTAAGGTCAACTGAACACTCTCAGATTCTAAGCCTCTCCAGAGAGCACTTCATATCCTTTTAGTCAGAAAGAAGTGTTTTTCCATGGGGTTTCATTCAAAAACTCAAGAAATACTTGTAAAAGACCTGGAGAAAATAATGTTTTTTCTCCCTTAGAGGACACATATGAGCATGAGCCACAGTTGCATTGAAAAACTCATCAGTGCATTTTTTAATATTTTTTTTTAGAGTGGTGAGATTTTAAATGAATGGAGGTTTTTTGGTTAAAAAATGTCAAAATGTCTATTTATGGTGCCTTGGTCCATGACTTGTCCTGACTTTTCAGCTCCTTCATTCTTCTCTGTCAGTTCTGATGGAGAGCAGCTCTTTTGAGATTTAGGTCAACTCTCCCAACACCTCTGAAGATCAAGAGAAGTCTCCAAACATGTTTTACCAGATGCAACTTAACTACAAATACATCAACACCTCTCTTGTTGAGCTCTTAATCCAAAGTTTGGCAGTTTTTTCCCCACTTCAATGTTTTTGTGCAAACAGATCTGTTGGGAAAGCTGTCCAGGATCATGGAAACACAGGATGGCCTGGGATGGAAAGGACATCCAAGATCATCCAATTCCAACCCCCTGCCATGGGCAGGGACACCTTCCACTATCCCAGGTGGCTCCAAGCCCCATCCAACCTGGCCTTGGACACTGCCAGGGATGGGGCAGCCACAGCTTCTCCGGGCAACCTGTGAACCTCACCACCCTCCCTGTAAATAAAATTACACGAGTTCATACAAGGCACCTACGAGTGAAAGCTTAGTACACCACAAAGGTAACATCTCTTAGCTGCAGAAAGGGAATTCAGATGTGTGTCAAGGATTGAACACTCATACAGAAGGCATGGACTCCTTTGGCACCGTGCAAGAAGGAGAAATAATCCCATATGAAGACAAAACCTGATCCAATAAAGAGTTATTACCTCTGTTTATTTAAATTAAGATACAATTTCTGTGTTCATTCATCAAAATGCACTTCACTTACTGATGATCCCAGCACTCACCACACCAGCTGAGCAATTACATCACTTTTAATTTGAGAAGGAAGACGTCACATCTATCATAGACAGAAATTCCATACTGCCATTGCAAGAGAGGTAGCTGGGAATTGAATCCTGTCACATTGCTAACACGGGGGAGTGCACAGTCAGCCTGATCCCCAATCTCTTAATCAAGTATATTTCACCACCAAATGCATGAATTCTATAAGCAGCAGATTCAAATCTCAGATTTCCATACCTAATTCCTGTTAATGAAAAGCAAGATGCTGGCTGGAGTTGACATCCGTTCGCTGACCTCATTAAATTATCTGCCCACATTACAACTCAGGGATTTACATACCAGTAATTCCCCATCCCCAAAGTAAAATGGTTTGTTAGGCTCTTGTACCTGATCCTTCCCAATCTCTAAAGTTAAATAAAGCCTTCTTCATTTGCATTGTAATGTAAATTTTATGTTAGATATCTTATGTAATAAATTTGTGCTGGGCACGAACTTTACTCTGCTGCAAAATAACTGGGAGCAGAAGTAGAAAAAAATTAAAGTTCTGCCTTCCACCTCTTAATTCAAAATGCACTTTAACCAACATGCTGGTGCTTGATTTTGGCACCTCCCACTATGTTGTCAGCATAATTAACTTCTTATTCTTCTGCTTCAGAGATGTGGTCAGGAGTCAGACAATGATTGTATTTAATTTACATTAAATGCTATTAAGACCTTAATTTAAAATAAAAAAAGCCCTCTCAAAACACTGTTTCCTGCAGTATTTTATTTTAATTTGTAATGGTAATAGCATATGTTGTTGTTGTTGTTGTTTTTATTAGTAGTATTAACAGTATTATTATTATTATTATTATTAGTCTTTATATTCTGCTCCCCATGGAAGCGTGGAAGTTAATTAAAGGGGCGTCTCTGATGAATAAAATTTCCTTCTCAAAAGAGATCTCCACAAAACAGTAAGTTAATACTCCATCTGTGGAGCTGCCAGGTTCAGTAATTTCATGACTACAAGGCGCACCCTTTTGACTACAATTTTGATCGAAACTTGGAAGCGCGCCTTATAATCCGGTGTGCCTTATATATGGACAGAGTTCGGAAATTTGACAACCTGGAAGTGCGAGCTGCGAGCTGAGCCGTGAGAGGGGGCGGGAATGCCAGGGCCTGCGGCACAGGGAGGGTGCCTGGGGCTGCGTTTAAAGGCTACACCAATCTGTGAAAGATGTTTGCAAATTGAGCACCTGCCAGTGAACCCCGCGATCGCGCGATTCTGTTACTAATTCGTTACTTTGTTGTGCGCGGATCCTCTCTGCAAAAAAAAAAAGTGCGCCTTATAGTCCGGTGTGCCTTATATATGGACAAAGTTTGGAAATTTGCCAACATCTGGAAGTGCGCTTTATAATCCGGTGCGCCTTATAGTCATGAAATTACTGTACCTAAAACACAAACGTAGCAGAAGATTTACCTGTCTACAGCTCTGCTCTGAAAACAAACCCTGGAAGGGTGAACACCAGAGACGGCATCTCTTAGGAGGAGTAACATCTCCTGCTGAGCATCTCTGCGTGCACAAACGCTGCGAAGACAATGCACTAAATAATCCAGGAGATGCCAAGCTGCTGCTGTGAGCTCCCTGTGGCTGCTGTTTCCTCTGCTGGAGGAGCACGGTCCAGCACATCCTGATCCCCAGCTGCTCACTGTTTGTTCTTTGAATGATCACCCCTCTCATTTATTTATCCAGTTTTAAAAGGAGCTCTGCAGAGAGGCAGATGCAGCACTGGCTGCTCCCCTTCTCCTCAGGAACACCAGGAAGGAGCTGAACCTCTGCCTCTGCTGCTTCCTTGAGACACCTGATGAATGACCAAGCCAGTGGAAAAATCATCAGACCCCAAGTGCAACAGCAAACACCAACAAGGGAAGGAGTTCTCTCTGCCTCACTGTGCCTGCTGATACAATAATCCCAAACAGCTTTGTTTTCCAGCTCCAGCAGGAAATGCAATTTCCACTTATCAAACAAGATATAGCTTATTTTATTTTCATCTGATCCCTAATGGAAGAGCAATAACTATTTTTTTGGGTACAGATCAAAGATACCTTTGCTGTAGGGGTTTGAACACCATTAGATTCAGAATCCCCTTTAGCACAGGGCAACTGCACAGCAATGGAGTCATTTTTGGCATTTAAAAGTGGCCAGGTAGGACTGGCAAGAATTAAGCCAGATAGCTCAGCATAACTCAAAACTTGTCTTTTTCACAGCTGCTGTAATATTTGCTGCAATTTTCTTACCCAAAAAGGGGTAAAAATCAGAGTATTTTGAGCAGAGCACTGAGCTGCAGGATCTGTGGTTTAAGCAGAAGTAGTTTGAGCAGCTGCATTTACATTTATTTCATTGCTGATGGAGACAGAAATGCATAAGGGGGCAGAGGAAGATTGGCACCACAGGCCATCTTCCTGTCTTACAGATGGATTCTGTGAAGGACTGGTGGTATGGGAACTGATAGACCCCAAACCACAAATACAAGTAGATAAAACTTCATTCATTGCCCACAGGGACAGCAACGGATCCTAAGGATCCTATTCCCCTTTCTTCACCTCATAAAGGTGTTTAACCACAGAGAAAATTCAATGGAAATTCTTTGTGGAGGGGGACACCTGCAGCATGAAGTTCTGCCCTGGAATGTGGTCAAAAACCTCAAACAATGCCCTATTTTTAAAGCTATTAGTTGTGGGCTGAGAGGGGGGCCATGTGCTGGGTTTTGGTGTTGAATTGTATTAAAACTCATCTGCCACACCAGCCTCAAACCAACACCTGACAGCGAGGCAGAGATTTGGCAGATGAGCTGCCAAGCTGACCTGGAGGCACAGGACTGGCAGCCAGCACCTGTAAACTAAAAAAAAGTCCATCCCATTTTCCACAGGGTAGGTTCTTCTAAAATATTCCTCCTTGGAGTGCTTGTGGAAAGCCATCCTTTGGCTAAAGGATGTGCTCCAAGGATGTTCCTTGGGGCTGAGTGAAAAAGATTTGCCCTCAGTCATTGGCCTGGGTGGGTTACATCAACATCTATCAATTGATTGTTTTGGTAGCTTTAACACAATTTCTTTAATATTGCTTTGATTTAGTGCATTATCCTCTATTTGATACTGTAGTTTTAGCTTTTACACCGCGTAGTAAATAATTCAGATTGAGTTAATTTTGTCTAATCATTTATCATAATAAAGAATCCATTTTCATGGATATATATCTGATTTGGCATCATTAAAATTTGAGGGACAAAGTTGTAAAGCTTAGACGGTTGACAAAGTTTGGGGATAAGCCTGGATCCAGCTGCTCCTGAGCTCCTCTCTGAGGAGTTTAGAAAGCAGAGGGGTTCTCTTTGCACCTCAAGACTTCAGGAGTCAAACTGTCCAGGTCCTATAACCACCCTTGCAGTTAATTAATACCCATTCCAAAGATGTTAACACCCATCCTCTCACCCATGGAATTGTTTATCACACATCCTTCCTATCAAGGACTGTGGCTCTCTTCCTGCATGATGAATGTGGGGGGCATCTCTCACCTCTAAGTATTTATTAGAAATGTAAGTAAAGCAGGAAGATGAGCTAGGAGGAACAGTTATTTTTTAGAATCATAGAATCATGGTCTCACAGGGTGGTTTGGGTTGAAAGCAACCTTAAAGATCAAACCCTGCCATGAGCAGGGATGCCACCCATTAGATCAGGTTCCATCCAACCTGGCCTGGGTTGTTTCACTGATTTCCACCAAGCCCTAAAGTATATTTACTGTGTTGTCACAGTCATCAAAAGAAGAAACATTAAATCTACTTATTCTTACTCCACACTGATTTCTCAGCCATTTTTCCCCCCACTTTTTCTTCTTCAAGACCTAATTGTGCCTGTTGAGGAATAGTTTACAGTAGTGCAAAATAAGAGCTCTAATTCTGATCTGTCAGCAAAGCCCTTTGCATAGGTGTAAATCTCCCAGCAGAGTAAAAGGCAGGAGAAATACACACGGCTACATCCAGGTTTCAAGCCACACAATATTCTAAAATAAAAGCATCATGGATTTCCAATTTGCCTGTCACTTGAAAGTATTAGGAGACGTGGCACTATTTTTCTTACAGGAGCTGAGGGGATGGTCTGTGGCTGTGTGGGAAAAGAAGAGGAGGTATTTCAAACCCACCTGACACGGGTGAAATATCATCTCTAGAGAGGAACACCGTTTGCAGTTCTGTTGTTCAGAGGTTCTGCATTAAAACGCAGGAATTTGTCAGCAGCCCTCACAAATTTCATCACAGAAGTGCAAGCCTTAGCAAAATTTTTCATGGCTTTTTCAATACCTATTTTTAAATACCTTTTTTATCATGGCTCCTTAAAATTAAATAATCATAAATAAAGAAGCAGTTATTACTGAAATAAGGAGAGTGCTTGCTCCCCTGCAGGATTTGACCAGCTGCAGGCAGCTAGTTACTCATTAACCACTACCAAAAATTCAGATTTGTGTTTTTCAATTAAATCATCTGCAGAACAGTTTATGAGGCACACCCCCCTTAATCCTGCATCACCTGCAGATTAATTCAGCATCACCTCAGACTCCATCTGTCAAGTCATTTCTGACAGATCTCAAAACAGGAGCCCATGGGAAGCAGCTCAACAGTGTCACTGCCACTCGTCACCTCTCATGTTGTTTTTCTTTC
Source organism: Catharus ustulatus (assembly GCF_009819885.2). NCBI lineage: Eukaryota > Metazoa > Chordata > Aves > Passeriformes > Turdidae > Catharus > Catharus ustulatus. The sequence continues at coordinate 161,632,810 of NC_046221.1, forward strand.
TCCCACCCATACTATCCCCAAGTAATTTTTAAAATGAAAAGTTTCACTTTCTTTCCTAATGAGAGAGCCCCTTGAATCCTTTGTAACCACCCTGCTAGCACTGAGATATATTACACTCCCTCTCCTTCATTATGCAGTAAGCTTCTTAGCTTATGAGAGGCAGAAATTAATTTAATTTAACATAATTTCATTTTGATGAAACCTGGTGCCTACTGATCATGATAGTCATATTTTTTTTTCCTTGCTGATAAACTGCTTGTTTCTTTTTTACCTATTTTTGTAACTTTGCTTCTGCTGAGGTAAAACCATCCTCCTGCACCAGATTTCTGCAAAAAAACCCCAAATAGATCCCTCCCTTTCCAGCCCAAGGATCTCAACTTCCTTCCTGGAATCCTGGAATCCTGGAATCCTGGAATCCTGGAATCCTTCCTGGAATCCTTCCTTCTTTCCCTCCCAGGTTTTTCAGGGCTGGGACTCGCTGATCTTTAGGGTCACTTCCAACCCAAGCCATTCTATGATTTGATGATTTCACTTCTGCACAAGGAAAGCTCAGAATTGCTGATTTTAGGGTTCTGCAGTTAACTTGCAGAGAGATGGGGAGAACTAAAGATTTTCTAAGTCATGCTTGTAGTCCAGAAATACAGAGAAAAAAAATATAAATATACTGTAAAAGAGTTTTAGAAACTGGTGGAAGGTGTCCCTGCCCATGGCTGTGTGATCTTTAAGGTCCCTTCCAACCCAAACCATTCAGTGACTCTGTGATGAAAAAGTCCCCCTGCCCTGCAATGGCACAGATGTGGATGCTCTCTTAGTTTTATCCTCAAATCTGTTTGTGTCTGACTCCAACAAATGCAAACTCCCTCTTAACAGCATTGCAGAACACATTTTGTTGTTGGAAGCTACAGACTCAAAATCCAAAATGTAACAAATCCCAAGGACTTCACGAAGATAAAAATGATGAGTGATGTATCTGCTTAAACAAGTTCACTCATAATTTATGCTCCTGAAGAGATTAGCTGCTGTGTTTCAGCACAGAATCACAAATTTTGCTTTCAGGGTGCACAGTGTGCCAGAAAGTGCCCTGCACACACACACAGACACGTGTGAAGGAAAGACAGGGACAAATGGACAGGAGATAAATGGCACTGCAGATTAATGCAGTCTATTATACTTCCCACACTCCCTCTCTTGGTTTTAGCATTTAACATGCATTCAATACTCGATAGAGCACTGTGGAAAGCAAAGATGAAGGGTACTTTACTGGTGTGAATGAATGAATGATCGATTGTTTCAGCTCTCCTTGAGAAATTACAATGGAACCATCGTTAATAAAAGAGCTACTACTTGGAGGATGAAAAGTTTTGGTGAAGAGAGATGTGGGTTTTTTTTTTTTTTAGGCTTTATTTTGATTTTAAAAGTTGCTTTTGCTGGCTCATGCGTTTTCTTGCCACCAAACTTTTTCAGTGGTGAGAGCATGCAGAGAAAACATCTGCAAAAAGGGAAGAAATCACATCAATTTCTGAGATGTAGGCATTTCCATCCCAGAAAATACACATTTCATTAAAAAAAAAAAAAAAAAAAAAAAGGCACCAAAAAACATTGCTTAAACCCAGGCAATTTTAATTGAAAAACGAATCCATTTCACTCAAACGACTGCGATGAGTTTTGTTATTTTGTGAAGTGAGCAAGAAATCAAAGGCAAACAAACAGCTCGAGACACTTTTCAGCTGGCTGTGGTTATTTGTGTATTCCTAGTTAGGGGCATTAAAGCACAAATGCTCTTGTGTGTATGCTTAAATTAAGTGATGTGCCTAAAGCCGGTTCCTCCATCAGGATTTAAGTGAGAAGGAAAAGGCATTAGCAGCAATTGTGCCCCTGGAATTGTCAGTGAGGAGCAAACAGGCTGTCTCCTGCAGCTGTGAAAAATGTCCACCCTTGGACTAGCAGGAAATCTAACCAGAAAGGCAATGACCAAGCAATTCTTTTGCAGTCCAAAGAGCAAAGCCAGGTGGTTTATCATCTCCAGGAAAGTCAGCTTTAAGAAGCAGCAGACACATTCCCAGAGCCCTGCAGCAGTGCAGCCCTGGCAGGAATCAGGTGCTGTGGGCTTCAGGAGAAAGCAGCTCAGCAAAGGAAACACATTTGTTACCCTGATCCCCTATTCCATCCCAGATTATGAATGAAGGAAAAGTCACCATGAAGTTTTCACAGACCAAACTGGAGGAAGGTTTTATTCATACTGGTTTTCTTGATGGAGAATATGAAGACAAAGTTTCAGAGCAACAGCACCAGGGACACCAGGTTTGTTAGAAATGCACTTTTTAGGCATTGTAAAAAGACTTCATACACCTCCACACTGATGTTAATAAATATTGCACTGTAAATATAAATTATTTAAGCTGTCTGTGCAATGCAAATGCATTGGTATTTACAACAGGTGCTGAAGATGATGCAAACTCCACTAACAGTGAAGCAACATGCAAAGAAATCCAATCCTTAGCTAACTCCTGCTCTATTGGATTTGCTTTGGTACCATCATTGGCAGAGGCAATGGCATAGCTTTTGGCTCCCAAGACAGATGTTTATGGATCCCACAAGTTGGGTTTCTCCTGGTAACTCTTTCTTTTCCATCTGGAAACTCCATTCAGGTGGGACACGATGATTTTGGGTTTAAATGCAACTTCACAAACAAGTCCTGCTTCAAACATGGCTCATCTGTAGAGTCCATATCCTTCTAAACAGAAAAGCATCTTTTGGACCTCTCATTACACAGACAGATGCCTTTCTGTCTCCAGAAAACACAGTCTTATTGTGCTTTATTTACGTCCCACATTCCACCTCCCTAATCCCAACCCTCTCTCTCTCACATGTACTACAGAGGAGGAACTGAATTTTCCCTCCATACCATTTCCACACCCCCAACAATATGAACTTCACCAAAACCAAACACCATCCAAAAGTTCTCTAATTCCTAAAAAACACCAAAAAACCCCAAAAACAAACAAACAAAAAATGATACCAAGAGTTTGCTACTATACTTTTTTAATATCAATCTCCCTAAACTCTCATGCCCAATTCCAAATTCCTGTAAATCTCCTCCTGGTGAGGTACATGTGGAGTGTTGTGTCCAGTTCTGGGCTCCTCATACAGGAGAGACATGGAGCTCCTGGAATGGGGCCAGTGAAGGGTGATGAGGGTGATCTGGGGACTGGAGCATCTCTGATAAGAAAATGAAGGAGCTGGGGCTGTTCAGCCTCGAGAAGATACGACTGAGAGGGGATCTCATCCCTGTCTGTGTCTGCAGGGAGGGTCAGAGAGGGACCAGGCTCTGCTCCTGGTGCCAGCAATGGGACAGGAGGAACGGGCAGGAGCTGATCCCAGGAAATTCCTGGACATGAGGCAGAACTTCTTTCTGAGCACTGGAATCATCCAGAGAGGGTTTGGGGTCTCCCTCACTGGAGATATTCCAGAGCCCTCTGGACACAATCCTGTGCTCTGGGATGGCCCTGCTGGAGCAGGGAGGTGGCACCAGGTGACCCCACTGTTGTCCCTTCCAGCCTGACCCCTTCTGTCATTCTGCATTCCCAAAACATTTCCCTAACCACATCACCCGAGCTAGGACAGGACCTCCTGCCCCATTCCATCTCCACACATTTATAAAGCACCTCCCACCCTCACCTGTCCAGCTCTGGAACTGAGAAAAGACATCAGGACTTCCCACTCTGCTCCTCTGATCACATTTTCCCTGACAGGGGATGTCCAAACCACTTCCTCACCCACCTAAAATTCACCCCACATTCATATCCACCCTCACCTCCTAAGCCAGACCTGTAGCCCTCAGCCTGGTGCAAAAACATTGGGGCCAGAATGGGAAGTTGCAAACTGCTGCTGCTTAAAAAAAAAAAAAAAAAAAAAAATTAAAAAAAAAAAATTTAGCTTCATGACTCCTTCTGATCACTTCCCCTGCTGCTCAGAATGACTTTAACTGCTCCATGTGCTGTGGGGCTTTCTGCTCTCACCTTTTCTGCTCACACTGGATCTGTTGCACCCTCCTGAGCAGCTCCCCCAACTCCACAGCAACAGCAAACACCAAGTGCTCCACAACTTTGTTTTTTCTCTCTCCTCCACCTCTTCCTCTGCTGGAAGGGGTTTTGGAGTACAGTGCAATGCAGAGAGGGAGGTCAGCTGGAGGAAAGAGACATTTTAAAGCACAAAGTGAAGCATAAAAGTCAATGTTGGTAACAGTGCTGGCACTTTCTGAACACACTCCCTTGAGGCACTTGTGCCAAGATCTATTTTTTCTGATTTTATTTCTTTTCTCTTTTTTATTTTATTTTATTTTTTTTTAAGCAGAAGACAGGAGAACAGAAAAATGTGAACATGACATAAGGCAGGAATCATCTTTAAAATATGTTTGCTTGAGAACAGGATTTTTTTTTTGTTGTGGTTTTATTTGCCTTCATGTAGCACTTTGTTCTCAAAAGCACAGAGATAACTGGAAGGAATTGTGCTGGGAAGAGAAATGGATCTCAGCAGCCTACTTGCCACCTATTGCTCTACCCCTTATACTTCATATGCCTCTTTAAGTCTGACATCTCTGCAACTTTCTGAACATAAGGGCAAGCTGTGAAGTACAAGGCAAATTAATATATTTATCCTGCACAGAGTGCAATGCACTCAAAATACAGAGTCTAAACCTCTAAATACTTTCCTTTCTCCTTCACTGTCCTTTCCATTCACCTTACATTTCCCCCTGCCTGGCACTGCTTTTTGAGCAACACTTTAATTTAGCAGGCAGATAGATGTATCTGTCTCTTTTCAGGAATGATTACATTTCCAAAACAGGCAAAAATCTTAAAATAAATGCCACTGGTGAGACTCCTTTGCTCATCAGCCCCACATTTCATTACTTTAAAGATCCTTCAGGCTCTCAGGTGACAATAATGCATAATTTCCAGCGTGCCAGAAGTCGCTCTTCCCTATCACCCTGCAGTGGCATCAGACCATAAAGCAGACGAGCACTTAGATTACAAAAACACAAGGCACTTTATTGGCCCATAAAACACCCACTAGAGCAGCCATGTGAATGAAGACCCCATTTTGTGGGACAATAAATTTTGCACCAGCACCCACAAGGCACTGCTATTACAGGAGTTGTGCAAATCACCATCCTTGGTGCATGACAAAAAAAAAAAAAAAAAACCCTCAGGTTGTGGGCAGGAGGAGTTGTGCCTCCACAATAATTAAAATGCACCACTGGTCGTCCAAAAAAAAAAAAAAAAAAATTAAACTTCAAAGAGATGCTGCCCTAGTAAGAAACAGGTACAAATAGATAATAAAAGGATAAATAAACATAATAAAAGACCTAAGGAAGTCCATTACAAATCACCAGGCTCTGGGGTTGGTTTCAGGTAAGGCAAGACTCACTTTCTGCTGGCAGAAGGCAATGGATGAAGCATTTAATGAACTCTCTGTTTACAGGGAGGGCCAAGGGAAATATCCAAGTGTTCCAATCCATTCAAATGTGAAAACTGTGAGCCCTGTTATCAGAAACCTCTGCTGCTGATAGCAAATTTGTTCTCTAGGGGAAAAATGGATTCAGCTTAAGAACTACTGTTAAGAGTCCAATGCAGGTGCTTGAAAGAAAATTACCTGATGAAAGATCAATAATGTTTCTCCTCTCTCTGAATCGAGGTTCATGTGCAGAATAAAAAATTCCAGAGACTGATTCTCTGTTGCCCTGCTTCAACATGAGCCATTGTAAATGGAACCAGGGTAGGAAGTCACATATTTAAAATCATGTGGTGAAAATCACATTGCATTTGTGCAGGTGGGGACACAAAAAGAGAAGAAAACAGAGAAAATCACACTCAGTGCACCATAAAAGCAGATGGAGCAGCCCAAATTGTTTCCTTGCAGCCTTAGTGCTTAAAAAACAAGTTTTCATACAAAATGGTTAAGTGTGCTAAGTTTATGCAACAGCTACCAAAGAGCTGAGCACATGGATCCAGCTGACAAGTTCCCTAAATGAATTCAGCAGCAATGTCCATTAAAGGACCAAAGCACCACAGGAGAGATGCTCCTGAAGCATGTGACTGACCTTTCCTTTTAAAATAAAAAGGTTTTACATCAAAACAGGGTCAGGCTGAAATGCAAGAAGATAAAAGGAGTAATCCTAAATATAATTTTTTTCCTTTTTCTTCCCAAACCAACAGTAGAGTTTGTTCACCTGAAAATGGACTTCTGGAGTACAGTGAAAATCTGGAGAATTTCAGACACGAGATCTTGGATAAATGGTGATGGCTCAGCTATTATAGAGTAGGGAGAGATTTTGCCCTCCTTGTCAGCTCACTAAAATCTCTCTGTGTGTGCTGTGGGAGCAGCAGGAAGGACACATCAGCTCCAAACTTCTGGGCTGTTTTAGTGTGATTTGAATCAATAATTCCATAGATTTCTGAATGAAGCCATTGAAATTAAAAGTTGGGGATAATTCATTGCATGAAAAGTCCTGCCCTTGGGTCACAACAACCCCCTGCAGTGCTCCAGGCTGGGGGCAGAGTGGCTGGAAAGGGATTCCTTACTATCCAGTGTTAATTATTTAATTGAGAGAAATCAGTCAGTATCAGATATCCCAAATCCCAAGACAGTTCTTGGTTTGTTTTGTTTTTTTTTTGGGTCAGGACTTCTCCCAGCTGAACAAAACACAAACCTGGGTGAGATCCAGACCCATAATTATTGATGCTTGTGACATCCAAGCCACCTATCCAAACCCCCCTTATCCAGGAGGCACCAAAACAGACTGTGGCTCTCCAGCTACTCAAAACCCTCTAGGAATTTAGTGTCTGTTCCTTCCATGGGTTTAAAATGGAGACAGGCAGATGGGAAGGGAAGGGAAGGGAAGGGAAGGGAAGGGAAGGGAAGGGAAGGGAAGGGAAGGGAAGGGAAGGGAAGGGAAGGGAAGGGAAGGGAAGGGAAGGGAAGGGAAGGGAAGGGAAGGGAAGGGAAGGGAAGGGAAGGGAAGGGAAGGGAAGGGAAGGGAAGGGAAGGGAAGGGAAGGGAAGGGAAGGGAAGGGAAGGGAAGGGAAGGGAAGGGAAAAAAAGAAAAAAGAAAAAAGAAAAGAAAGAGAAAAGAAAAGAAAAGAAAGAGAAAAGAAAAGAAAAGAAAAGAAAAGAAAAGAAAAGAAAAGAAAAGAAAAGAAAAGAAAAGAAAAGAAAAGAAAAGAAAAGAAAAGAAAAGAAAAGAAATAAAAGAATTTTTTTTTTTTTTTAAATCACTGCTTCCTGATTACCTACTTTTTATTATTAATGATAAAAAAAATTAGGAGCAATTAAGTCATCACTGGGTGGAAGAGCTAGGAGGGCCAGTGATATTTTTAGCTGCATAGCCACACAGAAATGCTCTGCCCACACATTCCACCCTGTTAGACCAACATCAGCCAGGCAGTTTGGGGTTCTCCAAGCAATTCCATCAGAGTTGGTGCCCAGGGTGGTCCTGACACAGCTGCAGCCATTGCCAGCCCTGTCACAGGCAGTCACAGCTTCAGTTCAGCAGCATTTCAGCAGGTTTTTTTAACAGAAGATAAAAAATCTCTATCAGTGCTGGATCTTATCTACCCTAAAAACTCCCATAAAGAAACTTGCTGAGTCAGCTGTATTCCTTTGATTACTCCACATCAATCTCTTGTATAAATGTATTCATTTAATGCCACTTCAGAAGTTTGCTTTATTATTATTATTATTATTATTATTATTATTATTATTATTATTATTATTATTATTATTATTTTTACTATTACTATTATTTTTGAGGCTGGAAGATGCCAGAGATAACTGCTAAGAAAGGTCTTTGGTGCTGTCTCACTGAGAACAGAAAATAAAACCAGCAATCCACAGCACCAGCTTTCAAACAATGATAGAAAATCAAATTGTCAAAAGTCTGCATGTGTGGCAGGGAGCCTGATCAGGGAACTTTTCTCTTAATAGAGAGAAAATATTGCAGAAATATTCCTCTTCCTTTCTGCCCTCCCTCCCTGGAGAGCTGATTTTTAACACTTCCCAACATGCCTGGTACTCTCCTGCCTCTCCTGGTACTGGAGATCAAAAAAGTTTGCCAGAGTTTAGACAACATTTCTTGTTAGAAGAGCCCAACAGGTCAGTAACAGCTGTTGTCTCTTGAGAAAATCTGCTTGCAGATGGGATGGTTGGGGGAAATTCAAGGTATTTCAGTTAATTGTTAAAAATGCTGAGCAGCTTAGAGTCCCTCTGAAGCCACACAGATGTTGAGTAATAATAATAAAACCCTGATAAAACTCTGGTTTCAGGAGAAAGCACTGCCCATAATAAAGCCTGTTTCATATATGCTGGCTTTTTCCATGTTTCCTTTTCAGCAGAATCAATTTTTCCTTTTGTTGTTGAAGAAAATAACTATTCCTTACCTGCATGATAAGATGAAATTTAACATTGTGACTGCACTAGCTGATATTTTTTCGGATGTTGACTGAAGGAACAAAAAACATTTTTTTAAAGTTTGAGGAAATAACCTTAAAAAGGAGATGCTTTCCTACCCTGCATTTTCTGTCGGATCCTTTTTTTTTTTTTTTTTTCTGCAAAGATAAAAAAACTGAGGTCACCCAAGACTTTCCAGTTAATTTCCAGCCAAATATCCAATTGTCTTGCATCAGCTGCCCCTTTCAACACTCTGTTTGGGTTTTTTTGTTTGTTTGTTTTTTGGGGTTTTTGTTTGTTTTAATTTTAGTGGAGGGAGGGTCTTGGTTTTGGTTTGTTTGGGGTTTTTTTTTGGGTTTTTTTGGTTTTTTTTGTTTTTTTGGTTTTTTTTTGGTTTTTTTTTGTTTTTTTTGTTTTTTTTTTTTTTGTTTTTTATTTTTATTCCACAATTGACTCCAAGGACAATCTTTCCCCTCACTGAAGCACTGGCCAGGTGCACCCTGATCCTACAGAGAGCACAGCATTTGTTTTTCCTTTTGCAGCACTATTTAAAAAAAAAATGCATTAAAGAGCCAGGTTTCTTCTGTTTTAACATTTTGGCTTCATTCCTGTTTCAGTTCCCCTTTTTGTTGTACTCAGAACTATTTTCTGCTTCTTTCCTCCTGTTTTCTGTGCCTTACCAAGGGGGGTTGGAGGTTCCCAAAGTGATGCTCTCCTTTGGGCTCTCACTGCACTACAAATGCTGGCAAACAATATTGAAATCTCATTTCAGGAGCAGATGTAATTGGGTCTGGACTTACCTCCGGCCTTACCCTGACGTAATTCCATTACCTTTAATGCAATTACTCTCCATTTGCACCGGTGTCTTGAATTGAACTTTTGCTTTTCAGGATTTATAGATCTTGTTTTCCTACCATTTAAAACAAGAAGCCAGCCAAAGTCATTTCCAACTCATTTTGCCCCTCCCCAATAAATTCAGGCATTATTACAGTTTATCTCTGTGACCTCCACTTGCTCTTGTTCATCCATCTCATTATTCATGATTTCTGCAGGACACGTCGTTCCATTATCTTCTATTTATAACCTGGCATGTGTGAGAACAAAAGGGGGCAGAGTTCTCCAGAATACACCTTTCCGGCCTTTTTTACAAATTTTCTTACTCATTTCCTTACTCTGCCTACAGCCTGTCCTTTGTCCTCCTAAAATTTGTGTTCTGTCCTTTAAATACAGCTTCCCATGATCCACCTTGAGACTAATAAAAGGAAAATCTGAAGAGGCATTGGAAGATAATTTGTGAAGTTGCAGAAACATAAAGAGACAATTGCCATTATCCAGTTTTTAGTTCAGTCCAGGTGGGAAACCACAATTGTTGATGTGGTGGGTGATCAGAAAGTGAGAGGTGGGAAAAAGGCTTCCAGTTCATCATCAGAAACATCCTTTAGCCCACACTCTGTAAATAATACTAAATTATTCAGCAGTCTAGTGGTGGATACATATTCTAAATTAAAAATTGAAGCAATAAAAAAAAAAAAAGGGAATTAATATATCTGGATGCAGTCACCCAGTGGGGATATTCCAATCACATACAGGCAGCTCTATGTCATGGTTGACTAAAGAGAATTTTTGTGTGACTCAGCTGCAAGGTGTGAATCCCTCTCAGTAGGAGAGGAGACCTCACCTCCAGCCTCTGCCCATCTTCCCAGGGTGGGAGCATTTCATCCTGTTCTGGGGGCATCTCCTCAGAAAAAAGCAGCTCAAAAATCTGCTCATCTGTTCAACTTCTCTTTAATTTCCCAAGTGGAGTCAAAAATGCACAGCAAAGGCTGGGTGATGGGTTTCCCCTGTTATGCACACTCAAGTCTATTTGTTAATCGTTTTTTTTTTTTTTCTTTAAACTTTTCTGGTGTGAACTTCTTGCCCTCTCTTCTTTTCACTCCTTTCCTTGATAGATTTAAGAGTTTTTTTCCCCCTTGAAGGGGCTTTTACTCTGCAACAAGTCACTTCTCAACCCCATTTAAAGAAAGATATTTTTAAAAACCCAAACAAACAGGCTGTGTTACAAGGTTCACTGAGAAACACTTTTTTTCTTTTTTTCTTTTTTTTTTTTTTTTAATACATGTCGATTACAGCTTGTGTTTTCTGAGGACCTTTTTTTCTACTTTAACCACAAATTGTGAACACTGAAAAATATTTCACTGTGCTGCATAATTCCTGAATTATACAGAGAGATGAAAAAAATCATTTTCCTTCCCCAAACTCACTATTTAAATGGTCAAACCTGGGAATGCCATTCCTGGGAATTCCTGCTGAGTTTTTTGACCCACATCAGGGCAGTGCTTTGCTGTAAAAATGGTTCAAATAATTTCCTTTTTGGAATAACTTTGTGCCTGGCTCTAAGGAACATGTTGTTGGGCAGGACTCAGCCTAACACAGCTCCTCCAGCCTCCTCAGGAAAACTTTCCTGATCTTGGTGCCAGCTCTGAATTTCAGCAGAAACATTTTCACAGCCACTTAGCGCTGACAAGAGAAATCACTTATGAGGATCAGGCCTGATAGCAAACACAGAGCAAACCCATTAGAAATGCTCAGTTTTGATTCCCCTTAACTTTGCAGAGAGCTGTCACACTCCTTATCCTGCCTTTCAGACTCAGCAGAGCGTGGAGGAAAACTCCTCCTAGGTGTGCCTGTGCTGGGAGAAGAGCAGAGAGATTTGGGTAACGAGGATGATGCTTTCAGGTGACAAGGAGAGCATTTAGTCCTTCCTCAGAGTGAGACCTGGGCATTTATCCTTCTCCCTCTTCCTTGAGAAGTGAAGCAGGTTGTATAAGCCAGAGGAGACTCAGGATATCCCACTGGTATCCTGGAATTCTGTCAGTGCTGGTGTGTCCAGCAGGAGCAGGGATTGTCCCTCTGTGCTGGGCACTGCTGAGGACACACCTTGAATGCTGTGTGCAGCTCTGGGCTCCTCACAGCAAGGACAGTGAGGGGCTGCAGAGAGTCCAGAGGAGAGCAGAGGAGATGGAGAAGGGTCTGGAGCAGCAGGAGCAGCTGAGGGGGCTCGTCCGGGACCTTGTGGTTCTGCACAATTCCCTGATGGGAGGGTGCAGGTGGGGATCACTCCCCCAGGTAACAAGTGACAGGATGAGAGGAAGTTGTTCCAGTGGAGGTTTAGATTGGATACAGTAACAATTTCTTCACCAGAAGGGTTGTCATTGTGAAAAGCAGCCCAGGGCAGTGGAGTGACCACCCCTGGAGGTGGATGTGGCACTTGAGGACGTGGCTTAGTGCTGAGCGTGGTGGTGATGCTGGGTTTGGAAGCTGGACTTGATCCTAAATCTCTTTTCCTCTCTGAACTATGATTCTGTGGCTCTGTAACACCACACCTGTACAATCAATGCCAGACTCATGCCCTCACAGCCCCAAAATTACTCTGCCCAGGGGTGTGATTGGCTGAGCATCCTTCACAAGAGCTCAGTTTCACAGAAATCATCTTCTGCCTCCACAGGAGGCAGGGATTAACACCTTGATAGTGCATCTTCACCTGCAGCAGGCAGTGGGGAACATTGGCTCTTTGACCTCTCCACAGACAAATTATCATTCCTGGGACTAATGAGAAAAGTGGAAGTGTCTGCTATGGGCAGGACCAGGACATGAAAACAAAACACATCTCATAGTGCACAGCTCACTGTTAAAAAAAACCTGTTAACCCACCAGCCCAACCCACTTAAAGGAATTTAAGAATCTTAATTAATGTCACTCAAAGCCTTTGGTATTAAAATCCACCTGCAGAACAAGGGTGAAAATGCTTCAAGTATTCTGGAGTTTTTATGCTAAATGTTTCTGAGCTCAACTTCCCATTAGCTGAGAGTATCAATCCTTGCCAACTTTGCAGTGCTTCTTCTTCACCAACCTCAGCCAAAATTGGAGTGATCTGACATAAAAAGAATCACAAAACCCCCCTGATGTCTGTGTTTCCCTGGATTTTGCAGGGATAGGGACAATGTTTCCCCATTCTTCTTTCTGAAAGGGGATGGTTTGAAGAACTCACATGCTGCTGATGCAGCCCTGTTGATTTAGAAAGAAAATGCACAAAGACCTGATCCTCAAGTTCAGTAAAATGAGGAAAAAATGCACCAACAAATAACACTAAACCAAGCACCAGTTTTGTTTTTTTTTTTCAGGCTCCCTCAGCTCTGTGGCCTGAAGCCTCCTGTCCATCCCAGTCCTTCCACAGCCACCCCTCCAGTTTCTTTTCCTCTGTATTCTGCAGGGTGAGAGCTTTTATCAGCTGCATAATGGAGCTTAACTGTTCCTCCTGGTTAGTCAGAGGAAAAAGCAGCCTGAATCCCATCAGCTTTGGGAGAGGGAGATTATCACTGAGTAGTTGCACTTGGGGGACCCAGCCACATATTCCTAAATACTCTGAAAATAAAGAGTGTTACCCCTGGAACCTTTGCTGGCTTTTTGTTGCTGCAATTACTGAGTGCTGAAATAAAGGTGCAGCTAATGCTGGGGTGAAGTGTGATTCCACTTCTGACTGACTTCACATTTCTGCTTTGTCTTTTTTAAATTTTTTTCCCCTAATGTTCTCCTTTATGCAAGACCTTCAGTATTTATTTTGACAGCTTACATTATTCAGCAAGCAATTAAACTTTCAAATGTATTGTGTTCTCATAGCTTAAAATAGCTTTGGCAACATCAGTAGGGTTTCTCAATCCCCCACACAATGCAGATAAAGAACTTCTCTGTTGAATTTTTTTTTTTTTTTTTAGGTTGCTTATTTTAAGCAAATACAGTATTTTAGACAGTCTTTATGTTTTGATGTTCTTACACAAACAGGCAAATACTACCCATGGAGTTTCCCCCAAAAAAGTTAAAATTGGCAACAGGTAAATAAAATGTGACATAGGATAATGGAAGTAAACAGATGGAGTGTGAGGAACAAACCAGACTGAGTTCCTCTTGTTCATGGCTCTGCCTGTGCCCTGCACTCTCCTGTGGAAGGTTATGAGGGGTGGGAGAGAGAAAAACATTTCCAGGATTCAGTTAAAAGAGAGAATTAAAATAATTGTGAACACTCCCAGCTCTTCCAGTTTGTCAAAAAGCAGAGCCCTTGGAGCATCTTCGTGGTCTCCTCTGAACTTGCTCCACATCCTTCTTGTCCTGAGGGCCCAAAAAACCAAACCCTTTGTTTGAAGTTCTTTGGAGAACTCAAGGAAATACAAGCTACCAAACACCAACACTTCCAGTTTTTCCACATTTTTCAAGAACAACTCCAATTCTGGTTTAATTCTTTTACTGTTTCTCTAAACCTCCACATTTTTCCAGCTGAAAAAACAAGATTTTGTGTCATCCAGACTTCCTTTTATGCTGGCAATCGCTGCCCAGGGAAGAGCCACCTCTGCTCACTGCCAAGAAAGTTTTACATTTCTGCCCTGCCCATCCAGAGAGAGCCTTGAGCCAGAGATTTCCTGCTCAATTCCAGGAGAATGGAAAGTGCTCCTCCCATCAGACAGTGCCTAAGGACAGCTGGGATGGCTTTTAGACATTCCTGCTTGCTTTTAAATGGAAATGGGGTGGGAGGCATCAGGGAAAGTGAAATAACAGAGAAGGAAAGGAAAAGGAAAAGGAAAAGAAAAAGGAAAAGGAAAAGACTACATGAGATGCACATGATGACATTCTATGGTTGTTATTATTTCTTATACCATTCAATATCCTGGTGATGTTGGACTGAAGGACTCATACCTGCAATGACAATTTTTACCACACCCTCTAAACAACAGAGCTCAACAGAGCAAGGATTAGCTGCTGCTTTTTCCCCTCTGCCATTTGAGACAATCTCCTTTTATCCCTCTAGTAACCTCTGCTCCCCAGTAATTTATTGACCTGCTCCTCTTGTCTTCAGCTACCCAGTGCCAGAGGTGAGAGGCAGGCAGTGCTTCAGCTGACAGCCTTAAAATCTAAAATTTGCTTAGATTTTCCACCCTTTAAGTTGCCTTTTCAAGTGAAGGGATGTCTCTACAGAACCCAGTGCAAGTTTCTGCACTGCAATCCATCCCACCCAGGAGCCACAGCACCCCCAACCATCTCAAGAAAAAGTTTTTTTCTTCCAGATTATCCTGGACAATATTCCTCCTTTCCCCAAGTGACAGAGAGTAAATTGCTGTAGTTGTTCTGGTCTGAGAACAAATGTAGGACATTTTTTAGGCAGAGATAATCTTTTTTTATCCAAACAAGTGGTAGAGCTGGAAGAAGCTTTAGGCCTACAAGTGAGTACCTGTACAGCTGAAGGAAACTTATCTATTTTTACAACTCTAACACCTGGTCTAATAAAAGATGCCAGCTCTTAAGACCCAGACTGAGCTAGGCCAGGTCTCTCTGAATAGCACAGTGCTGAAATACTCATCTTTACAAGGCAAAGCCTAAGCTCAGTCTGCTCATACAACTCTCCTCCTCCTTTTATACCCCAAGACAAAAAAATGCTGCTTTTCTGACTTTGCAAACCCAGCATTGAGGCTGCTGTCACACACAGCACCACAGCTCTTCTTTTCCTTTCTGTTAATACAAGAAAATGAAGGGGAAAAGAAAAGCCACCTTTAATTTGAGGCTCATCAGAGGAAACCCATTTGCAGAACTGGCAGGTCCCCATCACTGCCTTGTCCCCTGTGCAGGAGGTGAGGAGGCAGGAGCAGGGATGTCACCGTGCCTGGAGGGGAGGAAGGAAGGGGCACAGCGTGCTGGGGACCCCCACTTGGGTCTCTGAAAGGCAGAGGCACAAGGCAAGGTCACAAAACCTCAGCATTCTGGATGAGCCATAACATTTCTGTCCAGCCCTGGCGGCATGTCCCAGCCCTGGAGGAAGTGGGAGAAGGTGGGTGATGTTTTGGGGTAGCCTGGGGATGGTGGAGGGAATGGTTTGGCTGCTTGAGCCCTGCTGATTTTCCTTTGCTGCATTCACCCCTCAGAACACTCAGCACCATCCTCAAATCCACAAAGTGCTGTGTTCAGCCCCCAGGGCTTGATCAGGTAAAAAACAACATTCCCATGGCTGTTTTCAGTCTGTGGTTTCCTAGGAGACATTTTCCATGGAATGAAAGCAGTGACTCACTGGGTGCAGGAGTGTCCCTCTTCCCTCCATCTTCAGAGATCCTCTTGGCACACCACAGCTCCCATTTTGACACCACACTCACTCACACTTGGCTTTGAAGTAGCCCCTGGAGGAAAAAAAGTCTTTTCCTCCTGTCTTGGGTTACAATACAGGATGTGAAAAAAGGTATCAACCATCTGTTGAGGGTGGGGGCAGTGATCCTTATCTCCATGGGAAATATTCTGCTAATGGGCCATCCATTGAAACCAGGCAGGGCATTGTTCTTTATCTTTTCACAACCCATCCTTCCTCCAGCCAGTCATTTTCTGCTCATGGCCATTGAGTCCCACTGTGGGACTGATAAAATTACTGCATCCCATTGGGAGTTGCTCCAGCCAGGGGGAAGAGCCCAACATTTCTTACCAAGATAAAAACAGAGGTTTTGGGACACTAAGGGAGCCCCTTTCTCCACTGGACTCCAGAGGAAAACCGGATTTCTCCACATCACCACTGGACCTTTAGAGGGAAACTGCACCTTGTACAGGAGCACTGCTCCAACTGAGCCACATCTGTCACTGCAGGAGGATGCAGCCACCATGGAATGGGACTGCTGCCAACACCCTGCCTGACGGGTGTCAGGTTGTACTCTGACTGTGTCAGGGTTTGGAGTTTGTTTCTTTGTAGTACTGTATTTCTATTTTAATTTTCCCTAGTAAAGAACTGTTATTCCTATTCTCATATCTTTGCCTGAGAGCCCCTTGATTTCAAAATTCTAATAATTTGGAGGGAGTGGTTTACATTCTCCATTTCAAAGAGAGGCTCCTGCCTTTCTCAGCAGACACCTGTCCTCCAAACTAGGACACCTTTTCTTCCCATCTCCCCCAAAGACTGGACTGGGGAGGTCAGTCCCAACAAACCCATCTGCACATCCCAAAGTGATTGATCACCACCCAAGCTGTCCTCAGACAAGTAATGAGCCCCCAGCACTAATCCAATGTTCGTGATGGAGAAAGTTTAATTAACAAATTGTATTTTTATATGGAATTTAAGATTCAGTGTGTGCAGATGATAATAGGGAGTTTGAATATCACCCTGCCAGGCAGGGAAAGACAAAATGTTTTGACTCTCATTAGTTTAATCATTGCCCAATAGTTCAGTTCAGTGCCAGGACAATCAAAAGACTTAGGACAGGACAATGGAAGATCTTTTGAGGTAAATCAAGAAATGCTGCAGAAATTGGGAGAAGCACCAAAAAATGAAGGAAACTCCAAGAGACTCCCAAAAGCAAAAAAAAACTCAAACCAAACCAACCGAAAAAAACGACCAACGAACCAAAACTAAACTAAACAACAAAAACAAAAAACCCAAATCAAACCAACCAAACCAACAACCCCCCAAACCACCCTAAACAAACAAATAAACAAAACAGCAAACACCCAAAAAACCCCAACCAAAACCAACAAAAACAACACCACCCCCCCCAAAAAAAAAAAAAAAAAACCAAACAAAAAACCAAAACAAAAAAAGATTAATTAGAAGCTATGATAGGGACAGGAGCATTATTCTGCCCAAAACCCAGACACTCCCATCAATCATCTCCACCACTTTGTCTATTTGCCACTGACAAAAGGAAAGGCAAAACCCAGACTGGGAGGATGGGACAAAACACACACAAGCACAAAGCTGAATCCACCACAATAGGGTGGGGATAAACCAAGTTAAATCTGTATTACTGAAAGCTGCACATGAGCAGCATAATCCTTTGGGCAGGAAAATCTTTTATTAAGAAGAAAACAGGAAGGATGAAAAGAATCCTGGCATGGAAAAATGACAGAGATGAAGTTTTCTGTTTGATATTTCCCTTTAATGGGAGTAATTTCAAATTTATCAGGCATGAAAAAAATAGTGGCCATTACCTACACCACAAATTAAAAACCAAAAATAAATTCAGCTTTAATTAGATGATGCTAGTCCTCAACACTCTTTCTCTAGAGCACATCTTTATTGTTGTTCAGGGACACACACCTGTGCAAATATTCACTATTCTTTAGACACACTTTATACACACAGAAGGAGTTTTTGCCTTTTTTATATAAAAACCTATAGAACACCTTTTGGTAGCTTGTGCTACACATTGATTAGTAAATGTCATTTGTTGTTTGCCCTCAGATTAAATGAACTACCCTGGGAAAGAGGGGCTGCACTCCAAAGCTGGATTGTGCCTTTTTAGAACTATAATGCTTGATCTTCAAAAGTAATTTCTAATTTGGGACACATTGCTCACTTAGTAACATTCATTCCCCATTGCAAAATCATCTTCCAACTCTGGAAGGACTGGGCATAACACAGAGTCATTTATCACACTGACCTTAGCTCTTAACACAGTCTCAAAATTAGTCTCCATCCTGTTTTCTGGGACAACCTGGGTTGTCACTTTTGTTTTTTTAATTAGTCATTAAAATTTGCTGTTTCTGCTTGCTGTTGTGAGCCGAAAAGTAGTCAGAAAATATCCTTTTGCCATCATTTAGCAAAAAGCAAGTTTTTGGCCTGACCTGACAGGGTCTCAAGGACTGGTCTGAACTTGCCTTGAGCTGAGCTCATCTGAGCTTATTTCAGGTGCAATAAAAATGGGCTGGGCGACTGCCACTGACCAAATCTGTTCTGGTTTTGCATCAGCTCACAGAAATAACAGGTAACAATTACTCTGTGCAAAGCCTGGATTAAAATGAGGTGTGGATGAGTGCAAGCACAGGAGAAGAGCAGCAATCCCAGTCTGTACCACAACTCGTGTGGCTCATTCCTGATGAACCAGTGGGGTAAGAACTTTGGGGAAGGCAAGGACTTTTCTATAGATTGCCAGCAATCTCTCTCCTTCTCACCACTATTCCAGCTGCTCCTGGCACAGCTGCTGCCCCAGCAAAGCAAACTCTGGGGGGGTTTACACACCTTGTTTTGCCATTCAAAGGACTGCTGACTAAAACCATAATAAACACCAGGAGCTCGGACATCCCTGCAATGGAGGCAGAGTGGAGATAAATTTAGGTGTGTGCCAAACCAAATGCTCAGGCTGTGATGAATTATTTTAAGCCTGGAATTTCACCTGTAATATTTTACCCAGAAACACTGGCTTTAGTCAAGAACTTCAGTCAAAGAACAAATTTAAGCCTGGCTACTTCCCCAGGGTGAAGGGTAAATGAAATTAATTTTATAGAACATTTGTTGTCACGTTATAATATAATTTATTTTGCTTGTTTCTTATTGAAGTGTAAATATAAAGAAGGAACTATTTGTCAATAACAGAGGTTTTTATCTGAGGAATAAAACCAATAAGAACCATAATGGGGCAGGGACACCCCAGAAGGGCTGCAGAAATACAAGCTTTAAGTTTACACATTTTCAAACGAGTCAGGTTATTCATCAAAGCAAAGAAATGAATAAAGCACCCAAATAAATAAGTAGATAAATGTCAGCAGGCCTTTTTTAGTGTGTTTAAATCAGGCATCCCCTAATTTCCCCATTAAGGAGTGCTCTACACCCAGGAGCAGCAATGCTTCTGTCAGAGGACAATCCTGGAGACTGGGACTGGGCAGAGGGATGGACAACAGGCTTGACATGTCCTTCTTTATCCAAGCATTCCTGTTTTCCTCTTACAGAGGTGCTTGGAGACTGGATGGCAAAAATAACTTGGGCAGCTGTTCCTAGATCTTTAACAAAGGGAGATGCCAACATCATCTTACAGCTCAAATATTGTCCATGTCAATACTTTGTTAGGAGCATGGGGTGCTCATGGCTCCTCTGTTTCACCCCTTGAAAATCAAATCAGTCATTCTGCATTACAGCTCTTATTGACATGGCAACAAATTGTTTAATAATAAAATAACTTTGGGCTATAGGCGAAGCATGAGGTTGAAGAAAATTCGGAGGAATTGTTTCACCACATTCCAGTACCACAGATGTACAGCACATTTATTTCTTAAAACCTCTCCTCTAAATAAAAATGGGATTGGGATAGCTGTGGAGCCAGTCTTAAGACTTTATAGGAAATAAAGGAATTTTTTTCTTTTTTTCTTCTTTTTCTTTTTTGCTTGTTTGTCCTTGTTCTCACCAATCTGGATTTCAAAAGCCAGAGTTAAATGTTCCACCATGCACACAGCTCAGACTTCATCCACATGTTAAAAAGCAAAAAAAACTAAAGAGGGGAAAATTATTAAAAAAGGATTAAAAATAATCTGTTCATTGTTGTTTTGCATATTGAGTAATCACAGCTGTGACAAGTAAATTGAATTAAAAATCACTCCAGTCCCTAAAAAACCCCAATAAACAAACCCACAAAATAACCTGAACCTGCTACAGAAAGAAAACACAAATCATCACAAATAGTATTCATCTTCCCCAAGCCCTCAGACGTTTATGTATCAAGCAGCACCTATTTAAATGCTGAAAAAAGAAAAAATATATAAATGGCTGCATAAAAATGTCAGACAATCCCCAGGTGAGGCAGACACCTGCCCATAGGTGTGTGCTGCCTAAGATCTTACAGCTCTGGTCAATGAACCATTTATAAAACCATATATAAAACCATCTGTTGTCACAAAGAGCTAAAGTATCCATGAAATCTGCATTTGATTAAAAAAGTCATAAAATGTGATTACATTAGATCAGAGAATTACCAAATTTTTAATGTTGGGAAGGACCTTGAAGATCATGAATCAGCCAGCACCACCACCATGTTCACCATTAAACCACATCCTCTGTTTTTTGAACATTTCCAAGGATGGTGACTCCACCAATTCCCTGGGCAGCCTTTCCCAATTATTGACAACCCCTTACATGATTAAATTTTTCCTAATACCCAACCTAAACCTCCCCTGGTGCAACTTGAGGCCATTTCCTCTCCTCCTGACATTTGTCACCTGGGATGAGAGGCTGGCACCCACCTCACCACAACCTCCTTGCAGTTCATTGGAGGGGACAAAAAGGTCTCCCCTGAGCCTCATTTCCTCCAGGACAAACACCCCCATCTCCCTCAGCTGCTTCTCATGAGAACAAATCTTTGAGCCAGCAAAACATTAAGAAGAGTGCCCCAGAAAACACAGCAAATTCACAGGTAAAATAAAATAAAGATGCACAGGGTACAAGGCAGATAGGCTAGAGTGTAAATCTGCTGCTGCATCCACCAACGTGAAAGGAATTGTAAGAAAAGTCAGGAAAGAAGGGAGTGATTTTTATTAAAGGGAGGGAAGGGCCTGAAAGAAGCAAATATGATGCTTGTGGGTACAACCAAAAGCATGGTGTCAGCTTTCTGTGTTTTATCTGACTGCATTATGTACAGCACTCTTTAGAAGCCCATCCTGTTCCTCCTGTTTCACCCAGGAATTATTCCCAGTTTGTGTTTCCTAGGCATCTTTGCAATTTTACAATCATCCTACACTGTGCCAAGGGTAGCTTAAAATGTCATATGAGGTTCTTTACTCATGTTATTTATTTAATTTTTTTTTCTTGGTTTCTCTGAACGCTGTTTTGTTCCTGCTTAGGCAAACTTTGATTTCAGCTAGAAAAGTTTGATTTCAGCCTCCACGAAAACAGAAGGCAATGGGGAAAACAGTGAGCCGTTCACACGCTCATCATAAATCTCTCCTCTCACAATAAACAGTCCATCATGTTCCAGCTCCCCCTCATGCTGACGATTTTCCCACTCTACAAATGCCAGATTTAATGCCTCCTTCAGCTCCTACTCCCCTCTTTGTGCCCTCATCCCCACCATCATTTACCAATAAAAGGCTGCCTGGATCATCATTTATTAAGCTCCCACATTTTCTCCATGAGTCCAACAGCTCCTGCTGATGTTAATAAGATTCTGCACAGAGAAACCTCGGAGAGGGATGTCACACCAGGAGCTCTGGAGTCTCTCACAGAATGGTTTTGGTTGGAAGGGACTTTAAAGATCATCTAGTTCCAATCCGCCTCCATAAATTCTCCTTTTCCAGGTGTTAATCAACATGCAAAAGCAGCAGATTTGGCCTCGTTCCAGCCAGGAGGGTTCCTGGTGAACCATTCAGAGCATCCTGAATTATACAACAAAGGGAGCAGCTCTTTGCACTGCGGTTTTATTCTATGGCTTGTTTATCTTAAGCCTAATCAGCATTGAATAATTTCTTAATGCTTTAGAAGATAATAAGAAGTTAGAGCTCAGCAACAAAGAATTACATCTTGATTTTACCAGTCCCCTCCAAAATCTGGGGAAAATATCCACTTGAACACAGTCCAAGGCAAAATCCCCATGAGCAGCAGACCTGTAAATAATAGAACTGCACTCCCTGCAATTACCAGCAATAAATGACTTTGATCCTGGGTAGCTGTCACCTGCCTTGAGTCCTGCAAAACGTGGAGGGAAGGGATGAGAGAGGCAATCCACCAAGGTGCATTTTTCAGGAACACTACCCATCTGCACAGGAATAATCTCCTTTTGCTGAGCAGGCACAGCAGCTCATGCATAAACCAGATCTTCCCAGCCCTCTCCATGTCGCAGCCCCTGCTGAATGCAGAGAGGGAAGCAGGTGCTTCTGTGGTTTTGTGTATATTATTTGGATGGGTAGATTGGGAAAATTGCTCTGACCAGTCTAAGGAAAATGCTCTTTCTCTGAAAAGGAAATCTGGGCAATGGCAATAAAAATTGCTCTGGATTTCTGAGACCTGCACAATGACCCTGTGGTCTAGCAGCTGGATTCAGGAATATCTTCACTAGAAAATATCATGTGGTTTGCTCTCAGCAGAATATAAGCATCACTGACAAGCACAAGCATCTCTTTTTTACCCTCTTTATTCATCATTTTGCCAGTTGACAAGTGTGAGAAGAGTACTCAGTACATACTTATTTCATTTCTAAACAATGGAGAGAAAAAAATGGTCAGCAGTCTTGAATGAGAGAAGAGTCCAATACTAAAATATTCAATATTTAATGAACTTTACATATTAGAAATAGAAAAGGAGGTGTATAACTGATTAAATATTGTTGCTATCCCCATAAAATGATCTCTATTAGAATCATGGAATGGTTTGGGTTGAAAGGGACCTTAATGATTGTCTAGTTCCCACCCCCCTGCCATGGGCAGGGAACCTTCCACTAGAGCAGATTGTATTCTTACATTTGTTACCGCTATGTTGAAAGATGGAGCAGGAGGAAAACTTTCAGTGGGAGCAAAAACTACTGCAGCAGAATCAGGAACTGCAAATGTTCTGCTGGCCACAAAACTCTGTCCCTGAATGGGGGTTTAGATAAATGAAAATCCCAATCTTTTTCTCACTTCATCTTTTTCCATGCCTCAATTTATGTGTCTGTCTAGCAGATACACCAACACACAAGACACTTGAAAACACAAAAAAACCAAAATTATTATTTTATATGGATAACAAGATGTTTTACATATTTATTTAAGAATGTCTGAGTAGTGTGCACAGACACATACATATACACACCTACATGAATAATTTATCTCTAATTACATACCTGGAAAAAAAATAAAACAAGTAAATGCTAAAATAATGCTTGTTGGTTGCACTGCTTGAGCAGAAAGAAAACGAGCCCCAGTGGCTTCATAAAAATTAGGATGAGACACAGCTGACATTTCCTTGGCTGTGACTAATAAGCTCTGAGAGCAGAAGTGACGTGTGCTGGAGCACTCCTGCCTCAGGCAGTGGCCAAGGCTCTGAGTGTGACTGGGATTACTGGGTGCCAGCATCACAACCCATCTCCCAAACTCTCCTGGCTCAGCATGCAAAGTGAGCTCAGGTTTGGGAAGAGATGGGATCCAAAAGCCCACACCAGAAGAAGTCAGGGTGGGGAGTGATGCATTGTTGGAAGTGGGTGGGTTTGGCCAGGAATTCTCAGCTGTCAAAGCTGAGACCAGCTCCTGGAATTAGGGTGTCTCATGTGCCAGCCCCCCAGCCCAAAGCCTTGGACACATGAAAATACTCCAAAAATATTGTCCTATATATTTTGGCTTCTCTTTCCTTCCCTAACAGTGAGCCATGTGGAATTTCCCACAAGGCAGTCACCCTGAAATCCACCACCTCTGTCTAAAGCACCAATCCATCCTCTGCTCCTCCAGGGCTGAAAGGATCCTTAAAACTTCTCCTCCTCAGGCTGTGTGCCTGTTACAGGAGCTCTGTTGGGTGACACATGCCTGGTCTGGTGCACAAAAACATTTCCAGTGCCATGACCCAACCTCTTATCCCAGAGCATCAGCCCCAAACCACAGGGACAAGCTCCCCACCACCTGTCCCCACTTTGTCCAGCATTTTGCTGTGTTAAAACCAGCCAGGCAGCTCAGGGGGTGCACAAACTGCTTCCAGAAATTCACTTTCAAAGATTTCTTTTTTCTTTTTCATTTCCTCATGACCACATTTTCCATCCCTCATCCTCCTCCCCTAGGTACAGACCCGCTATGGCACATAAAATGCCAGAGGCAGCCGTGCTCTGCCATAAAAACAGATGCTTTTTTAATTGTCCATCTCACAGGCATAATTGGTTGAACGAAGAAACACATAAAAAAGGCTGCAGCACACGTTTCAAGGGAGGCAGCTTTCCTCAGCTGCTGTAAGAGGAAAAAAAAAATAAAATCTCCCTCTCCCAACCTGAGAAATGCAGTAATTTTAATGAATACACTCAAATTCACTTTTCAGGGCCATAATTAGCATGTTCTGGCCCTGTAATGCAGCAACCTTTACCCTGTGACCCTGCTGTCTCTTTTTAAGGCTTGTTAGCAGTGTGGTCACTCAGGCACAGCCAAGAAAAGCAGATTCATCTGGAGCCATGGGACTGCTGCCATCCATGGGAAGGGAGCACCTGGGTAAAGTGCATCTCCTCACCTACTTAAATTTCTTACCTTATTCTGATCATTTCTATGCAGGAGAAAAGGTTATATCCTTTTTTTATTTTTTTTTTTTATTTTTTTTTTTTCCTAGTCATTTGTTCAGGGAATCTTTTCTCTTGTCAGCTCAGTCAACTCCAGAATCAACCAGGATGCAAAAAGCCTGCACTCTCAGGTCGGTGTGAAATCATATTCAATAAAGACGATTAACAACCAGAATGCTGGTTAAAAATAAAATAAAGTTTAAAAAATAATAAATCACAGAACCTTTTTATTTAAACTTTGCTTGGCATCTGACTTTGAACCTTTCATAATAGACTGCTCCTCAACTTTGTGGTTAATTCACTGTAGAACCTTAAAAATTCACAAGGCTCCTTTTCTCCATCTGTAAAATGAAGAAATAAAACTAGGACCTAGATTTTCAGCATTTCTACTGAGGCTTTTAAAGTGCCTGTTGCTATAGTACTGTGAAATCTTTTTTACAAATGAGTCTGAAATATTACCAGCATTCCAAGAGGTAATTATGAAAGGGGAAAAAGAGGTAAAAAAATAAAGAAATCACTATTTTTTCTTGTGCCCTTTGCAACCTTTAAACCTGGATTTGTAATTGAAGTGCAAACTGACCTTTATAAACTGTACAGCATCACTAAAATACATTATTCTGCAAGGCTTGGGGGAATTTTCCATGCTCAGCAATTCAATAATCTCACTTGCTTTCATTTCTGCTCTCCAGACAATGTGACATAGCTGGATTTTCCTTCTTACTCCAGAGGCAAATCAAGCAGGAGAGACTGAGGAGCTTTATCGATGTTATAATCTAAATCTCCTGTCAAATTGCTGCTGTCACCTTTTTGGAAAAATAACTCAGCTCTCTTGCCCACCTCCTCAGACATCTCAGCAGTTAATATCAATCCATATTAAATCCCATTTGCAATCTGCTACCTCAGAAGGTTCAGTGGTCTATGTAGAGAAATGATCCTTCAGCACCAGCTGAACCAGCTGAGATGATTTTATCTCTAACCTGGCTGTACAATAACACAACTGCAATGTCAGGCAAAATGTCAGGCACCAGGTTTTGCTATGGGGTAATTACAGTGAAAGGAAAAAATAAAAAAGGTGCACAAAGAGCTGCACGTGGGAAATTGCTGCAGTCCTGCACAGAAGCTCCCAAAGTAGTGATTTCACAAAACTTTCAGTTCTTGGGAGCCCATCCACAAAGAATCATTTTATCAGTGCCCAAACCCCTGCTCTGCTCTCTGCCAGCTCTGCCCCAGCTTCTGCTGGTTCAGATGGGTTTGCACTGCCAGGGCTGTAGAATCACAGAATTTTAGTTGGAAAAGATCCCTCAGATAATCAACAGCTGCTAAGCCCACCACTAAACCATGCTCCCAAATGCCACATCTGTGTGTCTTTTAAATCCCTCCAGGGATGGGGACTCAGCCACTTCCCTGGGCAGCCTGTTCCAGTTCTTGATAACCCCCAGCTTTTCCTAATATCCAGTCAAACCTCCCTTGGCACAACTTGAGGCTGTTTGCTCTTATCCTATGGATTGTTATTTGGGAGAAGAGATCCCTCACCTGTGTACAGCCTCTTGTCAGGGAGTTGTGGAGAGAGACAAGGTCTGCCCTGAGGCTCCTTTTCTCCAAGCTGAGCCCCCTCAGCTGCTCCAGACCCTTCCCCAGCTCTGTTGCTCCTCCCTGGACCTGCCCCAGCCCCTCAATGTCTTTCTGGTTGTCAGAAACAAACCCAGAATTTGAGGTGCAGAATCTGCATCCGTGCCTGCAACTGCAGAGCAAGGCTCTCATCCTGCTCTCATCCTGCTCTCATCCCCTTCCTTCCACCAGGGACAAATTCACCTGAAAAAGTGACACCAGTTCTGCAGGCAGCATGGTGTGTGTTGATCACACAGAACCTTGTGCCACCCCTTTTTCTTCCACACCTTTTTGCCACCCCTCTCCATCAGCTTCCTCTGGAGCCCCGAGGTCCTGCACAAAGCCAAGCTCAGCAGCACATCCAGGAGGAACATTTTGACTCAAGGCTGGTACAAGCTACATTCTCTTTTTGGCCACAGCCAGGATTTTTCAGTTTGCACCTCCTGGGATTCAGCACCAGAAACAAAAGCTGCTGCTCCATCTCCTGCTGCTCTGTTTGCATTTCTTCCCAGGTTTTGCCTTCAAGAAGCAAGCCTGAACTCCAGCCATAATCACCTCCTCTCAAGGCAACAGATTTATCCACTTTTTGCCCAAAAGGGGGTATATTACAATTTATAACACCCTCCAAAAGGGTGTTAGACAAGAGTTTGGCACACAGGGTTAACATTTCCTGCAGCTTAAAGGAAAGAAAAGGAGAAATACAGCTGAAGCAAAATACTCCTGAATGTTGTAACAAGTTTGCTTTGTCTGCACCTTTCATAGCATCAGTGTTGCCATGGGACCAAGTGGCAAAGCATTCCTGGCACTCAAAACCACTCAAACTTCATGGTGCTGTTTACTGCTGCAAAGAGCAGGGATTCAAGTGTGCAGTTTGAACCTTCTGTAATTATTTACTGTATCAATACTGGAAAAATAAACTTCAAAAGGAGGTTGAAAATTCCCCCTCAGCTAGTTTAATCCCTAAGGATGTACACTGGAGAAGTAAGATTTTTTTTCCCCCATTCATTATCCTCAATCTAGAAAGAAAACAGAAAGAAAATTCCCATTTTGTGACACTGCAATCTAGGAAAGAAGCATGGCATTACTTGTTCATTATTCTGCAAGACTGAATGCATGAAGATCACAGGATGCAAGCAGGGAAAGTCTCCATGTACAAACTCCATCTGTGTTTTGTGAACAAAGAATATAAGCAGACAGCAATATAAAATATCCTGGTAAACACATATAATCCCCTCGAGGTTTCAATTATTTCAAAATAAAACACATCTGCTTGTTGAACACTTGACCTTCCACTTTATTATTCAAGAAGATGTTGTAGACCCATGGCTGATCACAATTATTTTCTGGAGTAAATCTGTTAATTCTGATACTATATGACAAAAAGCTGTGACATTAGTAACAACCAGTCAATGCTGAATTAAAATTTCCTTCCTTTCCTTTCCTTTCCTTTCCTTTCCTTTCCTTTCCTTTCCTTTCCTTTCCTTTCCTTTCCTTTCCTTTCCTTTCCTTTCCTTTCCTTTCCTTTCCTTTCCTTTCCTTTCCTTTCCTTTCCTTTCCTTTCCTTTCCTTTCCTTTCCTTTCCTTTCCTTTCCTTTCCTTTCCTTTCCTTTCCTTTCCTTTCCTTTCCTTTCCTTTCCTTTCCTTTCCTTTCCTTTCCTTTCCTTTCCTTTCCTTTTTCATCTTTTCTCTTTTCTTCTTTTTTTCCCTTTTTTCTGTTTTCACATGGCATTTTCCCCTTCTATTTCTCCAAGACATTTTTCCAAAGACCACCCTTATCTGCCTTACCCACTTTCACTTCAAACAAGGCAGGACAAGGGGTTTAAACCAAATTCCCTGTGAGTTTCTAGCTCTAGTGCAAGGTGTCCCTGCTCTCTGACCAAATAGTGCTGAACTTGGCAGTGTTATTTACCAAAAAAACATCTCTTTACTCAGTTTGAGCACCCAGTGGCCACACAAATAACAAAAAGATCTGCTTAACCCCTGGTGTGCCTCCTGCAGCGGGCAGATGAAGAGGTGTCTGCTCAAAGGGTTTATTCCTGATGGAGCAGAGTGTGAAAGGAGTCATTCATTAAATCACACCAGGAAAAAATGCAGATATTCATCCCAGAGTGGCTTCCCCAGCAAGCAATAGATCAGCAAATCCTTGTACTATGCTCTGAAATTGGGCTTTCTTTCTTTTTCTTTCTTTCTTTCTTTCTTTTCTTTCTTTCTTTCTTTCTTTCTTTCTTTCTTTCTTTCTTTCTTTCTTTCTTTCTTTCTTTCTTTCTTTCTTTCTTCTTTCTTTCTCTCTTTCTTTATTTCTTTTTTTCTTTCTTTCTTTCTTTCTCTCTTTCCTCTCTCTCTTATTCTTTATTTCTTTTTCTTTCTCTCTCTTTCTTTTTCTTTTCTCTCTTTCTCTCTCTTTCTTTTATCTCTATTCTCTCTTTCTCTTCTCTTTCTTTCTCTCTTTCTTTCTCTTTCCTCTCTTTCCCCTTCCTTCCTTCCTTCCTCCCTTCCTTCCCTCCTTCCCTCCTTCCTTCCTTCCTTCCTTCCTTCCTTCCTTCCTTCCTTCCTTCCTTCCTTCCTCTCTCTCTTTTTCTCTCCTTGTTTCTCTCTCTTTCTTTCTTTCTCTTTCTTTCTTTCTCTCTTTCATTCTCTTTCTCTTTTTCTTTCCTTCTTTCTCTCATTCTTCGTCTCTTTGTCACTGTCTCTTTCTCTTTCTCCCTTTTTCTTTCTTTCTTTTTTTTTTTTTTTTTCTTTCTTCCCCTAGAGCTCCCACAGACATCCTGCAGAAATGTGGGGTGCATGGCTCAGCCACAAGTCACAGCAAAAGTCTCTCTCTGTGATGGGACCATGGACAGTTCCAGGCTCAAAGGATAAACCAGACCCTACACAAAGCCAGCAGAAGGATTCCAGCCATCACCAGCATGTCTGGGGTGCTGTGCCAGAGCCCTGCAGGAGCCCCTGGAAAGGTGAAGGCTCAGCCCTGACACCCCTCACTCCACACAGAAATTCCTGAACAAACCTGGTCCCACAGCTCCCTCCAGCCAATCTGCACAAACTGCATGTCTGAATTTGGGATTAATGGCATAAAACCCACCATAAACATGCAGTTGTCCCATCCCTCCTCCAATATTTATTTTTTTTGGCCTTAAAAAAATTTACAAAACTTGTACTCAGAGAGCCAGGGGGAAGTCACTCCAGTCAGGATCTCAAGTCATTAGATAAACTTCCTGCCTGTGGATATTTCAACCCAAATATAAAATTATTTGTCCTCTGCAGGCTATGCTAACAGAATGTGATCTTGTCTTGCACTTTCTCTAACTCTGCAGGAGGAAAGAGGCAAAATATCTGAAGCTGGTTTGTGTTTCAAGGTGAAGGAGGATGACTTTTTCTCTGTTGACTCAAAACACTGATTTTTAACCTAATCATATCACACATTTCACTGCTAATACGTGAAAATGTCAAAAGATGTAAACTCCAAATTAAAAAGCTACTAATTTAGTAATATTAAGGGAAATTTGCATATTTTTGATGATTAATCTCAGGCTTCTGAAAAATTAGCAAAACTGTCCTGGTGGCCCAAGAGATAAACAAAGAGAAGGAACATTTTATCCTATGTATTTATTTATTTATTTCTTCGTCCTTCTGTCACCCACAAAACAAAAAAAAAAAAGAAAATTAAAAACAACATCAGTGTGAAATCA
Source organism: Catharus ustulatus (assembly GCF_009819885.2). Classification (NCBI taxonomy): domain Eukaryota; kingdom Metazoa; phylum Chordata; class Aves; order Passeriformes; family Turdidae; genus Catharus; species Catharus ustulatus. The sequence continues at coordinate 161,662,550 of NC_046221.1, forward strand.
GCATTTCCCAGATAAACATCTCAGAATAAATATATGAAAAAGAAAAAAAAAAAAAAGACAGTATTTACAGTATTTTTACACATAGCAATATCCAGCCACGCTTCTGGGAACGTAAAATTTTCATGCTACAAATAGAGTGCTCGCTGGGGGATGCAGTTGGCTTCCAAAATGTGAAATAGAGAAGCAAAGAAGATGAAGGGGGTGATGTGAGTGTCTCAAACACTGATAGCTGGATGGTCGTGGAGCCAAGCAAGCAGTGTTGGTAACAATATGCTGTGAGAAAGAGCAGGATGTGGCTGCAGAAGGGGGATGCAGAGATAGGGCAGCATTTTTCTGGGAAAACATCTTGGTTTTGGCTCCTGGAGGTCAACACAACACAGCACAGGCACAGGAATGAGGTTGGGAATGGGGAACAAAGTGCAAGACCAGCCAAGATCCCTGAAGGCTCTGACACATTTCCAGAAAGTTCCAGAAGAACAGGCTGTGCATGACAACTGATTTGCATGGAAAGAGAAAGCAGCAGGGAAAACTTATTTATAAAAGGTAACCCCATGAAGCCTGGGTGGGTGAACACCCCAGGATCCTGGAGATTCCATCAGCTGGATCAGTGCTGGAGCCAGGACTGGTGAACTCTCTCCTTCTATTTCTCCCTTTCTTCCTTTCTCCCTATGTTTAATCCATTTATCTCTCTTTTCCCTTTCACCTGTCTTGGGTTACAATACAGGATGTAATAAAAGCTATCTATTCTATCACCATCTGTAGAGACAGGTGGGGGCAGTGATCCTTATCTCTGTGGGAGATAATCTGCTAATGGGCCATCCATTGAAACCAGGCAGGGCATTGTTCTTTATCTTTTCACAACCCATCCTTCCTCCAGCCAGTCATTTTCTGCTCATGGCCATTGAGTCCCACTGTGGGACTGATAAAATTACTGCATCCCATTGGAAGTTGCTCCAGCCAGGGGGAAGAGCCCAACATTTCTTACCAAGATGAAAGCAGAGGTTTTGGGACACTAAGGGAGCCCCTTTCTCCACTGGACTCCAGAGGAAAACCGGATTTCTCCACATCACCGCTGGAGCTCCGGAGGGAAACTGCACCTTGTACAGGAGCACTGCTCCAACTGAGCCACATCTGTCACTGCAGGAGGATGCAGCCACCATGGAATGGGACTGCTGCCAACACCCTGCCTGACGGGTGTCAGGTTGTACTCTGACTGTGTCAGGGTTTGGAGTTTGTTCTTTGTAGTACTGTATTTCTATTTTAATTTCCCTAGTAAAGAATTGTTATTCCTAATTCCCATATCTTTGCCTGAGAGCTCCTTAATTTCAAAATTATAATAATTTAGAGGGAGGGGGTTTACATTCTCCACTTCAAAGAAAAAGGTCCTGCCTTTCTTAGCAGACACCTGTCCTCCAAACTAAGACATCACTCTTCCTCCTTATCTAAAACTCATTGCCTTTTCCTTAGACAAGAAGTCAGGAACTAATTTATACTGATTTCCATGCTCAATGTGCAATTCACCAATGAATTTTTTTAAGCTTGTGTGGATCCTCTGACTTTTGCCATTCCTTTTGACCACAAGCATCCACAAATCTCAGTTGTTCCATTCCCTTAAGGGTGGGATGCCACAGGAACGAACATTTTTTTTTTTACCTGGGGCACAAAAGGGGAGAATGGGGTGAGAAGAAGGGTTTATTTTTCTAGTATCCAGTCACTGGCAGAAGGCAAAAAATCATCTCATCGTTTACCCAGATCTGTGCTCCAAATGGTTTAAAACCATGGCACATTGCTGCAGATCCTTGCAGGAATGTGCAAGGACCTGGGCTCACACAGTGGTAACTTCTGTTCCTTGGAGATGTCACAGCCCTGGTGTTTAAGCAGCTGGACCTAAGCCAGTGAGCAAATCTGCAAAGTGGAGATGGGAACAAGGATATGTGGGAAGGCTTGGGCTCCAAATTAATGCAGTTTTCAGGAGCATTGAGTGTGCTCTTCTTCCCTTGACTCTGCAGACAATGTCCTTGTGGCCAAGAAGGCAAATGGGATTTTGGGATGCATCAGGAAGAACATGGTCAGCAGATTGAGGGAGGTGATCCTGCCCCTCTGCTCAGCCCTGGTGAGGCACATCTGGAGTTCTCTGTGCAGCTCTGGGCTCCTCAGGATGAGAGATGGAGCTCCTTGAGCAGGTCCAGTGGAGAGCCATGAGGATGATTTGGGGACTGAAGCACCTTTATGAGAAAAGGCTGAAGGAGATTGGCCTGTTCAGCCTTGAGAAGAGGAACTAATGCCCAGGAAATTCCACCTGAACATGAGGAAGAACAGCACAACCTGCTGTGGTGCCTTCCAGCCTTGCTCAGGCTGTGATTTTCTGTGATTCTCTGACCCACCACTGCACTGAGGACAGGGCAGAAACCATAAGCTGAGCCATGAAAGCATTAAAAAGTTACATAAACAGCAGCAGTAAGAGACCTTCAAGGGGAGATTGCTGGTTATCCCCCAGAATCCACCATTCCTTCTCATCTCCTGCAGGATCCATCCCTTGCCACAATAAATAATCATTGCTCCATCACTACAGGGTTTAAAATTCCCAGCCTACACCCACAACCCACCTCGATGTGACCAAGGTTTCTGGCCACCTCAGAACTCTGGCAAGGACAATTTTGGGAGAAAAACACCGAAAAGAAAAACTCCACTGACAGATTGATTTGTAGTGACCATTAGAAACTGCTCGAGCATGTGAAGGGATACTCCAAGGACCTCTCTAAGCAGGGCAGGCAGTTCAAAAGTGTATGAATTTATCATCATTGGAGGATTCTGCAGTTCATCACCAGCTTTTGTAATTTATCACAGGGATGTCACACGTCTGCAGCTCTGGGATTCTTAGGGGTGAGATCTGTCACATAAATACAGTTATTAAGGCAGCGAGTGTATTATACAGTTAAATGCAAATGTTGCAATCTGGCAACCCATTTTTACTGCCAAAACCTAGAAGGTTTTTCCTGTCAGAAATTGATGCCAGTAGTGATAAATGGGGGATAGATAAAGTTAATCCGACTGCTTTGAGTTGAACAGGGAAGGTATTACTTTGAAGGGTTTAACATATTAACGGAATCAAAATGACATTTCAAAATATTTATGGAAATCTTTTTTTTCTTCTTTTTTTAAAGCTTCTACAAGCAGTATAACAAAACCATATAAAACATTATTAAATTCTACCCTTAATTAAACATGCTGACACTTAAAAGCTTCTGTCTGATTTACTTTAACAAATCTTCTTTCCGTAAATTATGACTTTAAAACATAATTCTGCTCTAAATGAATCTGCATTCCAGAAGAATTAAAATCTTTTTAACAGATGCTCATTAAAAAAAAACCAAAAAAAAAAAACGTGGAGGTACAGCTTAAACTTTTATGAAACATAATGGTGAAACAAGAAAAGAAGGAAATAATATATATAAATGATAAAATTATCTGAGGAAAAAAGACCTTTACTGTTTTATATCAATTCAGAAAAGCTGCAGGGTATGGATTCATCCATCCCTGCAGCAGGTTGGTGAGGCCCCAAGCCATGAGGAGAACTCTTCAGCCTCCCTGGAGCATCCAGAGGAACATGGCAATGTCCAAAGGTCACTTTTTTTGTCCAGTTGAGGTCCAAATGACCCCACAGCTCCCCCCAGAAAGCCAAGGGTTACTCCATTTCTTAGTGCAACATGAGTTAGGTGGGAACAAACTGAGCCACCTCAATCATCCACCCTGAAGGTGAAATCCCAGTGCCAGATCCCTCATTTGAACCAGGGTGTCCCCTGAGATGTCCCAGTGTGCCACCACACCTGACGCTGCCATTTCAGAAGCGAAGGAACAGCAAATCCTGTGCCAAAACTGCCAACCCCACCAATGGATCTCAGACACCCTGGGGCTCCTCAACAGCTCCAAGAGTCACCAATCACATCCTGGCTGCACCATAAAGTGTGGCCAGAAGGTCCAGGGAGGGGATTCTTCCCCTCTGCTGTGAAACCCCACCTGCAGTGCTGTGTCCAGCTCTGGGGGCCAGCAGCAGAGGATGTGGAGCTGTTGGGCTGAGTCCAGAGAAGAGCACAAAGATGCTCTGGGGTTGGAGCCCCTCTGCTCTGGAGCCAGGAGGGGAGAGCTGGAGGTGTTCATCTGGGGAAGAGAAGGCTCCAGGGAGAGCTCAGAGCCCCTTCCAGTGCCTGAAGGGGCTCCAGGAGAGCTGGAGAGGGACTGGGGACAAGGGATGGAGGGACAGGACACAGGGAATGGCTTTGAAGTGAGAAGAGCAAGTTTAAATTGGACATTGGGAAGAAATCCTTGGCTGTGAAGGTGCTAAGACCCTGGCACAGCTTTCCCCATCCCTGGAGTGTTCAAGGCCAGGCTGGATAAGACTTTGAGCAGTCTGATCTAAAGTGTCCCTGTCCATGAAAGGGGAGTGTTGGAACCACACAGTCTTCAAGATCCCCTCCAACCCAAACCATTCCACCATTCTGACCTTGCCAGGATGAGCTGAAGCTTGACAGAGTCCAGAGACCAAGAAAATGTAGGAAACCACCTTTAGGTTCTTATCCATGAGAGGGTGTAACAACCTGTGCCAAGCAAGACCCACAGATGAGTCCAATCTATCAGAAACCCACTGATTCTGTCCTGAATGTCAACATGGGTCAAAAGTGCTTCTACAAATCCAGCAAAGCACCTCAGACTGAGCCTGAGAGCCCTAAAGAGTGCATTGCCATAGTTTCATTGAATTTTGCTGTTTCATGGTGGCTTCCAGCTTGGGCAGGGATGCCTCTCTTCCCAAAACACCCCAAACTAACAACATTTCACCCTAGGCTTCCATTGATTTCAGGGTGGCAAAATAAACTGATGAAGTGATTTTACTGTTGCCAAAAATTCTGCTAGTGATGATGCAAGTTTCCTGGGGAAGGGTGAGGAAGGTGGAATTCCCTTTAATCCCAGTAAAGAATATAGAAATCTATATATGCATGCCCAAGGAAAAGAGGTGCTCTGTGAAGTTAATATTTAACCAAAAACCAGATAAGAGCAGCAATACAAAAGCTGCACTTTCACTCTCTTCCAGGACTGTTAAGTTGTCTCATCCTGAAGCAGCTCAGATCTCAAACTCAGCTTCTCCACTGGAAAATACTTTGAAACTCCTTTGTGGCCATAGGAATTCTCTGCCATGCACCATCTTAACCAAGATTTTGTATCAGTTCCATCAGAAAAGCAGGTTTTTCTCTCACATTGTACAGCTGTAGAGCTGAGCCCTCACTCAGGTGCAGGAAAAAAATCCTACGTATTTCAAAAACATGTGCTTTAAAAAAAAATAAATGACAGTGGGAAAAGTGAGGTGAAAGCTAAAAGCCTTTTTTAAAAATCTCATATCAGGAGAATTCAACACTTTTTTAAAAGTAAATCTCATCAGTGCTAAAATCTCATCAGTGCTAAAAGCCCCAAAAATATCCTTCTTATAACTCCTCCTTAAACAGGTAAACTCTTCTGCTAGTGACTAATGAAGGATCCAAAAATGCCACGGGGTGAAGACCCATGGGCTACATCCCAGACACACCTGGAATTGGTAATAAAAAACTGTGACTGTGACTCAAGGCTCTTATTCCTCTTGACACAAGGTCAAATATCCAATAAGGTGACAAACTCCTCTTTGAGGTAAGCAGTGCAGAAACCTGGTTTGGAAAGCCTGGATCATTTCTGTAGCCACCAGCCTCCAAGGAAAGGACATCAAGGACCTTTCATTGCCACCTCAAGCTCAGTTTCGTGGCTTCCAGGTAGTCAGCAAATACCTCTTGCAACCTGCATGGCCACTTTGCTTTTCCTGAGATCACAATAAGGCAGGGTCAGGTTGTGTGAAAATGAGAGGCTTTTAATTTTTGTTTTGTTTTGGTTTGGATTTTTTCTTCTTTGGGCTTTTTTTTTTTCTTTTCTCACCTTTAGAGAGCATTTGTGCATGTTACAGGGGGTTTTCATTTCCAGCCCCACTTTGTGGAGGACCTTGGGAGACCAAAGAGTTACACCAGTCAAAAGGAAGGAGACTGGTTTTCGCTGTCTCTTGGAGACAGTGCTCTAACTGGGTGTTTAATTTGATTTGCCTAAATTAAAAACTCATTACCTTCAGTGCCTAATGTTGGAGAACCCCCTCATCCCACACACTCTGCCTAAGGAGGCAGATAAATGCCTTGGAAGCCTGGATTATTAAACCAAAGGTCAGAGAGAAAACAAATCAGATGATTTTTCCTGCATCACTGCAGAAAGCCTCAGCTTTCTCTCCTGGCTTTAGCTCCTCATCCCAGCTCCATGCACCTTTTTTTTTCCCTTTGCTCCCACTCCCTTCCCAATTAATCCAGGGCCAGTTGCACTCAGCCAAGAGCTTTGTATGGGCATTTACATTTCCCTTGCCAGCACACCCAGCCCCGAGCATGCAGCACACAAATATTTGTGCTGGGAAGAGCTTTGACCAGGATGATTCACTTTGGGTCTGATGTACACCCTGCTCACAGCAGCAGCCAAGTCTGTTTCACTGTCTAGAGCTGGCACTCCGTGTGGGATGAACTCTCCCAAATTTACTTGCCACAGTCACAATCCTTATTCTGAAAGACTCAGCTCTCAAAAGCAGAGAAACCATTTCAGAAAGGAGAACAGACCAATTTGACAGCAAGAATCCTGCCTTCATCTGATGCCTTTGTGAGTCCTGTGCTTGAGAGGCAGAAAGTCTGCCTGAATTTGGCAAGGAAGCAGGTAAGTTTGGGGTTTTTTGTTTTTTTTTCTTTCTGTTTTATCAGGACCCTGCAGCTAGGTAAGCAAACACTTCTGCAGTTTACAGTCCAAAGTAGCTGAATGTCCTGTGTGGCAGAACAATTCACCTTTAATCCCTATTCCCAAACACTCTGCCTTCCCTCATCTGCCTAATTTTAGGCAGCCTCATTCTAGGCAGAGTGACAGCCACTTAACAAGAAAGTAGAAATTGTGGCAATTTTACTACTTAGACACCCAAAACCATTATCGTTTTCCTAACAGCCAGGGCTATAAACCTGCCAAATGTTCCCTCCCTGCTCCCATCTTCCAGGCTAGAGGGTGTTCAAGGAGAGAAATGCATCAGCCTCTGAAGGAGAGGGGTCAAGTGGCAGAGGAGGAAGATTAAGCCATGATTTGCAGCTGGGGAAGCAGAAAGCACTGCCCCAAAGGTCTCACCTGAGGAGCTGCCCCTCCTGAGCTGAGATCTATGCAGCCCTGCCAGCTCCATGATTCATGGCACTGCCTTTGCCTGGTGCAGCTCTCAGGAGAGACAGGCACAGGTTCTGGTGGAGAACCAGAGGCTGTTTGCCTGCATCTGGTGGTGAGAAAGGGGGGCAGTGGAAGGACAGGAAGACAAAACTGAAAGGGAGCTGCTGCTCCTCCTCAGCACAGCACCCTGGTGCTGCTCTGTGTGGAGATACAAGGGGAGAAATGGGAGACCCATCAGACCATGGGGAGAGAGCAAGAGACTCACACTGAACCACAAGCAAAAGCTGGTGCTTGAATGTGTCATCTTGTTTAGTTTTTTTAAGTTTATATTTCATAAACTAAGCATTAGTTTGAAAAATTCTTTACTTTCTCAGTGTTCCTGCTTTGATTGCCAACCCATCTGAGGTATCAGGGTGTAATACTGTTGCAGGAGGGATTGTTGTTTACAGTCCAAATAGTGGTTTATTTTGAAGAATCTAACTTTTGTGACTGTATAACTGTGTGTTTCTTTCTAAAGGCATTCAAGGAATACACAAGTGATGATGTGAATGTAGCTCCTGAAGACAGAGTGTGGGTGCAAGGATGGCTCCCAATTCTTTTTCATGGGGAGAGAGGGTGAACCAGGAGACAGCTGGAGGAATTCAGGTGCTGATGACAGGGGTAGAGAAGCATGGTTAAATTTTTTAAAAGCTGCATTTAACTGTCTGGACAATTAACAATAATTCTGAGATCAAAAAATAATTAGTGCAATTAATGCCTGATGCATCTATTTATGTAACTGCTCAGGAAAGAGGAAAATTATCTACCCATGTTTCTGGAGTGCTCTGAAGAGTCGAGGAATTGATTCTTTAATTAAAAAGAAAATAGTTTAGGAGAGGAAACACAATATCTGCACGATGCAGACTCTTTTCTGGGTTAAGGATCTCCAGCAGTTATTAAGGTGCTTTATGCTGCAAATAATTTTGTACATGTAAACATCTTTCCTGATTACATCGATCTCCACAGGCTGAATTTTTACTCTTATGTCCTCTCCAAACTCCTAAATTTACTTTCAAATCTTCTGACTACTACTATTTTTAATCCTCTGGTCTGTAAAACAGAGTATATGTGAATTAGGGCAGATCTGAAGCCCTGATGAAAGCAATGGATTGGAGAGAAAAAGAGAGACATTGCAAACAGATCTGAGAGTTTATATTGCACAGAGGTCAGTCAAATCCATCAGACAAACAAAAAAATAAGCCCAAATTCTCCCCTTTTTTTTTCACAGCCAAATCTCAGCAGGAACAGCAGTCAGGCACAATATACCAGAGACATATCCTAAATAGTTGGTTTTTGCCTGCAAGCTGCTTGAGGGGAGGCACCTTTAATAAACTGTGCTGCATTTGGAGAAGTCATTTGAATTCTGTAATTAGCACACGCACAATGAGAGCTAACTGTGCGTGTTTGTGTGTACACAGCTCTGGAAGAGGGAGTTTAATGAACTGTGTCTCCTGCAACTGCAAATCAAGTTTCATTTTGTCAGTGTTGTGCCACGTGATGCAGCTTCCAACACACTTCTCCTCCTATAAAATATCCTCTCCCTCTTTTTTCTTTTTTTCATAGAATCATGGAATGGTTTGGGTTGGGAGGGTCCTTCAGGATCACTTGGTTCCCATGGCCCTGCCATGGACAGGGACATTTTTGACAATCCCAGATTGCTCCAAACCCCATCCAAGCTGCCTTTGGACACTTCCAGGGATGGAGCAGCTTCCCTGGGAAATGTGTGCCAGAGCCTGCCCACCCTCCCAGGGAAGAATTCCTTCCCAATATCCAGTCTGAACCTACTGTCTTTCAGTTTGAAGCCATTTCCCCTTGTTCTGTCACTACCTGCCTCTGTCACAGGTCCCTTTTCTCTTTTTCTTTCCTCTTGGGTTCATGGACCTTGGTCAAGAGAACTGGGGATAAAAGAAAAGGAAAAAGGGAAAGCTACAGAAAGATCTGTTTTGGTTGAACTCCAGCCAGGAGCTGACCTCTCACAGCTGCTCATTCACTCCTCACTGGTGTGGGAGGGAAGCAGGAAAGGCCTTGACTGGGTAAGAACTGCTCAGCAGTAATTAAAATATCCCTGGATTATCAACACTGTTTTCATTATAAATCCAAAACATAGCCTCATATTGGCTGCTGTGAAGGAAATTAAAATTATCTCCATCCCAGCCAAAACCAGCACAGTTTCCTACTCTGGCTTCACTTTAAAAACAAACGATCACCACCCTCAACAACAAAAAAACCAACCCAAAAAACCCAAACAAACAAATAACAAAAGTAACAACACCTCCAAGAAGCACAGAATGCCCTCTTTCACCATGGGCCATCTTTTGTGTTATCTCCACACCATTCTCTGCCACCTGAAACCAGCAAAGCAAAGCTTTATACGATCAATACACATCCTACCACCATTAATCACCGACAGGAACTGGAAAAAAAAAACAAGTAATCCTGACAAAGAGGTGTCCAGCTACAATAAAAGGATGGAAGAAAGGGTGAGGATAGATGAGGGGAAAAATGAAAAGGCTGGGACAAAGAAAGATCTGCAAGAACTTAAAATAAACTCACAGTCCATCCTGCAGCTCTTGAGTATCATTTGAGGTCCCCAGGGATCGAAGACTTCTTTCCAGAGAGGTCACTGTCAACAGCAGAGAAAGAAAAGATAAAAAAGCAGCACACCTTTTCAGAGAAAGATAAAACAAAAAAACCCAAAAAAACCCCCTGGATCGTAATTCAGATGTTTGTCTTTTAATATTTTTTTTAAAATATAATCAAGTATTTGAACAAGTAAGAGAAAGGGGACAGCATCTAGCAGTAGCCAGTGGCACAGAATGATCACAGAATGAATGGGTCCTTTGGAAGCATACATGGTGAATCCATGCCATGATGTGATGGAATGTGACCCCTTGTCAGGAAAACCTAAATTCCATGGACCTTGCACAGATTTCTGACTCTCCCAGCCTTGAGGTGACACACAACTGTGCGTGGAGCATTTCCAGCTGGAATTGTGCCCCTGGTGAAGAGGCAACAAACTGCATAATAACTATTTATTACCCTGAATCACAAATAAGAGGCAGAACACTGATGCCTACTCTGATATCCTCCATCTTCTTGTTCAAGATGATAACACTTAAAATGTTTTCTCTTTTGGCTCAGAAAAAAATGGAAATGTGATCATCTCCTGTGTTTGTGCTCAACAACTTCTTGGCCTTTTCCATCAGGAGAAGAGAACACCCTAAAAGCAGTTGTAAGGTGGAAACATGGTTTGCTTTGTAATCTGCAATTACTTCAGATTTAAGAAATAGCTATATATATGTGTGTATATAAAAACAGAAATCTAGGGGTACTGCTGTCTTTTTCCACCTTCAAATTTTGCTGTCTCAATTAATTTTCAAATTAACAACAGGTCACTACTTTTGGACTTAGCACAGCCAGAAAGAAAAGCACTTCAAGATTTCCCACAATGGAACATGTTAAATAAATTACATCCTCGATATTTACATGTGGGATTTCTCTCAGGATGTTTCCAATTGTAAAAACCCATAACCCGTTATCAGTCACGCTTCAATATTTAAGGATAGAAAGAAGAACAGATTAAAAACATGGCTCAATTATTTCTGCAGAAATTTAAGAAATCCTCTGTTTTAATGACTCTGCAGACTTGGACTTGGCCTGTAATTTTGAACAAGTCACTTAATTATATTTCCACTGACAGACAAAATCCTCTCTTCTCTTTTGGGCTTTGCTGGCTTGACACCAAAAGTCACTAAACAGGATAAAAAGTAACTAATGTTCCTGAACTGCATGGACATTCAAAAAAACCTTGAATGCCACCATATATTTCCATCAATGCTAGTTCTCAATAACAGATTTTACTGCAGAGTTTGGAGATTCAGTAAGATAAAGCCTCAAGGAATTGTCTGTAACTGAGCTAATAATTATTTTTCTTTGCTGGAAGCACAGTGCTCTAAAGAGTAAATTGGAAGTTTTCACTAATAACCATTTGCTTTTGTAGAAGGGCAGCACTGACCCTGCAGAGAGCTCATGGATATTATAATTCCCTCTTTCCCTCTCCACAATCCTCACAAATCAATTTCCCTTGGAATCCACATGCTGTCTAATTCAAATACCAAATTTTGCATCAACTAAAAATGCTTCTGGGCCCATCAATCCTTTGGAAAAAAGCAGAGTGTGCTTCTTGGAGAATGGACAGCAAGCCAAGGCAAAGGAAAAATTTGTGTGGACACTGAATTTGTGAGAACAAGTTAATGTCATGTGTGCAGTTCCAGAACAAAAGCAGCAGCTACAGCATCCATGAACCTTTCTAACCTGACCTGCAAAAATAAGGACATTTCAAAGTGAGTTTTACTGTTGCCTGCTTTGGAGAAGATTGGAGTGGGATGCAGTTTTCCTACTGAACAAAACAGTTCAAGACTTCACACTCATGCCATTTTCCACTGGGGCAAACCCAGGAGCTGTCAGATTCGTTCAGCATTTTGGAAAACTTACAAAAAGGTGAAAATAATATGAGACATGAATGCAAGGGGTGATGAAAGTGTTTGTCAGTTAGATGAGAACATGATCTGTGACTAAGTTATTATGCAATAATTTTACCTAATATCCAAACATAGCCTTTAGGCAACTAAATAAATGTCAGCTGTCCCAAAATGACAAGATATGCACTCTGGAGGAGCCAAAGGTTACCACTGATACAGCTCTTATCTGGAAGACAGCAGGACTAAGAGACCAACATGAGTTTCCTGACTCTCAGGAAAGCCAAAAGTATTCTGGACTGCACTAAAAGAGGAATGGCCAGAAGCTCAGTGGAGGTGATTCTCCCCCTCTGCTCTCCTCCCATGAGATCCCACCTGGATTGCATCCAGCTCTGGGGCCCCCAACACAAGAAGGATTTTGACCTCTGGAAGAAAATCCAGGAGGCCAAGGATCACAGATCTGGAGCATTTCTGCTCTGAAGCCAGGCTAGGACAGCTGGGATCATTCTGCCTGGAGAAGAGAAGGCTCCAGAGAGAACTTAGAGCATCTTGCAGTGCCTAAAGGGGCTCCAAGAGAACTGGAGAGGAACTCTGGATAAGGGCATGGAGTGACAGGACAAGAGGAAGAGGATTTACACTGATGGAGGATAGGTTCAGATTGGATATTAGGAAGAAATTCTTCCCTGGGAGGGTGGTGAGCCCTGGCACAGGTTTTCCAGAGAAGCTGTGACTTCCTCAATCCTGGCAGTGTCCAAGGCCAGGTTGGATGGGGCTTGGACCAACTGGGGCAGTGGAAGGTGTCCCTGCCCATGACAAAGAGGTAGAATCAAGTGATCTTGAAGGTCCTTTCCAACTCAAGCCATTCTATGATTTTATAATTAAATCTGAGCTACTCTGGGCTAAAACTAACTTGCTTTGACCAATAATGAATTAATCAAAATCTCTGCAGTTTCTGTGCTGGATGTGGAAAATCTCTCTCAATGTACCAGTTCTGGTCACGTGAGAAGCAATTTGACCAGAGGAGCAAAACATCAAGGTATGTGTGAAGCCATCCTCAAAACAGGAATCTTATTTTAAAAGTCCTGTTCTTTTTGTTATTAAAAAAATCCTCCACCTGATTTCTCCAGAATGAGCCACATTCACGAGGCATCAGTGATGTTGGAGCTGCACTGATTTACTGCACTGAGAGCTTGGCCCCCAGTTGCCTGTGCCATTGCAATCCTTAAATCAAAGGGGGATAAGAAACCATCCTGAGATGGCAATGGAGACTCTATCACACCTGAGGGATACAGAAAAATCCTTTGCTCAGCCTTTATGATCGAGGTAATGGGACTGCACAAGGCACAAACCTGTTATGGGCAGTCATTAATGAGTGAGGACAGGAATTAGAGAGGCAAGAGACCCACTGGAGAGTTCAGGTTCTCCATGTGGCCAGCACAGGTCTGATTCCTCCAGTATATCCTCCACTGATCAGACAAGATGCACCAGAGCAACTCCATTTAGGAGTGTTATTTATTGCACTTATAAATAAGATGATTACTAAAGAGGCAGCTAAAAGCTACACATGAAGAAAAAAAAACAAAAAACAGCAAAACAAAAAACTGCTGATAAAAGTATAGATGAAAGAAAAAAAAAGCCATAAATGAGACAAATTTAAGCAGTATTTGAGCTTCTTTTTGTGTCCTGATAGGAAAATCAACTAACTAACTAAATAAATAAATAAATAAACCCAAAACCGAACAAGCAAACAAACAAATAAACCACAAAAATAAAAAAAAAGCCCCCAAAAACCACACACACAAACCCCCCAAAATAATAATAAAAAAAAAATAACCAAAAAACATGAATCTTGCAAAAGTCAAGGCACTGTGGGAAGGTGTCCCTGCCCATGGCAGGGGGTGGAACAAGATGACCTTTAAGGTCCCTTCCAACCCAAACCATTCTGTGATTCTGATTTTATGAACCTTCCCCATTTTCAGCAGGGACAGCCCCAAAAGATTAAGAGAAAGAAATGCAAAGATCAGGAAAAGTCTTCCTCTACCACTTCACACTTCTATAAGAGATGGCATTAAAAAAAAAAAAAGCTCATGACCCAGCAGGAGAGTGATCCTGTAGCATATAAACAGAACCAGCTGTCCTGGCTAAGATTTTTATTCAAAAAATGAGGAAGATTTCCATTTTCATGGCAGAAAAAGGGAGCAGGAAGCATTTATAGGTGAGAATAATCACAGTCAACTCAGCTATAAAATCCCCTTTGGTCAGGAAGCAAGTCCTGAAGTCCCCAAGAAGAATTTAAACCCCCCCAAAAGGCTCAGAATTCTGTAAAAATAATAAGGACAGCAAACAAGGGCAAAGCACACAGTGTTTATTACTTCTGCAGTGTTACTCAGTAAGATTCAATGCTGCTTTAAAATCCTGGTACAAAGTTGACTTCTTGTTTCATTAAAAATAGCCCCAAGGACACAAAAAAGTATTGCTGAGATTGGTCACAACCTGGGATTTTTAGAATCTAAACAACAAAAGCATAAAAAACCCACAAAAAACCCCCAAAAAACAAACAAACAAAACAAAAAACAAACAAAAAAACCCATATCCAACTCCTGACAGCTTGGAACAGCCTGGCCTGGGAAGAGATGAAATCTCAATTCTTGGGAGTGTTCAAAAATAAACCAAAAGGCACTTCCCAAGGTTTAGTGGCCTTAGTGGCATTCAGTCAAAGCTTGGGCTTGGAGATCTTGGAGGTCCTTTTCAACCTTAATGATTCTATTAATGATTCTGTGGCTCCATGGTTCGATTTTCTTCAGCTCCCCAAAAGGGACAAGAACATTTCAGGTGCATGGTTAGATCTCCAAACACAATGGGGACCCTGAACAAACCCCAGAGAGGCTCCAGCAAGCCAGGAAAAGGAGGGAAAGAGGAGCTGTGGTAGGATTTATGCAATTTATAGAAGTTCAGCACACCATGCCCAGCTCAGGAGGAGTTACCCCATCATCTGGTGAGCATCTGGAACACAGCTGCCTGTTCCTGGCTAAGCCACCTGCATGGTGCTACACAAACAACATCACTGACTTATTTTCCATGCTCCAAGTCAGAGTTTCCTGAGTCTCCCAAAGAGACTTTATGGTACAGAAAGAATCATGGATATTCTTCCCCATTTTCTAACCCTAAAAAAGTTATTCACCTAAAGGGAATTAGCTCTGCCAAATCTTGGCAGTGCACTCAGCAGCCTTCTCTGAAAATCTCTAACCACTTTTTGGGGGAAAGACTATAAAAAATAAACTGAATGAAACTGATTTTGTCAGACAAAAAAAATAATATGGGTAGTGCACAGAGCAACAACAGGAGAGTATCTTATGGGCATTTCTTCAACCTGAAAGCTCTTAAAAAGGCATTATAGATTCATTGATTCATAGATTTTAAAAGCCAGAGAGAGCAATTCTGATTTTCCAATCTGATTTCCTCCCATAAAATTTTGTCCCATCACTCCCACATCAAGACTGTGGACTGCAGCTGGACTAAAGTGTATCTTACAAAAAAAGACATTTGAATCTTGATTTAAAGGTTTGTGGCAAAGCCAAATCCATCAAGCCCCCTCCATAAGCAGTTCTAATGGCTGCTTATCCTCATCCAGAGGATTGAATTTGTCCAGCTTTAACTCCTATCTCCTGATCTCCTTCTGTGTGAGAACGATGGATTAACCAGCCCTTGCTGTCTATTTGATGTCTTTTTTTCTAGAGAGGCACTTGCACACCATGGTTGAGTCCTCTTAGATGTTTCAATCAGAAATTTGGATGGCATGAATTTTAAAGTCTGATTTTCCGATGTCAAACTGTTTTGGCTTTTCTCTGCACCCTCTCAATTTTTGCAAAATAATTTTAAGTGCAGGTATTGTCATTATCTGCTTCACAGAGCACTCAACTCAGGCAACTCTTAAGAGGAAACACATCATCACCATCTCAAGAGGAGAAATAACAACAACAGAGGCTGACAAACAGGAATTGAAGGGGTTAAGGCAGTTCTAACAAAGAATCAAACCAGAAATTGGGTTGTGGCATAAAGATGTGTCATTCACCTTTAGATTTTCTCAGGATTAACTCCACCATAGGAGTTGTGATTAAAGCACAGGGGCACATCAAGTCAGCCCTAACCTGGCCAGTTTGGACAAGAACAGCACACACAGACTCACCAGGAGGTTGCACAATTTCAGTTTGGAAACAGAAGGGCTACCACCACTCATCACTAGTATTGTCAAATTAAAACTATTGGTGCTGGAGTAGCCAAAATTGGTGCTAATGCAGCTATTTGTGTATGTTATGAATGGTTGTTCACCCACCTGCAAACCAAGTGCCCATGGCCACAGCTGAGAGTTCAAGCTCCCACAGTGGCCATAATCCCTTTTTCACATGGGATGTGTGTCCCCAGTACAAGAGTCACCAATCCCTTGTGGTTATAGAAAAATTGGTGCTTGGATTTTCCTGGCAGATGGAGCACACACAACTCATCAAAAGTAGAGACAACTACATTTTACAAGTTTTTCATTCCCATCCTTGTTCTAACAAGGGTCCCTTGTTACAACAACCAGGGTTCCACCGCTGGGACACGCTGGGGAAGAATTACACAAATAAGGAGGCACTAAAATCCTTTGCCTCTCTGTCACCCGACACAGAAAGAACAGACACAGAAGCTGTCCAGGTGATTCCAAAGCAATTTCAAGGTCTATTGTAAAATCAGCACTGATAATTTCAGATCCCTGGTGTGTTTTAGAGCTGGGGTACAACGGCATTACCTTCCATCCAGCAATGTTAGTTTATATCTGTCTGCAAGATAAATTCCTCCAGCCTAACCCAACAAAACTGATGATCCACAGCTTGTTTTAAGGGAGAGAGGACTCTGTATCTCCAGGGGCTGGAGAGATAAGAGCAGCAAGAGCACCCCTGGCCAAACTACAGAGTGAAGAAGAGCAGAGTTTTGCTGCTGCTGTTTTTCTAAGGGAGATAGATGTTTTGCAAGCTCGTGTGACAGGCTCTGAGCACAGTAGTGCTGCAACATATTTGAAAATGAGCCTGGCTCGTTCCACCTTTCTGAGCTCTAGCTCTCTATTGTAACAGATGACACAATTAAAAATAGAAAAAGGATGTGGTCTCAGCAAGGATTGGAATATATCTGTGCCTGTTGGATGGAACATATGGTGGAATATTTTTGCATCTTACAAGGAGCTGTGTATTGGACATGTGCTGCTGCTCGTGAGATGCAGCAGCAGAAAAGCTGCATTAATATTTGCTCCCTGACAAGGGGAGCTGCCAGGGGCCGTGCCCATGCACAGGAATCATCAGCAGGACAGCACAGAACACAGCAGGAAACCTCTCATTTTACGCACCATTGGAGTTAATTCGGAAGACGTTGGCTGAAGTCTCCTGAAAAAGTTCCTGCAGCTCACTGGGATCAATCTGGGTGGCTGTGAAGAGAAAAACAGGAAAAAAAAAATGTGTTAATACTGGACACCACCAATCACTTTGAAAGGGGGATGGTGCTTTGAAAGGGGATGTAGATTCCTCCTTGATGCAGAAATTTAGCCCAGGTGGGGTGGTCTGATGCAGCTTTACAGTCACAGAACTTGCACTGACAGACAAATCCAGCACCACCAGGACAGTGAAGATGCTGCTGCAACACAGTGGGTACAGCCCACATGGATTGAGATGGCATTTGTAGGGATTATCAACAATCAGAACACAAATAATTCCAAATAATCCATTTACAAAGTGGGAGTATCAGAACCATGGCTGAATGAGAAACCACAAAGCCAAGTGATGGTACCAGCACTGCCCAGAGCCTGTGGAAAGGGGAAGAAGCACTGAGCAGAGGGCACCTGCTCCATGGGTAAAGCTTTGGGGCAGGAGGGAGCTCAGTGGGACCTGCACACATTCCCCTCCCAACCCCCAAGGGAGGCTCCTCTTCCTGCTATTCCTTCCTGGTGGCTCAAATGCAAGGGGCAATGAATCAGTGCCAGGAATTCCTACTGCTGGTGCCAAGAAGAATCCTGCCAACTTCATTCCCAAGGCCCCCACTTTAGCCAAGGTACTCAAATCTGCCCTACAAGGAGAACACTGAAGTGAGGGTTTGAACATTTTGGGGTTGCAGGTTTGGTGGAAGGTGGGGTGTATTTATTTTCTTTTTTTTTTTTTTTTTCTTTTATTTCTGTTGTTGTTTTGTTTGTTTATTTAGGATTTTTCTGATTGCTTGGGTTTGTTAGGGTTTTTTGTTGGGTTTTTTTGTTTGTTTTGTTTTTGCTTTTTTTTTTTTGTTTGTTTGTTTGGTTGTTTGTTTGGTTGTTGGTTTTTTTTTTTTGGTAGTTTTTTCAGCTTCATTTCCCAACTTTAAAATCCCTGAAACTGTCCCCAACTTCTCAACTGCTTCATCATCCCTGGAGAAGAAGTCATGTGAGGCTGGACTGAGCTATACTAGAGAATCACAGAATGGTTTGGGTTGGAAAGGACCTTAAAGCTCATCCAGTTCCACCCCCTGCCATGGGCAGGGACACCTTCCACTGTCCCAGGTTGCTCCAAGCCCCATCCAGCCTGGCCTTGGACACTGCCAGGGATGGGGCAGCCACAGCTTCTCTGTGCCAGGACCTCACCACCCTCACAGGGAAGAATTTTTTCCCAATATCCAATCTAAGTCTACCTTCCTTCGGCTTAACACTGTTAATTAAGGCTGCATTAGTCCATCTTACAGAGAAAGGATACATCACACAAATGAGCTTTTAGCAGGCATTTCTTTTTTGATTGATCACAGTGACCAGAGAAACACTAATTTATAATAATGTCACCAGTTTTATGGCAGCAGCTTTCCAGCAGATTTTTTTATTCTGCCTCCCACCTGTGTCAGCTGTTCTGGGGTTCCCAGAACTTTACCTCAAGTTTTGGTCCCATCCTGAAGCAGCCCAGGGCTTGTCCACCCAACAGAGTCCAACAGCCCCTGTTATTACCCAGCTGGTGAAGCCTCTCAGACTCAAACAGGAGCTGAGATTCATTTCTTCAAGTCACCAGACTGGAACTCTGACCCGCTCTGCATCCCTTAGCCAGATTTTCCTAAGCTGCTAAAACACCACACACCCAACCTGCACTTGGCAGAGCAGAAAGACAACCATGGAGCAAGGCAAAAATGAGGGAAATTGGGCAAAATGAGAAGCCTGCTGGATGCAGTGCTCAGGTTAGGGCTGAGGATGCACCTCCCAGTGCTGGAGGAGCAGCTGTTCCAGAAAACAGATTTTCCCCTGCTTCTCACACTCATTGAGATGGTTCAGCCCTGCAAGAGCTGTAAATAAAGTCATGGATTAGCCTGTCAGGATGACACAAATCCAGGGTATTAAATGGTGTTTAATCCAAATGCACAGGACCTCATTGCTAGAGATTTTCTCATTCATCTCTTCCTTCAGTTTCTCCTAAATCAACTGTCCCAGAAACTCCTTTCCTTTGTTCCACAGAGGAGGCTGCAGAAGAGCAGAAATCAGGGTGGGCTCCCCTGTCCCCCAGAAATTTATTAACAAGGTCCAGCTCTCATTAAATCACTGAAAAAAAAAAAAAAAAAAAAAAAAAAAAAAAACCAGCAGCACAGGAGATTTTTAGATCTTTACAGACTGTGATTACCACCCCCCATTTTAGGAGGTTTTTCTTAGATTTTCAGGGTGCTAACATGTTCCAGAGAAAACTGGTCTGCACATTTTGGGATAGAACTCATTTTGGATGAGTGGGGTGTTTTTTTAAGAGGAGGGGGAGACGGTTTGTTTAACTCCTTTTTTTCTATTCTTTCCTTAGAAACACTAAATTTGCCTCAACAGATTTTTATCCTCAGTGATGCTGAGTGCACAGGCACTGAGGTACTGAACAAAGCCTCAGGTGAACCACGAAGCAACCAAACCAAGGGCTGGGAACTCCCTCAAAGCTCAGCTGTAATCACCCAGCTGGGAACAACACTGCTTTAAAAAACAAACAAACAAACAAAACCCCCAAATAATCCAAATAATGCAGATTTCAGTGTGCTCCCACATGGGGACTCTCCTGCACAGCATCCAGCAGGTACCTCTGAGGAGTCATTTCAAATGCCAAAGTCACACCAAGAGTAAAGATGAAATATCCCAAACTTTGCAAAAGAAAAGAGAAGCACCAATTTCACTGCATGGGCTGTGCTCAGCTGAGAAGGAAACACAGAGCAACACTGAGAGTCCAGAGCTGTTCCATGAAGTTAAAAACTAACCAAAAATTCAGGTGCTAATTTGGGAGGGTGACATTTATTTATATTTATTGGTGGGAGACCAGTTTTCTCACTCTGTGCCACAATTCCCTAATGGGAAAGAGAGAATGCATGTGGATCATACCTTGAAGTCATGGAAATAATTCATTTTTAAGCCTCCACATATTCACTGTAGTCAAAAATCCCAAAAAACACCCAACAAAACCAAAACAAACAAACAAAACAACAGCAAGACAACTGAAACCTTTGTCCAAAATTTCCAAGCAATTACTTTGAAAATGCAATTCATGTAGAATGTTGTTTTTTTTTTTTTTTTCTGAGAAAATTGTGCTGTATCTGGCTTGCAGTTTCCTGCCCCTAGACTTTTATTTCACGTCACAGCATGCTGCCAGTTCTGGCTTTTATTTTGTTTTTATTTTGCAAAAGAAAAGAAAATAGTAACAGGAAGGTTGTTTTAACTACTCCAATTTCAAGCTTCAACACATCAAGCTGAGATGTTGTAACTATTCATGGAGGATGCAGCAGTTCAAGCAGACAAGAAGAACAATTTAAAAACAGCAGCAGAAAGCAAAGCAAAACTGCATCTGTACTACCAAGGCAAGGAAGAAAAACCAAGACTGAGAAGCAAAGTGGATGTGAAGTCTGATAAAAAATTAAACATCTTTGATTACATCAAGTGAATACTTAAATATTATGATTCCCCAAGAAGGATTAGGAGGTTTCTGATATGCATTAAATGATGTCATACATTAAATACATGCCCTGGCACACAGAGCTCAGGGCCACAGCTGGGAAAAAATTACTTTTATTTGCACTGTGGGTCCTCAGGGCTGTGAAAGCTTTGCAGTGGATGTGTTACAGAATCCCACATGTAAATGGTTTCTCCTCTACTTCCTTAACTTTCCAATAAATATTTGTACTGTTTCCATTTATTTTCCCCATTTATTTTTCCAGGAAAACCCCCTTGGAACCCAGCACAGCCCAACTCCCTTTGCTACCAGTTCGACCTCCTCACTGCATATAGTGATCCCTGCTATATTTATTGCTGTTATATTTATTTTTATTAATAGAAATCATAGAATGTTTGGGGTGGGACAGGACCTTAAATATCACCTGTTCCTTTCTACCAACCACTTCCTAAAGCAGCAGCAGCAGCCAGCAATGGCATTTCTGATATTTGCCTATTTAATTCTTCTTTTCTTTGCCTGAAAACCCCCACAGGCATCCAGGTAAGTGCAACAGATGGGAAAAAAAAAAAATCTTTTCAATCTCTGCTCTGCCAAAGCAAAGAGAGCCAACGCACAACAGGGGGAGAGCTCAGCTGTGAGTGGGACCTCGAGGAACTTTGTGACTTGGGTGTGGAGTTTTATCCCAGAAATTGCTTCCTCTGGGCAAAAAAAATGTGAGGTTGCAGCAGGTTTAAATCCAGCCTTGCAACATCAACTCACACCCATCTGCTATGCAGGGGTGGCATCTTAGACCTCTGTGTTACCTGTTACACTGGATCAGTGAAAAAAAACAGAAAAACCCACAAACAAACAAACAAAAAAAACCCACACAAAAACAAAAAGAGCAAAACAAAAACAAACACTCAAAAAACAAATAAATTTAAAAAAAACCAAACAAACCTGAATGATGGAATCACTTAGGTTGGAAAAAAAACCTTTGAATCCAACCATTAACCAAGCACTGGCAAATCTACCCCTAAATTGTGTGCCACATCTGCACATCTTTCAAACATCTCCAGGGATGGTGACTCAGTCACTTCCTCATCACCCTGTTCCCATGACTGATGACCCTTTCATTGAAGAAATTGTTCCTAATATCCAGTACAAACCTCACCTGGTGAATCTTGAGGCTATTTTCTCTTTTTCTACCATTTCCTAGTTGGGAGAGGTGGCAGACCCCAGCTTGGCTGCAATCTCCTCCCTTCAGGGAATTGTAAGCAGTGGTTGAGAAGCTTAAAAATCCATGCAAGCCTTACACATTATTTTTACAACCACTGTTTCAGAAAACACTCAGAGTGCATCACATTCCACAATTCAGAGCAATTTTAATCTTTAATTCATCACAATTCTGTCTGCAAGAGACAATTCTGGATGAGGACTGGCCAGTGGAGGTTTGTGGTGTCCGTGCTTGGAGCAAAATAGAAGCCAAGAACTCATGGGCTGATTCCCCCAGTCCTGCTCAGGAGGGAGAAAATAATTCAGCTGCACCTGGGCATCCCTGAGGCTCTCATGTTGTTTTGGGTTACAATACAGAGTGTGATAAAAGGTATCTGTTCTATCACCATCTGTTGAGGGTGGGGGCAGTGATCCTTATCTCCACGGCAGATATTCTGCTAATGGGCCATCCATTGAAACCAGGCAGGGCATTGTTCTTTATCTTTTCACAACCCATCCTTCCTCCAGCCAGTCATTTTCTGCTCATGGCCATTGAGTCCCACTGTGGGACTGATAAAATTACTGCATCCCATTGGGAGTTGCTCCAGCCAGGGGGAAGAGCCCAACATTTCTTACCAAGATAAAAACAGAGGTTTTGGGACACTAAGGGAGCCCCTTTCTCCACTGGACTCCAGAGGAAAACCGGATTTCTCCACATCCCCACTGGAGCTCCGGAGGGAAACTGCACCTTGTACAGGAGCACTGCTCCAACTGAGCCACATCTGTCACTGCAGGAGGATGCAGCCACCATGGAATGGGACTGCTGCCAACACCCTGCCTGACGGGGTGTCAGGTTGTACTCTGACTGTGTCAGGGTTTGGGGTTTGTTTCTTTGTAGTACTGTATTTCTATTTTAATTTCCCTAGTAAAGAACTGTTATTCCTAATTCCCATATCTTTGCCTGAGAGCCCCTTGATTTCAAAATTATAATAATTTGGAGGGAGGGGTTTACATTCTTCATTTCAAAGAGAAGCTCCTGCCTTTCTTAGCAGATACCTGTCCTCCAACCAGGACAGATGTGCTGGGACAATCAACAGCTCCAAGCACCAGCAGCAGCTTTGGTAGGGAAGAAGAAATCCCAGCAGGAATTTCTTTCAGTTCCTCTTCAAGACAAGCTCAATACATAAATACACTGTCTGACCAGGCTTATAAGGTCTTGTCTCAAGTGATCTGGATAAAATTAATGTCCAAAGGGACATTAATGGAGGTCCAGGACAACACACCTGGCAAAGGAACCTACAGGAGCTTAATGTTAATGAAAAGCACCCGTGTTTGCCACCTTAATCTTCCTTTCCTATTAATTATTTCACACTAATTTGGAGCTCCTAATGGCTTTTCTGCAGCCAGGTGAAGTCAATTCTCTCCCTGAACTCAATTTTGCAGCAAACCCAAAATAACCTAAAAGTTGCAGAGAAGAAGCAGCAGTAATTAAAGTAACTCCAGTAAAAAGATGAAAAAACAGCACAAGAATTTGATCTTTCTACTTACAATACCCAATGTGGCTGTAGAAAAGCAGCTCAGCACCTCAAATTGCCATGGATTTAACCCCAAAGCACCACCAAGAATTAGATCTGTGGTCTGTTAGAGAAAGCCACAGCTTCCCCGCAGCTTCTCTCCTTTGAAAGCTTTAGCTCAAGTTACAGCATCACCCTTTGCCAAAGAAACCCCCACAGAAAGTTACTTGGTCTCCAAAATCCTCTTTTCCACCACGAAATACCTGCAAGGAGTAAAAAAGCAGGCAGGAAGCAACCTGCTCACTCTGATTTCAAACCATGCACCCCAAATCCTCAATTTGCCTCTACCAGCATGGATTAAACCCCACCACACCCAGCCCTGTGGTTTAACCCTTCCCAGCCCAGCTGAGTGGATGAGTCTCACCCATCCAGCACCCTGTTCCTCCTCCAGGACCACTGGAGCCATTGCAAAGCTTCAATTCTCCCCTTTCCATAGAATTTTCCAAGAGAATAATTCCTTATTGAAGACTGAGATCCACAGTGAGAGCCATGTGCCTCTGACACTGGGAAATGAACTGGGGGGAGAGGAAGAGATTGATTTTTGGCTGCTGGCCAGAGAGGAAAAGATACTTGCTCTGGAGATAAAATGGTAAATTCACATATTTTACTTTTTCCACAACAGTTGGCATGAAAGTGAAAAGGTGGAAGGAGGTGAAGGAGACCAAAGACAAGAAAGAGTGAAGAGAAAGAAGCAGATTGTCATGTGAGGAAGAAAATACTAAAAAAAAAAAGAAAGAAAGAAAGAAGTGGTGGAGGCACAGACATCTACACCCACCCCAGACAAGTCCTTTAGTCCCCAGTACTCAACAATTTTCCAGGGTGTTCCTCCCTTTGAATTCTGTGTCTGATCCCATGTTCCACACAGCCCTTTGTCTCTCCGCTGCCAGAACATGACTTTGGTTTTCCACTGCCTTCCAAACCACAGGAGTCTTGATTCTCCTCATTACAACTGGTCAAAAAAAGCTTCAACAAACACCAGGACAGAAAGGAGTGGCCAAGGATGTGTTTGAACAAAGTTCCTTTTCTCAAAACAGGGAGCTTGAAATAGAAAAGGAAATGGAAGAGAATGAAAGAAGCAGCATCATGTGTAATGTGAAGCTGCTCCTGGTGTGCAAGCTTGGGAGGTTTTATTTCCTGCTGATAAAATTAGAGTGAAATAAGTGATAAAGGGAAATGTAAGCAAAAATCACACTCATCAGGAAACGTGATTTTCACCAGTGTTGGAAAACCTGGGGCTGTTTCTCATGGAAAGCTCTGAGGCTCTTTGCTACAGATTTCTCCAAAAGGCTGGGTCTCCTCAGCATGACCACAGCACAAAGAGGGGCACCTGTGGAATTACAGGTGTGGAAATTGGGATGAAGCTGGTGTTTGCACCAATCCTCCCTCAAACCCCTCCTCACACTGCAGGGTCAGTGTGCTCAAGAACTCAATTCCCTGCAGGTTAACTCAAGGTCTCTGTTTGCATTAACACTTTTAAACTACTATTCTTTTCTTTTTTTCCTTTTAAAATCATGCTCCTAATTTGTCCAAGTTCTCACAAGTGCACAAAATGCATTTTTCCTGGTTTTAGAAGTGAAGCTTTACCTGAAGGTAAAATTCTTCTCATTTGGAAGAACACATTTCATCCCATCTACAAGGGAGAGGTGTTAGGTAGTAAAGTACCTGCTTTCTCCTCCTCTCCTTAAGGGAAAACCAAAAATCATAACATTTATTGAGTTGTAAGAGACCCACAAGGATCACTGAATTGCAGTGAAGAGGACAATCCCAATAATCACATCACGTGTGTGACAGCATTGTCCAAAATCTTCTTCGCCTCAGGCAGGCTTGGTGCTGTGACCACTGCCCTGAGAAACTGTTCCAGTGCCCAAACACACTCTGGGCCAAGAACCTTTCATAATACCCTAATATATGAGCCAATTTCAGGTCCTGTCACTGGTCCCTAGAGAGGAGAGATCAGTGCCTGCCCCTCCTCTTCAGCCTTCCCCTACACAAGGACATTGCTCCCACCTTAATTCCCCATCAGATACACTCCCAGAAAAATTACAGAGAAAATAAAGTAAAGCCAGCATATATGCTTTCACTGAATAGGTTTTGTTGTTTAAGTCCTACCACAGCTACAGCAAGTTGACCAGAGGAGACAGAGGTTTCATAATCTACCCCAAATTAAGTTCAGGGCCTAAATTCAATGAGTGGACCAAGGAGGTAAAGCAGGCAGGGAGAATCATTTCAGGTTGTCAAGGACCCCACCTAGGATCCCATCTTTGTCTTGGTTTCTCTGAAATAGTTTCAATACATAAACCTTTCCCAAGCCTCTAAATTTATACTAAACAAGCTTGTTCCCAGAGAAGTAAGTGCCTGGTGTCCCCAGAACAAATGCTCCTGGTAGAGCTTGTAAGTTTTTACTGGAGTGCAGCATGGCTCTTTCTTGGAAAAGCCTAGCAAATAAAATACAAAAGAAGCCTTGAATGCATGTTTCTGAGAGAAATAATAAATACAGGGCCTAGGAACATCTAGGAAGCCAAGGAAAATTGCTATTCAGGTAAAAGTTTCCCATGTAGGTGAGGCCTAGGGAAGTGGGACCAAAACTTTGCAGCTTGGCAGGTGTCTGTGCCCTGGTGGCACAGGGAGCACTGCAAGGGACAGTCCAGCCATGGAGAATTATCCCTTGTGGAACTCAAGAAGGTAAAGGGTGGCCATTAATTAGCAGTAAAAGCCAACTTCAGAAATTAAAGAAGATACAGAATTTAGAAACTCTGTCCTCCACAACTTAGCTGAGGAAAAAGGCTGCACACAATTCCTGCACTTCCACTCAAATCAGCCAAGAGATGATTTTTGTCCTGAGCCAGCTGGAAGGAGCATTAAACCCAGGAATGCTTTGCCATATTCCCATTGTCCCCATGAGGGAAACCACCCCATGCTATTCCAAACACAGCACCAAGTCCTCAGCCACAAAAATACAGATCTCTGTGTGTCCAAGAGGTGGCTCAAAGAGAACAGGAAACATTAGGAAACGTTGGGAAACATTAGAGATTGATGAGGCACTGGCACAAGCTGCCATGGAAGGTTCAAGAAAATGTTGGATGGGACCCTGAGCTACCTGGTCTAGTAGAAGGTGGGCTGGAACAAGATGATTTTGAAGGTCCCATCCAACCCAAACCGTTCCATGGTTCTATGATTAATTATCTTTTTAGAGTGTAATCAAGATACAATCAGATTTCCTTTGCATTATTTCTGGTTAATATGTTTTCCTTTGCTTTAGTTTCCATCTTTAGCATATATCTAATAACAAACTGCTGAAGAAGAAAGGAAAAGTCTCTCTAGTGAAGAAAAGCTCACCTGGTGTGTCCAGGACAGCACAGACAGTGCCAGAGTCTCAGCTCATGTAGGAGTGTGGCCAAGGAAATCTGCAGCTGTGTTAAAATCATAGAAATCTCAAAATGGTTTGGGTTGGAAAGGACCTTAAAGATCATCCATGGCCAGAGAAATGTGTCAACAACTCACTTTCAGCTTTGCCAAACCCCTTTGGGTCCATGTCCCTGAGGGTACATCTCCAACTCCAGTCAAAACCAGCTTCCCAAACCCACCCACGTGCTGTTAAGGAAATAAAGAGAAATATCCAAAGTGTCCACCAAGAGAAGAAGCTGTTCCTAGAGCCAGCCCTGAGACAGAGTGCAATGACTTTTGGTTAACTGGAGAGGCTCCTCCTTGGGGAGCATCACATTTTCCATGTGCCCAGACCTGAGCAATCAGCCCTGCCCAAATTCACTCCAGTTCTGGAAGAGGATTCTGTAAGTGAACAGCAAATCCATGACCAGAATCCTAGAAAATCAGCAAGTACAGCCTTGACAAGGAGCAGATACATCCCAGAGAGGATCAGAAACAGCTCAAGAGAAAGGTGTTGGCATCAGGTGTCACCCTGAAGCTGAGCTACACTCTGGTGTAAAAGCAAAGTGGTGAGATGAAGCAGAGATGCAACTTCCAACTCATGATGGGGAGGAAAACACCCAACAAAAGTCAAGAAAAAGCCCCAACCAACCAAAAACTTTGCTGCATTTAAGAGCTTATTTCATTTTATTCTTAATAAGTTCCGTACTTTTGAAAGACCACCAGAAATAGATCAGATTTTTTCCCAGCAGAGAGTGACAGTTTGTGCTTCTCACTCTTTTCTTCTCAAGCTTGTTAAAGATGTTAGACAGGAACATCAGCCTTCAGTACAAAACCTGATACTCTCTACATCTGCATTACTGCTGCCAGGAAAACCTGTTCTCCTCCTATGCTCCTGCTTAGGCAGCGGTGAAAAAAATAAAAGCAAAAAAAAACCCCAACTAGCATGGAAAAAAAAAAAAAAAACCACAACAAAACAAACAAACAAACAAACAAACACTGCCTTCTAATTTCTACAAGACAAACAGCAGCTCTTGTTGATTTAGTGGAAGGAAATGCCAGAGACTCTCAAGGCTGTTACTAAAATAAAGAGCCCATCATTTTATGGGAGCAAAACAAGGGCTAAAAGGGATCTGAAGGTCAGGTGAGGTTGGCAGCCCATGGGAAAGGAGCTGGCAGGGTCCTCAGCCCTGTTCCACCTGCTCAGACCTCTGTAAAATGAACAAAGGAATTCAGAGAACTCCCACTTTGCCCACAGGAATCCACACAGACAGCAGTGCTCTTCTCCAGACAGGAGAATTAGGGAAAAAGTTGATTTTCCGTGATGGTTAAATGCAAAATAGACTTCACATTTTAAGTAAAATTTTATGAAGAATAAATGCAGAGCAGAGCTGGGCAGTGGATTTAGAAGCTGCTAATTCTGGTGGTGTGGAAGTTTTGGTTTTGGGTGGACAGTTTTCCAATTAGGAGTTTTTCTCATTTTTTAAGCAATTGGAAGACAAACTTTAAAAGGTTTTGCATAATCAGATGTGTTACCAAGACACAGTTAAGTCCCTTTTAAATGGAAAAAAAAAAAAAAATCTTTTAATTTTGCTGGTAGTGGATTAGGATAGAGTTGAAAGGACAATTCCTTTTTGATTGAAATAAATCAATGTACTGGAAAATACCAATTAATTTTTGAAATTTCCCTATCAAATCCTATTGCTTCTCACTTTCCAAGATGGAAAGTCTAATCATGTTCCCTCCTTCATGCTCCAAAGCAGTGGCAAAAAACAAGCAGGCAGTGTCTGTATTTTTAAAAGAATACCTAAGTCATTAAAAAAAAGAAAAAAAAAGAATTTGAGGCATTTGACAGTTTGTTTCATTTTTTAATATTGATGCTGTATGAGGATATAAATAAAACCTGAGTGAAAGCAAGTTTTGTTTGTACTGCCATATTCCTGGGACAGTCTGCAGTCCTGTGTTAATGCAAACACAAACAACAGCACCAACAGCATGTGAAAATGTAAAGGAATTGACTGGAAAAGCAAAGTGGAAATGATTAATCTTACACTTACTGCCCGAGCTGTTGGGAGTGTAACGTGAGAACAGCCAGCAAAAAAAGATGAAGAATCCAAATATTTTTGAAATGCTGTTATTTAAAAATTTATTGGTGATATAAATCACAAAATAATGTTTCTTTATTTTTAAACTGGCACTTAATCAGCCTCTCTTCTGGTCTGATTAATGAACTCAGCACTAATTGCTTTAGAAAATATCTTTTTAAAGATTCAGGCTATTAATGACAAGATGGAGATGATTTTTTTTTAATTAAGTCCACATGATGCAAGTGAGTGGTAGCAGAAAAAAAAAAAAAACCAGCCCTATGAACAAAAAAATAAAAGAAACCCTAGAAGATATTACCTTGCCACAACTTTCCAGTTGAACAAACACATCCCATTGGGATGGGAACACTGAATGTTCCATCCCTGGAAGTGTCCAAGGCCAGGTTGGAGGGGCTTGGAGCAGCCTGGGATAGTGGAAGGTGTCCCTGCCCATGGCAGGGGGTGGAACTGGATGATTTCAGTTCCTTTCCAACCCAAACCATTCCATGATCCAGGTAAATGGATATTTCTACACTCCTTGTGAATGTGATGCTGGAGCCTCAAGTTTGGTCCAGCATCAACATTGTTGCAGCACAAGGCTGTAGAATTTCACGTGTAGAAAATGCATTTTCTTCCCATTTCCTTCCTCTTCATAACTTCCTTCATAACTAAAATTTCACTCCTTTTCAAGGACACAGAAGACAAATTGCTCCCACAGCAAGTAAAAACAAAAAATCTCAGAGAGACCTTGCAGTGTCATTGAGACCTGCATGAAGAGTTTTCACAAACTGAAAGCTCCGGAGAGATGAAGTGAGATCTGGGATGACAGGGCAGCAGAAATGACTGAAACAGAGACAAAGTGGATGCAATGGAAAATAGCAGTGGAGCAATGCAACACTGGCACCCATCTATGGGAAAAAGAGGTTTGTGCATGGGTAAATGAATGCTGGAGAAGATTTCCAAACTCGGAGTAAAAGTTCCAGCTGATGCACCCTCCTCTTCTGGAGAGCTTCAACTCTCCATCAAAGGACAAAAAAAAAAGAAAGGAGCAAGGTAATTTATCAGACTTTCAAAAAGAAATGAAAAAGGGTAATACACCCTTTGCCACTTATTTGGAATCTATACATGTTTAAATAAGGAAACTATACTGCTAATTTATTGCAGTTATTGGGAATCTTTGGATTGCAAATTATCGGGAATCTTTACATGTGTAAATAAGAAAACCATACTGCTAATTTATGCCTAATACTTTATATACCTTCTCAGCATTTACTGAATGGAGGAAGGAAAATTACTTTTGTTTGCTTAAGATTAACCATAATAGAAGCCATCTGGCTCCAAGAATCAACTCTTTTGGAAGAAATCATAAAACCTATACAGGGTTTTATAATCCATATGTACCAGACCCCACACGTCGCTCAGGAAGATGGAAGTGCCATCTGCCAGAGCTTCTGGAATTCTCCTGGGCTTCTTTCTGTGGGGCATTTTATGCAGATCTGGTCACCCACAGCTTATGGAATCTGCAGCTGGCCAGCAGAGGTTGTAACAATGGCCATAAAATGTTCTGTTTCTTGCTACATGGCTACTGCTGTAGTTATTCCCTGGAAAGGAAAATATTGTAAGGAAAGGATAGGCTGAGCTGCCTGTCCCTGGGGTTCACATGACCAAATTTTGATTTCTCAGACCCTAAGCAAGTTACTTTTATTGTTCATCGCAGTGAAATGGCCAGTGTGGGAAAACACTGCAGAATTAGTGTTTCCTTTTTTGTACACAGAGGCACATTCACTCAGAACAGTCCCCATCCACCAGGGGAGGAGTAGAGGAGAACATCATCTCACTGCCATGTAGTACTAGAAAAAAAAAAAATCACTTTGCTGTTCCACAGACAATTTAATAAACATTGAGTTGTAGAATGATTTGGATTGGAGGGGATGATGAAAATCATCTTCTTCCACCCCCCTGCCATGGGCAGGGACACCTCCCACTGTCCCAGCTTGTTCCAAGCTCCATCCAACCTGGCCTTGAACACTTCCAGCAGCCACAGCTTCTCTGGGCAACCTGTGCCAGTGCCTCAGCATCCTGACACTAAAAAATTTCTTACTCATATCTAACTAAAGCCATTCTCCCTATACACACCCTGATAAAAAGTGATCTCACAGAGCTGTGACTGTACCAGGAAACCTCTAACCACAGCAACACAGCTCTAAAAAGACAGAGCTAAAAAATGAAATTTAAATAAAAGAGAAGTTCATCAGAAGTTTATGCAAAGCTACAGAAGAAATGTAGCTTCTCCATATATAATGTGGTTTGGACAATAAACTTTATGCCCACAAAAGAAAAGGAAAGGACTGTATGGATGTTAGCATTAATTAGACATTATTATACTGCCCTCTGCACCTCTGTAAAGCACAAATATCCCTTCCTCACGGGTACACCAGCAGCATTTACACTGCACTGGGGCTCAGCCCTCATGCTGAAGAGGACTGCTCCATCATCAGGCTCAACTGTGCCTTCAGCTGCAAAAAGTGGCTTTTTTGCCATTTAACTCAGCAGAACTTTGCTCTGTTTCTCATTCTCAGCATGAGTCATTAAATATCTGCAGACCAGATTTTGCTCCTCATCTTAATTGAAAAGACTCTATTATGTACTTGAACACAGACTTTCTCCTTTTCTTTCAAAATAAAACTGAGACATGGCTTGAAGTATTTGCCTAAAAAAAAATAAATAAATAAAAAATCCAAGGCACTGGGATACTGATGAGTATGAGAAAGTGGAAGTGACAGGAAACTGATGAAGAAAAGGCTGAGTTAAATTTTTTAGACAACTGGTTTATTAGCTGAAGCATTCTGGTTTAGATCAACAGATACAAATGCCAAACCCAGTAAGCTGGTTTCAGCTGAAAGTTTTTATTTTTTCTTTCCTCCCTTTACCATAGTTGAAGCAGCTCCTTACAAGCATTCAAAGGGAAATGTTTTGACATTTTTAACTGAAATACTGTGTTCTCAAAATTTGCCCATATTAAAAAAAACCCAAAAGCAAATAGCAAGAAAATTAGAAAAAAGAGGGTTTTCCTCAAATACTTCAGTTAGTGCAACTCTCCTTTTTTTTTTTTTTTTATTTGCAGATAAGTTCTAAACATAATTGGCAGCCATAAGGAGAAAAAGCCTAAAAAGTAAATAAAAATCATTTACATCACCCTCCTGCGTACCAGCACCACTGCTCATGCAGAGAAAAATGCATAAATGCATGTACAAAACAGAGCAAAGAGGGGTAACCAAAATACATCTGAAAAGTTTTGGCTCCAAGAGCAAAGCTCAGGCAGATGTGCAACCTCCACTGGAAGTAATCCTTTAGTCCCTTTGGAAAATGTCAAGGATTCCCAAAGCAAATAATCATTTAAGGGTCAGGGAATCCATTTTGTCAAGGAATCCAAAAATTCCATTTTGAACTATTTCCTGTCTCTTTTCTTCCCATAACCTTTCTTCAAACATCCTTGCCAAGTGCTACAGGAATTTTTTGACACTTGTTCCATGACAAGTGATAGAACCACAGAATCACAGAATGGTTTGGGTTGGAAGGGACCTCAAAGCTCAGCCAGTTCCAACCCCATCCCATGGACAGGGACAGGGACACCTCCCACCAGGTTGCTCCAAGTCCCATCCAACCTTGGACATTTCCAGGGATGGGGCAGCCACAACATCTCTGAGCACATTGCTGCAGCTGAGGTCAAAGCAAACCCTTCCCCACACCTATTCCCTATAAAATTCCCATAAAAGGGTTAACACCTGATTTCCAGCACACCTACAAGCATTCCCTTCTGTGCACACCTCTATTAATAGTAAATGTGAACATGTGAGCAGGGTGCTGCCAGCAATGGCTCTCTGGATTTTTGTCGACGTTGGGATTGCAGTAAGAAAATAAAATGTTCCAGCAGAAGGAACAGGACTGCTGCCAAATCCCTGCTCCACCACCTTCCCTTGTGCTGGTTTGGCTTCCACCAGCATTAAATGGAGGGGACAAAAGGTGGGGACTGCCTCTGGCTGGGACAGGGGGCTCATTCACCCATGAGCAATAGTGGCCAGCTAATGGGGATCTATTTTGGATGATGTGATACCCCATCCCTGGAAGTTTTGGTTGTTTTATCCCTGGAAGTGTTCACAGACAGCTGGATGGGGCTCTGAGCAACCTGGCCTAGTGAAGAGACTCCCTGTCAAAGGCAGAGATTGGAGCCAGATGATTTAAAAAGTCTCTTCCAATCCAACCTATTCTATGAGTCCTTTTTCCTCTTTTTGCCTCCTTTTCCTTTTCTTCATTCCCTCTCACTTGCTTTTCCCACCCACCACTTTTGAAGTCAGCAGCATCTGCTGCCATGCAGAGCTCACAAAGCAGCTCAGGGAGACTGAGACGTGTCACATTCCTCCCTGGCAAAAAAACTCCTTCCTCGTTGCTTCTTAGGAGGAGAAGGTTGAAACTGAGGGGTCCCCAAAACTGCCTCCATCTCTGCTGCCAGGTTGGTGCATCCCCAGGGCCTGTGTTCATCTACAGCAAACTTCAGCCCATCCCTCTGGTCCTGCTTGAGCAGAAACCTTGGACTTTATGAACCCCAGAGGTTCCTCCCAACCTTCCTCTTCTTCCTTAAAATAAAAGTGATGAAGATACAAGGAGCAGAAGTGCTATGATTTTCTAGTCAAAGGCTGGATTTTATCATCTCAGAGATCCTCCCCAGTCTTGATGATTCTGTGATTCTTTTGTGGCCATATCCTGCCTTTCTCCCTTCCAAATCCCTGTTCAGAGGGGACTGGCATGGGACAGCAAAACAATCTGCAGGGAATGTGCTACACTGCTGCTCAAACAGATAAAATGGTGCTTTTTAGAGGCAACCATTGACCCTTGAGTGGCCAGAAGTTGTCTCCCAAAGGTTTCTCATCATGTTGCAGCTCCCAGGTGTTATCCCTGCACCACCCCAATGGGCAACCACAAGAAAGATCATGTAGACTAGGTGGGACATGCTAGGAGATGCTTTGCAGGTCAAATTCTGCACTGCTGGTCTTCACTGGATGAATGAAGTAAAGGAGAGCACCAAGAAAACCACACTGGGTGTGCAAAAGCCACGACAGCCAATTCATCCTGAAAACAGAAAATATCTCCCACTGGACACAAAGAAAAGATGTCTTGAAGGATTTTCAAGAAGGTGGGGGTGACCCCCTAGCACCCATCCAGTTCCAACAAGTTCACAGCCTGGTTGGAAAGTTCAGCATTAGATTATTTCCCCCTAAAACAGGTGGAAACAGGAGCTTGGCAGCCTCACTCATACTCATATCCCGCTCTCTGTGCTGTGCTCATTCCACATTTGGGATGGTTTAACCTCCCCCAGAGATCTGAGCAGGTCAGTCAGCACTTCTGCAGTTCACTGTACCCAGCAGCCCAGGCAGTGAGCAGCAGTTCTATTGAGTGAGTTGATTTTAGCAGAAATTCCTGCTGCCACCTCTGTGCGTGCAGAAACGCCACCGAGGCTTCTATAATTAGAGCACACCAAGAGAGAAAAGCAATTTGTAAGGAGAATTACATCCCTGAAACCTGTCTTTCTCAGAAAGGTGCTGCCTGCATGTCTGGGGGAAAAAGCTTGAATATTCAGGAGGAAATTCTCTGTACTGATGCCACTAGACATTAGAAAGCTAATTGTTTTGGTTTTGTTTTTTGGTTTTTTGTTTGTTTGGGTTTTTTCACTGTCAAACATTCCCAAGTAATAAAAAAGAAACAAAACCCCACATAGGCACACACAGGTGCAAGCTTGCACACACCCCTCAGTCACCTGTGCTTAGTCAAAGACAAGAATCACACAAAATAACCAAAATCAGCCAACATGCTGAGCACTGTGGATTTGTTTGCAGTCCAATGGCATGAGACCTACAGGAACAAGCCAGGGGTAAATTTATACAGGTTGAGATTTATAAACAGTGCTGCTCTGGACCATGCTGTTATTGATGTTGTTCCAGAGCAAGAACATTTTGTTCTACCAAATCCCACATGAGTTCTGTTCCCAAATACTTAAATGAGGCAAGATGAGCTTGCTGGGCAGTTGCATCCACCAACTGCTGCTGGGTACTGGGGGTGTTTAATCTGAAAAAAAGGGGCTCAGGGGACACCTCACTGCTCTCCACAACTGCCTGAAGGCAGATGTGGTGGTGAGGTGGGGGTTGGACTCCAGGAAACTCATGATAGAACAATGGGAAACAGCCAAAGGAGGTTCAGATCAGATATTACAAAACATTTCTCCACTGAAAGAGTGGTTAAACATTGGAACAGGCTGCCCAGGGCAGTGGTGGAGTCCCCATCCCCAAAAGAGTTTAAAAAATGAGTCAAAGTGGCCATGGTGATATTTGGTCAAAGGACGGACTTGAGAATCTTTGAGGTCGTTTCCAAGCTTGTGAATTCCATGGTTCTATGATCCCATGAAAATGTTCCCACCCACAGCCAAGCCAAGGCTGTTTGCTGGTTTGGTGAAGTGTCAAACACACCTGAACAGCCCTGGCTGACCCTCACCTGAGTCATGCTGGCTCCTTGGGTGTCCCCTTCCCTCCCTGCAGACCCACAACAGGCACCCACAGCACCATGGCACAGAACCACTCCGGGCTCTGGGCCACCACACAACAGATTTGGGGTTATTTTTGCAAACAGGAGGGAAACAAGACCTCACCAGGCTGTGCAGGCTACAGGCAAGAACAGGGGAATGGTCCTGAGCCCCGGTCCTGACCCTGCAACTCCTGAAGCTCTCTCCCTTCTCCACTGGAATCCTGTTCCCTATTTCTATGGAGCTGGAAAATCCCCATGATCCTGCCTGCAACTTTGGGTCCCAGTTGCAAGGATGATGCAAGGAGCTGAATATACATTGAATAATACTGCAGGAAGCTCTTTGCACACAGGTAATTCAAAAAGACTGACAAAATAATCTCATGATCCCTTCCAGCTTTAAAATCCATGATTGCGAGAGCTGAAAGGCATGCCAGAAAAAATAACATATATAATGCTACTTAACTGTTAATGCCAAGGTTAGACATATTTTCACCCAAGATGGCTAAATAACAGAATTTCAAAACTTCCAGTAAAGTTTTGCACCTGCAGACTCTCTGAGTAGGTGGAAAACAACACTTTTAAAAGGAGCATCTTTGTGTCACTAAAAGCACTCTCTGCCTAAATGGGCTGGAATTATGTCTGGGGACTTCCATGCCATTGCCTAGAAATATTGTAAAAATAAAAAATAAAAAATAAAAAAAAAAAAAAAATAAAATGCTTCAAAGACATGGAAAGTTAAAATTCTTGGGCCACCACTAAAAAGTTGGAGGCTTCCATTTCTCAATCAGCAGTTGGCTTATTTTAAGAACAAAGCTCAAAGGACATTAGCAAGATTCATCTTGTCAATAATTCATTATAATTATTTTCCTCTTTCATCAAAATGTGGATTTTTACTCAGAAGGGTGCAATATAGAGAGTTTTTGAGGACTGTTTTGTTCTTACCCTGTTTTCCTATTGAAAGTACACCAAGATGATACTTTGGGGCATGGTTTTGGGGTGGATTTGACAGATTTGGGTTTATGATTGAACTTGAAGTTCTTTTCCAATTTTAAAGAATCTGTGATTTATGATATTGGTCATTGGGTATGAATAGGTTGCCCAGAGAATTCCATGGCTGCCCCATCCCTGGAAGTGTCCAAGGCCAGGTTGGAAGGGGCTTGGAGCAACCTGGGAGATAGGAAAGTGTCCCTGCCCATGGCAGGAGGTTGGAACTGGATGATATTTAATATCTCAGGTCATTCTAGGATGTTATAATTAAAAAAAAAAATGCATTTGCTCTATGTATGAAGCAGAATGAAGGAGACACAGTCCCACATTTCCTGGGTGCATTTTGGTAATGCTGGAAAACAACTTCTGACAGCTGATGAGCTCTAAGATAACACAGTGACACAGAAGATCTCTGCAACCCCTGCTGGGATCTGAACCCAGGTCACATCATAGCTGTGCCAGTGTTGGAAAACCTAAATACAGAGCCCTGGTACAGCCCAAGCTCCAGCACACAAATATGTGTATTAAGTACTGCTCTTCTAAGGGAAAACCTATAAGGATGCCCTGAAAAGCTTGCAAATATTTCCTGTTCCTTGCTAAACTCTCATCTGACTGCTCCACCTCTCACCCATCTCATGGAGGGCAATTTTCCTGCAGACACAGCTCACCTCAGGTAGGGGATGGAGCACACACCTGAGCTGTGGAGAGAAGAATAAGGGAAATCCTCCTGAGCCAGGATGCTCACAGCAGATGTGGGTCTGGAAGTGCTCCCAGTCCCTTCAGGTTGGTCTGGACAGCCTTTCCCCTCTCTCAGGGGGTCAAGAGCTGCCCCTGTCCCTCCAGCCAGCCAGAGCTGGCAGCGCTGCACTGAGCAGCATTCAATTAGGAGAGCTCCCTGCAAGCTGAGAGCTGAAACACAGAGGGAGGAAGAAGCCAGCTCAAATAAATGGATAATTGCCATTTAATTCCCACGTATTAGATTTGGCAACACTCGCATCACAGTTAAGTCAATAAAGCAACTTTGACTCGAGCCTGATGTGAGGATGGGACAGAGAGATCAATCTGTCTGAGAGGCAGCTGCCAGCCCTGCCAGGGAGCCCTCGGGGTGGGGACAGAGGAAAGGCCACTGTCCCACTGCCATTCCAAAGGGAAATGCTCCTGTGTGTGCCAACATGAGCACTAAGCAATGATCCCACCCACGTTCTTCCTAAATTTGGCATTTTCCTTCCTGGACAATGCATCTCCCCATTCCCACACCTCAATTAGGCTGCACAGCACGACCCAGCCACCTTGCTGGGAAGGGGCTGCTGTGCCAAGCCAGCCTGTCCATCATGTCCACATGAGCACAGCTCAGGAGGCATGCCCATGGAGGAAATTCACTGGCAGGCAACCTGCTCAAGAGAATCAGCTAATTACAGCTGCAGCAGAGAGATGGAAACTTCCCAGTGCTGCCTCACAGCTTGTCACTCCCACCTGGCTGCACATCAGTGAGGGAAGGATGTCCATGGAACCTGCCCCAGCCAGTGGGAAACAGTAAAGGGCTCTGAGGGAACAGTCCTTGCAGATGTGTTCAGTCCAAATCAATACTAATAAATGTTTTCTGGCATCTGACATCAATAGAGATAAAATAATTCATTTACAGGTGCAGCTCTCTTTCACTGAGACAAGTGAAGTCCTTGATTTTTTTTGGTGAGCTACAATTTCCTTTGGGAGGGTCAAAATCTGCCTCTAGCACAACAGAGTTGCTCATAAGACAAGAGGGAAAGCAAGTGAAAGCATGGGAATTTGAGTTCAGCAGAAAGAATATCAAGACAGAAATGCCACCAGTATTTTTTATTATTATTATTATTATTATTATTATTATTATTATTATTATGGGAACCAAGATGCATCATTTTTCATCACATGGCATCTATAAAATAGAATCCTGCATTATACCACTGCTCCAGTGG
Organism: Catharus ustulatus; assembly: GCF_009819885.2. NCBI lineage: Eukaryota > Metazoa > Chordata > Aves > Passeriformes > Turdidae > Catharus > Catharus ustulatus. The sequence goes on from NC_046221.1 coordinate 161,700,999, forward strand.
TGTGCCAGGCTCTACCCAACATACACAAGAATCTGTGAAAGGCTGAAAAGAAAACCGTGACAAATTGGTTTGGGTGAGCACACAGCCAGGAATTGCACAGGCTCTCAGGCTCTGTATTGTGATAAACCTGGAAATCCCTGGGGATATTGCCATTAGTTTCAGTGGATTTAACACATATAGGGCACATCCAAGAGCAGGATGCATCACGAGTGTATTCAGCCATATAGAGTGAAACTTCACCAGTATGAAGAAGGAACTTGCTGCTTAAAATGAAACAAAAAACCAACCAACCAACAAAAAAACCAAAAACAAAAACCAAAAAAAAACCAAAAAAACCACCCCAAAACAAAACAAAAACAAACCCAAAACCAAAAACCCAACCCACAACCAAAAAAACACGTGAAAAAATATCAAAGATCCTCCCCAAACCAACCCAACATTTTATTTTATGAATATCAAAGCAGGTAAATAAAAGAAAAAAAATCTAAATTCTCTGTACATTTGTTACCATTAGAATATTAGTGATAATTCTTCACCTTACAGTATTTAGATAGATGTGATGTGGCTATAGGTACACATAAAATACATTGTATAGCATATTTCTCTTTCAATATAAATATTTTCCTGAGATGTCCTACAAAGCAAGAACATTAAAAGCACCTGATATTAAATCTTTTCTAAAACCTCCAAATTTCTCATGAAAATTTGAAGTGTGCTGTTAATGAAATTGTTGAGTTTTTAATGTACATGTCATTCTGATGAATGTAGAACATAATTTCCATAATATCTTACATGTTTCACACACTTCTAGGTATTATACCATCTTCTGAATAACCCAGGAAACAAGATTATTAGCAGATTATTAGAAAGGAAAACAGAATTATGGAGCCATGGATGGTTACAGAGAATTTGCTTAAAGGTAAGAATCACTGCACAAAACTTCCCAAGCGCTTGCTCACTTTTCCAGCCATTAGATGAATACTGCCCAATCCTTGCAATAATTTAATTAAAGTGATCAGAAGATGAGAAGTAATACTGCATCACTGAATCTAATTAAACTTCAAGTTTATCCTCTGGAAATCAAGAAAAACACATATTTCTTCAAGGAAAGACATTCATTTTATTCTGACAGTGGAGAGGATAAAGTAAAAAAAAAAAAAAACAATCAGTTTTGTTGATAACATCTCTCTCGTCTCTCTCTCCAAATGACAATTCTTGCCTGGCTAAATAATCAAATAATAAGCCTTCTGCAAAGCTGATCTTCCTTTTCTAAGCAGTCTGAGCCACTTTATCCCATCCCACTCCTGTCATTGTATGGCAAAACAGCAGGGCTTTTTTGTGTAAAAAATGGTAAAAAATAAACAAATGGAGATGATGCCTCTGGCATGTTGGTGTCCCAAGAATGGGATAATGGAATAAGAATATCCTGAGCTGGAAGGAACCTACAGGATCATCAACTGCTGGCCCTGGGCAGCCCCACAATCCCACCCTGAGCTCTGGCAGGTTTGGAGCTGTGGCCACTGCCCTGGGGAGCTGCTCCAGTGCCCAAACACCCTCTGGGGGAAGAAGCTTTCCCTGATACCCAACCCAAACCTCCCCTGAGACAGTTTCAGACAATTTCCAACTCCTCAGGTCCTGTCACTGGTCACCACAGAGAAGAGATCAGTGCCTGCCTCTCATCTTCTCCTCCTGAGATGCTGAAAACCACAGTGAGGTCTCCCCTCAGTCTCCTCTTCAGGCTGAAGGCTTCACCTCCAGACCAGTCCCCATCTTTGCAGCCCTCATTTGGAATCCTGACAACAGCTTTATGTCTTTCCTATATTGTGAAATATAGTCTGCTTATTAAAACAAACCTGTGAATGTGAGATGGTGCAAATGAGAAGAGTTTGAGGGAGGCTGAGACCACTCAGGTCTCTGATGAGAACTTAAATTCCACATTCATTGAACCAGAGCCACTTTTCATTATGACATAATGAAGGATAAACACCAGAGCATTACTCAGCTCCCAGCACTCAGAGCTCGAAGGACACTGAGTGGGTGGCAGAGAAAAGCTGAAAGCAAAGAGAAAAATCAAACCCTGCACCATGGCATTATTTGGAGCTGGTCTTCTGCTCATGCTTTGTCTAGAGGCCTCTTGCTGATAAATCATATTATCACACCACAGTGCCACTCTCTGGGGTCACCAAATGCAGATCTGCAGGGCTCAGCTTTACTCCTCCCAGCTGAGCATCTCTCAGATGTTGATGGTGAGGTAGTTGCTCTCCTGCAGCCCACAGAAATCCACCTGCAGCCCATGGAGAGCCCTAGATGGGACAGGGAGAGCTTGAAGGGGGCTGGACTCCATGGGAAGCCCAGGCTGGAGCAGGTTTGCTGCAGGGATTGTGACCCCACAGGTCTGCCCAAAGGGACCCACCTTGGAGCAGTTCATGAAATCCACAGCCCATGGGAAGGACTGGGGTGGGAACATTCACAGAGGATTGTTGGAACCCTGGAAACTGAGAATTTTGGACTTTCCCCATGTCCAGCATGGGAGAGACCTCCTGCTGGAGCAGTGGAACAGTGTAAAAAGCCCAGCCCTTGAGGAGGGAGCAGCAGGGACAACCTGGGATGAACTGACCCTAAGCCCCATTCCCTGTGCCCCTGCACCACTGGAGAGGAGGAGGTAATAAAAATACTGAGTGAACCCAGCCAGTACCACCTCAGTGTGTTTTTAGGCTAGGCTTAAAGTGCTGTGGAACATTAAATTTCCACCTGGAGGACAGACAGCTCTGCAGGACTGAAGGTGCTGCTGCCTGTTCAAAGGGATGTGCTGGAGCCAGCTCAGCCCTGCTGAATTCAGGCAGGAATCTTCTCCCTGACTAGATCCCTCAGAGAGACCTGAATATGACATATGGAGGAGAACTCTGCTGCTGTAATGCTGGATTCAAAGAACAAATATTAATATTAAATATATACATAAGCAAGAAAAGTAGACAAGGTGAAGGTTCTGTTGCTACAAGAGAATAATTGCAGCAGCAACGAGGAAAGGTTTATTCTTCTCTATGAATATTAAAGAATTTAAAAGTTATTGAATTGATCGATTAAATGCTTAAAATCACCAAGGCAGATGGAATCACTGTCTTGTCTTTATCAGTGTGCCTATGTTTTAAAATCTAGGAAAAAAAAAGAAAAGAAGAGACTTAGATTTTAGAGTAAATTGAATTTACTGCCAGGATGGTGAGGCTCTGGCACAGGGTGCCCAGAGAAGCTGTGGAATTCCCATCCCTGGTAGTGTCCAAGGCCAGGTTGGAGGGGGGTTGGAGGGACCTGGGATAGTGGAAGGTGTCCCTGCCATGGCAGGGGGGTTGGAATGAGTTGTCTTTAGGGTCCCTTCTAACCCAAACCATTCCATGATGCTACCACCATCACAGGAACATGACAACAGCTTTTTCACATCAGATTCTGCCTAAAACCTTCCCAGAAATTCCTCCCTTTAAGGAAGACACCCTTCCCCAAACAACAAAACCCACAGAGACTGCCAGGGTGGCTTATTAGAAAATGCAACACTTAAAATTGCAGGAATGACGAGAAAAAGTAGGTGGAAGTTCTAATCTTGAAATATCCATGTCTGAAAAACAAAATATATTTCCAAACCTCACTTTCCAATATACCTCAGAATTGTGAGGAAGGCAATAATTATCCCTAATTTACAGAGAGAGCTGCAGCAGAGAGAATTAAAGGCTCTGACTCATCAGCACTAAATCAAACAGTGGCAGGAGCACACACACTGGTTTTCCCCCTGGGCTGATGGGTGATGCCAGTCACTGCCAAAAATATTAATATAAACTTTTTTATTGGTCCTTTAGGATAACACAGGTTGCAGTGCTCACTTGGGAGAGAGAAACCTCCAGATCTCAGCTGGACTCCACATATGAAAACAGTGCAGAATTTCTCTGAGGTGAGCCCAAGATCAAAATTACATCATTTGGGAGGCATTAAATTAATTATGGAGCATGACAGTGACGAGCACACCAAATTTCCAAGCTCCTCCAAGGGTTTACAGGTCTGTCCAAAATGCACTTCAAAGCCTATGGAAGTGCTCACCATGAATTCTCCAAGTGCCAGAACAAAAGCAAAGTTGGAAATGTCCACACAGACCCCAGACATGGCCTGAAGTATCTAAAGATATTAATGAGGTGCTCAGCTGCCATGAAAAATTACCTGATGGGAAAAGGAGAGAAAGAGCTCTGAGGGAAAGTAGGTAATAGGAGTTGTAGAGTTTCTTCTGTGCTCCATTGATTGGACTCAGGTGATTAGAATCTTAAGATATATCAATGTAGGTTTGTGAAGTGTTATATGATTGGTTAAAAATGACAAACTGTGGCAAAGCCACAAAAAGGAAAGCAATCAATGATTGGTGTAAAAAGATGTTGCCAAGATTGATAGAAGTATGGGATCGGTAAAAAAACTATTTTAAGACATTATAACAATGAATTAGGCAGCTCCTGCTTTTTGGGTATTAAATGTAATACCTTTAATGTCTCACCCTTCTAGGAGGCTAAGGCCGTAAGGCAATAAACCACCTTTAAAATGTCTCTCAGTTGCCCATCTCCAGTGATTTTGATCTCCTGATAAATGTGGATTTAGGAAAAGCAGGTCCTCCCTGATTAAAGTGAAGTCCTTTGAGGTGTGGGTGACCTGCCAGAGGGCTGAGGGAAAAGCAGTGGAATGAGTCTCCCTGAACTTGAGCCAAGCCTTTGACTGCATCTGCCACAGCACAGTCCTAGAAAATCTGACAGCCCAGGGCTTGTGCAGGGACACTCTTTGCTGAGTTCAGAGCTGTCAGGATGGCCGTGTCCAGAGAGTGGTGGGGAATGGTGCCGCATGCACTCGGTGTCCGGTCACTGGCGGTGTCCCCTGTGCCCAGTCCTGTTCAGTGTCTGTCCTGCTGGTGTGGCCACGGGCATCGAGGGTACCTTCAGTAGCAAATTTGTGAAAACATGAAGTTGGGTGGAATTGTCGATTTTCTGGAGTGTAGGAAGGCTCTTCAGAGGGATGTGGAAAGGCCGGATTGATGGTGTGATGTCTGCAGAATGGGTTCAAGAAGACCAAGGCATACTCATGCCCTTTTGTCGTAAGAAGCCCCAAGAGTGCTCCAGGCTGGGGGCAGAGGTGCTGGAAGACTGCTCAGGGGGAAGGGCCCTGGGGGTGCCCTGGCTGACAGTGGCCAAATGTGAGCTGGCAGGGGTGCCAGTGGGGTAAGGAGGCCAGTGACCTTGTGGCCTTCTGTGTCAGCACCAGTGTGGGGCCAGCAGGACCAGGGCAGTGATTGCCCCTCTGTGCTGGGCCTGTGGAGGCCACACCTTGAGTGCTGTGTGCAGATGTGTGCCCCTGTGGAGATGGAGTTTGTGAGAGATGCCTCTGCCTGAATCAAGGTGCCAAGGACAGACCATCTATGTAAGTCAACAACGGGGATTTTATTTAACAATTAATGTGCGGTATGGAGATCAAAAGGGATGGTAAAGAGGAGGGTGAGAAGGAAAGAGGGAAAAATGAGGACTTGGAGTCCTCAGGGTAGAGTCGGCATCTTTGGGCATCGTCCTCCTCCCGGCACTGGGCTCACTCCTCTGGCTTCCCCCTGAGGCAGCTGAAGGAGAGGAGCCGGCGCAGAGCCCGCCGGGCCCTCTTGGCCAGGGAGTGCCATGGCCGTGGGGCCGGGGGCTGCGGGACGGCCGCGCTGCCGGCGGGGCCAGCAGGAACGCTGCGTTCCAGGGCGTGAGCAGGCACTGGGCAAGGCCCTGCTGGAATCGCTTCTCTGCAGGGCTCTTGAGCCTGCTCCGTGACATCAGCAGGGGAGGCACAAACCGCAGACATCTTTGCCTCTTCGGGCAGTGACGTGGGGAGAGCCTCGCTGTGCCCCTCATCACAGGGACTGCTGTCTGTAGGAGAGGATGCCGTCTCTTCCTCTTCTCCTTGCAGTGGGAGAGACAACACGCTCTCCATCTCGCTGTCCCTCTCTCCTGCCACTGCTGTGTCCCGGAGCTCTTCTTTCTCCCACTTTTCCAGGAGCTCATTCAGAAGAGCATCACAGGATGCCGAGTCGCCAGAGGCAGGGCTCAGGTGTGCCCTCAGGTCAGGAGGTGCCATCCCTGCGTTGTTTTCAGCCTCTCCTGCAGAGTCTTCGGTCACACCCGCAGTGCTGTGCGGCCCCTGGGAGCCTGCAGCAAGTACTGGGGTGACACTTGACCCATCCCTGAGGACACATCCTTTTTTGTGTCGCCGTGGGAGAGCCAAGGCGCTCTGTGGCTCTCTGACTCTCCCTCCTGCCGCCACTGCTCTCTCAGGGAGCTGTTCTTGGTCCCGGTCTTCCAGGATCTCATTGACGAGATCATCGATGGACACCGAATCATCAGAGGGAGTGCCCAGCTCAGCCAACAGCTCGTCAGAAGACACAAGCTCAGGGTGCTCTGGTGTCTCTGCTATGGCGTCTTTGGTGATGTTCCGAGTGCTGCGCCGCTTTGAGGGCCCTGCAGCTGCCTCCCAGGCGGGTCTTGGTGTATCCATGTGGGTGTACCTGGACCTTGGGGGGCTTTCTGTATTTTCCACGTTGGCGATGATGGCTTTGAACATGAGGTCATAAAATTTGTCTTCCAACTCCACCTGCTCCTGTCTAATTTTATCGAGACGACGCTTCATGGCCTCCCTGTCCTCAGTGTCCCGCTCCCTGCGACGCGCCCGTTGCTGGGATGGCAGACCAATTCCCTCCCACCTTGGGCGGGCACCTAACCACTTGGAGGTTCTCCAGGTGGATATGACAGGGCTGCTGGAACGGAGGTGTGGGGCCAGGTCTCTAAACACGCTACTGCTGATGTCACCGCCCTGCCCTCCCTGCACATGGAAGAAGCCCACCGTAACAGAGGGCCCCAGGTGGTTCCACGCCGGCTGGGTCCCAGTGCCGATCTGCACACCCCGTGTGGGTTGCGTGGGTGGCAGGCGATGGCTCTCCCTTGCTGCTGGCCCGTAGCGTGTGGACAGCAGGGGCTGCCACTCACGGGGCTGGCCGTGAGCGTTCGCCTTCTGCTGCCGTGACATCCTGAGGGTGCTTTGGCAGACACTGGCCACAAGCACCCAGGAATGCTGCTGCTTCCTGAGAATGTGCTGCCTCCTGGGAAGCTGCTGTCTCCTCAGAGAGCTGCTGTCCTGGGGTGGCCACAGTTGGCTTTTATAGCCCCAAGGGACCCACGTCACAATGGCCTCTGGGACGTTGTCACCACTCACCTCACAATGGCCTCCGGGACAATGTCACCACATGTCACAAAGGCCTGGAGAGCGTGGTCACCCCTTGTCCAAGAGGCCTGGTGGGTTCCATGGGGGTGCCGCTGGGCACAAAGTGTTAATTGAATAATTTGGCCCTCGACTTTGCTTACGCTTGTTCTTCTCCCAATGACTTACACTGTATTTTGTCCCACCTTGTGTGTTCCTGCCCTAGATATCCCAAAAGAAGCCCTGTGCTGTGTCAAATTGTTGTTCCCACCCAGCCCGCCATGTAAAACATCTTGGCCTCAAACCCAGGGAGAAACATCACGAGAATAGCAAAAAAACTATTTGAATTTGAACTGTGCACTACTGTATAAGACAAGAAAAAAATTCTTTGTTAAATAAAATTAGGAACAGGGGAATGCCAGAGAAAATCAGCCTCTTATAACCAATGCGAGGATGAGGGGAATATGGTCACGAGGGATGGGGAAAAGGCTGAGGTACAGAATGCCTTCTTTGCCTCAGCCTTCAAGAGTCAGATGGGTTCTCTGGAGGCCAGGCAGTGCCCTGAGCTGGCACACAGGGAGGGGAGCACACCAGACCCCCTGTGATCCCGGAGGAACTGCTCAGTGACCTGCAGAGCCACTCGGACACTGACCCGTGTGTGGGCCTGGCCTGAGTCCCCCAGGGCTGCTGAGGGAGCCCATGGAGGAGCTGGCTCAGCCGCTGTCCCATCCTTTATTGTTGTCATTCCTGGCCAGTCAGGGAGGTCCCAGGTGACTGGAGGTGCCAGTGTGACTGCCATGCCCAAGAGGGGCCGCAGGGAGGATGAGGGGAACCAGGGAAACAAATAGAGGCACAAATTCATTCTTATTACAGGTCTTAAACAACTCACCTTTAATTTCTCTGTTATGATGAAGAACCCAATATTTTAAACCAGAGGAGACTGTTGGTCCTTTCTATTGCAATATTTTTCAGAATTTGTTAAACAGAATGAATCACTGAATGGTTTGGGTTGGAAGGGACATTAAGGATCACCCAATTCCACCCCACTGCCATAGACAGGGACACTTTCCACTTACCCCAGGTTTCTCCAAGCCCTGTCCAGCCTGGACATGAACACTTCCTGGGATGGGGCAGCCACAGCTTCTCTGGGAAACCTGTGCCAGGAACTCACCACACTCACAGGAAAGAATTTATTCCTGATATCCAATCCAAACCTGACCTCTCTCAGTTTCAAGACATCCTTCATGTCCTACCATCACATTCAGATTTCTTTCAGATCCCCTTTAGGAGCTGGAAGATTGACTTTGGATATCAAATAAAGTCATTTGGGCTTCTCAGTTCCCCAAAAGAAATCTGAGGCTTCAGAGGAGCAGCAATGGTACCAGTGGCTTATTATGAAAAACACACCTCTCCCCTTGCCAGTAGAATTTGTGACATCTTTTCCAGAGGTTTGACTGGACTGGAATATCACAGAATCATTAAGGTTGGAAAAGGCCTCCAAGATCCATCTAGAACTGGTCTTAGGGTCCACAATGCCATGGTGAGAAAATCCCTGCACACTGATGAGCCTTGTAACCACCTTTGCCCCATGGAAGAGTAGAATGGAATGGTTTGGGTTGGAAGGGGACCTTGGAGATCATCAGGTTCCAACCCCCTCCATGGGCAAGGATGGCATTCACTGGATCAGGTAGCTCAGGGCCCCATCTAACCTTGGCTGGATGTCACATCGGGACATATGCAAAATTCCAGCATTAAACAAGTGGCAGCTTGTATTCAGTCTCCATCCAGACATTACTGATCCTGCACAAAACTACCAAGAAGGCAAAACTGTTATTCAAAGAGCACCAAAAATACTCTCAATGCCTACCTAAAAGTTTTTCCTTTTTCTAGATAGCTTTCTTAAAATTAAGGCAGTCTTTGTCCATAATTAGTAAAAGAAGCTATTGTCTGTTCTTCTTAATGCGACACTTATCTTCCCAAGTCTAGCACAGTATTTCTTAAATACTGACAAAGTTCCTCACTTCATATTAGTATTTTTTCTACTTAAGCTGTACCCCAAAATAGCAGCCAATTATTTCTTCAAACACTCTTATGACACTGGTGAGCAAAGCGCTTGTTGATCCAATAATGCCACAAGGATGTTGCTAAATCCAGCCTTATGTTCAAAAGACATTTCCAAATATTTTGCAACTCAAAAGGAGTTGGCATCAAAAGTAAACTTCTGAAGGCTGCTGGAATCTCCTGGCTCTTGCAGAAGGATGTGACCCAGGCTCCATCCAATCTTGAACAAGGCTATATCCAAGCATAAAACACATCTGAAATTTAACAATCCCACCATGAAAGCACATCTGAAATTTAATAATCGCTCTTGGAAAATCAGATTCAGTGGGGATGTTTGCAGAGTGGCTGAATTCTTGGTGAGAAGTGATGCAAATTACAACCAAATTACAGCAGTGAGCCCATGAAACCAATGTGCTCTCAGCCAACCACAAACCAAGACAAATCTGCCTTGCTTACACCCACGTGAAAGATTTAGGTGTGTGGGTTTTAGCTCACATTTGCATTAGGTTCACTGGACAGACCACAGCAACTCATCACACTGATGTGTCTTCCCTGCCTCAAAGCCTTCAAAGGGATAAAACCCCACACTCTCTGATCTCAGCACATCCATTCCTTACATTCACCCAGGCCTCTCTTCCAAATCAGAAGTCCATTTCCTTGAGGCAGAGGATCCACATTGTGAGAAGAGTTGACTACACGTTTTCCCCCAACCAAAGTCCTGATTCTACCTTTATTCACCATAACTGAGACTCAGCAGAATAAAAAGGCACTTCTGAATCACACCAAGAGCATCACAAAGCTGTTTTATACCCCATTCCAAATCTTAAAGGAAAGTCACATCTACTATTTCAACTTTACTATAATATTCAAGATTTACTATAATATTCAAGATACATTACACAGCACACCGTGTTGCTTTCTGGCCTTTTTTTTTTTTTTTTTTTCTTTTTTTTTTCTTTTTAATAGTAAGGTACAAGTTGTCTCCTGAAACACTTGGCATATCCCTGGTTGACAGAGGTAAGGGTTTCCCTGAGTATTTCTTAAACTAACTTGACATTTCATATAATTATATCTGCAACCAGAGAGTAAGCACTCGAGCTATCACATTATCCGAGTCTCACATATATGAAAACAATTGCACCATCTCCTGAATCAGGGAAAGGCACAGCCAGCCTGGTTAAACCCTAGCATTAGTAGGATAAATGGTTATAATTTTATTTATCACCATTTTTGCACCGGTGCTGAGGGTGAACTGCTCCCTGACGCTCCATCACGCACAACACGCACAATTAAACTCTTCCTCCCCCAAGAGCCTTCTCTGGATGTTTCTTTGTTCAAACCCAGGACATGGACTTGCCAGGTGTGTAATTAAATCTGTCCATTTGGGGTGGCTGTGATCTCACAGACATGTGTCTCTTCATTAACAGCCCCTCCAAGATCAACCAGCTCACTCAGCTGTGAAGCAGGGCTGGAGCCCCAAAAACCAATGGATGGGATGAAAGGCAGCCATTCAGCACTGTGCTATTTATTCCTTCCAGGCAGCCAGGCCTGAGTCCTGTTTTCACAAAATGGAAATGATGCTCACACCACACTGGTGTCCTTGGGCAGGAGACATATACAACCCTCTCCTGGAAAACACAGTTTGGAAGAAACTGTGCTATTTTGAGCACATTTAAGCCCTACCAGTCCTTCTGAGCAGAGAACAAAGCTTGGTAAACATAATATTTACACCTGATAGACCCAAATATGTGCATTTAGTACTGAAGGAGGCTTAGGGACAAGAGGGAGAAGAACTTTTTATATGTGCAGAAAATGATAGGGCAAGGAATGAATGTTTTAAAGTAAAAGAGGAAAGATTCAGCTTAGATATTACGAAGAAATTCTTCCCTGTGAGAGTGGTGAGGCCCTGGCATAGATTTCCCAGAGGAACTGTGGCTGCCCCATCCCTGGAAGACTCCAAGGCCGAGTTGGATGCAGCTCTGAGACACCTGATCCAATGGAAGGTGTCCTTGACCATGGCACGGGGTTGGAATGAGATGATTTTTAAGGTCCCTTCCAACCCAAACCACTCCACCACTCCATGATTCTACAACTACATATATTTATTTGCATTTGTCAGCTGTAGGAGAATTGCAAGTAGCAGCAAATTTTCCTCCCCCAGTACTGAAAATAAATTAAATCCCCAAAATTTACCTGTTTTTTTTTAGCCTATTGCTGTGATTTATGTCTAACCATTTTTTTGCATTGTTGAAGCATGGGAAAAAACCCTGCCCAGCTCCAAGGAATCCTCTGAAGGCTTCACAGGCAAGGACTGAATTATCAGCACTGGTACAGACTGTGAGGAAACTGCTCACTTTTCTTACCTCTCCCTCTTCTTTCCTTACAATACACAAAAATATGACAGAATGGTTTGAGTTGGAAAGGACCTTCAAGATCATCTCAGTCCTACTCTACCTGTATGGGCACCTTCCACTAGACCAAAAATCCCCATCCACCCAAGAGACCAAAGCCTGCCAGGTACAGATTGAAGGTGGCAGCCACACCAGGGCAGGGTGGCTGAGCTAAACAGTCCTGCCAGTTTTAGCTTAGGAGCAGCACTAAACTAAATCCAGTCATCCTAAGCCAGGAGCTGAGCTGCTGGCTCCCAGAGCCTTGTGCCCCTTTAGGAGAATGTATTGAATTATCCTCTCCAGTGGTTAAAGACATGAAAAAAGAGTGAGAGCTGTAGGCTGTGCCATCTCTTACAGAAACCCTGCAGCACAGTGCACAAAGTGACTGGATATTGCTTCTCATAAAGCCACTTACTGCCCTGCTCCCTGCTCTCCAGAGGGAGAGAGCCATTTACAACTCAGTGCTTTGCTGGAGTGCTTAACACCCCTGGTTTTCTTAAGAGTTAAAAAATGCTGCTGAGCATATTTACAGCCCACATAGTGTCTGATAAGTGAAAAAAAAATACCCTTCCACCCTCTCTTGCTGTGGAGAAGCACTGGAGGATGGAAGGGTAAATTCATCCCTAAGCTCCCTTTGCTGCAGCTGTCCTTGAAAAGAAGGAACACTTATTTTCAGTATCAGCTATACTGGGAGAGAGAAACATAATTCCCTCCAGAGGAATTCAGCTAAATCCACTCTGTGGTCCAAGAAATACCTGGTGGAACAGATCACACATATTGCATTCCCAGGCTTTGCTTTACCAAACCCCAGTGTCACAACAGCACACCTTCAGCATCAGCAAGATCTTTTCTGTCCTTGCCTTCCCAAAAGACAGCACCACCTGTCCTACTCTGTTTTCACTGTCCCTCTGTGGTGGGAAAACACAACCTGGAAGTGTGAGCCTTTCTGAGAATATGAAGCAATGAATAAATGCAACAGAAACAAAGCTGGAAAGGAATGACAGAGACAGATTTAATCCCTGTTTTCCAGGGAAAGGATACTGATCTCCCTCCATTAGCTTTGGGAACTGGTGTTCATATAAATATTAACAGTTTTCATTTAATAGTTCCCCACTTTATGGCAGATACCCCTCAGAGAAAACTGTAACTTTTGAGTTACACCTGAATTTCCCAGCTGAAGCTGTGAAGCAAAACCAAGAAATCTCCCAGAAAGCAAGGGGTTCACACTTTTTATTTGTTTTTGTTTGTTCAAACCATTTAGAACACGGGCACACAAGGTTTCATGCCTGAGAAATTACATCTTTGCCATTCCATGTCAGACAAAAGATGAGAGAAGGAAGAAATGATGCACTGCAATTGGTACCTGTGAATATGTTTAGAAGGCCAGCATCAAGTCTTGCTGTCTCTGTTGTCTCTTTTTCAGAAATTTAAAGGTTTCTCTGCCTTCCATTATGAATCCCAGACCAAGTTATCCCTGCATCATGCCACAGAACAATCATTGCATCACAGAATGGTTTGGATTGCAAGGAACCTTCAAGAACCTTCTCATTCCAGCCCCTGCCATGGACAGGGATGTCATTCACTAGACCAGGTGCTCCAAGCCCCATCCAGCCTGGTCTTGAACACATTCAGGGATGGGGAGTCCACAGCTTCTCTGGGCAGCCTGGAAATCCTTTCTGGACAGCCTGGAAATCCTCTCTGGGCAACATTCTTACACCTGAATAGATCCAAGTGGACAAAGACATTCTCAACACATCTCACAATTGGTGAACAAAGAAGGAAAATTGACAATTCCTCCAAACTGGTACAAGTGAATTCACCAGCATCCACATTCCAGAAAAAAAAAAAAAAAAAAAAACAAAAAAACCAAAACACCAGTAAAAGCATTTCCCACCCTGCAGAATATCTCTTCTCTATGGCACAAGTGGTGGTAAATCCTGTCCTCTCCAAAACACTTCTGGAGAAACAGAAGGTGCATGAAGACCTTGGTGCTGTAAATTCAGCTCAGACATTAAATAGCCATTAGAAATGGATAATTAAATTAAGAATGAGACAGCCAATAGGAAGCAGTGCATGGAGGGAGCCCTGCTGGTGCTCAGCAATGGGGCCAGCTGAGCACAGACCAAGAGCAAATTGAGTGTTAGGAGCAGGGAAATAAAGCAAGTGCCAGAGCTCTGCTTGGCAGGAAAAGTGTAATAGATTCTGTCTCAGAGATGTATCAGCATCTGGGGCTTTTAAATCACAGAGGAAGGCAGAGGGGAGCAAAGCTTTTAGCACTCAAAGCAAAATTTGCAATGAGACCTTTATGATGATGAAATGCACTGGGGAGGGAGGGAATTAACAAGAGGCAAAATGTCTGGAAGGACACTGGGCACCCCAGCTCTTCCCCACCCTTTGCCAGCATTTGGGGCCCTAAGAAGAAGATGGGAAGATTTTTCCTCCTTGTTTCCTGGTCTGACAAAAGACAGTCTTGGAAACAAAAAGTGATTTCTTTGCAATTTCTGTAATCACAGCAAGATTCTCAAAATGCTTCAAAATTATAAAGGAATGAGCAATGTGCAACACAAATTACCAACATCATTAGAGAAAGAAGTGGTGTGTCAGATTTTGAACAGAAATGGGGAAGGAATCAGTGTCAGGTCTGAGGTAAGGCCTTGGGGTATCCAACTCTTCAGTCTTGTCCTGAACACTAGGAAAAAACAAATTTCCACAATTCCTACATTTCCTCTTCCTATGGAGCAAAGATGGAGGCCTTATTGGAAAATGGGCACCACATGTATTTTCAGAAAAGCTTCAGATCTAATCTGAACATTTTGGAAATAGCTAAAAGCATCTGATTAAGGAATCACCCATTCCAAATAGTTTATTTTCAGTGGCACATCACTGCATTGCTCAAACAGAGTTTACTGTCCATGTCGGAGGGCAGCTAAACCATCTCATCCTCCCCTTTGTCCACACAAACAACAAATCAAATAGAACAATATTGCATCTTTTTCTGCACCAGTATATCCCCCCAAAAGAACAAACACTTGCACATTGCTAGGCTGGTTGTGTCACTGGACAGCACTACTGGAGATAAAAAGAGTGCATAATTATATTAACCACCTTTACAGTGGGGGGGAAAAAAAAAACCTCATTTACCCTTGAAACACCAAGAAAGTGGAATTTGGTTTGTGTATCTCCAAATGTACCTTTACACACACTGGCTAAGTGCAGCTGCCCCTGGCAGGAAGCAAGAGAGCTGCTCAAAGAGCTCCTTAATCCCAGAGCTAAAAGCCCACGTGGAGCTCTCCATCAAAGACTGATCAGGATCTTGAGAGGGAAATAATTAATACGTACCAAAAAGCACAAATTTGTGCCTCAACAAGGCCAGGAAAGGTGAAGCAGCCTCATTTTCCAGTCTCACACAAGGTAGCTCACAAGTGGGGGAAGGTGTTAAGAGCCTACAACATTAATTAAGTTAATAGTTTGGAATTTAAGACAGGACATCAAACATGCCTGCTATATCACAATCCATTTGTGTGTGCCTGCTCCAAAATCCCAGAGCAAAATTATGTCACTGCAGAGGTAAGGACACGGGTTCTGCTTTGCAGATTTCAATCACACAGAATTTACCATTCAGCTCTGGAACACAAGAAGTTGACCTTGAAGAATTATGTACTATGAAAGCATCAAAAGACAGCCAGTATTTGATCCTGCATGAAATGCAATCACCAGGAACATCAGGAGATCGTGTCCAGATGAGCACTGTGCTCTGCTCCACGATGGTCTTGTTTTCCTATTAACAAAGTCAGTGGTAAATTCTTGTTCCAGACTCAGGAGTGGGAAACTCACCATGCACAAAATAATTCTCTGATCTCACACTAACACTGGGCAATGTTTGCAGAGTTTGACCAGAAAAGTTACTTTTACCTTGGTCTGTCCCTAATTACTGGGAAGAAATTGAAATATGCAGATGGGGAAACTTGCTGGTCTCCATTTCTTCTGCCCTGAGGATGGCTGTCCCATTTCCTGGGTCTTATCATGGAATCACAGAATGGTTTGGGCTGGAAGGGACCTTCATGATCATCTACTTCCAGCCCTGTGCCATTGACAGGGACACCTTCCACTGTCCCAGGGTGCTCCAAGCTCCATCAAACCTGGCCTTGGACTCTCCCAGGGATGGGAATTCCACAGTTTCTTTGGGCAACCTTTGCCAGGGTCTCTCTACTCTCTGAGTAAAGAATTTAGGACTGCTCTGCCATGTGGCATTGCCACACCCATTCTCTCCATCTCTCTCCTCCTTCCCCACTTGTTTTTGATCCTATACATGGCAGTGATGTGAAATCCTTCCAAAACCTCCTTCTGAGGACACCAGTGAGTCTCATCTTGGCCAGGCTGCCCAGAGAAGCTGTGGCTGCCCCATCCCTGGCAGTGTCCAAGGCCAGGCTGGATGGAGCTTGGAGTAATCTGGGATAGTGGAAGTTTTCCCTGCCCATGGCAGGGGTTGGAACTAGATGATTTTTGAGGTCCCTTTCAGCCCAAACCATTTCATAAATTCTATGAATCTTTTCATTCATTCATACCGTAACTACATCTGTAAGAGGTGATTTTTTTTTTTTTTGCCTTGCCCCTAATCTCCCTAAATTTATACAGTGCTGTTCTACAGACATCCACTGATTCTTTATCCTATTTATACTCATTCCCATCCAAAACTTCTTCCAGCAGAAAATTTAGAACACTTTTCTCTAAATATTTTTTTCCCAAGGCAAGTACAGGTGTTAGACAAGATCTGAGCCAATGGATCAGAACAGAAATTTATGTTGCAACACCTGCCTCTAGGACCTATGGAGAAGTTACAAAATGGAAAGGTAACCTGCTAGGGAATGGTCTGTCACAGCCTGCATTTTTTAGGAGGTTTTTATAATACCTTGAAGGAGAAGGGTTTGATCTCCTTACCCTTTACCATTAGAGCTGTGTGTATTCTTTGGGGTGACAGAAATAATTGGTCCCTCTTTGTGCTCAGATGAATTTTGGGCCATGGTGATGCCTTCCCACAGCAACTTTCACTTGCTGATGGGTAGTTGGACCAACTTTGGACCAATCAACCAAAAAAACTCCCTAACAGTATATGCCACAGAATAAAAGCCAATCTATCCACATATCTTAGTATTAAATATGTGATTACAGAGCCTTGTGTTCTAAGCACCCTCAAGTGTGTAAAACAGGAAGGAAAATCAAGGTGTCTACAAACACACTCAATCACTTGATCTGTTTCTCAAGCCTCAATGCTCCAGCTTAAATGTAGTTTTCAATCCTGAAGCAGCAAGTTTTACAAGTTATCTATGAGCAGAGCAGTCACAAGTTTGATATCAATTGCAGGCATCAGTAAGCATTTTACCTTTTCTATCTTTTAACCTGGAAATAGAAACATCCTCTCTAAAAAAGCAAAGCATTTTGCCCACCAGGACATCCAAATTGAGAATTAGATTAGGATTTCCTCTGAAGTACTGAAGTTTGAAGGGCAGTTATGAAGTATATAAAAGAAAGAAAAAAGAAAATAAAAAAGAGGTGCAGAACAGCTCCTGCATTAGAGCACACCAACACGAATTTGTTTATTTTTAAATGATGGCATCTCCAAACCTGGTGGTGCTCCTCCCAGAAGGCAAAGCCAATATTCCAATCTATTTTTTGATCTTCTAAATGCAGGCACAGCCAGAGGAAGCCAAGCTCCAGCCCAGGGGGAAGCATCCACAGCTGCAGCCCAGGAACCAGCAGCACCACAAGGAAACCCCGGTTGGGTCCCAGGCTTGGGCTGATCTCTGCGTTGTTTCCCTGAGCTCAGCCAAGTTCTGCTGCAAATCCTCTCACCCCTGGGCATGTGCTCCTGCCAAGCTGCAGATAAAACTGATCTTGGCCACTGGGGGTCATTAAAAGGCCTGTTAGAGCCTCCTCCCAGGAGCTGAGCTGCTTCTCATGCTGCAATCTGACAGCTTCGCTCCTTTAAGGATTTCTCAGGACCTCTGCATTAAAAACCTTTAGGACCACAGCAGCCACAAAGTCATCCTTGGTTTCTGACTCACTGTAGAGGTTTCCCCTCCTTTCCTGCTTTGCTTACACCTGACAGTCACTGTTGAAAGGCAAATCAGCTCCCAGAAATCATCCCAGGCAAATAAATATGGCTTAGAAAACAGCAGCAGAAGAAATTTCATAAATTCTCCTGACTCTTGAGTTGGTCTCCTGAGTGCTGTCCTGTCTGCAGGCTGGGCAGGAAAGGAAACCTTCCAAGGAAGTGGTGATAATTCTCCCTCTCCCCTCTTCCATTCCAAGGAAGCAAGACACATTTGAGGATCCTTTAGTCAAGCCTTTGGCATTGCTTCCCAGAGCATTCTCCTGGAGAAGCTGTCTGTTCATGGATTGGACAGGATTTCTGTGTAAAGAACTGGCTGGTGGTGAATGGAGTTAAACCCAGGTATGGCCAGTCACAAGGGGCTCAGTATTTGGATACAGTCCTATTTAAAACTTTATTGATGATGTGGATGAGAGGAGATATTTAAGCTAAAGAAAAGAAGGCTCAGGGGGAACCTTCTCCTTCTCTACAACTCCCTGGAGGGTGGAACCAGGCAGGGTTTGGACTCTGCTCCCAGGGAACAAGGGGCAGGACAAGAGGAAACTGCCTCAAGTCGCCCCAGGGAAAGGTTAGGTTTGATTTTAGGAAAAAAAATTCTCACCAAAATGTTTGTCAAGCATTGAAACAGAATGCCCAGGAAAGTGGTTGTAGATCAGAGCTGGGGCTCCAGGGGATTTCAGGGTAAGGGCTGGGCTTGAGCACAAAGCTGCACAGACCAGGACCTGGACATAAATATGCTCATGCCTAACTAGGGAAAGTATTTATACAGCACAAAAAAACCAATGTAATAAACAATGTCACTGCCTGTGCTTTGGGAAACCTGGTCAAGGAAAGCAGCAGGAGAAAGAGAGGGACTGAGGGATGGAGGATGAAAACAACTGGGGAAAAAATAGAAAGGAAAAGATGGCAGGGGGAATAAAACTGAATCCCTGTTGTGTCTAAACCATCAGATATGGAGGGGGTGGGATTTTCAGAAATAGGAAAGAGAGGGACAGCAAATCGAGAGGAAAACCCAGCATTTCTCCCCAAAAGCACAGCTGGCTTTTGTTTTCAGCCAAGGAGAGGAATTCAGAGCCTGTTCCAGCAGCGAAAGCCCCTCCTGGGCAGGGAATCCCTCCTGCCTGACTCACAGCCAAGGTGAGAGATGCCACCAGGAGTTTTACTGAGGCTTTCTATTCAGACAGGCACTGCCACTGTCTAGGGTGATGCTGAAATGCTGGCCTTGTCCTCACCCCCTCTCTCTCACTTCTGAGGATGGCTCAGACATGCCTGGAAGAAGTAAAACACAGCAATTAAAAAAATAAAAAAAACCAAACAAAAACAAAAACAAAAACGGAGGGGGCATGATGGAAATGGACCAAAAAGGACAGGATGTTCAACAAAAGAGTTGGAGAGCAGCAGCAAGACAAGCAGCACTCCTGCCACCAACCAAACACCATCAAAATAAAATAAAAAAATATAAAAAATATAAAATATAAAATATAAAATATAAAATATAAAATATAAAATATAAAATATAAAATATAAAATATAAAATATAAAATATAAAATATAAAATATAAAATAATAAGCTGGATTCTTACCAAGTCAAATCTGAGCGTATTTGGGGAAAAAGAAGCATTGACACACTAACAAGTCAATTAGCATCTCTCATCTTGTGGGAGCAGGAGGTGCCAGGTATTCCCCAAATAAAGTGGCCCAACCTGTCTGACATCCAGGAATTTCAGGCTCCCAAAAGGAAGCTCTTGTTTGCCACAATGGCTATTTTCTTATTGTACATAAACCTGAACTTTTTTCTCCCTGTCAGGATGTAAATATGGCCTGGTTTCTCCTTCACTAATGAGCAATAAATGTGAAAATCCCAGAGAGAATTAAAAAAAAAAAAAATAAAAAAAATAAAAAAAAAAAATTGAAAAAATCACAGAAAATACTGAAATTGTGTTAACAGATCCAAAATTCAAAAGTATGAATCGACAGCACTTTGGTTGAGCAGTAAGACTATAAAAGGAGAGGTATGAATTGACAATATAACTGAAATCTCCAAATTACACTTCAAAAAGCACACACACACTGCACATCCATTCCCCCCAGGTATGCACATCCTGTATATTTTGAGGGATTTTATTGTTGTTAGATCCTCACTTGGAATTATCTGTGTATTTTTCAAAGTCCCAGCCATCTGGCTGCAGTCTGGCTGCTAAAGCACTTCAGGAAAAGCAGCAATCTCCTCTTTCCCCACCTGCTTAACTCCTGCAGTACCTGAAATAAATCTAAAAAAATGGCTACTACAGGATTGCAATAAAGGGTTTTGGGTCTTTCTGCATTTTATCATATGCTCAAGTTCTTTGCAAACTGTGTTTTACAGCAAACCCTCTTTTTAAATCTCTGCTTTACACCACCTTGCAGAAGTGAAATAATAATAAAAAGGAACCTGGAGGAACGAGTGGGAGAAAATGATACAGAAATCGTATTTTGTGCAGCTCATCACTTTGGCTGCCTCCACACAGGTGGAAAAGTATAGGAGGTCTGGAATTTCCAAACTCCCAGGACTGTTTCTTTCCTTCAAAACCTCTTTTTTAGGGGAGAATGTGATGGTTCCCAGTGGTCTTCCTTCCACACAGCTTCCTATGCAACAGACCTGTTTTACATGCCAGGTTCAATTCAAGTGCTATTTTCCATCCCCAGAAGATGGATTTATGACTTTAAAAAAATCTTCAGATGGATTTATGACTTCAACAAACCTTCTTTACATAACTTTGCCCCTCTGCTTTGCCAGCTGTATCCCTGTTTCCATTTCTGTATCTCTGTTAGGAGAGGAGAAGGAATAGAGAATATTGTATTTTTTGCAGCATGGCTGTGATCAGCTCTTCATTCTCCTCCTCTCAGTTAAGGACCTGAGAAAAGTATTTAGAGACAAAAAAAAATACACACCTAACTAAATAATGCTCTATGAATTCGTATGTATGCAATATTCCTTGTCTCTCTGAAAATCCACTCCCAAACCTCTGGGTGAAGATTTTAAAGCAAGGAATGGCCAAACACAGAAAAGTATCCATTGGAAATATTCCACTTTAGCACTTTGCTGAGCACCAATGGATTTAGGAACAATCAGGTTTGAATGGCTAAAAAAAACAAACAAACAAAAAAAAAAAACAACAAAAGCAATAAAAGACCCCCAAAAGCCCCAGAAAACACAAAACCAGAAGCACCACATTGGTTGAAATTTCAAGAGATCCTTAAACACCTTCCAGGGCAGAAAGGGGCCTTGGACTATCCACACCCACAGCTGCATCATCAGGTACCCGGAGATCTGTGAGATGTGACCTTAAAGAGATTCTGAAAATAGGACATAAACTGTAAAAAAGCCCATTGGGAATATTTTAGTATTATATCTCCCAAAAATCACCTGCCTACCAATTCAAGCTTGATTTTCACTAAAAATAATGGTTTCAGAAGGAATTAAAGAGTTTTTAAAGTACTTTGGATGTGTTCATATAGAAAAAAAATAATAATATCATCATCCCATTGCAGCCCTCAGCAGCCAGAAAGAAAGTGAGAAACACAGAGATATCCCCAAAACAGCTTGGGATCAGGAAATAATGGGAAATGGGTTTTAGAAACACCTACACAACCACTTGTACATCTCAGAACCTCTTTAAGCTTCTTCCACCCCACCACAGCCACCTGCAGCAGCACCTCCACCTTCAGCCTCACCACTGAACGTGCTCACAAATCCCAGCCATTCAGAACAGAGAAATCCAGGAAGATCTGCAACACACACATCCTAACATCCAATTTGAAATCCCTCCTCACTCCTACATGATTTCCACCCCCACTAATTCACCCTAATCCCCAATCTACCTGCTTACATCTGTCGAGTCCTTCCCCACTGTTGATCTTTAATCCCTGCCCACTTCTAGCTGCCAGTGTCAGTCTCCAAGCCAAAGTTACCTGGAAGTAATAATATTTCAGAAATAATATTTCCTGGACTGACAGCATGGATAAAAGCTTTATTCCTTTTTTTTTGTTTGTTTGTTTTTTTCCCTCTCCACTCAAATTCTGCTTGTGTCACACATATTTGGGTCAGCTGTGTCTACCCCTCCATTATTTACAGACGTGACATTTGTGTATGTTCTGCAAATTAATACATCCTGAGAGCAGGGCTGCAGGACAGAAATCCACAGCTCTGTTGTCCTAGGGTGATTTCATGGTGCTTGTATCCCCAGTTCTGTTCTGTTGGTGCTGGGTATTGAATTCTGCACATTTAAGTCTGGTTCCAAAAGAAAAGGAGGGAGAAGAAGCACAGCTTGTTTTTGGAAACTGCACTCGCTCCTCCACATCCTTCTCACAGACAGCAAAAAAAGAGCTCTCCTCTGCTTTTAGTTTTAGGGTATTTTTTAGTTAGCTGAGGCCAGAAGTTTTTTTGGAACTGCTCAGGTTCATGGTCCAGCTGCACTGCTGCTGACACCAGACCTGAGCCCTGGAGAGACTGAGAGAAAGCTGAAGACACACCCATGAAAAGAACTCTCTCTCATTCCAATCCACAAAAAATACTTTCTGAATTTACCATCTCTTCAAAACAAAAAAGATTTTATTGTTTAATATTATTTTTTAATGCTTATTAATACTTTGCTTATTAAATAAACATGTTTTCCCACTTTTCTCAAATCTTTTGCTCCTGAACAAGTGAAGGGAAAGGTTGTTAAATTTTGCCCTTTAAAAATCATCCCTTTAAAAGTTCCCTTCCAAATTTGTCCCAAACCAAAACGTGGTTTTTTCAGCATCTCTATAAATCTCCATCCCCATTTTCCTGGCAGAAGGTAGTACCATAAAACTCCACTTGCAGAGAAAAAGGAAAATTCACTAACACACAGAGGATGCTAAATTCTTTTATTTCTAATCAATTAAGAAATTCTACATCCTCAAGAATTTAATTAATTGGATAATACTAAGTATAGGAGGGGAAGGAAACAGGGAAGTTAAGAGATTTGCACCTGGCCACACTGCACAGCAGTGGCAGAGGTGACCAAGACATGGATGTGCTCTCCAAAAAATCAAAGACTTGGCAGGCTACAAGCTGCATTCATGCACAGAGATTGTGCTAGTTTATCTATTATTACTTTAAATATTAATATTTTTAATATAAATAATATATTAACATCTCAAACATGCAGAGTTCCATCTCAGCATGTCCTGCAGCACCCACGGTCCATATCACAACAGCACAGGCAACAGAGATGTTTCTCCTTCCTAAACTGTATCCCAGGTTTTAAACTTTTTGGATTAGTCCACTTTCACAGCCAAAACCCCAAGTGGAAATTCTGCAGCAGCAAAACCTAAAAAAAAATAAAATAAAATAAACTATTCTGAAGCAATTCAGTTAATATCAAATTGGGTTTGCAGGCAAAGTTGAGGTAGCACAGTCTCACCTGGGCTAAGAATCTGAGCTGTGCCAGTGTCTTATTTACACCTGGGGAATGCTTGGCACAAAGCAAATTCCTGCCAGAAACTATTTTGTAGCTCCTCTTCCAAAGCTCAGGAATGTCCACTCCCAAATTTACTACAGCAATAGTGGAGGAGTCAGAGCATCACTGTACATGGATATCCAAACTAGGACAGACCAGGCTGAATTCAATTTCAATCTCATTTGATTTCTTGATGAAAACATTAATAAAAAAAAAAAAAAAAAAAAAAAAAAAGCAAAAAAAGCAAAAAAAGCCAAAAAAGCAATAGGAAAAAAAGACCTTTTAGCAGCCATAAGGGCAATAAAAAGTGTCAGCACCTTCCCAAGAAGGAAATACAACACGGGGTGGATAAAGCTGTGTTACAAATGAAAATCTGTTTCTTTTCCAGTGAAGTTTGGGGGTTCTTCCATTCAAATTGCAGGAAAGGAGTTGCAGAACCTCAGGAAAAATGCTGGCTGGAGTATTTAGCCTGTCTGGATGCTGATTCTGCTTCCTCCCTGGGGAGACAGCTCGATGAACCAAACTGGGATGCAGCCACCACCCCAGACACTGGAAACACTCCAGCAAACCTGGAATGAGCTCTGATATCTGCTCTACCCCTGATTTCAGAAGGAAACCATCCTGGCAGCACATCTGCCTGGCACAGCAGGATGGGGAGCACAGAGAGACAGCTCTGATGGAAAAACAAACAGCTGCAGAAGGGCTGCTCCAAGCTCATCCCATTTCCCATGGATCCCCATTCAGCAAACATGGGCAGATGTTCCCACAAGGTCATGCAGCAATCCTACTGCTCAGTTCCAGCTGTATCTTGTTTCAGGTGGACTTTTTTGCAGGCACAGATCAAGAAAAATGGACTTCATATCCTATCTGAGCATTGGATATTGCCACAATGGAAAGGACAGGATGCAAAGCACAGGGTGGAAGCTCAGTGGTGCAGGAAATGTTGAGGAAGCCTTGCAGCACTTGCAGGAATTTCCTAATAAAGCCAAGCACTCCCTTATGGATTGTTGGAGAAGTGCTCTGCTCTCCTAATCAGAGAAGTGCTCTCAATGAGGAAGTTTCAAAAAACCACAATTGGATTCAATCTACAGAACTAAAGAATCTTGGAAGCATTGATCAGAGAATCACAGAAATACAGAATGGTTTGGGTTGGAAAGGACCTTAAAGATCATCCAGTTCCATCCCCCTGCCATGGGCAGGGACAACTTCCACTATCCCAGGCTGCTCCAAGCCCCATCCAGCCTGGCCTTGGACACTGCCAGGGATGGGACAGCCACAGCTTCTCTGGGAATTCCATTCCAGGGCCTCACCATCCTCACAGGGAAGAATTTCTTCATCACATCTCATCCAAACCTTCCCTCTTTCAGTTTAAAATCACTGATGTCTTGTCCAGGTCTCAACAGCTTAAACAAGAGCTGCTACAAAGTTTGAACGAGCCATTAGCTGAGCTTTATTTTGTTAATACAACTTCTCTTGCCTCTGCTTCCAAGACAAAGAAAAGCTTTTGAAAGAGCAGCCAGAAGTGAAAAAAACCTTGAGCTAAACTCATTTCAGAAGCTGAAACTAAAGCACAGGACAGTCTCTTTTTCTTTAGGAAAATATGCCCATGGGGAAAAACATCCCAGGAGGGCAGCCCCAGGTCTGGGCACACACTGGGAACAGAATCCATGGAATTACAGAATCACAGAATGGCCTGCGTTGGAAAGGACCATGAAAACCACCTGGCTCCAAACCTCTACAGTGGGCAGGGACACTTCCCACTGCGGAGTTTCCACCACAACATTCATTCTGTTTTGCTTTCCCTACCAATGCATCTCTACCCACACAACGAGCCAGTTATGGGCAGAGGATCTTCTCAAACTGCTTCTAATTCCACTGTAATTGAGTGGAAAATGAAGCAAGCTGTTCTGAGATGTTCTGATATTTAAATGCATTTACAGCTGAAATGCCTAAAGAAAGGTGAGTAGCCTTGATTTCTGATTTTTTGTCAAAGACTGGGACTGCCATGTTTGCATTAAAATTGCTTTGGATAACCAAGACCAGCAAATAAAATTGGTAAATAAATTAAAATTAAAAAAAAAAAAAAATCCACCTTTTTTTTTTTTTTTTTTTTTCCCCAAGAGATTTAAGAGGTTTTTGGATTGGTTTCGTTGTTTTGGTTTTTTTTCTTGCTAAGAAGTTGTCAGCTCACCCTTACATATTTCATTAAAATAATTATTTATTCCACTGATGTGTTCTGGTTTTCCTAGTTATATAAATAAATGCATAACCACTTATGATTCCTGAAATGCTGAAATTACAGCAAATCGTTTATTATAATGTTAAAAGTGCCAGAAGGGATAGGGCAGAGGTTTTCAAAACAAACAGTTTCAAAGTCAATTTGTGTATAAAAGTTAATTCTCCTGGCAATTCCTTTTGCTATAAAAACATGTTGTTCATTATCCTTTAATGTTTTCTTAAGTTTAGTCTTATTAATTCATTAAATCATTGCTAAGATCTGCATGAACTGGATTTAAGGCAGAGAAGATCCTCTGCATCTAGTGAGAATGGACTAAGAAAATAAATACATAACTTTTGGAACATTTTGCACAATAGCAGAGAAACAATATGAAATAATTCTGTAGATGTCACAAAAATGTTTTTGGAGTTGTCCAGTGAGAGAGATCACGTCATGATGTTTTTTGGGTTTTTTTTTGTATTGTTTGCATTTAGACTTTAACTTTCACTTTATTAATGACTTATTAAACATGACACCCAACTCCTCAACTTCTGTGGGACCATAAATTCAAGAAAATATGGGGGACCCAAGACTTAGAAGCCAAAGTCAATCATTAAGACTCTCAGATGTGTTTTACACAACATTTGACAAGCCATGTTATTGTTTAGAGCTTTCTAGAGTAGAGACAAGTCCAGGAGGTAACCTTGGAGCAAGATTTGTGAAGCCATCTAAGCATGACAGAAAAAAGGTGCTACAGGAGGTCACAACTTCAATCCTTCCTTCTTTGAAGCTTGGGCTTGATGATCTTGGAGTTCTTTTTAAAACCTTAATGATTCTATAATTCCACACTTGACAGACTCCCTCCCAAAAGCACAGTTTGTGTAAATTACTGAATGTTATCCAGTCCAGCCCTTCAGTTTGAAACTTCTGCTTTTGAAAAAAACCACTCAATATTGCATAGTAGCCTTGAGTCTCCCCCCCAAAATTCAACAATTTTGTTCTTGCTTTCTTTTGCTGTTTTTAACTCTTTCTAGCACTTTTTTCTGAGGATATTTAAATGTATGATTGTGGATAGTGTTCCTGTCCTGGGGTGACTTTATAACTTTTCTCCAAGGAAATCTTTTCCCAAATCAGATGGGGAATCTGGTAAGCATGAATCTGCTTTCCAAAGGGATCCCTTTGGAAGTTTCCTCCCAAAATTTGCCCTAAGCCAGGACAATTCCTCACTGTCCCAGTGAGGAGCAGCTGCCACAAGCAGACATGGACCTCCACCAGACTCTCTGGACAATGCCTTTCACTGCAACAATTCGGATTTCCTTTGGCAAAGCATTCCAGGTGCTGGAATTAATTTCAGAAGCCAATGTAAAACCAGAGCAGTGCTCAGGATTAACCCCCTGCTCAGTGATAATTAACCTCAGGGGACTCCTTCCTTCCAGGTTTGACACAAGACCCAGGGCTGCAGTGAGGACCCATGGCTGTCAGACCATGGAGCTGTTTGTACCCAAGTTTTTGAGTGAGTTTTGTCCAGAAAACAGAATTTCTGCCAGGTCCATCCCAGCAAAGGGGTCACAATCATCTGAACATTTCCCTCCCACATGAGCTCTGTGACTCTGCCAAACTTGGAGGCAACTATGAACTCCATGGTGTGTTCCTAGAGACAAATCACTTTCCTGAGCTGATAGCAAAAGAGGAAAATAGGATTGGAGAGGACAGAAGGGTGGTTCATCTGTAAGGAGGAGGTTTGGATTGGATATTTGGGGAAAAGTCTTCACAGACTGCCCAGGGAAGTGGCTGAGTCCCCATCCCTGCAGATGTGGCACTTGGGGACAGGGTTTAGTGGTGAGCCTGGCAGTGCTGGGTTAATGGTTGGACTTGAGGAGCTCAGAGAGCTTTTCCCACCTAAACAATTCCATGACAAGTCAGTGACAGCACTGCCAGAACTGGCACATGACTTTCCATCCAAGAGCTGCTTGGTGCAGCACAGAGGCAGGTGAATGGTGGAGATGGGAGAGTAAAGAAAATCATAAACCTGATTCCAGGAAAAAAAGTTAGAAAAAATCATTTAACAATGCTAAGTATTGAAATGGTAATTAGGTGATTTATACCCAGAGAACACTGCCAAGGACAACTTGCAGAGACCAATCTCATTTTGTTCAGTGACAAGATAACCAACCTTATCCAACCAGGGGAAAGACTCACAGGTGATGTATCTTGAGTACAACCCTGGCCAGAGTCCCACACAAAATCTTCAGGAGAAACTGAGGGGAAAATGGTCTAAATGAAGTCACAGCCAAATTAAGCACTGACCCAGCAATCCCTTGAGCTCACCTGGTAGCAATGCACTGCTGGAACATAAAATTAACCTTACCTTTTCAGAGCTGGCATTTCATGTCCAGGTTACAGTAAGGTTAATAAAAGCAGTGTTAAAAATTTCCTGTCTTGTGGCATTTTAATCCAAGCTCTTTAAATTCCTTGACCTATATGTCTCCGTGTGTAAAGCTGGTTTTGTTCATTTTCCCCATAAAAAGATGGCTTTGGGTTGCACACAGTAAGAATCCAGAGTTTAATTCCTACAGCTGTACAGTGCTTGCTCTTTGTTTATCTTAGACCTGTCACAATACTTAAAAAATAATATTTTTGATGCCAATCTTTTCAATTTGTAATTTTACACTTATAAAGGAAAAACAACAACAATAACTACAAAAAAAAAAACCCACAAAAAACCCCCAATAATTTCCTACTACCTGCTTTCTAATTTCTCCATGCAAACACCAATTCCCAGATGAAGCCCAGAGAAGCTCCCACAAGGGAACAGGGGAACACGGGGGTTTACAGTGATTTTAGGGATCAAAATGAGAACATAAATGTTGGTGGAGGTTGTAACTCCCAGCTGCAAAGCAGGGACATGGCTTATGCCTCCACCTGGCTGTCCCTCAGTGGCTGTGGCACAACCAAACCCCAAAGTTCTCTACTCTAGAAAATCCTGGTGATCCTGCTTGTGGCACACCTCAGGCTGCTCCTTGGTTAAAGCCACAGAACATCTGAGTTCTGCTGAGCTTCTCTCTCTCTCCTCCTAAAACCTACCAACATTTAAAAAAAATAATGAAACAAAATAAAACAAAGCAAAACAAACACCTTGTTTTTGTTTTCCCCAATAAATCCTGGATATCCACCATCAAAACTAGAGTCTGAACTAGAGTTTTCTGACACCAAGGTGTCCAGAGCAAACCAAACTGCTGAAAACACTGCCTCAGGGTCCTCCCCAAACTCTGCAGATGGAGTCTGTGGATGTCTCTAATTAGGCTGGTCAGCAGAGTTAGCACCACACATGGCCAGGATGGGCTCTGAGTCCATCCATCATCACATCAGCCCAGAGCCAAGGGGATCACCTTGGAGTAATTAAACTTTCCCATCCTGGCAGCAAATTTGGAAGGAGCATGGAAGAAACAGAGCCAAGACAAACAGATGTACAAGCACAGAGGAAACCCCCATGGCAGCACCACCTTCATTAAACAAAACCAAACCAAACCTAAGCCCCCTTTTCTTTGCTCTCCATGTTACAGATGAAGCAGTTCCACCCCCATCACCTTTATTGCCTCTGTATCTCAGGGTTTTCTGTTGGATATTGAATGTCACCACTGGACAACTGTTGGACATTTACCTGCAGGGGTACCTGGTTTTATTCATTTATTTGTTATCTGTAAAGAGAGGGAGAGGTTTACAGCGCACACAGAACATTCCCATCGAGGTCTGTCCCTGCTGAGAGCAGAGACACAAATGCTGGTGGGAAGGCCACGCTCCTTTGTTCCAGCCACACCATGATCTAATACAAAAAGCAATTTTTCTTAGCAAAACCATTGTCCAGAAGCAGGAGGCAGATAATTAGTGTTGCATTACACTCTCCTAGCACTTAATTAACAGCAATATTTGGGGATACTATGACAAAAGGCACCTAAAGTGTCCATCTTCCATGGCAAAGGGACACAGGTTCAGATGAGCACAGAAGACAATCAAGGAATGCCAAGTTGGAAAGGAACCTCAAGGATCATCTGATCCAACCTTTCCTGGCAAAAGCCCAGCCTGCACAAGATGGCCCAGCACTCCATCCAGATGAACTTTAAAACTGTCCAACACTCAGGAATCCCCCACTTCTCTGGGGAGATTATTCTAAAGGCTGATTGTCCTCTTGTCTTTGATAATCTCCCCAGGAATAAATAACTTTTACCAAATACATCTTTTCCATGTGAAAAGAGAGTCTTCATCTCATTTTTAGCCACCCTTCAAATACTGGAACATGATTTAAAAGTCTCCCCTAAACCTTCTTTTCTCAAGGTTGAAGGAACCCACCTCTGACTGAGACAGACAAAAAGGAAACTGCTCCAAGGTGCCTTGGCCAATGCAAATTCCCTCCCCTTGCAATCTTTTCCACAGGGATGCTCAGCTAAGGGACCAACCAGTTTTGTCTGGCTGGGAAAATCCACACTAGAGATGTGGTCATGGCAATGCCACTGGACAGGATGGGAACAAGCCTGGAGGGGGAACCAGCACTCAAGTCTAAGTCATAATCCAGAGCATCAACAGGCTCAGTTGGGAAGCCAACACACCATGACAGTCTCAAAAAACACTGAATTTTCCACACCAGCTCCTTTTTGCCATCCACACCTCCAATTGCCAAGCTGTGAGCAAGATGGGCACAATAAGGGATCTCTTCAAATATTTAGAGATTTCAAGTGTCTTGAGTTATTCTATGAATTTGCATTAAAAACAGAAGTTCTTTCATACAGCACAATATTCGGGTTTTTTTAAATCTATGCACTGAGATTCATCGTTTGTCTAGTTCACATTTTATTTCTCTTTTCTTACACTTCTTTGATTGTGCCCAAGTATCCCATTCTTCCTTGCTTTTATGCCTTTAATTTTGCCTTGCAGAATAGCCTAAAAATCACTATTTACAACTGAACAGACAACTCGTACTTACTTCAATACCTTCTTCTGTTCAAAGGAAAAAAAAAAAAAATTAAACCCAAATTTGTAAGAAGAGAGAAACCCAAGAGAAACATCTATTTTTAAATATATATACATATATATTCCCATGCAGGGAGAAACACTATTTGCAAAATAAAAAAATGTTTCCCAAAGAACATTTGCAGCCCTCAAGACATCAACACCAAATCATCCTGTGTTAGTGAATAGTTCATGTGAAATCAAAGGCAAGAGGGGAGAAGGGTGACATTCTTCCCTAATGAAAAAAGGAAAAGAGCCCTTTGCCATGTTACAAGAGCAAGCCAGATCCAGGAACAAAATTAAGGATGTGTCCCAGATAAAAATACTTGCTCAAAACCAGACTAGATAATCCCAGATCAGCCCTACAGCTGGTCTGGCCTCTGCTTAAAAAAAATGACACAAAGAAAGAATCCATGGGCATTTGCAAGGCACTGTTTATGGTTTCAGCATTTCCTGAGTGAGTTTTTGATCATGTTTGCCACACCCATGACTGTTTCCCAGATTCAAGCAGCTTCCACAGCAAAGTTATCCTCTGGGAAAGCACAGCCACTCAGTTTTGTACATCTTCCCATCTACTCCCTCCATCTGCCAGCCTTAGAACAACCATTGAGACAAACTTCTTGTAAAGGTGATGGGAAGATGAGACAAGACACAAGACACTTTAAAGAATATTCTGCATTTCTCCTTCTGGTCCCCCAACATTCCTCCAAAACCCTCATTAATGCTGCTCTCCCCTGCTGCAGCCTCAATCTCACAAATCAAACTGGAAAAGTTTGGGTTTCACCTTTGAAAATCAGTGTCAGAAATGACCCCTGGTGAGGGTGTGATATTTCTGCAGCAGCCACAGTGAACCTGAGCAAACCCAGCTTGAGTCCCCAGGGAGTCAGGTGGAATAAATTACAGCAAGGGATGGATACTTCACCGAGAGGTTGATAGCCTTGTCTGGAGGGGCCTCCAAATGGGTTCCTGCTCCCAAATCCACTCCCATCAATGGATCCATAAGACATTTTCTGGATAGTGATGGATGCGGGATCACACCTCAAACCTAAAAAAAAGAAAAAAAGAGACAGGCAGAGCCCTGTTAAAAACTAGTTAAACCCCAAGAGCCCAAGAAAAAAAGAGGACTGAGAAGGCCAATAAAAGATACAGGGCAATCTCCAAACTTCAGGATGCCCACCTGCAGAAAAATTAAAAGCACTAAAATCCAGGTGTTCTGGACTACAAATTATTTTGAGGGCAAGCAAGTGATTTGACCTCCCTGTGTCTTATTTTCTCCACTGATAAAGGACAACTTTTAATTCCTCACTGTTCACAAAGTGCTTTGAGATCCTGAGCTGGGAGGCAAAGACTTAAGCACTCGATCAAAAAAAGGTGATGCTGTCTTCTGGAACATTACCAGCACACAGCTGGCTGGAGTCCATCCATCACACTGCAGTTCTGATGAGCTCTCAAAAGAGACAGTTTGCTGCTATAAGCTCCTGGGCCTCCAGTAGAAATATTGGAGCCAGAGTTATTTTGCCTTGCTGGTTAAAAGGAAAAAAAAATAAAAATCTGCAAGGCCTGAGGTAGCAGCAGCAGAATGAAATAAATTCAGCAGTCAAAGGAAGACAACTTCTTCCTCCTTCTCACCTCCTCATCCACAGAAATGCCTCACCCAGACATCCTCCAGCATTTCAACAGTGTCCCAGGGCTTTGGTATCAAAATAGTTCAGTTCAAAGGCATGGGGATGATGGCAGCAAAGGAAGAGAAGAGATAAAGGTGTTGCATTAACTGGGAAATGATACAGGACCAAAACCAGCTGTCGCTTCCTTACACCAAGGCTATGAACAAAACACCCCAAACTGGTGTTTCTACCACAAAAAAAGGTTACTTTACCAAAAAAATAGCAACACTTTTGGTGTGATGGCAGAATCAGAATGGCTTGCTTGGCAGGGACCTTTAAAGGTCACCTAGTTCAACCCGCTTGGCCTTAAATGTCTCCAGTGATGGGTCATCCTGCTCCAGTGTTTTACCCACAATAAACTGAAATTCTTCATTATATCTATTCTGTATCTACTTTTTTTTTGGTTTTTTTTTTTTTTTTTTTTTTTTTTTTTTTTAGTTTAAAACCACTGTCCTATCATTACAGGTGCTGCCAAAAAGTCTGTCCTCATCTTCCTTACACTAAGTATTGAAAGGTCCCATTAAGGAATCCCCAGAGCCTTCTCCAGGCTGAACAACCCCAAGTGTACAGCCTTTCTTCACAGCATCCTGACTCATCTCTGACCATTTCTGTGGCCTCCTCAGGTTCCAACATGCCCATGTCTTTCCTGTACTGAGAAAGATGTTGGGGTGTTAGGCTGGATGAGCTGTGATACTTCATCCTGGGCTTGGATATTCAAATTTCTCATGTTCTGGACCAGCCATTTTCCCTCTGACACGCAAAAAACTGGGAATGGCCTCTACTTTCTGTGGGCCATGACCACGTTCACATGATGTCCTCTTTGACAGGTATCTCAGGAAAGGGCTAAATTCTCTTTTGGGATGCACTGACACTGACACCTGCAGCTTTTCCTTTGGCTTGTCCTCCATGGAAAGCAAAGCATGTCCTCCATAGAAAGAAAATCCCAGTTCTTGGCTGTACCAGAAACAGCCTGATGGCCTCAGGCACCTGTTGTACTTCACTCTCCTTTTTTTTTTTTTTTTCTTTCAGAGTTTCAAAAACAAGGAAAAAAAGAAAAAAATCAGCGCTGAGATTCACCAGACAGCAAAACTCCAGGACCAAAAGAAATCACTCACCATGCTCCCTTAATTGGGCCAGACACA
Source organism: Catharus ustulatus (assembly GCF_009819885.2). Taxonomy (NCBI): domain Eukaryota; kingdom Metazoa; phylum Chordata; class Aves; order Passeriformes; family Turdidae; genus Catharus; species Catharus ustulatus. The sequence goes on from NC_046221.1 coordinate 161,734,294, forward strand.
TGAAAGAGGATGAAAGTGCAACTGCCTTGAGAGAGCAGTGGTTGGGAGCTAAATCCATTAAAAGTGGAGAAAATCCAGCCTGCCCAGCCAGCCTCAGTGTACCACGTACACTCATAATTGGCATCCAAGGCTGCAGGTGCCCCCAGGCCAGAAATCCTTCATTTTATGGAAACAACCTTCAGCCCAAACTTGTGGAAGCCAAGCTGTGAGAGCCTGAGCAGACAGAGGGTGAGGATGTGTGTTGGAGTGTCCTTCAAGGAGTCAGAATCAAGGAGAAAATTTGGAAACCAAGGGTTTGTGAGACACTCAACAGCAAATCAATCGTGTCAATTGTAAAACTGCAAAACCATGAGATCCATGGAAATACTCCCTACAATTGCAGTTTCTCCCAGGAAATCTCAGAGCAACTTCCAGCAGCTCATGAGGGACTGAAAGAGAGGTGGAGAGGGATTTTTAGGAAGGCATAGAGTGATAGGACAGAGAGTAATGGCTTTGAACTGAGAGTAGGGTTAGATTGGATATTTGGAGGAAATTCTATATTCAGAGGGTGGTGAGGCCCTGGAACAGGTTTTCCAGAGAATTTTGTGGCTCTTCCATCCCTGGAAGTGTCCATGGCCAGGTTGGACAGGGCTTGGATCAACCTGGGGTGGTAGAAGGTGTCCCTGGTCATGGCAGGGGGATGGAACTAGAGGATCTTTAAGGTCCCTTCCAACCCAAACCATTCTCTGATTCTGTGGCATCTTGGTGGAAATCCTTGATCACAACCACTAAAACCCACAAGAATCAGTTAAAGATTCAGCTGGGAGGTGTGTGATTGATTTGGGAACAAACCTCAGCTCTCCCAGGTTCCAGGTGAGCTCAGAACTACCAACACAACCTTCACCACAAAATGCAACCCAAGATCAAACTCTTACCTGGGGAAATATGGGCACAGGGAAGACAATTATGAAAAAGTCTTTGGGCAGAGAGAAGAAATAATTTTCTTTCTCTCCCACAGTTTAAGACCACTGCACGGATTTGGGACAACCAAACAGCTTGAGAACAGCCTCTGTACAGAGATTTTTCCTGACCCACCTCTCTCTTTGGAGATAAGCAAGTGCAAACATTTCTTGCCATGACTTCCCCAAGGCCACAGACAACAACCATGGAGTGAAAGTCTACACCCCTGCTGTAAAATACCTTGATTACACTGGGCAAGTGTTGTTTTGGCAAACAGTGAATGTGTCTATTTTTTTCCTCCAACAGAGTGGTGTGAAAGGGGGAGGGAAGGAGGGCTTTTAGAGCACTCCAAGTGTTTGATGTTGATTTATCATTTTCAGGATGTGTTTCCATTTTAAAGCTTTTTTCTCCTTTTAAAGGAGGAAAAATAGAAAGAATTGAAAATGAAATATTTTGTTGTAGCTTAACCAACCTTTTTAGCAGCACCACCTCCCACCTCATCCAACCAAGCTATTGAAATATCCCTTATTCACACAGCTCTGGAGGCAGATTCTTACCCCACAGTAATATATTTACAGGAAAATTTAAGAGCAGATCTAAATGCCTTTAATTTGATTGGCAATAAAAGCATTTCCCTCCCCATCCCCATGGCACTTCACAAGTCTTTTGTCTACTGCTCCTCAGGGAAACTTGTCCAATTTACTGTGAAGGCAGTTTGTACAAATTGGAACAAGCATTTCCTAACATACTAGACACAGAGGGGAAAAAAAAAAAAAAAGAAGAAAAAAAAAAATCACAGCTTTATCTTCATCACCTGAAATACAAATAAAATAAAAACTACACCCAAGTCAAGCTAAAAGGGGCATGAATTTGTATTTTAATGAAATCAAGTACTTCTTGCTTTGTATATCCTGTAGAAGACAATCATGCCATGACTAGAATAGCAGGATGTAGAATCTCAAAGAAAGAGCTGGTCCCTATTTCTTGGACTGGGAAAGATTTTGGCAAGTAAAACCATGCAGGGGAAATTATTTAAGAGCTCTACACCCATCATTCTCCACTCAGAGACACTTGGGTGGGCAGCATCAGTGGTGGGAATGAAAGGTGAGATTTCAGCATGGAAGAAATAGGTTTATTATTGTTATTATACTATTACATCTCAACCATTAAACTGTTCTTATCTCAGCCCACGAGCTTGCTCACTTTTACTCATCCACTTCATTTCCACCAACCTGCTGGGGATGGCGAGGGAGGGGCTACAAGGAACTTATTTGCCAGCTGGAATTAAACCACAACAGCACTTCAGACAATTTATTCATATTTAAAGTTGAGATTGGCTGAGAAAGACGTGAGCTGGAACATTTCTTTCCAGACAATACTGGAAAAAAGTGGGAAAGGAGGAGAGACATGGATATGTTGGAGCAAATCCACATAAAGATGGTGAAGGGATGGGAGCACCCCCTGTTTGAGGAGAGATTGAGGGAGCTGGGACTGCTCACCCTGGAGAAGAGAAGGATGTGGGGCTATGAAGGTGTACAAATATTAGAAGGAAAGAAGAAAACATGATGGGGCAAGAGTCTTCCTGGTGGTGTTCAGTGACAGGACAAGAGGCAAGAGTGAGGCAAGAGGGATTGAAACACGAGAAATTCCACTTCAAAAAAAGAACAAAAAAACCCAAACAAAACACAACACCAAAAAAACCTAAAAAAATCCACAAAAACTGCTTGTTTTGAGGTTGCAGCGGCTTTTTTTTGCTTTTTCTTTTCTTTTACATATATATAGATATAGATATAGATATAGATATAGATATAGATATAGATATAGATATTTATTTTTTTTTAATGGAGAATGTCATCAAACACCAGCACAGGCTGCGCAGAGAGGCTGTGGGGTCCCCATCCTTGGGGATATTCAAGCCCTGACTGATGGTGTGCCTGAGAATCCTGCTCCAGGTGACCCTGCTCCTAGAAGGGAGTTGGACAAGATGACCTTCAGATGTCCTTTCCAACCTCTGGGATTTTGCAGATTTCCTCCTGTGATGCCTGAAACCTCATCAGAGCCATTAATGGTCCTCTTGGCAGATTGGAGGACCCTCACTGTGCCTATTTACTAAACAGGTGGAGAAAAAAGAAAATTGCAAGCCTACCTTCTTTTTTTTCTTTTTTCTTTTATTTTTCCCCATTTCCTGTAAAAACTGTGTAGTAAAGTCACTGAAGTATGCAATGGTGAAAACTAGAACGACAGACACTATGCAGCTGGCAAGAAGTCATAGCAAACCAAGCATCAACTCTTTATAGAAGTTAGCAGGCAGTGGATGCCTGTTATGCTCTTATATTTGCATGGCCAAAAAAATATAGGAGGTGCAGCAACTTTTTTTTTTTTTTTTTTTTTTTAATATTAGAAAAATCATAGAATCACAAAACATTTTCTGTTGGAAGGGCCCTAAAAAATCCTCTAATTCCAACCCCTTGCCATAGGCAGGGATATCTTCCACCATCCCCAGGTTGCTCCAAGCCCCATCCAGCCTGGCCTTGGACATTTCCAGGGATGGGGCAGCCACAGCTTCTCTGGGCACCCTGTGCCAGGGCCTCACACCCTCACTGTAAAGAATTTCTTCCTAATACTTAATCTAAACTTACTTTTGACATTAAACACTCCCAGTGGACTGTTGCCATAGCCAAAGAACAGTTTGTGTGGTGTCCACCAAGCTCTGCTCTCTCCATGTGTATTTTGAGCAGCGAGCTGGGTGATGGAACAGGAATTATCCCCATCAAACACACACAGAGAACTCCACAGAGGAGTTAGATGACAGCTCCAGCCTCCAGAACAACCTTAACAAACCACAAGTAATGTTCAACACAGAAAATAAGGCTCTGCATAATCCAGATCAACTGCAGAAGCCTGAATTTAGAAAGAGCAAACAACAGAGGGTGGGGAGCTGCTGGCCAGGGCTGCAGAGAGGGATGGATGGATGGATGGATGGATGGATGGATGGATGGATGGATGGATGGATGGATGGATGGATGGATGGGTGGATGATGGATGGGTGGATGGATGGGTGGATGATGGATGGGTGGATGGATGGATGGATGGATGGATGGATGATGGATGATGGATGGATGGATGGATGGATGATGGGTGGATGGGTGGATGGATGGATGGATGATGGATGATGGATGGATGGATGATGGATGATGGATGGATGGGTGGGCGGATGAGTGATGGATGGATGGATTGATGGATGGATGGATGGATGGATGGATGGATGGATGGGTGGATGGATGGATGGATGATGGATGATTGATGGATGATGGATGGGTGGATGGATGGATGGGTGGATGGATGGATGGATGATGGATGATTGATGGATGATGGATGGGTGGATGGATGATGGATGGATGGATGATGGATGGGTGGATGATGGATGGATGGATGGATGGACAATGGATGGATGATGGATGATGGATGGATGGATGGACATGGATGGATAGATGGATGGATGGGTGATGGATGGATGGATGGATGGATGGATGATGGATGGATGATGGATGGATGGATGGATGGATGATGGATGGATGGATGGATGGATGGATGATGGATGATGGATGGATGGATGATGGATGGATGATGGATGGATGGATGGATGATGGATGGATGGATGGGTGGATGGATGGATGATGGATGGATGGATGGATGGGTGGATGGATGGATGGATGGATGATGGATGATGGATGGATGGATGGATGATGGATGGATGGATGGGTGGATGGATGGATGATGGATGGATGGATGGATGGATGGATGGATGATGGATGGATGGATGGATGGGTGGATGGATGGATGGATGGATGGATGATGGATGATGGATGGATGGATGGGTGGATGGGTGGATGGATGATGGATGGATGGATGGATGGATGGATGGATGGATGGATGGATGGATGGATGCCACAGAGCTCAGGCTGAACACGGATCTGCAGTGACATTTCTTGCACTGTCACGGGCTGTGTAAACAGGATTACAATCCTCCCAACAAGGGAAGCAAACCTCCAGCTTGACCCCACACTGTGGGTCCTCAGCTGTGAGCAACAAGCTCCAACAAAGACTTTTGTGGAGAGAGTCTGGAGGGAACTCAGAGAATGACAACAGGTCAAGAAAACATAACCTGATAGGAAAGATTGAGTAAATGGGGTTGCTCATCCTACAGAAGGGAAGATTGATGGGAAGACTTAATTCTTCAATTCTGCAAGGCTGCAAAGAGACAGGGAGGAAAACATTCTTTTCATTTTTTTTGTGCAAGACAAAGGAATAGATCCAAAACACAGCTGGAAAGATGAACTGAGACACTGGGAGACCTATGAGGATGACAGAGCACATCTGGGAACAGGTAAGTGGAGAAAGATCTTCTTGCACCTGGAGGTGATAAAACCACTCAAAACTGGTCCAGTCCTGTTTAACATCTTCATTGATGGCCTGAATGATGGGGCAGTGTATCCTCAGCAGGTTTGCCTATCCCACCAAACTCAGAGGAGTGGCTCCAAGCCCAACCCAGCCTGGCTGTGGACACTTCTATGGATGGGGCAACCACAAATTCTCTGGAAAACCTGTGCCAGGGCCTCACCACCCTCTGAATATAGAATTTCCTCCTAATATTAAATCTAAGCCATTACTCCTTGTCCTGTCACTTCAGCCCTTGTCCAAAGGACAGGGCTGTCTTTCTGGGCTGCCAGAGCACCACTGCTGGGTCACACTGAGCTCCTCATCCACCAACACCCCCAAGTTCTCCTCCTCATGGCTGCTCTCAATCCATTCTCTGTCCAGCTTCTGCTTGTGTTTGGGATTGCCTGACCCAGGTGCAGGAACTTGCACTTGGGCTTGTTGAGTCCACTGGGTTCCCACAGCCTCACCTCTCCATCCTGCCCGGGTGCTCAATTCCCAGCTCCACCTTGCTGATGGAGAAGAACCTTCACTGGGGGCTTCGGAACTTCAGTGATAATGACACCTCACTTCTGGGTGACCCACCTGAGTTATATTGCTCTGAGAATTTTCACCTTTGACCAACCACCCTGACCTTCATAAAGAGCTTTCAGATAATTTCACAAAAATCATCTTTATGCATCAACCTCTACAGCCTCTGGTCAGGCCAGGTCAGCTCTTTCTGTAAGAGCTTCTCTGAGGCTCCAGTTAGTGCAGACCAGCCTCAGCCACTGCTAGATCTGTGCCTTCTCTTTTGCCTTTTAGCCTCCCCTGAGATGAACAATCAGATTGACCTCTTTTCATTTTTCCCTGGGGGATTTTTTTACACAGGAACCACAAGGAAGAATACTCAGCTTTTTCTTGCTTTCCATACAGCTGCCTCTACTTCCCTGCCTGTAAAATTGACAGAGGCAGAGCTCTCCTGTTGGCAGAGTACCAGAGGCTCACAGAATAACTTGGGTTGGAAGAGACCTTTTAAAGGTCATCTAGGACATCTTCAGCCAGGTCTAACTTGGTTAATACAAAACTTTTTTTGAAGTCATGAGATCAAAGGGGATATTTGCAAAGCCTTCTGCTTAGGGTTGACTTGTGTCACAGACGTGCTGCTTTTCAGCTTCCTTCCTTAGGGTTTTTCTCAATTATTAAAGCCAAAACTCAATAAACCTGGAATTTACCTGGAAGAATGTGTCATTCCTCTTTCTCACAGAGCCTGAATTTATGAACAAGCTCTGCTGTTGAATCACCTTGTTTTGTTGGGTTTTTACTCAATGGCTTTAGCATTGTTGGTGCCATTGCACAAATCCCTGAGTTACATAACACAACTCTCAGAGGTCAATCAGAGTAGCTGGAAGGATGACCTTCCTCTTCCTCACCCTGGGCCTTTCAGGTAATTTATTCCCTTCTGGATCTTTTGTGAAGTTTGTAATATTAACATCACGTCCCTGGGTGGCTTTGGGCAGGCAAGGAGGGGAGAGCAGTGCTCAGGAGCTGCAGAACTGCCTGGCTGGAGGGTGGTGGGTGGCAATGCCCAGCCTGCAGCAGGACTGGGAGTGCAGCAGCACAGATATTTCCTCACGCTTTGCTTCCCAAACAAATTCTAAAGCTGATGGAAGGTCCTTGGAGAGTGAAGTCATCTCTGTCCCCACAGCCTGAGGACCTCACTGTCTAGCCTAGGTTGACAGGACACAAAATACGACAACAAAAAAACAACAACAAAACCCCCAGGGCATCACATCCATAATCTTGTACAAATTAAACAGACTCCCAGAAGCTTCTAGAGACACTTCTGTGGTACTTGAGTGGCGTGACATCACCGATGACTGTGAAGAGCCTGACTCAACCCCTTGAACTGTGCTCTTGTCTCTCTCCTCCACTGAGGAGCAAAGCAAACACCCACAGCCCGGAGGCATCGTGGAGTAGGCGCAGAGTAAAACCAGCAGAGATTATCTCAGAAATGAGCTGTTCCTGCTCTTCTCGAGATTTGCTAAGAAACAATGACAAAAATTCTCTTTTTGCGTTCTTCCTCGTCAAAGTCCATATTTGAGGGCAGCACCTGATCACTTCCCAGTGGATTTAGTTTCTCTTCCCTGCTGCCACTGTGGATGTCTCCAGCAGCAGAGCATTTTGTCCTGGGAGCAGATAGGATCAGGACAGGCTGTGAAGTCAGAGACAGCGAGATAAGACATCCATGGCATTTTTTGGAGATATACCCGAGCACAAACAGAGGAGCTGTGCCTCCAGTTGTGATGACACCAAGAGCTCTGGCTGTTCTCAGCACATCTGATCGCAGCCTTCGCTCAATCTCATTTCTCATCCACGCAGAGCCAACAGGAACAGCTCCTGTCTAACCCCTTCTTTCATCACTCAGTCATCCCCAAGATTTGCAGCTGTAGCAGCACCCAGCAGGTGGAACAGACCCTTTCCTGTCCATCAAAAGGCACCTCCAACCCCAGCAAGCTCTGGATGCCCCCACCCAGGACCTCCTGTCGATGTCAGAGGGCTTCAGATCTGTTGGACTGACATGAAACATAAAAGAGAAGGAAACCACAAGCAACAGAGATGGGAAGGGGTGGATGCAAGTTGTCTGCACACATTTCACGTTGCACCAATGTCTGCACATCAGGCACGAAGAACAGAGGCAAGGAAAGCAATCTGGAAGCTCGCTGTTCTCCTTTCATGTTAGTCCCAGCTGCCACTTCAATAAACAGCCTCTCCTTCCACATCTACCTGACTGCACGTCTTCTCACAAGAGAACAGAAGACAGGCTTCAAATCCTGCTACGTGGCACCAGAGACAGGCTGGCCTTAGGCAAATGCCAAGAAGAAGGGCTGGATGTGTTTTGTTTGCCTTGGGAATCTCAGATTCACAGACCCTCCTGCTCCCCCCTCTTTAAGGTATGCAAACTTCTTGAGAGTAAAACTACCTGCTAGAAAAAGTCTTCCATCCAAAGGATCCCAGGTGCCACAGAAAGATGGATGCCTTCCACCCTCAGAGCACCAGGCAGCACACCCTGAGACAGTTTGGTTCCCCAAAGCAGCAGCTGAGGGTGATCAATGACAGAGGGGTGGTACAAGCAAGGCCAGCCCTCAGGACCCAAATGTCTTCACTGCTGGAGAAGCAATCAGGCTTCCCTGATACTGAGGAATTCAGATCAAGAGAAAAGGATCTCCTTAGTCTCTGGGAGACCAAAGATCGTTTGGACTGAGCTGTGTGTAATGTTTTCTGCTGTTCCAGGCCGTATCATGGCAATGCTTTCATAACTTACTGCCAGGTCACTCTGAGCTAATTTTGATCAAGATGTGATGTCACCCTTCCTATTTTTTAAAATGACATTAATACAACAGTTAAACTTTTTTTTTTTTTTTTTTTTTTTTCTGGCTCCTGCAGAAGACCTAGACAGCTTCAAACCCTGAACTGTCCAAGTACAAATTCTCCAAAACTCTGTTCCTTCTACCCTCAAGGGTTGTCTTTCTTTTTTTTTTACCTGTATTGCCTTCTTCTATTTGCTGTTTTGTGCCATGCTGTCTACTTTTTGTGAACCTTGCATTTAGAACAGTCTTAATCTATCCATATGCTAGACAAACACAGAAGTATTACATATTTCAGTGAACAGCAAAATTAAATTTCCAGTCAGTTCAAAATCCAGGTTTCATCTGCCTTTTCACTGGTTACAAAAGATGAATATTAATGTCTATTTGCTGTAATAAAAAACAGGGAGGATGAACACAGGAAAGAGGGAACTGGTGTCTAGTTTGCTACTCTGACGTTAGAGTAAACTTATTAATTATAAAAGACATGCACGCATGAATGGACAGAGACCAACTGCACTACACTAGGTCAGCTTAACAAAATTAGAAATGGCATTTATAAATTTATATTGGATTTCAACAGAATAATGAAAAATGCATCTGAGGATGGCAACAAATTCTGAGTCCTCGGGAACATCTTGATAGACAGAGCTGCAATTGCTTAGGGGAGGAAGATGCAGGGCAAAATGGGTGAATTAATAAAGTAATAGATTCCTAAATCCCAGGATCCTGCTCCCCCATCAACAAACATAGCTCATTTCCACATCCCAAAGAAGAAATATTGCTATTCAATGCACACAATCAGAATATGCTCTCACCTCCACCAGTGTTCACCACCAGTCACATTATAAATAAACCTTGCAGAAGGATAAATGAGAAGCAGCATGGTCTGGTGAGGACACAATGCACAGTGAGAGATAAAGATCCTACTTCTAACTCTGGCTGTGATTCATCAAGAGACAGAAAAAAACTTAGTATCTTCATTTCAGGTTTCCTACCAAGACCATGGGAGAAGATCGAAGTCAGTTATGTCCAGTGGAAATCTAATCCACAGATCACAGAATAATCACGGAAAAAACTTCTGAGATCATTGATTCCATCCAATTACCCAACACCACCGTGTTCTGTCTTAGGTTACAATACAGAGTGTGATAAAAGGTATCTATTCTGTCCCCATCTGTTGAGGGTGGGGGCAGTGATCCTTATCTCCACGGGAGATATTCTGCTAATGGGCCATCCATTGAAACCAGGCAGGGCATTGTTCTTTATCTTTTCACAACCCATCCTTCCTCCAGCCAGTCATTTTCTGCTCATGGCCATTGAGTCCCACTGTGGGACTGATAAAATTACTGCATCCCATTGGGAGTTGCTCCAGCCAGGGGGAAGAGCCCAACATTTCTTACCAAGATAAAAACAGAGGTTTTGGGACTAAGGGAGCCCCTTTCTCCACTGGACTCCAGAGGAAAACCGGATTTCTCCACATCACCACTGAACCTTTAGAGGGAAACTGCACCTTGTACAGGAGCACTGCTCCAACTGAGCCACATCTGTCACTGCAGGAGGATGCAGCCACCATGGAATGGGACTGCTGCCAACACCCTGCCTGACGGGGTGTCAGGTTGTACTCTGACTGTGTCAGGGTTTGGGATTTGTTCTTTGTAGTGCTGTATTTCTATTTTAATTTCCCTAGTAAAGAACTGTTATTACTAATTCCCATATCTTTGCCTGAGAGTCTCTTGATTTCCAAATTCTAATAATTTGGAGGGAGGGGGTTTACATTCTCCATTTCAAAGAGAAGTTCCTCCCTTTCTCAGCAGACACCTGTCCTCCAAACTAAGACATGTTCACAGGTACCAAAGTCCCAAGGGCCACTTGCACAAGCCTTTGAACACTTCCCTGGTTGGTGATTACAGCCCCTCCCTGAGCAGCTGGTTCCAGTGCCTGAAGAAATTTTCATGAATCTCAGCCCAGAGTCAGCAGTGGCTGTGAGCCAATTTTCCTACCAGACTAAAGTGAATTTGCTAAAATACTTACAGTGAACTTGCCATTGCACATATTTGAGGAAACACAACCATGGTCAATTTTCCAACTCATTCAGTTGTGCCACAACCTCTCACTGACAGAGAACATGGTTGATGGCTTAATTATTTCAAATGGTTCTCAATATCCCACAGTCTGATGTTCACAGAAGGATTTTGTGCTTGTGTTTTTAAACCACAACACCAGGAGGGAAGGTGAACACCGTGATTATGTTTATTTCAACTTTCCCTCTCCTCACAAAAAACATTTTAAAAATCTTTGTAAAGTAAAGGAATGCTGCACAGTAGAAGCAAAGTCACAAGGAAGCAAGGAATTACTGGGATTGTTGCAACAAGGCAACAGGATGAATATTAACATGGACTGAAGAGGAAAGAGCAGTAGAGATGTTTTTCACCACAGACATTTACCAGAGGGACTCAGCAGAAAAACACAGCAACAAATCCTTGGAAAACACTCTAACAACCAACCCTCATTAGCCTGGGATGCTCCACGATGGAGCTGAGCCTCCTGCCACAGCTCCTGCCTGCAGCAGAGAGTGGTAGGAGAGCACAGGATTAGCATAGCAAGAGAAAAGAGATTTCACCTCATTTGAGGGCTTTGCAGGACAGGACAAGACAGCCAACACAGAACATCTGGACATGTTAATATGTGTTGTCAGAGGAGCTTGTCTTCTCCAGACCAGCTGTACTCACAAAGCATTTGTGAGACAGCAGAGACTGCTACCAGCCTGAGGCAGCCTGTGGAGAGCTAAATTCATCCCCTTCCCATCACTCTTCCACCCTAATGACAGATATTTTGGGGTATGTTCACGCTGATGTTGGGAAAAGCATTGGTCAGGTCTGCTCTGAGCCAGCCTCCATTCAGTCATGAACCAGAGACCCTAAAAACCCCATTCCAGCCAATTTCCCAGTCCACCAGGCACGGGAGGGCTCCTCAGTCCTGCTGCTGAGCTCGTGCAGCACATGATGGCACCAGAGGGAACCGAGAGCAAACACCAAGGAGGAAAAGCAGCTCCGCCAAGCCCCGAGCGAGCCAGGCACGACAGCTGAGTGGTAAACCCTGCACAGGGGAGAAGAGTTCCCCTAAAAAATGGAGACTGCTGGTTTTCCACCAAGAAAGTGTGTGTTTTTCACACTATGGAGTGTATGTAAGATCCTGGTGGAGACAGGTCACACAGTGTGGGGTGCATTTGTTGAAATGTGGACGCCAGACACCATCTCAGAGGTCCTGTGAGGCTTGGGTGGGGCTGGAAGGGTTGGATGGTGATGCACACCCTTCAGGGCTGGCAGAAGAGTGGGAAAAAGCTGAAAATTAAGGCATCTAAAGAATAGAATTTTTGGGGTTGGAAAAGACCTTTAAGATCATTGAGTTTGGTGGGTGTTTGTAGTGACTTGACTCTACTTAAACAATAGCATCCACATTTGAGAATTGTTTCCTCCCGCCCTTTGTGGCCATCAGCCAGGTTTTTAACTGATATTTTTTGACTCAGAAAAGACCTTTAAGATCATTGGGGAATCATGTGCCCAGTTGCCACATCTACACATCTTTTAAATTCCCCCAGGAAGGGTGACTTCACCGCTCTGGGAAACCTGTCTCAATGCTTGACAAGCATTGTGGTGAAGATTTTTTCCCTAATAGCCAATCTAAACCTCCCTTAGCACAATTTAAGGTTATTTCCTCTTTTCCTAGCACTTGTTACCTGGCAGAAGAGACCAACCTTTACCTCTCAGAGCTACTGGGAGAGACTGAAATCAGTACAGCCAGTCAAGAGTGGAGACCCAGTCAAAATACATAGGAGGTGCCAACTTTTCAGTAGAGGGAGGGAGTGAAGGGAGCTGGCAGCTCCTGGGAAGCTTAAATATATAACAGATTAAAAAGAAAATTCCTGAAAAATATATCTTTCAATTTATCATTTTCACCAGTCTTCTCAATGTTTTATCCAATTCTACCACTTTCTTCCCAATGCAGTAAAAGAACAAAAAATGTAATGTCTCATCAGACTGGGAAAAGAATGTTGGGGTGCAGGGAATTCCCATAAAATAACATCCCATGAATTCCTGAGTCACCTGGAAATGACAAACTTCCTCTGCCCCCTTTTTTTTTTTTTTTTTTTTTTTTTCAGTGCAAGAACTGTGAGATAATAAAGTAAATCCAGGGGGAGACAGGAATTAAAGTAAGAAAGAAGATAACCCTCATGTAAAGTCTAATTGAGCAAGAACTTCATGCCACAGGCTGTTGTGCATCCTGAAACTTTACACAGGTTTAAAAATGCAACAGGACTATGAAAAGAAGGAAGGAAAAAAGATAGAACAAAAATACATTGTGTGGTATTAAATGTACCACCTCTGACTGAAGAATCTAAATCCAACAGTGAATTTATGACGGTAAACACATTTTGGAGACTAAAGTCAGGAATGGGCACAAGGAACTAACAGGTGCCAAGTTCACACCTGATGAAGGGCGTGCAAAAGATGCATCTGTGTTGCAATTATGGCACATAATTGCATCCCTGTTAGGGATGAATGTGAGTTAAGGTGGGTATAAGGTATAAAAATATTTAGGTCCCAATAAAGTGAGGTGAGAGACAGACCCTGTTCTGCTGTACCTGCTCTCAGCTGGTGACTGCAATGCCCACAGAACTTCCACCACCCAGGAATTCTTATTTCAACATTGTTACACAGAGATGAAATATTGAGAAGAAATACAGAAATACATCTACACTTGAGTTTTTTATATGCTCTATCCAAGCTTGTCTAATCTCACTGGTCCCATTATTTTATTGTTTGGTGGGTGTTTTTAGTGGCTTAACTCTACTTAAACAGAAGGATCCATATTTTAAAATTGTTTCCTCCTGCCCTTTTTAGCCATCAGCCAGGTTTTTAACTGATATTTTTTTGACTCAGGAACCTTTTTCAGCCTGAAGAAAGCACCATTCTGAAAATAAATAAAACATAAAACGAAGGAGACCTCTGTAATGGAGTTGGGACATGGACCAAAAGAACTTGTATTTCAAATGTTCTATTGCACTGTTTACTTGAGCTACATTCAGAGTTTTGGGAAGCCATCCAAACCTGCACAGACACAAAATAATCCATGGAAATTACAGCTACAAGGTGCCAGTGACAGCAAAAAGTGTTTTGATGGGGAAAATGAAGATTCAAGGATGAGGTGAAAAGCATGGAACAGCTTATGCAGGAAATGTCCAAAAAAATAAAGAGTGAACTGAGATTTGTCATCACCATCACTCCCCAAAAAATAAAGTGACTAAGGCAATGAAAGAAGCCCTGAGAAAAAATTAATTGGACAAAAAACTGGAGGAGTTTTAGTCCTGTCCAGAGGTTTTTGCTTCCCCTTCCATGTCACTGGAGTATCTAAGGATTCTAGAAGAGATGAGGGGAGGGGATATGGTGGCTGTTGAGTCCCTGAGCACACAAAGCTCTTCTGAAGATGCATCACAGAAAGTCCAAGGACACCTCTCTGCTTCCAAAGCCACTCACAAGCTCAGAGCTCCTCTGCAACATTTTCACAAGGTGACAGGTGATGTGCTGATAGGACAAAGGGAAATGGCTCTGAACAGAAAGAAGGGAGATTTAAATTATATGGTAGGAAGAAATTCTTCCCTGTGAGGGTACTGAGGCACTGGCACAGGCTGCCCAGAAGAGTTGGGGATGCCCCATCCCTGGAAATATCCAAGGCCAGGTCGGATGGGGCTTGGAGAGTTTGGGGATAGTGGAAGGTGTCCCTTTGTGTGGCAAGTTAATAGGAGCTGGATCAGTTTTTAACATTCCATGATTTGCATTCCCCTTGGCAAATAACCTGATTAAGTGACATTTAACTTGAAAAAAATAACACTCAAAAGACATATCAGCTATGGAGAGAAAAAAAAAAAAAAAAAGCTATCTTTAAGTTTAAAGAAGACAGAAAAGCTTATCTGTTGTACCTTTCAAATCAACCCCCAATTTCACTATTAAGAGGAAAATAAAAACACTGCAACTGGAGCATATAGGAAACAGGCTAAGGTCAAATAAAACCACAAAAAAATCAGGCAATTAAGATCATGGGAGCACTGGGAGGGCACAGGGAGTTGTGTCTAACAGGTTCCACAATGAAACCAGAAATATTTATTCAAATTGAGCAGTCCCTCCTTCTTTGTGCTGCTCTAATCCAAGGATTAAATGTTTTTTCCTGAAAGAAAGAGATGAGAATCTGACCCCTAATGATTACATGCCCATAAAAATCAGAAGGTATTGCTGTTATTCCAAGTGGGCATCATAAACTACTGCACCAACTACATTTTGCCAGGCACTGTACACATTGCAGATCTTTCAGAATAAATTGTTTCACTGCAAAAACAGAGGGTGTGCAGCCCCAGCAGAGGAGGTACTCCCACTTTAAATTGCTCAAAGGAAACACCTGCCTCTACCAGGCCATTATTTTGCAGGGAAACATTTTAAAATCTGTTTTCAGAGACTCAGTTCAAAAAGTTGAGGTAGCTGCTCTGTGCATATAAAATTAAGACAAATTATAAGTGAATGAAATGCTAAAAAAAGAAATCTGGTCCAGATGGATTCCCGTCTGAATTCTATAAAATATTTACAGATCTTCTGTCACCAAAACTTACGTTTCTTTTTGATGAGGTGGAAACCAAAGGCTCTCCACCTGTCTTATTTTTATTTTTTGGTTTTAAACTCTCATGGAAGATATAATAAAGTTATTTGGGTGGGAAAAAAAAAGAAACAAAAAAAACCCAAAATAACCACCAAAAAACAGAAAAAAAACCAACCAAAAAAAAACCCCACCAAAACCCAACTGACTTTAATCAGTAGGTAATTACTGCAACTCTAATTAATCAATGTTGATTCTACAAATCCTATACAAAAGAGAGATTGTCCCTTTGCTTAATTTAGTCCAAACATTTTCCCTAAACTCCAGGTTCAAGGTTTTGATCATTAAAATAGGCTTAGCTCGGATAAGCACAGCCTGATACCACCATCATTCACATAATAAATTAACAGCCTAGTCCCCTGACAGTGCTGTCTCTAGATACCAAAAGACACTTCATCATGTGTCATAAGGGTAAAATATCCACTTTTTCATTTCAGACCGGCCAAATTTTCTGCTCCTAAATCTGCACATCCCATTTTCCAGCAGCCAGACTGACAGAGCTCAGCTCCCCAAGGAGGAGGGGGCAGTTTACATGAACATGACATGCTGATTGACTTTCTGTTTGTTCTGGTCCCATAGGTGATGGAGCAGAGGGAAACAGAGCAATCCTTTAAACTGCCAATTATCCCATCAGTCCTGGCAGGAGTTTTGGAGGAGGATGTGACTGAACACCAGCAACTCAACCCTTTTATTTCAAGGTGTGCATCCAGACAGGTCTTGGTACCTCTGGATTTGATGTTAAAAATAACAGTGGGCTGAAACCAGGGGGAGAAGGTCCAGGTCGTGGCTCTCAGATTTCTTGCTCAAGGCTCTGCATCTTTGTTCTTCTCCCTGTCTCCAGTAAGGGAGCAAAAGGTCTCAAAACATGAATTTCTACCACAAAAATCAGAGAATCATGATTTTTTCTCAGGTTAGAAAAGCCTTCTAAGATCATCCAGTCCAGCCCTTCCCCCAGCACTGCCAAGGCCACCACTAACCCATGTCCCCAAATGCCACCTCCACATATCCTTTAAATCCCTCCAGGGATGGTGTCACCACCACTGCCCTGGGCAGACTGTTCCAATGCTTGTCAGCTCTTTCAGTGAAGAAATTTCCCCTGGTGCATGTGTTAGACCAGAATTTCTCTCTTTGTTGGCTGTTCTCAGCTCAGTGCAGCACAAAGAACTATCTCCACATATCTATTTGCAGATTAAAAGGGAAAAACAAGCAAACAAGCAATACCCACCCCAGTATGGTCTGCTTCCAAAGCCATTTCACGTATTATGAGATAAGGACTTAAAATGTTTTAGATGTTGGAGGTGTGTCCCTTTTTTCCAATCTGACCTTGGCTTCATTACTCAGTTATTATGCTTTTTACAGGCAGAATAAGAGACTACATAATGATTTGATCTCCACTGGATGTTGACTTGATAAACACTACAATTAATTCAAATTACCATGCTGCCCTTCCTTTCCCTTCACACTTTCAGAAATGTCTCTCTAAACCAATCTATGATTACCAGTCATACATAAAAGCTTCAGAAAAACACTCCTCCACAAGCATATGGCAGAGCAAATCCATCCAGCGCTGCCGGCTTGCCGTGGCCTTTATCTTGAGGAAGGCATCACACAGGGATAGAGACGTCTCCACGTGTTGGCTTTCCTCAGAAAGGCACTGAGACATCCTTTATCCCCTTTTGGAGTGCACTGTGTCCTCAGGAGAGCATCCTGCTCCCAGAGAGGCTTCAGGCAGATGTGGAGTGTGATCAGCTACCCGGCGTCTCAGCTCTGACATCCATCCTCAAAGTCAAGCCTGCGCTTTCTAGGAGCTGTAGCAGACTCCAGGCACACACCATGGCAACCAAATTCAAGTGCACTTGTTCAAAACCATCACTTACTCAGAGAGAAAAAAATAAAAAAATAAATTAAAAAAAAAAAGCAAGGGGGGCTGGGGAGGAAAAAAATAGCAGCAGGTTTAACTTAGTATTTTATGAACAGCATAATTCACAGAATCACCAAATCATTTAGGTTGGAAAAGATCCCCAGGATCATCAAATCCAATCTTTGGCTGATCCCCACCTTGTCAACCAGACCAGAGCACTGAGTGCCACATCCAGTTGTTTCATGGACACCTCCAGGGATGGGGACTCCACCACTTTCCTGGGCAGCCCCTTCCAATAGCTGACAACCTTCTCCATGAAAAAAATTCCTCCTGCTGTCCATGTCGTCCAACCTGAACCTGCTCTGATGCAGCTTCAGGCCACTTCCTCTCATCCTGTTCCTTATTCCCTGGGAGAAGAGACCAACACCCACCTGGCTGCCCCCTCCTGTCAGGGGGCTGTGGAGAGCAAGAAGGTCCCACCTGAGCCTCCTTTTCTGCAGGCTGAGCCCCCCCAGCTCCTTCAGCTGTTCCTAATAAGATTAACTCTTCTAGGATTAACTCCTTTTCCAGCACCATTCCCTTCTCTGGACATGCTCCAGCTCCTCAATGTTTTTTTTTTTTTTTCAAATGAGGGGCCCAGAACTGGATGTAGCACTCAACATGTGGCCAGCACAGATGGGCAATCACTGCCCTGGTCCTTCTGGCCACACTATTTTGATACAATGCAGGATGCCCTTGGCCTTCTTGCCCATCTGGGCACGCTCAGGTTCATGCCCAGCCACCCAAGAGCCACTGTTTAAAGCAGGGCAATAATCAGCACAGCCCCACTGCTGCTGACATTCCCCTGTGAAAGGCAAGGAAGAGCACAGGGAGCAGCACCTCAGCTGTCAAACATAACAGCAGCTGCTGGGATGAGTTAACCTGAACCATTACAGTCTCCCTCCTGTATCAGGACATGGTCCCAGAGCACACTGAAGCAATTCAGCCTCCTGGATTTAACAGCATGACTGGTGCTCAGGTACAGAGAGATGGAAAAGCTCTTAAAATAACAACCTCCAATGGTGTAATTTCATTAAGGAGCCTGACCCTTGCTGCTTCTGCTCCTGTTCCTCCCTGCTATTGTTACTCTGTGATTTAGTTCACTCCCTGGTAAAACTCCTTTTTCTTTCTGTCTTCCCAGTCGTGTATATATTTTTAAATATAGAGGAATAAAGAGAACAGAGATAAACCCTCAAGGTGTTTCTTTCCATGCTGGTCAGAAGGAGAATACAAGAACAAGATATTTTGTGTTACAGACAGTGGTTTGCAAGAGTGTGCACAGCCTTCCTTCAGCACTGATTCAATTGCTAAAAACAAGAGCTAACAGCACCTGATGGATACACAGAAGACTCTTCAAGCTCAACTGATGGTTCTGCAAGTTACAGGCTTAGAAGTTATTACAGACTACAAAATCCACAAAATAAAAAACAAACAAATAAAAATAAAAATATAAATACAACAAACCAACAGAACCCCAAAAACACAGGATAGTTAGGTTGGAAATCTAGCCCTCCCCTCCCTGACAGGGACACCTTCCACTATCCCAGGCTGCTCCAAGTCCTGTCCAGCCTGGCCTTGAACACTTCCAGGGATACACAGGCAGCCACAGCTTCTCTGGGTGTCCTGGTTTAGTGCAAATTTTTTGGGAGGAAATTTCAGAAGTGGTGTTTTTTAGGAAGCAAATTCAAGTGCCCCCTCTTCTAACTAGTTTGGAAGGTAAACTTCCTTCAAGAAAAGTGGAAAAAAAACATTTTATTTAACAAAGCATTCATTAACATGGAAAAATGAACAACATTAAAAAATGGAACCTATCATTGTTCTGAAGAGATGGAAAATTCAGAGATAGTCTTTTTAGTGGGGTGTAGCTCAGCTTGCTCAGTCTCTATCAGTCCCTCCTGTGCTGGAAAATGCCACAATGCCATGTCCTGGGCCCTGGTGGGCCACAGGTGTGAGCCCCTGGTGTTTTTCTGGAGTTTTGGCTTTGAGCAGGAGTGATCAGTTCTAAAAAAAAAAAAAAAAAAAGAAAAAAAAAAGATAAAAAGCCACACTGAGAGAGTGAGGAATGCAGGGCAGTGAAAATGAAACTTTTGGATTCACAAAATGCCCACCTTCACTCTCTGATTTGGTTTTAAGGGTGCAGAACTTATTTCTGGGCCAAACAGATGAAGGGGATACAATTCAGCATTATGCCAGGCCTCACCACCCTCACTAGAAAGAATTTCTTTCTAAAATCCAATCCAAATCTCCTCTATTTCAGTTTGAAGCCATTCCCTGTGTCTTGTCCCTCCATCCCTGGCCCCTAGTCTCTCTCCAGCTCTCCTGGAGCCCCTTTAGGCACTGGAAGGGGCTCTGAGATCTCCCTGGACCCTTTCCTTCTCCAGGCTGGACATTCCCAGCTCTCCCAGCCTGGCTCCAGAGCAGAGGGGCTCCAACCCTTGGAGCATCTTTGTGGCTTCCCCTGTCCATGTCTTTCATATGTTGGGGACCTCAGACCTGGCTAAATTACTCCAGGGGGTCTCACAAGAGTGAAGCTGAGAGGAAAAATCTCCCTGCCAAGGAAGCCAGCACAGATAAATTAAACTTGAAGATCTCTCAGGACCTGGTAACTCAAGGCAGACTTGACTTTGCAAAACCTGAACAGTCTGAAATCTGCATTTCCTGCAAGGAGAAGACCTGATGAATTTTCAGGCATTTTATTCTCTAGCTCTTCTCCAGGAGCTCTGCACACACAAGTTTTTCCATCTGCAAAAAAAAATTCAGTTTTGCATGTATGTCAATCTCTGAATTTGAAATTCATGTCCCACCCCTGGAAGTTTTCAAGGGAAGGTTGGATGGGGCTTGGAGCAACCTGGTCCAGTGGAAGATGCCCCTGCCTGTGGAAAGGGGGGTTTGGGATTAGATGATCTCTAAGATCCCTTCCAACCAAACCATTTTGTGAGTCCATGAAAATTACAACATACACACTTACAGTCATTTCAATTCTACATGCTAATTAGCTTTTAAAATAACTCAAAAATGAGACACCTTCTAGAATCTCTTTAAAATACTTGGATTTGTCAAGTGAGTCTCAATATGTAGCTCCATGTCATTTAATCCTCTCTAAAACAACTTTGCACTGAACCAAAGAGAGGTACCAGAATCCCAAATAAAGATAAGGATCATCAACCTCAACCTAAAACCCTCTAGAGAGGTTGAACCAATCTGTAATTCGAGCTATGGTCTCAAGAGAGCTCCTTCCTTTCCTAAATCCATCAGAACTCTTGACTATCACAGTCCAGCTGTTCTACCCATGGGAGAACCCAGAAACCACATTCTCCAACCTTTGCAGAAACCTGTCAAACTTTTGTATTTAATGAAGTAAAATTTTAAAGCATTTGAATAATTCCTTGATGCATTTCATGACTAAATCAACCCAGACCTTCCCAGCCAGCGAGGTGGACGGGATGCAAACTCCAATTCAGTTTAGTACAACCACCAGAAAAGGAAAGAATTTCACAGAAAGGGCTGGTTCAGTACATCAGTGCCAACCTTTCTGACAGGACTGAGTTATTTCACCCACCTCAAAGAGCATTTGGTGATCAAAATATTCAAAGTGTTCCCATGAGGGGAGCTTTGATAGCCACATATGGATGGATGCCATCAAAAAAGGTGTTCCTGCCCATGGTGGGGGTTGGATTAGATTGTCCTCAAGGTCCTTTCCAACCCAAATCATTCGATGTCTCTATGCCAGAAAACCTGTAGAGGTCTTTGCATACTCAGGACATGACTTTTCCATGTTTTAACCTCTTCAAGAGTGACCAACAAAGGAAGAGAATCAAAACACCACTTCCACACCACTGACAAACACACCAAAGACCAGCACTCGCTTATGAAGTGTAAGGAAAAATGTTTTCTTGAGGGACTTCAGTTTAACTGGCATCTGCTTGTAGCCTCCTGCTGTCAGGGCTGAAACACCCCTGGAATTATTAAACATTCCAAGTCTCCTACCTCAGAAAGTTTATTCTTCACTCCAGGGAATTTTGTGATAAACCTCATCTTGATATAGAGGAATTGATCAAAGAACTGAAAATTAGTGGCTGCTTGGATAATCAGGACTTGATTACCTAAAAAATTTAAAACCCCTCAAAAATTATTAAAGAAAAATTAAAACCTTGCTGGTTTTTAAAGGCCTATTTTAAAAAGGCATTTAATTATAAAAATAGAAGGGTGTAAGAGATGATAAAGATAACAATATGTAGGAATTTCAAAGGTATCCATTCCTGGATAGCCACAATTCTCAGCTGTGGAAGATGACAGCCCTTTATGCATAGGGCAAAGAAATGTGTAAAACACTCCAAAACCTTATGTTTGCATATGTACTTAGGAAAAACAAAACAAAACAAAACAAAACAAAACAAAAAAAAAAGGCAAACCAATGAACCAGAGAAAAAAATCCACAAAAATCTCCACAATGCCACCACAAAAATGATACAAAAAAATCTACAGTAAAAAGACAAAAAAAACCCCAAATAATTAAGGAAGAAAAGGATGAAGGCAAAAATTAACTTTCACAGTGCAGCTGGTACAGGACAGGAGACTGAACTCAGGAACAAATCAGATAAATCAGGAATGTTTGTAAATTATTTCCACCTTTGGAAAATATTTGAAAAACATTCAAACACAAAATTTCAGTAGAAGTCAGTGGAAATAAAGGTCCACCCCTTCAGTTGCTCACCAAAGTCCAAAAATAACAGCTCAGATGTGATTAAATCCAGCAAGGCTGGGTAACACAAGCACCAAATGCTGTGAAAGAGCAGGGCAAGCAGCGATTTGGCTCATTAGTGCTGATTTGTGACACCATTTGGAAAGAATCAAGGGGATTCCAGAAGAAAAGCTAACGTGGAATCAAAGCAAAAGGCTAAAGCAGGCAATGCTGTGCTCATTAATGGCCTGCCAGCCTAACAACAAATCCAGGAGAAGAAGAGGGAAAAAAAATAAATGAAAGGAAAGACAAAATAGAAGAAGAAACAGCTGATGTTGGACCCAATTATTAAAGAAGAATTCTTTAATTTTGGGCTGCAGTGGGCAATTTAACACTTCCTTTCTCACAAGAAAGGAAGGCACAGCTCAATGCATTGGTTCTTCAACTGGTGGAAATCTCAGCTATGAGAGACAGATATAAAATATCCAAATCAGTATGGATTTATGGAAACTGTGGTTTATTGAACATCAGGAGATGTTTTCATCCACAAGACCATATGACACCGATGACATGAAACCTCTGAGGCAGAGTATCATCTTGAGTGACCAAAGAAACTGATGTGTCCCAGAGTTAAAAACCTCATCAACCACGAAGTTTTACATGAAAACCAATTCCAGAGGCGGGACAAGTGTCCAAAACAATCCAACAGGGATAGATCAAGCATTGGAATAATCTGCCTCTGTCCAACTCTACTCCATGTTTGATGAAACACTAACAAAGCATCAAAAGAGAATCCAGAGAAAAGAGGGTCTACAAGAGAGATGGAAAAGGACTTTGGAGAAGTGTGAGGAGCCACAGGATCAGGGGGAATGGATTCACACTGAAGAAGGGAAGGTTTAGATTGGATATTAGGAAGAAATTCTTTGTGAGGGTGGTGAGGCCCTGGCACAGGTTGCCCAGAGAAGCTGTGGCTCCCCCATCCTTGGGAACATTCCAGGTCAGGTTGGATGGGGCTTGGAGCAGCCTGGGACAGTGGAAGGTGTCCCTGCCCATGGAAAGGGATTGGAATGAGATGATCTTTAAGGTCCTTTCCAACCCAAACCATTCTGTGGTTTTTAGAACTTGCTCCCTTGGCATGCAAAAACTGAAGCTCCTGAAAGAAAGCAGCACCAAGGACAATTTAAATGGAAAACTGATGTTCAGCATAAAATGAGATTAGGTCCCATAAATCCAGGAAACAAATTCTCTTTTGGCACTGAGGCTCTCAGGGTTTCCAAGCCTCCCTGGATCAGTAACCTCTCACCTGTACCTTGTCCTGAGCCAGTGGCTGGAGTCCACAGCAGAGTCACCAACACCCCAGCTCTGCTGCCTGAAGTCCTTAAAAAAGGAATCATCCTCTTCCCCAGGAGCTATTTACATTCCATTTTTGTTTCTCTCTCTGTCTAAGTGTTTAAATTATACAAATACATCACAGCCTTACTCTTCTCCATTAAATATTAAAAGGAATTTTTTGTTTGTTTATGGATTTTTTTTTTTGCTGCTTGATTTTTTTTTCCTAATTTAGAAATAGAATGCAAAGAAACTACTGT
This sequence comes from Catharus ustulatus, assembly GCF_009819885.2. Lineage (NCBI taxonomy): Eukaryota > Metazoa > Chordata > Aves > Passeriformes > Turdidae > Catharus > Catharus ustulatus. The sequence continues at coordinate 161,757,892 of NC_046221.1, forward strand.
GTTGAACTTTCCATTAGCGATGCTCTACCTAAATTATTGTATTACAAACAAGCATCTTTCTTGTCTTTGCACAAAATTTTGTTTGATAATGGGAGTTTAAAATATTCTTGATATCTCACCTAGGAGAGTGTTTCTTCCAGGAAAGCAGAACTACAAACAAATATATTTAATGCAACAACACATAAGACTATTAACAATACATAGTGAAGTAAATAAAGCACTTGGAGGAGAAAAAAAAAAGAAAATAAATTAAAAAAAAAGAAAAAACCCACAAACCAAAATATTAGAATGGGAGATTTACAGAGAGTAAGAAAATTTGGAAAGACAGATTGCATTCCAGGTCATGGCTTGAAACAGCTCCTGGGTTTCTTCATTACGGGAAAAAATCTGGGTATGGAGGGAAGGTGTGGATTTAATTTGAACTTTATTTCTCACTACCCAAATCTTTTAATTTGCAATAAATTAATTTTCCTGGAGTGAAGTCTGTTTTGCCCATGAGGGTAACTAGTCAGTGATCTCCCTGTCTGTATCCTGACCCAGGAATTCCCTTATCCTATTTTCCCCCTCTCATGCAGCTGGGAAGTGGGGAATGGGTGGGTTTGCAGAGGGTGTAAAACACAGCAGCTCAAAAGTGAAATTAGAAGGTTCAGGTTCAACCACATCCCAAGGCTTAGCCCTGTTCCTACAACTCTTCTCCTGAGCTGCTCCTGGCCTCACAAATTCATGGAATTTTTCCTTTATCCTGAGATCTGACACTGCTGTTCTTCCACTTGCTCCACATTCCCTTACAGGACAGTATTTCCCTCTTGCAGAGCAATTTCCCAACCTGTCCCTTCCTCTCTTGCTACACCAAAATAATTCAACACATGAGCACCCTTTAAAACATTCCTCCACAATGTGAAATTAATAATTCCACATGGAAGCTGTTCCTTTTTTCCTGGGATCACCAAGTTGCCTATTTAAAAAAAAAAAAAATAATAATGGCAAAATGGAGCTACAAGGAATTGGACACCAAAAAAATAATACTGAAATACTGTAACAGCAGAAACCAGCAGAGATATGATAAAAAAATGAAATTAAATCCACCAATCTGCATTCACCCCAGCTTTGATTTCAGCTATTAATGTGCAAATGATGACTGCTCAGATCTGATGTGCTACAAATTGCTCAAGTTCAGATTCACCCACCTTAATAGGAAGCTAATAAGAAAAAATATTATTATTCATCTCTGTTACATTTACCTGTAAGAGATGATGTGGGCCATGATACAAATGCACACAAGATCACCACTTTTGATTTTTAAGACATGGACATTTAACAAGTTATTTCAGTGCCATTTTAGCTGCATGCAGAACAATGTCCTTTGCTCCACAAGAGTAAGTCCAGGCATTTAATCTCAACAATTTCATAAATTTAAATCAAAGAGTTAAGTTGCTTCTATTCTAGAACATCAAAAAGTTTTTATGTCTACTTCTGGAGATGCACACACACCTTTTCTCTCCTGGCAATTTATTGTTTCCCTCTTCCAAGATGCCACCACCATCACCTTTTTTTTTTTTTTCCCCCTGAATCCATAATTTTGTGTAATTTTATGCTTGATTATGTCTCTAGCATGAGGAAGCACATGATCACACGTGTGGGTTGTAACACATTTTCCCTATTAAATGTGGTAGCCTACAGTCTGTACCAACCACTGAAAATTATTATTGCCTACAAGATTATTTTTTTGGTTGGGTTGTTTTTTTGCTGATTGGTTGTGGAAGGGATTTTTTTGGTGTTTTAGTTTGTTTATTTGCTTTCTTGCAGACCATAAAAAAACCTTCATAACCTGTTTTGATTTCCCTGTCCTCAGCAATCTCCAGATGGGAAAGAGCATTAGGGGAAGGTTGAAAAACCCAACCCATGGCAACCAAAACCTTGCAATTTTCAGCTCAGACTCCAAATGGTGACCTCTGTGACACCTGGTACCTTCCACTCACCTTTGACCAGCTCACCCTGTGCTAAGTAAATGAGTGCAGTGGTTTTAACATCCCCATCAGGAGTTTCATCCATTAACACTAGTAGCCCCAAATTCCTTCCCAAAAGAGTCACAAATTCCTTCTTAAAAGAGATTCCCCAATTCCTCCTCTTCCCCACACTGAGTCTCCATACACCACCACAGCATGACAGACAGATCATGGAATCATTTAGGTTGGAAAAGACCTTTAGGATCAACAAGCCAACCACTAACCCAGCACTGGCAGGGCCACCATGAATCCATGCCCCCATGTGCCACATCCATGTGTTTTTTAAATTCCTCCAACACTTCCCTGGGCAGCCTCTTCCAATCCTTTTTATGAAGAGTTTTTTTCCCTGATATCCAATAGAAATGTTTCCTGGCAGAACCTGAGGCTGTTTCCTCTTGTCCTTGTTGCTTGAGGGATGTGCAGCACATGGCTCCATCCTATGTCACTTAAACCAACAGCCTCTAAATGCACAGCCTTCTCCACCTACATCTGACTTCCCATGCAGGAAAGGAGGAGGAAAAAAAAATAAAAAGGAAACAGAAAATAAAAGCAGGATTAAATCCCCCAGACAATATTTATCTTTCTCCCACTTGGCCCTACAGACATTGTCTGTCTCCACCCAGAGCCACCATCCAGGTTACAGAGCAGAGGATCAGGAAGATGCCACCAAACAACACCTTGTGTGCAACAACATTTAAATCAAAACTCAATTATTTGCAGAAGTTCAAATAATTAAGCACATGCATAAAAATTAGTAGTTTTACCATCCTTTAATGCTCAGAAAAACCCCAGGACACCACCGTGGAAGTTCAGTATGTTCAGCTAAAGTGAATGGTTTAAATCTGTAGAAAGGCTCTCTCTTGGGGAAAGAAGGAGAAGAGAAGGAGAAGGAGAAGGAGAAGGAGAAGGAGAAGGAGAAGGAGAAGGAGAAGGAGAAGGAGAAGGAGAAGGAGAAGGAGAAGGAGAAGGAGAAGGAGAAGGAGAAGGAGAAGGAGAAGGAGAAGGAGAAGGAGAAGAAGGAGAAGGAGAAGAAGAAGAAGGAGAAGAAGAAGAAGCTCCCCACATTGTCATTGGACCATCCCTCTTTCCTCTCTGTCTCTGGAAAAAAACAAGTTCAATAAATTCATGATTTATAAAACTATCAGCTTTTCTATGTATTGTTACCTAGTTATCCAGGAAAAAATCCAAGCAACCCACTGTACTCGGTGGGAAGATGCAGCAGTTGATATATAATTAAAAAAAAAGGAAAATCTCCCCATTTCAGTTCCATGAGAACCTCTCCAGAACTTCAGACCACCTCTACTACTACTTTTTACTACTCAACAGCTCCATTTCACAGTCTCTCTCTCTCTGCACATGCCTTGGATTCCCACATGGCCATCCAGGAGCTCAAAAATGTCACGTCTATTATTAAAAATAACATCCAAACACATTTTCCTTCATTCATTCATAGCAAGAGGTGCTTCTTTCTGGGTGAACTCCCAGCCTGCTTCAGCAAGCAGAACTGACTCACTTCTCCCACAAACTACTGCATGCCTTTTACATTATTCATACTCCACGTTGTTATTTCTCTGCATTAGCAAACAAGAACAAAATATCCAGGGTTTCATTTTTATGTCTTTCAATGAGGTGAAAATGCTGTCGATGGATTTCTTCCTCAAGCAAAAAGTTTGCTGGACCAACAGCCTGCTGTAATTAAGGTTAGACACCTCAATTAAAAAGAAAATCCAATTTTTGGTGTGTTGTTTCTTTCCGTGACAGAATCACCATTTCTGTACGTGATAGGTGAGTTACAGGATGCTGCCAGATAAAACGTAGCACATAAATAGAAAATGATAGAGATTATTAAAGATTATTCTGAGTTAAATAATAAACACACTGCAGCAGAATTTTCATAAAGCTGCTGGACCAACATGCAAAGGATTGGAGATTGAAAAGTAATTAGAGAGGCAACTGCCATCCCTGGCCCAGCTGCTGTCCCAATCTTCAGGGTGTTTTCATGGCCTGAAGCTTTCACCAGTTCTAGTTTGACAAATGGGGAGTGGGGAAAAAAAAAAAGAAAAAAAAAAAGATAAAACCTTATTTAGGACCTCTTTCATATTAATTAAAAACTTGCTGATGAGACAGAAGAAACAAAGCAAGCCATGTTACTGCCCAGAGAGGTTGTGGATGCCTCATCCCTTTAAGTGTTCAAGGACAGGTTGGATGAGGCTCTGAACAACCTGATTTACTGGGTGGCACCTCTGCCCATGGCAGGGAGCTGAAATTAGATGGTCTTTAAGGTCCCTTCCAACCAAACCACTCTATGATACCCTATATATAACAAATAAAATGTCTGCAAATATAAATACATAATTTAGTAACTTCCATAGTGAACATATTTGGTTTCATGGTTTGAGCACCAGGTTAATGAGATCCTCTCCTCTCCACTCCCCCTCATTCTTGGTCACCTGGGGTGCTCCCACAGGACAAAGGAAGATCCCATCCCTCTTCCTACCCCATTCACTGGCTGCAGTTAAGCTCTGCTCTGCAAAGTTAACAGCAAGATTTTACATCCTTTATCAAAATATGGGTGGGAATGATGCAAAGAGGAATGGAATTCCCTTCCTCTTTCTGTCACTTCTTATTTTTATTTTTTTTTATCCTGAGTTTCCTTTGCAGCAGAACTTGCATAAATTAAACGCTGAAGAAGGGTGGAAGGAGCAGAGAGGGAAATGGAAGGGGGAGGGAGGTGTAATGCAATTATAACACCTAAACCAATCCATTACAGAGCTGCAGGGGACAGGGACAGAGAGATCCTGTTGTGAATAATTCCTGCTGCTCCCAAGGGCTTCAGCAGCTCAGCTCCAGCCTCCAACAGCTCCAGCAGCACCAGCCTGTCCTGAGCATCACAGTTTACACTGACTGGACAATGGGAAGATGTCCTGCTCCCCCTGGCCAGGAGTGATGCAGACAACACACAGCCAAGCTTTAATCAGAGGAGAACTGCTAAGCACATCAAGGTGGTGGTGGGGGTTGTTCTGCCAAGGTGAGTTTTGCAGGATTTAGGGCTGCTTGGATGCTGCTGCCACTGGGGATGCATGACCAAGAGTCAGGCTGTGCAAAATGCATTTACCAAATGGATTTATCCTTCCTCTGAGTCAGAGAAATTAACTTTTTCTTTGGGGGGAAAAAAAAAAAAGGCAGGAAAAAAGTGAATGCCACAAAGGAGATGGGAAGTTCCAGATGCTTTGCCTGGAACCACCAAGATCTCAGGGTGGATGTGGAGCACTGATGTTGCAGAAAGGAGTGGGGAAATTACAAATCGAATTCAGATCTTCATTGCACAAAAAAAGAAGGGAGAGGGAAGAAATCCTCGACTGCATGCCACTGTGTCACTTCCAGAGAGTGGCTTTTCTGACTGCCACCATATTTCACGTGGCAGTTTTAAAGGTTATGGCTGAGGGGGCTCTTCCAGCAAAGCCTTCAATAAATCCTGAGTAAAATAAAAACACAAATGAAACAAGTCAACGACAAAAGCAAGGCAAGGACAAAATTTCTGAGTAAATATCCCCAAGGGCTGCTGCCTTGCTCTGGAAACCTTCCTGCCATCCTGCCTTCTGCAACGCTCTCCCAAATTCATTTTGTAGCAGGATCATTCACAGCAGCACCCAGGTTCAGTAATCAGCAAGGCACACCCTAACACAAGGTCAGGAGTAACCTAGAACTGCAATTCCTGCCTGTCCACACAGGCAACATCAGTGTGCACCATCACTCACATTTCCAGGCAAAATGTTTCCATTTTCAGATATCTGCTACTGGCAGTGAAGTGCTCACAAATAATGATATGAGCTCAGAGAAATTTTTAGAGGAAGCAATTGAGGATAACCAAGTTCAAAAAGGGCTTAAAGAAAAATTCTGCCAACTCACACTTGGGAAAACAACAAACAAACCACAAATTAATAAAGTACACCCAGCCAATCATACACACTTCTCCCTATTTTGACTCTAACAATAAAATCCTATGAGTTCATGATGTTGTCCTCCAGCAATCACCATTGTCTTGCTGGTGTCTAAACTGGAAAGAAGGCCTCAGGGCAGACTTTACTGCTCTCTACAGCTACCTGAAAGGAGGCTGCAGTGAAGTGGGGGTCAGCCTCTTTTCCCAGGCTTCCCATGACAGGACAAGGGGTATTGGCCTTAAGTTGTGCCAGAGGTGGTTCAGGTTGGATATAAGGAAAATTTCCTCACTGAAAAGAGTGGCAAAACATTGGAACAGAGAAGCAGTGGAGTCATCATCCCTGGAAGTGTCCAAAAAATGAGCTGACGTGCCACCTTACAGAATGGTTTAGTAGGTGTGGTGGTTGGACTTTGACCATCTTAAAGGTCTTTTCCAACCTTGATGATTCCATGATTCTATGATTCCATCTCAACATGATTTACCCCAAGGACCATTGTCTTGGGTTACAATACAGGATGTGATAAAAGGTATCTATTCTATCACCATCTGTTGAGGGTGGGGGCAGTGATCCTGATCTCCACGGGAGATATTCTGCTAATGGGCCATCCATTGAAACCAGGCAGGGCATTGTTCTTTATCTTTTCACAACCCATCCTTCCTCCAGCCAGTCATTGTCTGCTCATGGCCATTGAGTCCCACTGTGTGACTGATAAAATTACTGCATCCCATTGGGAGTTGCTCCAGCCAGGGGGAAGAGCCCAACATTTCTCACCAAGATAAAAACAGAGGTTTTGGGACACTAAGGGAGCCCCTTTCTCCACTGCACTCCAGAGGAAAACCGGATTTCTCCACATCACCACTGGAGCTCCGGAGGCAAACTGCACCTTGTACAGGAGCACTGCTCCAACTGAGCCACATCTGTCACTGCAGGAGGATGCAGCCACCATGGAATGGGACTGCTGCCAACACCCTGCCTGACGGGTGTCAGGTTGTACTCTGACTTTGTCAGGGTTTGGGGTTTGTTTCTTTGTAGTATTGTATTTCTATTTTAATTTCCCTAGTAAAGAACTGTTATTCCTAATTCCCATATCTTTGCCTGAGAGCCCCTTGATTTCAAAATGATAATAATTTGGAGGGAGGGGTTTTACATTCTCCATTTCAAAGAGAGGCTCCTGCCTTTCTCAGCAGACACCTGTCCTCCAAACTAGGACAACCATTCAGCAGAAAGCAAGCTGGAAGCTCCCTGAGAGAAAAGCTGATGCCCACAAGCACCACCCAGCTGGAAAGTCGTGGCAATCAGAGCACACTCTTGGCCTCAATCTTATTTCTTGTCTTTTTGGGCCAGCAGTGTTATGGAGAGGTCATGGCTGGGAGCTGAGGTGGGTTCCCATGCGTGGGGCTGACAGTGAACCTTCTCCAGCTGGTTAAGGACAAGACCTGGCTGCAAACACCAGACTCGTGGTGCTCCCACAGCTGAAGAGCAGTCTGCACATTCCAGATCAGCTGCAGCCCGGAAGGCACATGAGTGAGGCAAAAAGAATACCCAAAACCACCTCAGGGGATATTCCTTCATCAACAGGAACCCAGAGGAGAAAGATCTACTTTGATGCAGAAGGATTTGTGAAGTATTTCAAGAGCCACATTTACTCATGGGCATCAAAACAAATGGGATATTCCCTGGCATCAGAAATATTTTTTTGCAATGAGTGCCCTGGAGTTGTGATCATTTTCCCACCAAGGCACCAGTTATATCACCTAAAACACACAAACTGAAAACTTTTTCTGTTTTTCTTCCTCAAACTTGGATTTTATCTCTGGGGTAACAAGGATACTGATACAATAGGAACACCCAAAACCAGAACATCCAATTCCTTATTCCCTAATAAATGAGCTTTGACTTTCAAGCTGGAAATCATTTGTTTTGGTTGCTCACTGGGGCTCTGCACGTGTGTGTGTGCTGGTGGGGGTGAGATAACCATAAAAACATCCCACATGGAAACAGCATTAGCACATTTCTTTTACACGCATTTTTCTCCTTTTATCAAGGAACTATCTCACAGAATAACCCCTCACGTTCACCACCCAGCACAAAAAAAAATGAATACAAGAGCCAAAGGTGAATAGTATCAGGTAGTTGAAATCATGTTTTCCTTGCTTGGTTCCACTGGTTGCAACCTTTGATGGAGTCAAGCACCTTATTTAGGGTATCTGCTTTGGGATAAAAGGAATCATTTTCCAGACTGTAAAGGGGCTAAGAGCGAGATGCACTTTAATCCTTTCTACTGTGGAGAACAGCTGGCTACGTTCCAGAAAACTGTTTTATTTATTTTCCATTTTTATATTTATCTATTTGTAGATATTAAAAAAAATAAATAAATAAAAGGGGACAAGGTTAAAGGGGTGGTGGACAACAGGTGAAGGGTTCAAGAGCTGCCTCTCCCAAAGCCCATCCATTATCAATTTCAGAAATCATCTCATTTCCAAGAGGGAAACAAAATCTTCCCCACAAGCACATGATCACCTGGAGACCCAGGATCACATTTTCAGGATCACATTACCAGTAAAATTTCAGTCCACAAGAAGCCACAGAGATGCTCCAAGGGCTGGAACCCTCCTGCTCTGGAGCCAGGCTGGGAGAGCTGGGGGTATTCACCTGGAGAAGGGAAGGCTCTGAAGAGATCTCAGAGATCCTCCCAGAGCCTAAAGGGGCTCCAGGAGAGCTGGAGAGGGACTGGGGACGAAGGATGGAGGGACAGGACACAAGGAATGGTTTCAAACTGACAGAGGGGAGATTTAGAGTGGATATTAGAAAGAAATTGTGCATTTCTTTATGAGAGGGTGGGGAGGCCCTAGCACAATTCCCAGAGAAGCTGTGGCTGCCCCTGGATCCCTGGAAGTGTCCAAGGCCAGGCTGGATGAAGCTCTGACCAACCTGGTCCACTGGAAGATGTCTCTGCCCATGGCAGGGGGTTGGAACTGGATGGTGTTTAAGATCCCATCCAACACAAACCATTCAAACCATTCTGTGATTCCATGATTTCTCTCTTTTTTTTTTTCTTTTTTTTTTTTTTTTTTTTCAGGATGAGAACATTCTGGGGAGCTGAGAGCAGCATCTGTGTGCAGTAAAGCCTCCCTACTAAATAGATTATAATTAAAATATATTATAGTCAGCCACCAAGCCCACCCCACTCCTGATAGACATCCCTGCTCTAAAAAAAAAAAGAAACAACTCAAAGGGACTCTCTCAACCTCCCCCTCTCCTCAGGCACAAAGTGGATGCTATTTAAATCCAGTGACAATCTTCAGCACACAAAGGACAGAGGAATTGAATTTTGGGGAGAAGTGACGTAATATAGTGAAAAATAATAATCAAAGGCTGAATTGTGCTATTTCCAACAGGCAGCTCAGCATCCATGGCTGTGTTCCTTAGCTGTGCTCTCCCACAAGAGCATCCTGTCAAAAAGTAACATTAACTTTCTACAGCCCATATATAGCAGTGACATTTTTATTCTGCTAATTGATTAAAAAAAGAGGCAAAAATAAAATCCACTTTTGAACTACCTAAGAGCAGTAGCTTTATGGCATGGAATGATGTTATTTGAGATGAGTGCAGAGTCCTTAAAACAGCACATTTGCCATGGACAAAGCTCTCTGCAGGCAGCTTCTCTTGCCTGCAAGGATGATAATTATTTTCAGAGGAATAAATCCTAACGTGTAGTTTGCAACATCTCTTGCAGCCCTTTGAAACAGCATGGTCTGAATTCTTTTCAGTGCAGCACTGCTGACCTTCACACATATAACATTACATTCATTAAATATCCTTTCTAGGATATTTAATTAATTTTCTAGACTTGTTGCTGAGATCTTCCACTCTGGACAACTTTTCCCATCCAAGACTGCAACTCCACACCATGGAAGGAAAGGACTGTGGGTAGTACCCACCTCAAAAGAGTCTGATGCTTCTATTTTTTTTTATTTTCATGCATTAATTTTCAAAACAGTTCAGGAATAACTGGAAATTTCTTCATTTACACTGCTGGCAGGCCCCACTTCAAAAGCAAATACACAGAAAAGCAAACTTTTCTAGATTTTGTTATTTGCCATTCAATTCATGAACATAGTGGCTGTTTAGAAGTTTGTAACCCTCTAAAGCTTTTTGATGTTGGTGGAAAAGGGGACAAATCTGATTTTAACGGGCACATCCAAACAAAGCACATTTTACTGCTTAACAGGGGCATTTTGATGCATCAGTAGGTGTCACACCTTTGGAATCCACAGTAAGTACATGCTGTGGGAATCAACACATCATCACTGCTTCTAGAAATGGACCCAAAGTGGATTAGACATTGATATCTTTTGGCTGGAAAATAAAGCAGATTGCTTCTCAGGAAGGTACTCAGAGCCCAACTTCCCAACCTTGCTGCAAGCAGTGGCACAGAATTATTTACAGGCAATGGGGAACTACAACAAAATTTACTGAGAGCACTCAGTGCTTTCCCCTTCATTTCCAATTCCTTCCACTCAGCATTTTCCAGCCTGTACCCTAGGGAGGACTTTGCCTTTTTACTGAGGACATCACAACCCTGAGTTTGTTTTTTTTGTTTTGTTTGTTTTTGTGTGGTTTTTTTGTTTTGTTTTGTTTTGGTTTTTTTGGTGGTTTTTTTTTTCCAAACAAACCAAAAGATGACATTTTAAAGGCATCTAAGGACTCCAAAGGATTTCACACAGCTCCTCCAGATCAGATACCAAGTTCTATCTGAGAAGGGTGGTGGTATCCAAAGGTATAAATCCTCTCTGGCTGCCAGATTTGGAGTCAGACACTTCACAAACAGTGTGAGATGGGTGGGCTGATGGCACCATCCATAGTCTAAATTCACCTGAACACTTCCATCTAACAAAATCTCTGTTATCACAAAACCATGGCACCCTCAGAAATGCTCTTGCCGTTCCTTTTCCAGGGCAACTGAGTGGTTTGTGGAATTTAGCAGATGGAAAAAGGACAGAAAGAGAGTAGAGCCACAGAAGTAAATCATCTTGTGGATGGCTCTTACAGAAAGGCATCAAATGTCTACAAAATGCCATAAAAGGAGCTTAAAGTGAGATATAATCACCCAAATCTACTCTACTGATACAAATTGCTTTGAAGCCTTTCTGTCTGCCTTGTCAAGGACCTCTCAAAACTGCTCCTCAAAACAACACATATTTTAATAACCAAATGCCAAGTGCACCAAAATGCTGTTTTCCAGTTGCTCATCCAAGAGACCAGGGCAGATTGCACCACAGACCTCACCTTTCAATAAATAAACCAAAGCCTCCCTACACACATCTATGAAGATTAAAAAACATTCAGGGACCACAGAAGATGCATGGATCCCAGAGAAATTAAAGAACATTGATCCTTCTGGGATGGTATCTGCCTCAAGAATGCTATTTTCCAATATTTCACTTGTGATCTCCAAGGAAAAGCAATTACTGGTTTGATTCATGAGTAGAGATATGAGGGAAACCTGAATTCAGCAGCAAACTCAAAGGATGACCTGGTCTGATGGGAGGTTGGAATGACAAGATCTTGAAGGTCTCTTCCAACACAAACAATTCCATGATTCTGTGCCAAGAGCACTTCAAGGTGTGGGAAGCAGAAAGCTTCTAAGTAAACCCTCCAAAATTATTTTTGCAACATTTTGTTAAAGGCAATGAATCCAATAAGAGCATAAAGGACTAATGCAAGCCCTCCTGGTTCTTTGCCTCCCACCCTTGGATCAGCCCCTCCTGGGAAACTCTTAACAACTTAAAAAAAAAATGGTAAAATGCTAAACTAATAATAATTGCATTGTAAAATTAAAATAATTGCAAAATGCTAAACTAAAACACAAGAAAAGGTCAAGTTGAATTACTGCATTGGAGATAAATCTTCACATTCATCTTCCCACTGTGTGCAGTTCTGAGCATTCCTGGAGACACAGATGAAGGAATTTTGGGAAGAACAAAAATGACAGTGGTGAGGCACTGGAAGGGTTGCCTAGAGAATTTTTGGCTGCTCAGTCCCTGGATTTGTTCAAGGTCAGGTTGGATGGGACTTGGAGCAATCTGGGATAGTGGAAGGTGTCCCTGCCATTGGAATGAGATGAGCTTTAAGGTCTTTTTTTTCTTTTTTTTTCCAACTCAAACCATTCTATAGGGGGAGGAAAAGCTCAGCATGGAAATTTGGGATGAGCAATGATGGCAGATCTCTCTCAGCATCCCAGAAGAGGTTTTGTAGCTGTACTGGGAAAGGAGGGGGAGGTTCAGAACTGCAAAGTGAAGAGGAAAAGTCAGCAACTTTTCCACAGCCAAATCCACTTGTGAGCAACAAAAAAATTGGTTGCAGAGAAACCTAAAGACTCAGTCTGTATTTCATAAACCAGAATAACACTGACCTACTTTCCAGCCCACTAGCAAAGCTGCTGGAGATGCCACAATGAAAGGCACTACAGAAACCTAAACACTGCCTCAGATACACAGCAATAAGGTTATCACTGAAATGCAGCAAGGCACTTTCTGCAGTGAAGGTAACAGATAACAGATCAAATAATACAGGGAGCTGGAAAACTTTTTATTTTTGAAAATACTTTTTTAAAAAGCATTCAGGACATACTCTTGCAAATGGTGCTCCAGGTCTTTTAATATTCACAAAAAGCAAAAGAAACTTCTTTAGATGGCAAGGTTCTTCTCTGGGAGAACCCCACTAGATAACCTGCATGGAGCTCAAATTATTAGCTTAAAATACAAGGATGAGCTGATCCAGCCAGGATCCACATCTATATGGGAATAAGGAACTAATCAGGATTAATTCCAATTCAAAGGAAGCCCTCTGTGGTAAAATGGAGGAGTGTTAAGAGAACAGCAATTTCCCTGGTGGAGAGAAAAAGAGGTCTTGGACACTGCACAACACATCTAGCTTTGCTAGGGGAAAAAGCAAAGCTGGGCTGTTGAGTTCTTTAGAAATAACTTGGTTTCTTGCTTGCATTCGTACAGCCAAGCAAATGAAGCTCAAGCCTCCACCAAGATGTACATTAAAATTATTATTTCTTTTCAAAATGCTGAATTTGCCCTTACCATTTATAGAGACAAGTTTTCAAATCTTCTGCTGCAGCAGTTCCTCCCCACATCCCCACTGCCTATGAAAAGACATTCTTTGCTCCAAATGGGAAAAGAAAGTCAATCTCTGCAGGATGGGGACTTTGCTAAGCAGAACGGGAGTGTGTCTGCACAGATTACCAAAAAAAAAAAAAAAAAAAAAGAGATAAAGATAGCAGGTCCATCAAGAAAGCTTTGAAAATGTGACAAATAACCATCAGCTCTTGATTTCAAGAGCTCTATTGCACCAATCAGCATTTGGTCCTTTCATTTCAGCCATGAGACCACCACCCACCACCTGCTCAACACTCTCCATTTCTTCAGAAGTCCTGTTCAGACCTAAAAATGAAATCACAGAGTCACAGAATAGGTTGGGCTGGAAACATCCTTTAAAGGTCACCACTTCAACCCCTGCACTGAGCAGGGACACCTCAACCAGAGCAGTTTGCTCAAAGCCCTGTCCAACCTCACCTGGAGAGTTTCCAGGGATGGAGAGGTCACAATTTCTTTGGGCAACATGGGCCAGGGCCTCAGCAGCCTCAGCATAAAAACTTTCTCTTTAATCTCTAGTTCAAATCTACCTTTAATTTAAAACCATTACCCCTTCTCCTAACAATGTGTCTCCAAACAAAAAACCTGTCCTCACTTTTTATAAGTTCCCTTTAGGTACTGAAAGGTTCAAGTAAAGGGGAGGGTAATTAAAAAAAAAAAATTAAACAAGTGAGGGAATATCTGGAATTAACCATTCAGGAGCCATCAGTAGGAAGAAATAAAGTCTGTAATCCAGTAACACACACAAATTTTGGCTGTTTCATTGGAAATGCATCCCAGAGATGTTCTAAATCCCACAGGCTCATCAGGAGCAGCCAATTCTGCTTTCAGCAGGACCCATCCACCCTGGAAAGGTGACCCCAGCACGGGCCAATCCATCCCAGCCAGGTCACCCAGGCACCAACACCTCCAGGGGGGATTTTCCCATCCTCTGGACTGCCTGCCTTGCAATAACTCAAGCTGTGGGGCTCCCAGTGCCCCTCCTCAGAGGCCATTTCACACCTTCATAGATCTCACTCTGAAGGCATTTTTTTCCTCCCAGTCTAATCTTCAGGAAAAATTTGACAGCAATAAAAATGTAATAAACCAAGCAGTCGGATTATATATATACTGCAGTCTGAGAAAGATGAAAGGCTGTATTGTTAAGAGATATAATTCCAGCAGCTCCCACAGTGTAGCCTGTGCCTACACAGAGGAAGAAAAGGAACTGAAGGAGCTTATATTTTGTCTTATAAGTTGCCTAAAATAAACCCAGCTTCTGATCCTTGGCTCACATCAGGAGAACGGCGCTGAGAAAGCCAATAAAGACCTGCCAAATATCTCATGAGGACAAAATACCTGTTTGTTCTACCCAGCTCTTGCCAATGCATCAAGTGAAGTGATATGGGGAAGGGAAAGGAGCACTCTGTGCCTGGGAATCAAATATTCAGGAGCAGAAGGAAACATACCCAGAGTTATTCTGCTCTGGGCCAGTTTGAAATCACTGCAATCAGATTGTGATGAGCAGTAACTGTGTGGCTGCAGGACCTCTGCAAATATTCTTAATTTCATTTATATTGGTAGACATTTAATTTAATTTCTATTGGTGGACATTACAAAAGCAAACTTTTTTTTTTTTTTTTAAATCTTCTAAGCCTCAAGGAAGACAAAATAAAAAATTAGCCACGAGGCCTTTTTGAAGATAAATTGCAGCTTTCATAACAACAATAATAATTTATTCCACTGTGGCACTGAGCAGCAGATGATTAAAGATGAGCAAAGGTCTCCACGTGTCTGGATTTATACCAGGCCATTCCATCCTCTGGGTTACAGGAGCAGCAATTAATCACTGCTGGAGAAGGGAGGCATCTTAAGAAAATCTTGAGGTTTCAGAAGTGAGTTGTAACACCTTTAGGAGAGCAGTTTGTCTCCTCAGGAGCTGAGACATCCAGAAAAAATGGTGACTTACAAGATTTTAGCTTATCTTTTTAGAGCAACTGCTGTCACCCTTTCATGTCAGGGAAAAACAAAACAAAAACCCAACAAACCATCAGGAGAAACTATTTAAACACATAAAGTCAAATGGAACCAGCATTCACCAAAAAGATCAATGGGACACAACTGAAGACAGCATTAAATATAATTTGACTTCAAAATCTCAGAGCAACAGGAAGAAGTTACCATACATCATCAGCAGACATCTAAAGAAAATATCTCTTTTTTTTTACATAACTTTTTGACTCTTGCCTCATCAACCCAACAGGCAAATTTTCTGCCCAGCTTCCACTCCTACTTAGAGAAACGAAAATTCCAATCTGAGAACAGCTGTTCAAGAAATAAATCTCTTCAACAGCTTAATGGCAAAACTGCAAGAAGGGCAATTGCACAGTTACCATCAGAGGTGTCCCAGAGACCTGCAATTTCCCACTGAACACGGGGTAAATCTGTGCAGATCCACTCCATGGGGGAGGAAGGAACTCCCTGCACTCTCCCCTAAGATAAGACAAACTCAGAGTCAAGGACAATCCCATTCAGATTTATATTTACATCCTTTGATAAATTTGGATTGAAAATTTCACCAGTGTGGACTTTTGGACCAAAAAGAATGACCTTCCAGTAAATCAGCTGCAGGTTAAATCCCCAGCCTCTGTCCTCCTGGTCATCACTCTTTGCCATCACTTGACTCCTCAATACTCTCTCAACAAAATTAACTTCCCCCATTCTTTACAGACCAGTTCCAGATCATGAAACTCAAATATCACTCAAATATCATCTTTATTATGTGGGCGTCAGGAAAGAGAAAGCCCTGCAAAGTTTTGACTACCAAAAAATATTAAAAGTTCATTCAGTTCAGATTAGAAGCTCAACTATGCCCATATGTTTTTTATTTTCTCCCCCAAATCCAGAATTCTGCACATATAAAGGCTCTAAAAAATGTCCATTGGAACAACAAAAAAAATATTATGAAAGAATATGTAGTGAATTAAAGTATTCAGGAAGAAAAATAATTTCAACACTGGAACAGTAGTTTTAAAAATCCGTATTTTGGTTTCACTTCACTTAAAACCAGGCAGCTGATTTCACAGTCACAGTCACTCACAAAGATGATTGAGAACCTCAAAAAGTGACAGGAGGGCAGCATGATGGGAGAAGAGCAAAAAAAGAAATATCTGGAAGAAGCTTCCACAAATGTGTTGTTTGAAAAAGATCATGGAAGCCACATCCCATTCCACGATATAATGTCCTCATTCTTCATTCCTGACTGGCACTCAATTCCTTCCCCCTTCTAAAACAAAGTAGCATGACATGACCACACAGGGTTAGAAAAAGGCCACACAAATTCACATCTGCACTCAGACCTTCAAATGGAAGGAGGATCTCAACAATTGTTATCTGATGATGTATTTGAAAACACATTAAAGAATAAAATGCAGCCGAACAAAAAATAACGATCACTGAGCACAAGCTGCCAGAAGAGGAATGACGACGCCAACCAGGAGATTGATTTTGTGTCATCTTTTACACAGAGAAGAATATTACAAAGAGGAAGCTTGACAGACCAAATAAATTTGTGTTGGTTTGACTCTTCCACCCTCAATCAAATCCTCATGATCTACAGAGAAGAAACAGATAAGGGGAGAACAGAAAGAGAACAGGAAAAAAAAACTCCACAGTACCAGCTGCAAAAATAAAAATCTGTCCTAATAATGATCTGAATAATGAAGGTTCTTTATAGTCTTGGTTTGAAAGACAGATGTCTGTTAACCAAGACATTTATAAAAATAAAAATAAGAAAAAAAGCCTCTTCACTAGCTAGAGATAGCAAGTCATAAAGGAAATTTCATCCTACATCAACTAAGAAACTCAATTTTCCCAAGTCCTTGGAGGGCATCTAAGCTGGGAAGCAAAGCTCAAAGGTCTCAGCTGAGTCCTTCTTGACAGTCCTTCACAGCAAAAGCCCTTGGGGACCCAGTTTCCTTCTCTGTGAATTGGTGACATCAGTACTTGACAGTCCTCCAGGAGCTCCATGATAAAAAAATAAAAGGAAAAAAAAAAGAAAAAAAAGAAAAAAAAATTGGTTGCATCATTCAGCAATACACCAGAAGAAATTCTAAAAGTCCATGTGGAGATCCACTCCCACATGAGAATTCTGTTTTGCAGCACACTTAAATACCATCTGCAAGAGAGACAAGGAACTGGAAGACACTCACAGAGCTTCAAAACACGATCATCAGTCATCCTCTCTCTCTAAAACTACCAAGTGCAAAAAAGAGCCACACCAAGAGGGTGCAAGCAGAGATGTGGGGCTGATAATTCATCCATCAATAAACACTTCCCAGTCCTGCTTGGGTTGACAAAGGAAGAATGAGTCCATGGGACAGAGGAAAGCTCTGTGTCATGGGAGGAAAAGGGTGCAAAGTTAACACACATTTCATCGACAAACTTGACTCCCACATATTGCTCCAAGCCCCATCCAGCCTGGGAGTGTTCAAGGCCAGGTTGGATGGGGGTTGAAGTAACCTGGTCCAGTGGAAGGTGATCCTGCCCACAGCAGGGTGCTGGAACTGGATGATCTTTAAAGTCCCTTCCAAAACCCAAACCATTCTGTGATTCTATGATTATGTAGAGATGTACTTTAGACTTCACCATTTACAGCATTAGGTCATTTTTCCCCTCCTTTTATCTTCATGGAATCTGCATTAGAACCTGTGTTTTTGGGCCAAAAGCTTCAGTGCAGAATTTATTTCCCAGCTATTACAAGGTACATTACACTAATTAGGACACACATTATGGTCTGCCCTGTGATAAATCACACAGTGCTGTGCCTGGGGTAAACACTGCCATACATCTCTGGACACCACTGCATGTTTGACCACTTCCATAAATACAACTATTTCTGTGGTACAAGTAGGATTGGCTACAGGGACTAATTTATCACCATTTTCTTTCAGCACATAAACAGTGTAGTAAATTTTGTAGCTTCCAGGGGAAAAAAAAATAAAAAAAAATAAAAAGGGGGGCAGCAGTGGGATTTCTTTCAGTGAAGTAGCATCAGTTGTATTTTTTCCTTCAGTAACACACAAATTGTTCTTCAATTTCCAAAAATATACTCACTGTGTCATGTCTAGTGTGCAGTCAGAGAGAGGTTTCTGGCTTTCAAGCTTGTCACACCTGAGAAATTGAGGTGAGGAGAGGACAGCAGGCTCAGGCTCGTAGTTTTTAAAGACTTTGGTGGTATTATGAGCTTTCCTTCCAACTATCTCCACACAGACTTGTTCATACACAAAAGCTCCATTGCAGAGGTAAATCTTATCCTTCCATCATATGTGCTGAATTTTGCACTCTGTTCAACAAATATGGAAGGGGAGAAATCCTGACAAAATATTTCTGCAGAAGAGCAGGAGAGGTCGGATGCTCAATGTCCCACACACACATCAAATGTGCCAACATGAGCCTGGCATGCTTTCCCTGGGAAAAAAAGCTTTATTCCAACATGCTCAGGTTCCATCTAGAGCAACTGAGACAGTTTTATATCTGTGACCTCTCTGGGACAGAAGAGCCAGAGCTGGAGAATCACCTGGGAGTCAGAGCAACACCCAACTAGAGCAGCACAAATGGGTCCTGGGACTGGAAGAATTTAATTTCATAACTAGATATCCAAACTTAGCACAGTGTTCCAAGCACACAATATCCATGGACTCATTGTCCTCCAGCCCATCCATCCAAAAAGCTGTAAAAAAAATTGCATGGACAAAAAAAAAAAAAAAAAAAAAAAAAGTTCTATCCTAGATGATAATGCAGGTCAAGTCTCTCTTCCCCTCCCTGTGGCAGAACTCACCAGAATGGACCATCCCTTAAACAACCAAAAACATTCCCTGCACCCCCACCAGATATACCAAAAGAAAAAAAAACCATCTTGCAAGACACTGGTTGGGGTTTTGTCCCTCCTGGACACTCCACACTCACCACTGGCACAGGAATCTCTGCAGCATTGAGACTTTTCTCCTCTGACAAACTCCTGCCCTATGGACCACCCAGTGATCCCCAAACTGTTTGAACAGGTAAATTTTCATGGACAATCCCACAGGCAGGACAGCTCTGGTGCTCTCCACATAGCATGGAGCCAGCAGAATGCCACCACATTTACAAATATGTCCTGGATAAAAAAAAGGACAAAAAAATTCAAAAAGTAGCAGAAACTTTGCCTCCAGGACTGCCTCACCCAGAGTGAATTGGATTTGAGAGAACAACAAAGGAGAGTCCAAGCTCCCAGGAAAGCCACTGAAGAAAGAAACAGCTTTAATATCATGCAAATGAGAAAGGGAGAAGGAGATGAGGTGTTTTGAAAGGGGACCAGAAAATCTTGTATCGACATGGAACCCCAATTTGGCAGGAGACAGCCTGACAGGCAGGTGTGTCAGCACAGAGAGGAGATCAGACAGGACACAGCTGCTTAAAACTTCAAAGGATTGGGATTGTGGCTTAGATCCTACACAGGTATGGCTTGGAAATAAAGGACAATAAAGGACACCTCCATGTCTCAAAGTTTTGAGTGGTATCTCAGAGAGGTCTATGGCCTTCAGCACATTTAAAAATTGAGATGTTGGTTAGCCCAGACTGGAGATGTGCCAGGATATGTACCAATAAAACCCCCTTGATCCCAGCAGGAGCCTTGTTCCATGAACCAAGCAAGAGAAGGATCCCTGGAGTTGCCTTGCTCAGGCTCTGTGGGTGCAGGAGACATCACAAAGCAGCTTCCAGGGGCTGGTGGGATGGCACTTCACCCATCCCTCACTGCACAACACGAGCAAACATGACCAGCATCATGTACAGATTTGTTCCTCAGACCTAAACAGATTCCTAAGAAAGCTTCTGTGTGTGTTTTTACCTGAAGATCCTTCTTTGCATTGTGACTGTGGTCAGATTAACATTTCCACTACACTGAATTTGACAGTCAAGAGAGATGAATGTCAGCAGCCCAAGCAAGCAGATCAGTCAATGCACAAAACCCAGATAGCTCAACATGAGCAAAAGCCAAAAAGTGTTAAGCTCTGCTGCCACTCTATTTCCACTCCAGGTTCTCCATGGCATTTCAGAGCTCAGGCATGCCTTGTGTTGCCATTAAATGTGAATATTTCAAAAGGTGCTGCATCAACAGCTGAGAGCAGAGCTGTGTGGTACAGCTGGAGCAGCAAGGCTGTACCCTTGGCTTGAACAAATTCCTTCAGAAAGGTCTCAAACAGGGCCCCAGCAGGATCAAACACCAAAACTCATCCTGCTAGTAGCCAGAGAAATGTTCAACTGTGAACAATCCCTAAAACAGTCCTGCTGCAGGCACTCCCACATGTGATGAATCAAAACCCTCTTGTCCCAATTCAAGGGGAAGAGCAAATCCCAGATTAAACCAATGGGAGACAATGGGAATTAAGGATGGGCACCCCCACCCTCACACCCAGGTGAGGAGGTTGGACCACACAGCAGCAGAATCACAGAATCACAGAATATCCTGAGTGGGAAGGGACCCACAGGGATCATCCAAATCCATCTCCTGGCCCTGCAGGACACCCCAAGAGTCCCACTGCATGCCTACAGATGCACTGGAGCATTCTTGCACACACCAGTCCTGAAGAACCAGCACTGAAAGTTAGGACAGCAGCTTCCAGCTTCTCTTTCCCAGACACCCCAGAGACTCATATTGCTTTCTCAATTGCTGTGAGGGAAGAGCCAAGAAAAACAAGGCTGTGGTCCAGACATCTCTGCTGAGCCCACAGGGAAGACTGGACAGGGGTTAGAGGATTGCAAACCAGGAATTTGTTCAGAGAGAGAAAAATCCACAGCCTCAGACCTCCCACGGGAGCTGAGTTTTTTCCTCCTCTGTATAAATTTATGTTGTGTCCAGTTGTTGTGTTAGGCAGGAACAAATTGAGCCAAGGCACCACTGTGCACTGTGCTGTGTCTGAAGGGAAGAATTAGGGCTGGGCAGCCCTTCCTGGCTCCAGCAGGCACTGAGAAGATTCCTGGGTGTCCAACTGCTCAGAGAATCTCTCCCAGCACCTCCAACCACTTCACTCAGCCCATTCTTCCTCAGGTGGATGAGATGAAAAACCTCTGGCATGGAGCCAACACAAGCAAACTTAAATGCAACAAGGCAAATGAGTTCATAAAATAACACTTTGCCACAACCAGGCAGAACAACATGATCTCTAACACCCCTTCCAATTCAAACCATTCTGTGACTAAGAGCCCAATTATTTCCCATGAGCTGGGCTAAACCAAAAGGAAAGGTATGAAGATCTGGACCTGGAGATGCAGCCACAACAGCATAACCTGAAATAGCTGTGTCTTCATCATAACCCCACTACAGGATATCCAAGATGCTGGCTGAGGACATGCGGGAAATTGAGATTTTGCCAACAACTTTAAAAATTCCCAAGCACCGATTCCAAACAGTGCCAAACTCTTGCCAACTAAAACTTCTTGCAAATTCCTTTTTCTGATTCACATGATCCTTGTTTTCCTTCCATGGAGGACAAACCCTCCCAATTTTCCATTTGAGCAGTGGGATTAAAAAGCTCATACAACCACATGTACAAACAAAGCGGTCCTGTAGCTACAAATCTGCTCAGAAATTAGATTAATTGCTTCCTTTCCTTTCCTTTCCTTTCCTTTCCTTTCCTTTCCTTTCCTTTCCTTTCCTTTCCTTTCCTTTCCTTTCCTTTCCTTTCCTTTCCTTTCCTTTCCTTTCCTTTCCTTTCCCTTTCCTTTCCTTTCCTTTCCTTTCCTTTCCTTTCCTTTCCTTTCCTTTCCTTTCCTTTCCTTTCCTTTCCTTTCCTTTCCTTTCCTTTCCTTTCCTTTCCTTTCCTTTCCTTTCCTTTCCTTTCCTTTCCTTTCCTTTCCTTTCCTTTCCTTTCCTTTCCTTTCCTTTCCTTTCCTTTCCTTTCCTTTCCTTTCCTTTCCTTTCCTTTCCTTTTTCCTTTTTCCTTTCCCTTTCCTTCCCTTCCCTCCATCAAGCTATCTGAAGGTCTGTAGGATACACAGGTATTTAATGTATTAAAACAAAGGTGCAATTACTTGAAGTAAAATGGAATAGAGTTTTTAAAACACAGACTTGTATTTTATACCAAAGCTCAGGATTTCCTCAGAACATCTGCAGGCCAAAACAGGGAAAAAAAAAAAAAAAAAAAAAAGCCACAGGAGAACTTAATCATAAAAGACAGAAAAGTCAAGGTTCGTTTTATCCAGGTCATGACTTTTCAAAAGTTGGGATTTTGCTTGTTTTGCTCTCATTAGAGGGAGATGCTACTGTAGAAACCATGGAAAAATTAAGGGTGGGTTCACAGCTCGGGTCTGTGCCAGTGCACTTCTCCTTGGATAACATCAGATCCTTGCAAGCCCTGTCAGAGCCTTGCCAAAGCTGATCTAGCTGGGAGTGACACAGCCAGAAAGCTCTTCCCCATCAAAATCTGTTAGAACATAATAGAAAGTCTATCAACTTCCAGTCCTGTAAATATGAGCTTTCAAACCTATTGCAAAACACAATCTTTTGGGGTTTTTTAAGGAGAAAATTGTTCATTGCTTCAATACCCTGAGTCAACTTCTCTACTACCCAACTTTTCCTCCCCTTGTTCTCTTATAAATAATTATAAACCAAAATTTTTTAGAGTATATTGCAAATATCCCATCATCCTGCAGAATGTCCTCCCCCCACCCATATTCATCTCTCACCATATTTAAGCACCTGCTAAATTAGACAGTAAAGGTTTGCTTTGAATTATGGCTCCCCTATAGCAGCAGCAGAGACTATGTAAGTTATTATAAATATAGATCTTAAAAGATAATTTGAGCTGTTTATCAGAAAGAGATAAGAGAGTGGTTGTGAGAGAAAAAAAAAAAAAAAAAAAAAATAACACTTAGTCCAGTCAAGGCCAAGAGCCTCTGCAGGGCAGGTCTGGGAAAACTTCACCTCAGCCAACCTCAGCATTTAGAATGATGGAATGGTTTGAGTTTGAAGGGACCTTCAAAACCATCCAGTTCCACCCCCCTGCCATGGGCAGGGACACCTTCCACCAGCCCAGGCTGCTCCAAGCCCCATCCAACCTGGCACTGAACACTCCAATTTTCTGCTAAAAATCCCCCACTGCACTGACAAGAAAGGTGGAGAAAACTTTGCAGCAGGGCTTGTTGCAACAGGATGAGGGGGAATGGTTTTAAGCTAAAAGAAGGTTGATTAAGACTAGATATAAGGACAATTTTTTTTTTACAATGTTGGTGGTAACCACTGGAAAAAGCTTCCCAGAGAGGTGGTGGATGCTCCATCCTTGGAAACATTCCAGGTCAGGTTGGATGGGGCTCTGAGCAACGTGATCTGGTTGAGGATGTCCCTGATCATTGGACCCAGTGACCTTTTACAGCTCCTTCTCACCTGAACTGTTCTAGGATTCGTGTCTTGTAGAGTTTTCCAGCACTGAGCTTCTTTGTTTAGCCTGCTTTCACTGTAGACACAGCAGGGCAAGGAAAAGGAAGGAAGGGGGAGAAAGGAAAATGGAAGAGCAGGAAGGAAGGAAAAGGGAAAAAAGGAAGATCTGTAGACACTGAGGGAAAGGAAAAAAAAAAAAAAAAAGGAAAAAGAAAGGGAAAGGACAGAAAAATGGACAGGGAAAGGAAGAGGGAATGGGAATAAACTTATCTAACACAGGGTTTTTCTTGTCCAATTAAGGAAATACCATCTTCCCTCAGCTGGCACTGGGAGGGTATGGAGCTATTTAAAAATTCAGTGATATGCCAACTTTACTAATTCATACAAAAATCAATGTCCCCAGCCACAGGTTTTTGTTTGCTAATAGAGATCCTGCACGTGCTTAAGTTAACTGAGCTTTGGTCGATACATGATGTAATTTTATGTATTTTTATTACAAAAATGCCTCCAGTGTGACAAAGGGCTGGTTCTAAGTGCAAGGAAGGAAACAGACTGTTCAATGCCCCTGGCAACAGCTTAATGGGAAAGCACAGATATTTTAAATTGCTTTTTAATCACTTCTAGATATTTCACCCCCCCGAATTGTAACCACTTACTGAACAACTGCACCTTATTGGGAATGAGCAATGCCAGTAGGCACAGACAATACTTTCCCTTTGGCAAAGGTGCTCTGATCCTTTGGAATAATATTCACACACAACAGCACTTAACTTGAACTTTTACAATTCTCTGCTTGCAGTTTTTCTTTATTTATTTCTTTATCTGCTTCCCAGATGTTCTCTCAAAACAGACAGAAAATTTTTTTCTAACTTAAAATACAGTCTTAACTCAAAAGTTCCCAGGACAAGATCCTTCCTGGCTTGAGCCAGAGGAGATCATCTCAGCAATTACACTGCTGAGGAGACTGGGATTGATGACATAAACCAACCTGCAGAAACAACTTTAAAACCACAAACATTGACTCAAAACATCTTGAAATGCTGAAATTCTCTCCCTAAGTGACAGACATTGTGCTATGCCCTCTCCCCTTCATTATCCCGACCCTCCTTGACTTTATGAACTCTCCTGCCTTGCTATAGAATGAGAGTGGGAAGCAGAGCTGAGCTGGGAAGTCACAAAGAATTTCCAAGTTCCATCAGCATTTCAAATTTTATAGAAAACCTGTCATTTTAGAAGAGAGTGATGTCCTTTCCCTTGGAATTCGTACAACAGATTTGGATAGTGCCACAGGGTTTCCTTTTCTTACTGTTTGATGCTGGGTGAGTGTTTTTTGGGTTCTGGAGACCATTCCTGTGCAGTCACTGCTTGTTTGCCTTCCCTCTGCTCTGTAGCTGCCAACACAATCCTCTTCCAAACCTACACACAGCTCAACATTGTGATCCATCTCCCAGGGATGCTGATCACAATGTTGAACTGTGTGTAGGTTTGGAAGAGCATTTTGTTGTTGGAACAAGATAATCTTCAATGTCCCTTCCAAACCAAAGCATTTTAGAGTGTCTGCTCTAACACATCCTTTACATGGTAGCTCCATCTTTACATACTATGAGAGAACAGAAAAAAAAAAAAAAAAAAAAAGGAAAGATCCTGACCATGGCTCCACAAAATAACCTCAATTTCACAGCATGCAAGCTGGAGGGCTGCCATTTTATTCAGCTGAAATCTAAATATATTCAGCCTTTTGGATCTCTAAAGGCAGAAGTAACTCACACCAGCTTCTTCCTCTCTGCTCAGAAAAATAAAGGGACATCTGGATTTACCTCTTTTCCTGGTACCTTGCACAACACCAGCTCCAGGCTGTCATCCCAAGCCAGCACAGGAACCAGTCTGTGTGAGGGGGAGAAGTTTTTAAAACACACAAAAAAAAATACAAATCTGGCAAATAGGAGCAAACAGAAAGCTGCAAGGCCCAGGGGTGCAGATAATTAAAAATATACTGATGTGCCCTGCAAAATGGAGGCTGAAGGCAAAAAGTCTGGCCTGACATGGGACAGATCCACTGGCAGCTCACTGCAGAAATGAAGGTGGTTTTACAGATGTCTCTGCCTTAAGACAAGGAAGCACCTGCTCTCAATTGTGGGAGCTGAGTTTCTGTAAATTCCAGGTCAAAAGAGAAAAATTATTCCCTCTCCTTTAAAAACTGGATGCATAAATAAATCAAATTAAATCCTCAACCCTTTCACAGAATCCCAACCACAAGTTGGCAGCCATTTGATAGAGGGAGGGCAAGGACGTTTTCATCTTTCCACCATCACACTTTAGAATAAAAAGAGAATATTTTTAGGCTGGAAAAGAGGTGACTTGAGATGCTGCCATAGTGTGAGATGTGGGAACAACATTAATTTCTAGATCCATGTGTTTTCAGGTGCTGGTGCTTGGTCCAAACACCTGCACAGCACAGGAAAGCTTCCATCAATCCCTTAATATGCAGTGGAAATTAATCTCATTTTTTGAAGATTACAAACATCCAGGAGCTGCCCTTAGCCATATCTACTGCAACAACTGTAATTTCGCTTATCTGTATTTCCCCACATCTCAAAAATTATATAAAATCATAGAAGGATCTGGGTTGGAAGAAACCTTAAAGAAAACCCAATTCCAACCCCCTGCCATGGACAGGGACACTTCCACAATCCCAGTTTGTTCCAAGCCCTGTCCAGCCCAGCCTTGGACACTTTCAGGGATGGAGCAGCCACAAATTCTCTGAAAAACCTGTGCTAGGGCCTCACTACTCTCACAGGGAAGAATTTCTTCCTAATCTCTAATCTAAACCCTCTCTTCTGCCAGGTTAAAGCCATTCCCTGTGTCCTGTTCCTCCATCCTTTGTCCCAAGTCCCTCTCCAGCTCTCCTGGAGCCTCTTTAGGCACTGGAAGGGGCTCTGAGCTCTCCCTGGAGCTTTCTCCTCTCCAGGCTGGACAGCCCCAACTCTTTTATCCTGTCTTCCTAGGAGAGGCGCTCCAGCTTTCTGATTAGAAATCCTTCCTTAACACCCAGGTTTTCCCCATCTGAGGAGCACTCCCAAATCACAAGGAACCCTCTTCCCACGGCAGAGCCCGACAGCAGCGCTCGCATCCAACAATGGAAACCTTCCCTCTGTTTGCATGCTGGGCTCTGCCAAAAACAAAGCACGCTGCTCGAGTGGGGGAACACCTTCCTACTTCTCCAAGGAAGAGCAGGGAATTTGTGCAGATCCCTGGTTACAGTAATTTCAGGATAATAAGCCAGACCATTTTGACTAAAATTTTGGTCCGAACCCAAAATGCGGCTTATAATCAGGTGCGGCTTATATATGGACAAAGAACAAAAAGTTGCTGTTTTAGTTTGGAGGACAGATGTCTGCTGAGAAAGGCAGGAACTTCTCTTTGAAATGGAGAATGTAAACCCCCTCCCTCCAAATTATTATCATTTTGAAATCAAGGGGCTTTCAGGTAAAAATATGGGAATTAGGAATAACAGTTCTTTACTGGGGAAATTAAAATAGAAATACAGTACTACAAAGAAACAAACTCCAAGCCCTGACACAGTCAGAGTACAACCTGACACCCTGTCAGGCAGGGTGTTGGCAGCAGTCCCATTCCATGGTGGCTGCATCCTCCTGCAGTGACAGATGTGGCTCAGCTGGAGCAGTGCTCCTGTACAAGGTGCAGTTTCCCTCCGGAGCTCCAGTGGTGATGTGGAGAAATCCGGTTTTCCTCTGGAGTCCAGGGGAGAAAGGGGCAACCTTAGCGTCCCAAACCCTCTGTTTTTATCTTGGTAAGATATGTTGGGCTCTTCCCCCTGGCTGGAGCAATTTCCAATGGGATGCAGTAATTTTATCAGTCCCACAGTGGGACTCAATGGCCATGAGCAGAAAATGACTGGCTGGAGGAAGGATGGGTTGTGAAAAGATAAAGAACAATGCCCTGCCTGGTTTCAATGGATGGTCCATTAGCAGAATATCTGCCATTGAGATAAGGATCACTGCCCCACCCTCAACAGATGGTGATAGAATAGATACCTTTTATCACACTCTGTATTGTAACGTGCGGCTTATAATCAGGTGTGGCTTTTGTCTGGACAAAGAACGAAAAGCTGCTGCACCCGGAGATGCGGCTTATACTCAGTGTGGCTTATACTTGTGAAATTACTGCAATTGGAAGCAGCATTTATCAAGGAAGACAATCCAGGGAGCTCGGAGCAGCAGCTCTCAGTGCTGAGGAGATCAGGATGGGAGTGCAGGGAATCAGCAACCCCAGCACACCACATCCCCACAGCCTTGCCCACGGCTGTCACTTTGAGGAGAGGTTGACACAAAAGCAGCACAGAGATTATCTTGTTCTCTTGCAGGGATTGAGATGCAAAGGAAAAGCAGCAAGATGGGAGCCCCAGGCTCTGTGGAGGCGAAGCCAGCTCTGCTGACTGAGCAGGGACCACCACATGCAGGAAATCTGGCCAGAAACCACCCCAGCGCTGGAATGCTGGCCAGAAAACTGGTTTGAGAAAACACAGACTGTGCCAGCAGCCTGATGGCACTGCCTATTGCTCTGAGGGGGGTGCACTGAATGCCAGGACACCCCGAAGAAAGCAGGCATGGGTAGCTATCACATTAAGCCACCACCCAGGGAGAAGGTTTTTTGGGTCACCACGGTGCTCACATCACATACTGACAGCTGGGAGAGCCACACAAGGGTGTTTAATGGCTCTTTTTTCTATCCACACACACTGGGTGGCATCCCACAGAGCAGTGTCACAGCCAGGGCTCACGTGGGTGGTGAGCTGCTCACTACGAGGGGAGCAATGGAAAGCCAAGCCCACCAGGAGTCCACAAAGCACCATGGAATTGTTTAGGTTGGAAAAGACCTTTAACATCGTCAAGTCCCACCATTAACCAAGTATTGACTGCAAAAGCCACCACTATGCCATGTCCCCAAGTGCCACATCTGCACACCTGTTAAATCCCTCCACACTTCCTTGGGCGGCTTGTTCCAATGCTTGATCACTCTTTTGGTGAAGAAATTATTCCTGATATCAAACCTAAACCTCCCCTGGCACCACTTGAGGCCATTTCCTCTTGTCCTATCACCAGCTTTGAGACCTTGTATGTGTCCTTGGGCAAACAAAGTGTCCAGGTCCTTCACAGCCCTAAAGACAAAATCAGCCCATGATGGAACAATCATGTTGAAAAGATCAGAAGGATGGGAGCAAGGAGAAAATGCAATGAGATCTATCAAGGATGCAATGGGCACAGTGAGGACATCAACACATGGATGTTACATCTCCATTTGTTTTAGCCAATAAAGGTTTATTTTATGGATAGTTCTGTGCACACAGACGTACATTTATGACTGATAAAAACACAACTTTTCCAATTACTGTGGCTATAACTGAAAGCACCAATGACCAGCCAGAGACAAAGACAAAAAACCACTTAGTGACACACAAAAAGTTTGAGCAGTGAAGCTGATGCTGGACTCACATCCAAGCTCAGCCCCAGTCAACCTCTTACATCACCTGGATGGCTGAGGCACAGGTCAGACCAGTTGAACAAAGTCCCCAGGGGGAACCTGCTGGTCTATTTAGCAAGGAATGGCCTCTCCAGACCTCAGCAGCCTCTGACAAACTCCTGGTCATGTGGATGAAGGGCTGGGGCCAGGGAGCACCTTGTGCTTGTGCCCTGTGCAGCCCTTCCAGTAAAAGTGCCTTCACCAGTGCTCACTCAGCCCAGAGCAGAAAAAAGCTAAAAACAACTCCACTGCCTGCATTTCCAGGGTACCAGGAGGTGAAAAAGAACAAATCTGAGCAGGAAGAGATTTGTACCCTTTGCTGCAATGATGTCCTTCTACAGCTTTGCTCCCAAAGTAGCACATGTGTCTAGCAAACAGTGAGATTTGTCACAGTCACACCCAACCTAGAGCGTGTGACCCTTCCCAAAGGGTTTCCATCCACTTTTCTCATCATGCAGCACATAGACAGGGAGAACAACAGACACATGGGGTGGGAAGAGGGCATTCAATGAGCGTGCAAGAGCACAAAGACAACACAGGGACAGCAACAGGACTGGACAGGTCAACAAATCGGCAGGGGCTGAAATGCTGTCAATACAGCCAAGGACCACCAGGACAGCTGGGGAGAGAGATCCTGACCCCAGCCTGGCTGACACCCTCAGTGCAGCTCTCCAAGCTTTCACATCCATCACACTTGGTGTCCTTTCCAATTCACAGCACCACCACAAAAGCCCTGCACCAGGCTTGTGACTCCAGCTCCAGCAAGAGCAAGACTGGTCACAGATACAGAGATGCCACAACATTATTTCTCCCCTCCACTGCTGAAACAACCTGCCCCATCACTTGGCTGACTCCAGCTTTCTAAGCCATTGGTCCGTGGGCACATTCCCATGTACCTGCTCCTTTCTGCCACACAGAAGAAACTGCACATGAAAGCAAGAGATGGGAAGGGAAAGCCATAAAGCTGAGAAAAGATGTCCTTGGCAAAATTTGTTTTCAGGCATCGTACTGAAAGGCAAATCCTCTGGTTTTCAGTCCAGACCCTTGTGGGAGGACAATTTATATTTTCTCTCTTTAGCCAGACATGGTGCTGGGGGACTATTCAGGGCAGCAGTAACACCACTAAAGCTCTTTGCTTGGTACTGCTGCGAGGAGCAATGAGCACTGGTATTTAGGGAACATCACCTGTATCAAAGGGGACACCCATCACACTGATTCAGCACCACTGCTGCCACAGGTGACAGGAAAATTACACCAAGCACTGCTCCCTCCCCAGACAGGAGCCTTGCAGGGGATGAATCAATTTATGTCTCCAGAGTCACCTATAAATCTCCCTATGCCTCCAAGGGGAGGTAAACCAGGCAGGAGAGACAGAATAGTCCCAGAAAAAGCCAGTGGAACTTGGCTGTGATGCCACAGCTGGATCTGCTGCTGGAACAAAAAGCAATTTCCCTGGGAGGGGACCACTGAGCATCCAATGGACACATGAACATCCCACCAGTGTGGGACCAGGACCCCCTTCTTGCCTTTCACACTGTCTGGGTGATCAGCAAGGCTTTACCACCCTGGGAGGAGCTTCCAAGATGAAGAACACGAGGTTAAACCTGAAGAACTACAGAACAATTCAGTTCTCAGGAATTTCTGGGAATTTGAGGATGGACTTGCAGTAGGGCCTGAAGTGTCAGGGTAATGGTTTCAAACTGAAAGAAGGTAGGGGTTCAGGCAATATGAAAGATTTTGGTGAGACACAAAAATGTTGCCTACAGAGGTAGGAGGTGCCCCATCCCTGTAAAGATTCAAGGTCAGGTGGGATGGGGCTCTGAGTTGGAAATGTCCCTGCTCATTGAAGGGGAGTTGGATTTGATGACCTTCACAAGTTGCTTCCAACCCAGATTATTCCATGATTCAAATTCTACCTGGCATCCTTAAGCACCCAAGTTTCAAAGCACTGCCATTCTCCATGTCTATTTTATGTTATTCCTGTGCATGGTTTGCTCTAGAGATCAAAGACATGGAATCAGCAAAGGATCAGCACAATGGGAACACAGTGAGAACATGAAAATATGGCCAAAGCTCTGAGACAACTCTTGCTTTCTATATGAGTGAAGACAAAGCACTCCCTACCCAGCAAAAACTCCCATAAACCAGCTCTCCCTTCTGGCAACTCAGTCTATAAAAGGAAAGTAATGGGGGAAAAAAAAAAAGTTTCTCAAGGGCAAAATTTTATTTGCATCTGCCTGAGCCCCATAATTCCATGTTCAGGTGATCCTCTCCTGAAGAGATGCTCTTACCAGCTGCTTCCCAAGTCCTGCTCTCCTGGGCACACAAGACTTTCTTCTAACCTGGAAGAAAAAGCAAGACAGCTGGTAAGTACTGGAAAAAAAACAATTTCACTGTCATGGTTGAGGACATGGCAACCATCAGCACCATGAGTTCTGATATCCAGGTACATCCTGCAGCCTCTAAACTGGGCTGTAGGAACAGGTACAAAAACCTCAAAACATCACTGCTGAGCATAGGGAACAACACCTTCTTTTCAAAACAAAGATCATATAAATCTTTAAAATTCCTAGATGGTTTTAATATTTCCAGATTAGCAAAAATACAGAAGTAGAGGATTGTAATTGTTTGCAGGACACCTGCAAAAATAATAAATAACAAATGAAAACCTTCAATGGAAAAGGAGAATCACTCTTTTTAATTGTCCAGCCTTCTTAAAGATCCCAAACCTGCTGTGGGAGGAACCCTCTGGCCACAATCCAGTTAAGCATTTCAGCGTGTCACATTTGAGAGAAGAGAGAGAACCCTGCTGAATCAAGGTCTTGGCATTTCTCACCAGCCGCTTGTTTCTCTCCCCTGCTGGCCTTCAAACACGTACACACACTCCTACCTTCCAAGAATTTCCAATTTTAGCTTTTATTCTAGAAACAACACCTCCTGGTTACAAAAGCAGCCAGTTTTGCTGCCAGGAAAAAGCACTGGTACAGCCCCAAGGGGTAGGTCCTGCATTAGATGAGCACCAGGCAGCTCTCAAGAGCTCACTAAAGGCTTTTTAATTAACACACCTTCTCGTTTTGCTCAATTAACACCAGTGAGGAAACCCTTCACACACTGCCTGCCTTCAGCTCTGGTCAGTGTGTGTTGAACACTTCAAAAATCTTTTTACATTATTAAATACGTGCTGTACAAATGCTATATATTTCAAGCACAGTTTAAAAAAAAAAAAAAGAAGATGCAATTTCCCCAGAGAGAAAAATTCAGAGATAAAATTGCAGCAATGATTTATATCTGCCCAGAGCAGCAGAGCAGCAATCCCAGCCCTTGGTGACCTCTGTGCAAACACACCAAGCCAATTACACATCGTGGCAGAGGATTTTCCCCTCCCAGAGCAGCAGCTTCTTGTTGCTCAGAGTAAGAAACATCAAAAGGTAGTGCAACAAGTGAGTGTGTGTTACTGAGCAGGCTGGGGACAACCAGCCTCCAGGTTTAATCAAGATTAGGATCCAATTGTGTGAGGGGCTTTGTAAACATTGATCTTATTGAGTTGTTACATCTAGAAGATGTAATTCCCAGCGACCTGCCCGTTTAACCTATGGAAATCATCATGGGTTAACTCAGCTCAATCCTCCCACTCCATCCCTTCTTGTTTGCTGTGGTCTTCATTAGCAGATGAGTACTAATCCACCTCATCCTTCAGCATCCCACAGCTGGGATGTGCCCAGCAGCACTTCCGTGTCCTTTGGCAAGGTAAAAGGGAAAACACAAACTTTTTAAAGCCACCAGTCACAGCCAGCAGCTGACAGCAAAAATTCTCTCAGCCTCCTAGAGTTACAGAATAATTTAGGTTAGCAAAGACCTTTCAGATCCATTAGACCAACTACTAAAGTACTGCCAAGGTCACCACTAACCCATGTCCCCAAGTGTCACATCCACACATCTTTTAATACCTCCAGGAATGATGACTCAACCACATCCCTGGGTAGCCTCCTCAAATGCTGGAAAAACCTTTCAGTGAGGAAATTTTTCAAATCCAAATTTCTCAAATCTAAACCCTCCTGGGGTTTCCTCTTGTCCTGCCACTTGTTGTTTGGGAAGAGAGGGCAGGACATGGTGATGTGCAGCCTGCCAGTGTCCTTGTTTGGCCCAGGACATCCTGGTTCCAGCTTCTTGTTGAGCCACACCATCACTGCTCTGGTTACAAGGATGTTTTTTTTCTCCTGGACATCCCAGAGCCTCTTTCCTTCACCCTGTTTCTTTGGAAAGAAAATAAAAGCACAGGGGCTGAGAGCTGGGAATTTGTGACTTCACAGGCCATTCTTTTCTGCTCCAGGAAAAAAAAAAATAGGAAGAGTATGATGTAAGAGGTGCATTTAGGTTTGATTTTTAACCATCACAGGCTCACCATCCTTGTTTCCTGCAGGATATCACTCAGAGTAGCCAAAACCCAGGTAACTCCAGCAGGAGAAAGAAATACAGCAGCAGATACTTCAGAAGATCCAAAACTCAGCTCATCCTACCAGAGCCCACAAGGACACTGAAATTCCAGATCCCATCTGCTCCCCAAGTGGGGAAGTTATCCCTCCTCCTGAGATGTTTACAATGGGGAAACCACCTCAGTTTCCCAGCTTGTGCTTTGAGCCTTCCCCAATCTGCTCCATCTATGCTGTGCACGAACTGGGATGGGAACATCCTTTACTAACACCCCAAATGCACCAGCTTAATTATTATACTTTGGGCTTTTGGGGGGAGGTTTGCCTATTTTTGTCTTTGTTTGAAGTATTCAGCCATGGGACAAAATGATTTCTGCCTGCACTGAGAGAGGAAATGCTCCGTTTAGGTGAGATTAATTTCAGGATTGTGGCCAGACTGAGGAAATTGGTGGCAGAAATCCTTCATAGCTGGATAATGAGGTTGTGGCTTTATGAATAATTCTCCTGAGTTATGCTCCTGGCACCTTGAGTGTGGGTGACACATTCCTTCCTCCCCTCCGTTTTTGAATGGGAAATGTCATCCAAGCACACAAACACAAAATTTATTTAAAAAGTAAAATTAAAATAGCAACAACACAATTCATGAGATGGAGGCACAGATTGCATTTCACTTGCACAATGTCCAGTAAGCAGCTGTCTGGAGGAATTTCCCTGCTGGGTTCTCCAGGAATGTCCCCAAACTCCATCACATGATGCACCCAATATTCCAAAAATCTAAAGAGCCTCTAGGGTGGAAACCAAGCCAGCACCAAGCCAAATCAACAAAAACACTCCCCTGAACACCTCTGTTGTACCAATATTTTGGATATGGAGAGATGAATCCAGGTTCCTCACTGCCTGCTCACCCCACAGCCATACCCATGGTCCTGCACACACTGTCCCTGCTGATCTCACATTCCTCCTCCCAGCCCAAAATGGCATCCCTGGATTGCAACCAGCTCCCCCTTTTTGAGCAAGCAAAGGCTTTCATGTGGAGGTCACCTGAAGTTTTAATGCTGTCAAAGCTCAGCTGCAAGGAAACTGGAGAGGAGAAAGGGCAGCCTTTTGGTGGAGATGCCTCTGCTCCAGCTGGAGCCATCACCTTCCTTTACTCAGCTGCCTTTTTGGGAATTCTCCTTGCCTTCCCCTCTGCCATGCCAGGGCACCACACATGAAGACAGCCAATGACAATTCCTGCTGGTATGACATCCACCCCACTTCTCCTGGAGGGTGAATGAGCAGGTGGGACCAGGGGAAGATGGCTGAGCTGGGCAACTGGAGTCCTTCCAATCCAGTAACTCCCACCCAAAAGACAGGGGATGTAAAGATCCTTCAGGGTCAGAACCCTTTTCCCAGGGGTAGTGTCTTAATACAGGATGTGACCAGGGGTGTGTATTCTATCACCATCTGAGACCAGGTGGGGCAGTGATCCTTATCTCTCTGGGAGATATTCTGCTAATGGGCCATCTGTTAAAACCAGGCAGGGCATTGTTCTTTATCTTTTCACAACCCATCCTTCCTCCAGCCAGTCATTTTCTGCTCATGGCCATTGAGTCCCACTGTGGGACTGATAAAATTACTGCATCCCATTGGGAGTTGCTCCAGCCAGGGGGAAGAGCCAAGCCTTTCCTACCTAGATAAAAACTGAGATTTTGGGACACCAAGTAGCCCTTTTGTCCACTGGACTCCAGAAGAAAAACAGACCTCTCCACATCATCACTAGACCTTTGGAGGAAACTGCACCTTGTACAGGAGCACTGCTCCAACTGAGCCACATCTGTCACTGCAGGAGGATGCAGCCACCATGGAATGGGACTGCTGCCAACACCCTGCCTGACGGGTGTCAGGTTGTACTCTGACTGTGTCAGGGTTTGGGGTTTGTTCTTTGTAATACTGTATTTTCTATTTTAATTTTCCTGGTAAAGAACTGTTATTGCTAATTCCCATATCTTTGCCTGAGAGTCCCCTAATTTCAAAATTATAATAATTTGGAGGGAGGGGGTTTACATTCTCCATTTCAGAGAGAGGCTCCTGCCTTTCTTAGCAGACACCTGTCTTTTCAAACCTAGACAGGTAGGAACAGGGTCAAGGAAGTCATTCAGGTGGTTACTGAGAGGCTGTGCAGACTAAATGTCTGTGTGGTTGGTTTTACTCTTCCCCAAATTTTTGCTTTGGTTGCTGATTCCCCAGCCAACCCACTGCACTATTCCAGCAAAATAAGCACAATCCTGAAGAGTTTTGAAATTAGTAGGATGGGCTCGCAAGCATCTTCCATCATGCAGAACTAAAATTAAAATGTAACACCTGGCCTCGCTTCACTCCCTGAAATCCATCAGGAAGAAACTTCCTTGTGTCACATCAGGAGACTCTGACAGCTGAAAGGGTTAATGGGAAACTGCATTTCCAGCTGCTGCCAGGCTTCAGAGCAGGTTCCAGCCCCACCACCACATCTGTTCCAGCAGACCAGTCCCTGCCTCAGACACAGCAAAGCTGCTTTTTAGAGCAGTTTCCTTCAGGCACAGGGGTGACAATCATCTCCAATATATGAGAGAATGAGAGGAATGGTGTTTTCCAGGTATTTTGGAGAAGGAAAAGGCAACAAAGAGGTTTTCTTAGAAAAAAAAAAAAAAATCTGAAGAGCTCATGAGTGTTCTGGCTGTGCCATCACACTGACATGAGAGAAATGAAAAACAGAAACCAGAAGAAAACTGATTCTGCAAAAACCTCAGGGGACAGGTGGGAGCAAACACAAAGTTCAGGAGCAACAATACAATGATACCTCATGAGGCTGAGCATCACTAAGGAGAACAAACTTCTGAGAATCACAGAATGATTTGGGTTGGAAGGGACCTTAAAGAACATCTTGGTCCAAGCCCCTGCCATGGGTAGGGACACCAGACCAGGCTGTACAATCCCTGTCCAACCTGGCCTTGAACACTTCCAGTACTGGGAAATCCACAGTGGTTTTGGGCAACATGTTCCAGTGCCCCCAACCCTCATAGGAAAGAATTTCTTCTTAATACCTAATATAAAAATGCCCTTTTTCAGTCTGAAGGCATTTTCTCTAGTCCTATCACTCCATGCCTTTGTCCAAACTCCCTTTCCGGCTCTCTTGGAACCCCCTGAAGCACTGGAAGGGGCTCTCAGCTTTTCCTGGAGCCTTCTTGTCTTCAGGCTGATCAGCCCCACCTCTCTCAGCCTGTCTCCATAGCTCCAGTCCATGATCAGCTCAGTGCCCCTCCATCTGAACCACCTGGGGAAACATCCCCACTCTCAATGCAGCATCAACAGAGAGGTTTGGGGCAAAGATGGAACTCTGAACTCCCAGACCAGGGTAAAACCCTGATATCTGAGCTACAGCTGCTCTCACCCTGCAACTCCAGCTCCGATGAGCAGCTCTGTCAGAGGAAACAAGGGGACACACACTGACTCACAGCACTGAAATCACTGTGAAAACCCCGCTCATTTTCATTGAGAAAACCCTGTTCAGCAGTAGGGCACCAATATGGCAAGTCAGGATTCCCAAGGTCTTGCTGCAAACCTCAACTGATTTTTCTTTTCCTCATGCTCGTGGCTGACATTTCCTTCATGGCTCATCACACCATCAGGACCACAGCAAGAAAACCAACACCCTCTCAGACACCTTTTGGGAGAGCAAACACAGCTGCCTGCACTTGATGGCTATTTTGGGGTTGAAATTGAGATGAAGATTGCTGCCAAAACAACCACTCTGGGGGAGCTGTTGCTTTTTCTCTTGAGATGCAGAGACACTTTCCATTTCTTCCCTCCCCTTACTTCTACTGATTTTACCAGATTTCTTAGAGAAAACATCAATTGCATGACTCAGAGGGAGAATCATCTTCTGCCCATCACAAAAAGGCTCACGTGCATGCAAGGAGCTGGTGACACATGGTCTTTTATCCCAGGTCATGGGTATCAGACTGGCAAAGCTCTGCCACGTGCCCAGAAGAAAACACAGGCAAGAGAAGAAGCAACAGCACCAAGAGTCAGAGGCTAAAACTGCAGGGCTGTGATGAACAGACAGAGGTTTCCTCCAAGAAACTACAAAGCCAAACGTGAAAGTCCTCATCCCATGTGCAGAGATCACAGGAGGAGAAATCTGCAGCTTTCTGCTGGAAGAGGCTGTGTGGGATCAGGTCAGGCTGATCAATGTGGTGAAGGGATAAAAGCCATGCCCAGGAGCAAAGTGAAAGCAGCAACCCTTAGTGATGCCCACAATATCTCATGCACCACACCAACTTCCCTTCTTCACATGCTTTAAACTTTTGGAACACACCTCCAGAAAACATTGTGATTGACTGGA
This sequence comes from Catharus ustulatus, assembly GCF_009819885.2. Lineage (NCBI taxonomy): Eukaryota > Metazoa > Chordata > Aves > Passeriformes > Turdidae > Catharus > Catharus ustulatus. The sequence goes on from NC_046221.1 coordinate 161,795,735, forward strand.
ATATACTTTCCTTTGTCTCCATTTTTACTTTACAGTTTTTATTGTGGTGCCCAAATATCCAGTTGCTGAAAAGGTGGAGTGTGGGCTGGCAGGGCTCAGAAACACCAGCAGAAGAGATGGCTCCTCTGACACAGGAAGAGAGGTCTGAAAACAGCTGCTTGCACTGCAACAAAAGTCTTGCCATAGGAACAAGAATGTGATCTCCTGCAAAACTGCAAAATTCACTCAATGGTGTGCAGATATTTGCAGCCCCCAGGGCTGTTTTCACAGTTATGATTCCTCCTTATCCCTAATGCAGCTGACAGCAACATGTGTAGGATCTGGAGACTCTGTGCAGGGGAAGACAAAGGCATAAAGGCATCAGTGCATTTCAGCAAGGCCTTCAGAGTCAGTTATCTGATGTTTTAGACTTCACTGATGGCATTTATGAGTTTAAAAATGCATATAAGCCTCAACATCCTCTCCCAGCCGCTCTCTTTAGGATGCAAATGCAGTTTAACACAATTACACAGGACAGAAAGCCCAGACATTTTACAGGATCAACTGTATTCCAGTTGTCAGGGAAAATAAAGAGACACCAGCTCAACAGACATGCTGGACAAAAGCCTATATTCATCTCTGGATGGTTCTTGGATCAGCACAGGACTGTGCATGGAGGAAGAGCCATTTCCCAAAAGGCATCAAGCCCTGCTGCAGCTGTACATGGGGGGAAAATTTGACAAAAAAATAATCAAGTAATCCTACATTTATTAGAAAAAAATACAAATTAAGAAATACAAATACATTTTTTTTTTAAATCTCATCTTTAAAACTGAAAAGAAAAAAAAAAAAAAAACTCCCAGAAAGTTGCCAGGGCATGCATAAATAAATAAATAAATAAATAAATAAATAAAATAAAGCAGGGAAGGAGTAAATGAAGGAAGAGGTTTAAATCAGATTTTGAGAAGAAATTCTTAATATAAGTGTGGTGAGGCCCTGGCACAGGCTGCACAGAGAGGCTGAGGATTCCTCATCCCTGGGAGTGTTCAGGGCCAGGTTGGATGGGGCTTGGAGCAACCTGGGGTAGTGGAAGGTGTCCCTCCCCATGGCAATAGGGCACAATAAGATGATTTTAAATGTCCCTTTTCACCCAAACCACTCCATGATTCTGTGATTCTCTGTGCTGTCTGAAACTCCCAACATTAGGAAAGAAAATAAAGAGGAGAGAGAAAAGGAGAAAGCTCTCAGTGTGATGCTTCTGGAAGCTCAAGGCATTTATTTCCATTTTCAAGGTTCAGCACTGAGAAGCTGACACAGTGTCTGGAGGTACCTTGAAACACTTCCCATCACGACTGCTCTTTCAAAGGAGAAGCAATGTGAGATTGGCAGGAAGTAGATATTTCTATATAATTTGTCATCTTTCACAGGAAAAATCAATCATCCCTAACTCAAGTTTTTGTTGTTTTTTTTTTCTATTAAAAGATCTAAATAAAAGCCTATTATTGCAGACTGCATTTTTAAAAATTAAAAGAAACAGATTTATTAATTAAATCTTCTGGAGCATCTCCAGAGAGTCAGTGTTGTTCAGCTTGGAGAAGAGAAGGCTCCAGGCAGATCTTAGAGAACCCTTTCAGTCCTAGAGGAGCTCCAAGAGAGCTGGAGAGAGACTTTGGACAAGGGCAAGCAGTGACAGGACAAGAGGCAATGATTTAAGATGAAATCAGAAAAATTTGGATTAGATTTAGGAAGAAATTCTCTACCATGAGGATAGCGAGGTCCTGGCACAGGGTGCCCAGAGAAGCTGTGGCTGCCCTATCCCTGGCAGTGTCCAAGGCCAGGCTGGATGGGGTTTGGAGCATCCTGGGACAGTGGGAGGTGTCCATGTCTGTGGCAGGGGTGGAACTGAGTCATCTTTAAGGTTTCTTCCAACCCAAACCATTCTGTGATTCCATTAATGATTTTTGGATCTATCCCTGAACTCCCCAGTGATTCCAGAGGACATTTAGGTGGCAACAGAAACACTGACAAGACGTTTCTAGGAGAAACTCAAAACATCAGAACTGGTGCTTCTCTCTCTAAATCAGGATCAGGAGGCTTTCAGAAATCCTGAGTTTGGCAGGATCCTGCAGGATGTGAGATGGAAAGCACCCAAGCACAGGTGCTGTGTTTGCACACCTGACCTACTGAAGGTGCTTGGACCACCCCCCTACATCTCCATGCCTCCATCTCCCACCCCAAATTTTTTGGGGTGACCTTTGGGAAGTGCTTTAAGACCTCTGGGTCTGTTAACAGCAGCTCAGGTGTTACAAAAGCTCAGGTAATCCAACCCAAATCAGTGCAGAGAGACAATGGTGTGGCCCATCTGAAAATAGACAGAAATCCCCACCAAAAACATCTAAGTCGTCATGATAGAAAAATAAATCCAGGCAGATTGTTGCTTGCATTGTGTGAATCATCATGTTGTTATAGCAACTTCTTATCTGCACCCAATCTGAAAACCAAGCACAGCTGAAATAATATAGCAGCATTTAGTTAAAATGATATATAACAAGACAAAAATGGATCGGCTCGATCTCCCAGGAGCACCCACACTTCTTTCTCACCCTCTTCCCTCCCTTTGAAAACATTGTTCTGCTGTATTTAAACAATTAAAAAAAAAAAAGAAAAAGAAAAAAAAACCAGACTTGGAGCTCATGGAGAAGAGGAGCCCTAATGAGCTTTTGAATTCAAGGAGAGTCTTCAAAATGAAAAATCATGGAGTCATGGAATCACAGAATCGTTTAGGTTGGAAAAGACCTTAAAGATCATCTTGCTCCAACCCCTCTGGCATTGATAGGGACATTTTCCACCACCTTCAGATAAAAACAATTCCCAGTTACAACCACCAGATGCAGCCAACTGCCCCTATTGTTCCCATGTACTCCAAAATTCATGCATTAAATAAATTACATAAATCTTATAATTTTTTTATCTTTATTTTTAATTCATGCAATGCAGTACATATATAAATATATATGTGCATTGTGTCCTGCTCTGTTCAGGAATCCTGAACAGAGATTCCAGCCTGAACAGAACATTTATAATCAAGAAAGGGGGTGCACAAGTTCTAGTTTTAAAACTGCAGCTCTGTGTGGTGATTTCATTGCTGGAGGAAAAGCAAAAAGTGTCACTAAGGTTCTTTCCATCAGAGCAGCAAAGGAAGAAAGGGAAATAAACAGAATTGTTCCAGGGACTTGGAAGAAAAGCACAGCTCCTCTGCATAGCAAGGGGAGCCCAGCAGCCTCCAAAACACTGCAGGTGCCTCAAGAAACACCATTGTGCCCCAATTAGTGGCAAAGATGAGCAGAAAGCACCACAGGGCACCTGGCTGCTCCTCTCCCCATGAGATGCTGCCAGCAACAAGGTCTGAAGGAGAAAGAAAGGAAAGGGAAAGGGAAGGAGCTTGGGAGATTTCTGAATTTTGCTCTTCATGTTTCAAGCAAATTAAGACCAAACAAACCCCAAAATAGAAAAAGCAACCCACAAACCCACAGCTCTAGTCCCAACAAAGTCCTATTAAGTCTTAACAACAGCACAAAAGTGACTCAATTAATTAAAAGCAAATAAAAAGAAGCAGCCTAACTTATTCTTTCAGAGTTCAAAACAGTAGAAGCACCAGCCTGCCCCAGACAGAACTCTATGTTTTTCTTTTCTTCTTTCTCTTAAATGCATTTATTCATTAAGGCTTCCTTGTAGGCTGAGTAATGAGTCACTTCTTGCTTCTCTATGAAGTGCAAAGGCATGGAGAGGAACAGGATTTAAAAGGAGGATGGAGACACTCACAAAGCCTGTTAGAAAAGCCTGAGAAGCTTTTGGAGGAATCACAGATAAAGAGAGGCAACTCCTCACATGGACCCCAAACCCTTTTCTCTAACACCAGAGCTTTCCCAGGGTCTAAGCCTGGCTCTCAGCCAGCACAGAAATCCACCCCTTGTCCTCCACTGAGCTTTCTTCCTCCCCACAGAGCTTGGGATGAGAATCACAGAAGGATTTGTATGGGAAGGGACCTTAAAGATCATCTGGTTCCTGTCATGGGCAGGACACCTTCCACTAGACCAGGTTGCTCCAAGCTCCACCCAATCTAAATTTCCAGTGGAGAGGAAGAGTCTTTCCAATCCATCAGATCAGAGATGCCAAGCTCAATTAAAAGCTCAGGAGACAAACTCTCCCATCATCAGCCTTATCTCACACTGGAGCTGGAACATCCTGATTTGGCCCCCCAACTACTGTCAGGAGTTTCTCCTGGCTCTCCAGGTCCTTTGAGTCCTCCCACATCAAGTTTTGAGGAAGCAAAGCCAGCATGGAGATGGGACACCAGTCTGCAAAGTGGCTGAACAACAGGAAGGGCACATGTGTCACTGCCACAAACACAAATCCCAAAAAAGCACAACCTGAGCCCAAATCCACCCTGCCAGCTTTCCAGCAAGGACTCCCATCCAGTCCATGTGTAGGAGTAGAAAACTTGAAATAAATATTAGTTCAAAATAGATATTAGGGAAGAAATTCCTCCTTGTGAGGGTGGTGAGGATCTGGCACAGGTTGCCCAGAGAAGCTGTGGCTGCCCCATCCCTGGCAATGTCCAAGGCCAAGCTGGATGGGGCTTGGAGCAACCTGGGATAGTGGAAGGTGTCCCTGCCCATGGCAGGGGGTGAAACTGGGTGATCTTTAAGGTTCCTTCCAACCCAAATCATTCTCTGATTCTATTTTTCTGTGAAACTGCTCTGGTGACAGCCACGACCATGTGTCATTCCCCATGGTAGAGATCTCCTACCTTCCCTACAGTGGCGTCTCTCACTTTTCTAACATTTATTCTGAAAAAAAAAAAAAAAAAAAAAAAAAAAAAAAAGAAAATTTAAACCAGCAAAAAAATAAACAAAAACCCCCACAAAATCTAAAATAAATTTTAAAACCTCCTAAATACAGAATCTAGGGGAACTTGTTTGCTGCCACCTAGACCCCTTCCAAAGGGTTCACATGGCAATCTAATAATAAAGCTGTTGTATGGGGTGATGTGATTTTAGATTTCAAGCTGAAGGTTGCTATGGGAGGCTGTTCCCAGCAGCAGCACTGCACAGCATTTGTAAAAGCCCTTTGCAGTATCAGACACTGATTTCTGAGTAGGAAAAAAGAAAATCACTATTTTTGTTTTTAAAAACTTCCATAAAAAGCAACATTGCTGGGAAAAAAAATGTAGAGGGGGAAAAAAGCAAAATAAAAAATGGTGCTGTAATTCAGATGCCTGTAGAAATGCAGATGCACTAAAATCCCCTTCCCAAAGCTAAAGCACCAGGAAAACCTATTTTTTTTTTTTTTTTTTTTTTTTTTTAAATCGGTGTATATCATCTGAGTTGTTGCATTTGCCAACACCAGGTTTGCTGGGATGTGGGAGAAGTTAAAGACAATCAGATGATCTCAGGTGCTGTAAAATGAGGTGCAGAAATGGGAACAGTTATTGCAGGGCCTCTGTAGGGTCACCTACTGTGCACTGAGATCTTGGCTCGCATAAAAATAAGGCATCACTTCAGAACAGGTTGAGAAAGTTTATCCAGCTTTTTAGAATTTAAAAAAAATATATACATATATAATATATATAGGGATTTGTGCAAGGAATGAAGTATTATGTATGTATACACACACACAGAGTTATGTAAAGCTGATCAAATACAAACGACTCTCTTAAAAGTAACAAACAAGTAAACACAGAAGATATTTTCTGCAGCAATCTGCAAGATTTAGGAGACTGTTACAAGCTGCAGGATTTACAGAGGAAACACAGGAAGAAGGAGGATTTAACACAAGGACAGAGCCCTGAAGCAGCAGCAGAAGGACATGCAGTCACTTTTTACCTTTGCACAGCGAGGTGAAGAATTCCAAACATTGATTTGTAAAAGGCTTTGGATTCGTGTTGCCAAACCCTCCAGCCATTAAGTGCCTTAAATCTTTGCAGGTTAAGTAAAGCAGAGTTTGTAGATGAGATGTGTGGATGGGGATGAATATGTAGAGAGCACACAGCCAGCTCCCAGCCCATACCCAGCATATGGAGAGGGGTGAGGATCAAAATCATCCAGTTCCAACCTCTGCCATGGTCAGGGACACCTTCCACCACCCCAGGCTGCTCCAAGCCCCATCCAACCTGGCCTTGGACACTTCCAGGGATGGGGCAGCCACAGCTTCTCTGGGAAACCTGAGCCAGGACCTCATCACCCTTTAGAATTTCTTCCCAATATCCATCTAACCCTGCCCTCTGGCAGTTTAATGCCATTCCTTCTTTTTGCCCTGTCCCTCCATCCCTTGTCCAAAGTCCCTCTCCAGCTCTCTTGGAGCCCCTTTAGGCTCTGGAAGGAGCTCTGAGGTCTTCCTGAAGCTTTCTCTTCTCCAGGCAGAACTCCCTGATGTTTTGCCTGAAGTCATCAGTGGCAAGTGCTACAGTGACACCACTGGGATGCTCCTTCTTCATCGAGAGCCAGGAGGCAAGAAACCCCATAGACAGCTTCACAACCAGAAATTTCTGTGATGTCAAAGGTTTCAGACCCAATTTAAACTCTGATGGAAGTTATACACAGATGACATCTTAAGACAAAAGAAGAAAAACTGCTTTGAGTCTGATGCTCAGATAAGCAACTGAGATGCTGCAGAAGAGACATTTTCAAAGCATGGACCTACCTTGGGTCCTGCACCCCACTGATTTTGCAGTTTCTGAGACAAAATTTCAACAAGGAACAGAGAAACTTTTGCCATCACATATAACTTTTGCCAGAACATATAAACAACCCAAACAGAACTGCTGATCAACAAGTCAGAATTTGTTTAAATGCCCAAACTCCAAACCAGCAACAGTCAGGAGCCCATGATACCAGGCAAAATAAGAACCTATCTTATTTTTAATATATATTTTTTTTAAGAACCTATTGTATTTTTCCTTATCTATCACTGACATGCATTGACTGCAGTGGCAGTACCAGGAACACCCCATGCAATTAAAATTATTATATTAAGTTGCTAAGCCAGACTGAATTATTGCAGAAGACTTCACCATCAGCCCAAGGCTTCAGTGCCCAGCCAGCCCACCACCACTCACCCTCCACATCCCCAAAACTCCTCTTTCCCCAGCACTCTGCTCATAAACTCAGGGATGTCCTTCCCAGAGGTCTCAATGCCCTGTCAGCAGAAATTCAAATCAATCCAGCCCTGGAAGCAGCTGCAGCAAATAACTCAATCACGTTCATCATTTTAACTTATCCTATTTATGAATCAGGTCAAGCTTGAAATCTCCATTTACATTATCAGCCTTCATGATATTAAGATAATCATGCAGAGGACTGATCAAAGGTTCCTCCTAACTTTGGAGTGCAGGAATTACCATACAATAACATTTTATCTACTCCAGTGTCCTCTGTGACTGTCAAGAATACTTTCTTCCCTAGAAAACAGGACAAGGAACAACACAATGGACAAGGAATTGCTGTCAATCCTAAATCTAAGAGTGACAGGGCAGTGGGTACTGTACACATATCTCCAAAAAAACCCCATGAAAATCAGGAGTTTTTAAAAGAGAACAGGTTGGGCAGGGCTTTGGGTAACCTGGTCCTGATCCTGCCCGTGACAAGGATGACACTGAAAGAAGGATAGACAAGGAAAAGACAAGGAAAGACACTGGATGGTCTTGAGGGTGCCTTCCAACCCAAACCATTCTGGGATCCCAATATCTGCTGAAAGTCTCTGAGAAAAACAGAGAGATTCAAGCTGCCTTGAATTACTTTTATTTTATCTCACTTGTATGGAAGGACATTTTGATTTTTCCAGACTGATACTGAAAATCACCTGGAAATGTTCTCTAAAGGGCCTCAATTTCTCTCAGCCTGTTTTGATGGGAAGATGAATCCTGCAGCCTCCTGACACCCAGAAATACTCTGCTGATGCTCTCACAGCCCTCCCTCCAGCAGCTGCAGCACCTGCACAGCATCACCAGGTCACTGCTGCAGATCTGAAAACAACCACCAAAACGTCAGAAAAGAGAAAAAGCAATTCCCATCTTCTCTTTCTCCTGTTCACCTCCAACTCACTGTTTTTCTTCCTACAACAAATAAAATGTAATGTCATTCTGCTATTTTTGTGAAGAGATGTTTTATCCAGAGTTTGGGCAAAGGGAAACAATTTCTAACTTGATTTTAAGATTATTTAAAGAGGGTAAAAAAAATAGAAGGACATCAGCTTGTAAAACAGTCTTATGTGGGAAAAAATATAGGAATACTTTATTGGAAGTGCTTCACTTCTGAAACCAGCTATTAAGAATGTAGATATAATCCTTTATTTATCTCATTTGCTGCAAGAAAACTCTACACACACAGAAAGAAAAATCACATGGGACATAATCCAACAACAATCTCCTCCATTAACTCCAGAACGATGTTCTATTGAATATTTCAAGCGTGATTACACTGTAACAGAATGGCACCATGCCACCAAGCCCTGTAAATTATTTTCTCTCAATACCTCCCTTCCTTGCAAAGATGCCAGGAGGCTGGATAAAAAAAAAAGTGCTCCTGGATCAAAGTAAAACGCACCAAAGGAACAAGGAGGATCCTTCAAGTGACCATCCCAACATTTGTCCCAAAGAGGAAAGATGACCTCAGCAGTTGATATTGCACCTTCTAGGCAGGATCTGGGCTGGGAGTTATTGTACCAAGGGGATGCTCCCTGCAAAGGAATTACAGTAATTTCACGATTATAAGCTGCACCATTTTGACTAAAATTTTGGTGCGAACCCAAAGTGCGGCTTATAATCAGGTGTGGTTTATGTATGGACAAAGAACAAAAAGTTGCTGTCCTGGTTTGGAGAACAAGTGTCTGCTGAGAAAGGCAGGAGCTTCTCTTTGAAATGGAGAATGTAAACCCCCTCCCTCCAAATTATTGTAATTTTGAAATCAAGGGACTCTCTGGCAAAGATATGGGAATTAGGAATAACAGTTCTTTACTAGGGAAATTAAAATAGAAATACAGTACTGCAAAGAAAAAAACTCCAAACCCTGACAAAGTCAGAGTACAACCTGACATCCCATCAGGCAGGGTGTTGGCAGCAGTCCCATTCCATGGTGGCTGCATCCTCCTGCAGTGACAGATGTGGCTCAGTTGGAGCAGTGCTCCTGTACAAGGTGCAGTTTCCCTCCGGAGCTCCAGTGGGGATGTGGAGAAATCCGGTTTTCCTCTGGAGTCCAGTGGAGAAAGGGGCTCCCTTAGTGTCCCAAAACCTCTGTTTTTATTTTGGTAAGAAAAGTTGGGCTCTTCCCCCTGGCTGGAGCAACTTCCAATGGGATGCAGTAATTTTATCAGTCCCACAGTGGGACTCAATGGCCATGAGCAGAAAATGACTGGCTGGAGGAAGGATGGGTTGTGAAAAGATAAAGAACAATGCCCTGCCTGGTTTCAATGGATGGCCCATTAGCAGAATATCTCCCACAGAGATAGGGATCACTGCCCCCACCCTCAACAGATGGTGATAGAATAGATACCTTTTATCACACTGTATTGTAATGTGCGGTTTTTAATCAGGTGTGGCTTATAATCGTGAAATTACTGTAAATGCACAGGATTTCAAATGATGGCAACCTGCTCCAAGTCATAACTTTGAATGCAGTTAAAGCCTCTGCTTTGATTTTAGGGCTTCCAGTGATAGAGAAGTTTCGCTTTAGTTTCTCTAATGTGGAAAAAACACCATGAATAGCAGAGATGAAAGCTCAAAACAGCTTCCTGGGTGATGCATGAGTTCAGAGGGATATCAGTCCAGTGAGCTTTGACTGGGAATCATGGCTGTCTTTTTCCAGTCATGGCTTAAGGAGGAAGCAAACACCAGCAGAATCACAAGTATTGCCAAGTCCAGGCAGGGAGGCTGTAACACAGTTAATTAAATACTTTGTCAAAGATTTCTGATCGTTCAAAGGACTGGGGATGTGCAGGAAGAGGCTTGCAGGGGTATGAAGAGCAGCCAGAGTGCTGAGTTGAGCACATCTGAGAGCAGCAAACACCAACATGGATTCAGTTTGAATTCCCTGAATGTGTCAGAGAACAGGGAAGGGATGAAAAGCCAAGCTCACCCATGTAACAGAAGTTTTGTGTCTATGAACCTACAACCAAAGCAGAGAGACCAGAGCCACCCCAAAGCTGCTCCACTGACCAAGGAAGGAGTCACAGGTCTCCAGGAACTTCTTCAAGTCCTTTGTGACTGCTGCTGTCACTGTCTGAGCCCGACCACACAAATGAACATAACCAGGATAAGCAGCCTGGTGGGGTGGGAGGTGTCCCTGCCCACAGCAGGGGTTTGGATCTGGATGACCTTTAATGTCCCTTCCAACCCAAACCATTCTGTGATTCTGTGATCATGGGGGACATCAACTGATGGGCAAAGAAGGGGGATGACACCTTAAGATTGTCACAGCAGCTCATGGTCCCCAAAATTCCAACTCACTGCCTTCTTGAGCACACAAGTTGATTTTTTTTTTTTCTCTTATTCAGAAATTTTACTTCAATATGGTTTGGAATTATGTATACCAGACCCAATAAATGTGAAAAGAAGATGGAGAAGAAGTGTTGTAGCAGACACACTCCTAACAGAAGCTGAAGCAAACAAAAGGAACTGGATGTCACCACTGGCACCTCAAGAAGAAACTTTGCCCAAGGCCTATCCTTTCAGGTGAGCAATGGGATGCACAGGAAAGAAGACAGAATAATATCAAGATTATTTTAGGGTAAATATAATTATTGTATTATTATCATTAACATAAAATTCATCACTCAGAGGGTGGTGAGGCCCTGGCACAGGTTTACCAGAGAAGCTGTGGCTGCCTGGAAGTGTCCAAGGTCAGTTTGGAGGGGGCTTGGAGCAACCTGGAAGGTGCAGGGGCTTTGGAAATAGTGATCCTGGGGTCCCTTCTGTCCCAAATCACTGTAGAATTCTCTGAAAATTATAAGGTAATAGTGGTGGTGCAGTGTCATTTGATTCTGAACCTTTTTAATAGAGAAGCAGCTCAGAAAATGTTGAGATGAAGACCTGAAATGCTTCTTGCCCCATGGAGACTGGGGAGAAGAAAACACACTGAAGGAGTGAGTTTGATTTGGAAACTAGCACCAAACACAGCAGAAAAAGCCTCAACAAGGAACAGTTTAGAGAAGAAACTCTCAGCTTCCTACCACATATTAGGGGGAAAAAAAAACAAACAGAAAATCTCCCCCAAGAAGAAAAAAAATAAAGAAGTCAGGAAGTACTCAAGAGATAACTGAATTTTTTGAATAATTGATATATAGCAACAGGTTTTAGAGGCCAAGGACTCCAGGATCCAAAGGCACAGGGAAGCACATAACAAGACCAGCCAAGTTGTCATAACTAAGTTGCAACATGAAATGCTGAAGCCAAGCCTTAATGATTTACCATCAGGAGAAACCCAGGGAGGATTCATCACATTTGCATAGCAGGACATTGCTTGCTCTTCTTCTGAGCACATTATTACTGATCACCATCCAAAAGAGATTCTTGAACTAAATGAAGCCTGTGGCTCTCTAGGCAATTCCTAGACTACTCATAATTAAAGGCACCATTAAGCCTTCAGAGAAGCAGATGCCAATCCATGTCAAAAGTTACACAGCTGAGCAGGGTCTAATTACACTGAATTCAAGAGATACATCACATCCCCAACAGATGTCATTTTATAGAAAGCTTTTGCCATATCTCACAGTCTCAAGATGGCTTGAGATGCTTTTGCCTGTATTATCCCTTTTCTTTAGAAAATAAAAGACCATCCAGAGTCATCTGCCTGCAAGCTTAAGATGAGGTAAGTGCCAAACAGAAGAAAAAGCCACTGATCTGGTGGGGAAACCAATTTTTAAAAAAATAAAAGTTGACACGGAGAAACAATTTCTTCCTTTCCATTTCACACTTTTTTTGTGGTAGGATGATATTCTGGGCTCTCTTTTTTTGCATGTTTATTCAGGGTCTGTACAGCCAAGCAACTGCACATTCTTGGGAACTGGTAAGTGCTACAAGCACAGTTCATCCATTCCCAAAAAAGAGTTTTATGAACAATGTAAAACAACAATTAAGAGCCATGAAAAGGGTTCTTGCACAGCCTGGTCCAGGTGGCAGAAAAACCCAAAATATCTTTTGGATTAAGACACTGATCAAGTTTTCTCCTCTGTATTTAAATGGGAAAAGAGAGTCCAAGTCAACTCAGAAGCAGCACTAAAAATATTATCATCTAAACACAGAAAGGTCAAAAAATAAATTCTTAACTGCCTTCCCAACATAACGCAGAAAGCACATCTATTCTTGAGCATTCACTAAGGCCAGTGAGTTTGGGAAAAAGACAGATGGGAGAATATGTAAGAGAATATGTTCTCTGATACTTCCACAAATAGGCTACCAAAAGTCAAGAGAGATGCTGTGTCACAAGAGATGCAGAAGTCACAAGAGATGCATTTCTTGACATTCCCCTCCAGGAAAGAGATCTTCTTGAACTGAGAAAGAAGTATTTACTACTTGTTCTCATGGCATTGCCTCCAGACACTCATCCTATAATTTTCTTATATGTTTAAACAAACTGGCCCCATGGCTGTGGAGTGACAGATGCCTCTTCTCAGCCTTTCCCAGCAACATGGTGATGATCATCACAAAGAATGACAGTGATACAAGAATCATCAGAGGTCTGTGCTGAACTGCCCTTTTACAGGTCCCATTCTCCTTCCTTTTTAGTTGCTCCTTTAAATTGAAGGTGTTAGACAGCTTAAACAAATCAGAGAAAAAAGAAAATATAAATAAAAATAAAAATCCTAAACCATAACTATCAGCCTGAAAATCAAGGGAAATGTTAAGGGTAGAAACACTTCTCCTATGAACAGGCTGAGACAGTTGGGGCTGATCAGTCTGGAGAAGAGAAAGCTCCAGGAGACCTTAGAGCCCCTCCCTGTACCTAAAAAGGCACCTACAGGAAGGGTGGAGGCACCTACAGGAAGGGTGGAAAGGGACTTTTCACAAAGGCATGAAGTGATAGGACACAGAGGAAATGAATTAAATTGAAGGAGAGTGGGTTGAGATTACTTATTAGGAAGAAGTTCCTCCCTGTGAGGGTGGTAAAGCCCTGGCACAGATTTCTCAGAGAAGCTGTGGCTGCCCCATCCCTGGAAATGTTCCAGTCCAGGCTGGATGGGGCTTGGAGAAACCTGGGATAGTGACAGGTGTCCCTGCCCATGGCAGGGGGTTGGAAAAAAATGATCTTTAAGGTCTCTTCCAAGCCAAATTATTCTGATATTCTATAAATCAAGGAAAGAAAAATAAATTAATCCAGAGTGGAGAAATATAACAAAGTGCAACACTTGCAGCATTACCCAGTGAGTGGATTATCTGTGAGAAAACAAATGGGAAACCAACCAGGTTTAGGGTTTCTCCTGTCCTGGAGGGGGCAAGCAGACACAGCAAGTGGCAGATGAAGTGTCAGAAGTCTGTGGAAAATGAGGTGCCTTCTACTTGCTCTTCAGCAGATGGAGTGTGGAGAGCAGATGGAGATGTTCCTTGTCAGGATCATGTTTTAGCCATTTATTTTGTGACATCCTGGCTGGTGTCCCCATCAGCAGCAAGGCCAGCCTTGGTGGGGTAACCAAAAGTCATGGAGTCAACCTCTAATGCCCCAGTTCTCCAGTCCAGGTTGGACAGGGTTTGAAGCAACCTGGGATAGTGGCAGGTGTCCCTGCCCATGGCAGGGGGTCAGAATGAGATGATTTTTAAGGTCCATTCCAACCCAAAATAGTCTATGATTGCATAGCTTTTACATTCATAATCCGACAAGCACCAGCATATCCATGTATTGCACCCCAAAACCTCCCTGTGAGAAGCAAGTGTTCCACAACCAGAGGCCTGAAGATTCTGTTCTTGCTTCCCAAATATCCTGTGCCCAACCAGAAAATGCCACAGCTTGTTTCCAACATAAACGTGTTGTGCTCCAACAAATGGATCTGCCCACATTACTCTCCCATTGTTGAAGAAATTGGGACCATAATTAACAGAAAAGTGTCCTTCAGTAAACAGTGACCTGATTTTTGTGACTTTAATCCAAAAATTAGATCTGTATCATTCATTGCATGAAATTTCTTTTCTATTTTAAGGATTTCTCACCATCTTGACTGGGAACAAAACACAGGGTCTTGTTTGCAGTCAAGTCAGAGCAAAACTGATGAATGCCAACACAGCTGGATCTCAACAGCCCTTCTGCTAAACTGCCATGTAAAAATTAGGGGAGTGACAGAGATTACCAAGAAAAATACAGCAACACACCTGTAGGTGTCCAATCAAAAGTCATTTCATGGAAAGGGAAACAATTCCAGGTGCAGAGGAAGCATGCAAAGGAAGGCACAGAGTTTGCATTAGTGCAGCTGCCTTTATTGCAATGACCCTAATTGGCATTTCCAGATGTGAGGCAGGAAAATCAGCTGACAGGAGCATCTTTGCCTATAACCCTAGAAAACCTAGGCTGAAGAAGATGCAGCGCTCTGTACAAGTCATAGGTGAAGAAAAAAAGTAAAATTAAAAATTCTTTCTTTCATGTTCGGTCCACGTTCTCCTGTTGCTACAACAGCATTTATTTATCACCATCCTCAATTCTGAAAGCAAACTCCAAGTGATAACACATGATCTCCCTGCAAAGCCAAACTGAGATGGATGGAGGATGAGGGGGATCATTTAAGACAGTTTACATTGCTCACAGTACCAGGAACACTGCAGGAAAGGTCATTAGTAAATTGAAGGCAGCAGAAGATAAGAGAAAAGTTTACAAACAACATTTCAAGAGGGAAAAAAATGAGCTTATTTGGCCCTTCAGGGAAAAGAGCAAGCAGAGAGGAAGTCTGGGTGTGCAAGAGCCTTCCTCACTCATGGTGGAGCACACAAAATCTGCACCAGTGCCATCAGCAGCAGCACCCAGTGTGTCAGGAACCTCCTGCCTCCCAGATGGCTCATTCCTGTTAGTGCAAGTCTGAGGAGCCAGGGTCTCCCTGCAGCAGAGAGCACAGGATTGCTGCCCTGAGCTGGGCATGCTTCAGCTTTCAGCCTTTTTGTGACTGTTGCAGGAGATAAGCACTGAGATACAGGAGATAAGCAATGTAAAGAGTTCACTTCTTCCCTCCTGAACACCATCATCTGATAAAAACACACTCAAGTGAAGGGGAGACTCTTTTAAGTTGTTTTTTTGGAAGTCTGCACTGCCTGTAACCTGGTCTAGTGGAAGGCTCCCCATCCATGGCTGTGGGTTGGAATGGGATGGTCTTTGACATCCCTTCCAACCTAAACCATTCCATGATCCCTTGATTCTATGTCATCAACAGAAAACACACACTGGCTTCAGTGGATTCTCCACAGCTCAAAGTCCAGTGGGAGAAAGGGTTTTTTTTTGTTTTTTTTTTTGTGAGGAGTGACTGTGAGAGCCAGGCCTGGTTAGTCTGGAGAAGAGAAGACTGAGAGAGGATCTCATGAATTCATACAAATATCCCCAAGACAGGAGTCAAGAGGGTGGTGCCAGGCTCTTTTTATGGTGCTCAACAATAGGACAGGGTCACTGGCCATAAACTAAAACACAACAAGTTCCACCTCAACTTCAGGAAGAACTTCTTTCCATGCAGGGGGGCAGAGCCCTGGAACAGCAGCCCAGGGAGGGCGTGGATTCTCCCTCTCTGGAGACATTCCAAACCCAGCTGGATGTGTTCCTGTGTCACCTTGCCTTGGCAGGGGGCTGGACTGGATGAACTCCAGAGATCCCTTCCAACCCTGAAGATTCTGTGATTCTGTGAACATATGAAGAAGCTCAACCCAGCAGGACAGGCTGAATCTCAACCTGCTTTCCTTTTTAAATTTGGACTATCCACATGGACACACTTTGCCTTGAAACACCTGAGGAGCTCTAAAACACAGGTAGCCACCCTGACCTCACAGAAGTGCTACTTTTCATAACTGAGTTCCTTGACATTCTCTTCAGCTCCAGTTCCAGGGGAGGAGAGGGCATGCACCACATATATGGAATGTTAAGTAATTCAGTTATTTTGCGTTGGGAAGATGAAGGACAACACCCTAAATATCCAACTTTCAGAACATCTGGGGAAAAAAGACATCCCTTCTATTCTTTTTTTTGGTCAACACAAGGCTTAATGATAAACCCACACGTCTCTGTTCTGCAAAGCACAGAGGACTGCAGAAATAAATCGAAACCCCTGTTCTCCTACTCCATATCCCCATGATGTTCCTGTCACAACCTCTCCACACCCTCCCTGTATCCATGCCCACTCCCCTCTCCTCAGCTTCAGGTCCATCCATGCCTCAATTTGTTCCCCAAAGCATCCAGAGAGGCAGCAAACAACCCACATGGGTAGTCTAGACCTGGACACATGTTAACTGATTGACTGCATGACACCAAAACATAGGTAATCAGTGAATTTGCCTGAGTTTTCCTTGAGAACACTGAGATATGAAGTCCTTACATGCTTGGTGAATGTATACACTGATGGTTGGGTGGATTAGAAAATCAGTGAAATGTATTTTTTCTCTGATGAGATTAACTCAATCAGCCTACTTCAGTGGAAGAGGCAGAGACACTGACAGGAGAAAGCCTTGAAGGAAGTGAGAGACTTCCAACTATCAAAAAAAGTTTAAAAAAAAAAATTCTGAAAACAACCCAATGGTGGTCATCTGCTCTCACTTTCAGACCTGTGCCCCAAATATTCTGTTTGTATTTAATTTTCTGGCTCGTCAAGTAGAAAAATAATCCATTCCTGAGGCTTTCAGCTGTATTTATGCACTTGGTTAGGACTGAGCTGAACACTCAAACCTGTCATTGAAGGCTTCAGGTGCTCCCAGCTCAGTGAGGGCTTTGCTCTCCACATCACAGACAATCAGAGAATTGTTAAGGTTGAAAAAGACCTCCAAGATCATTGAGCCCAACCATAAACCCAGCACCATGTTCACCACTAAAACACATCCTCAAGTGCCATATCCACATGTTTTTTGAACACTTCCAGGGATGGTGACTCTACCACTTACCTGTGCAACCTTTTCTAATGCTTAACAACCCTGGCACTGAAGAAACTTCTCCTAAAATCCAACTGGCTCAACTTGAGGCCATTTCCTGTCATCCTGTCTCTTGTCACCTGGGAGAAGAGACTGACACCCACCTCACTACACTCACCTCTTCCCAGGTAGTTGTAGAGAGTGATAAGGTCCCCCCTGAGCCTCCTTTTCTCCTTTTCTCCAGGAGAGAATGACACTGCCCAGAAGAAACCACCCTCCATCCCACCACATCAGCCAAAGTCCCAGCATGTCCCAGTAGCTGAAACTCAGGCTCTTCAGCTGGAAATGCAGCAAGATTAATTTAACCCTAGAGAAAGCACAAGCTGCTTCATAAGACTTGAAACTGCATCTTGTCTATCCAAAATGTAAATATTTTTTAAAAAATTATTCTTGATAGGGTTTTGTTTGGAATGCATCAGACTCTGGTGTTGGCTTAACACACCAAGGCCAAAATGTTGGACAGGGCTGACATCCATGAATCCACTCAGAAAAGAGTGGAGCCCTGACTTTTAGTGGTTTAAAATTATATAAAAAAGCATCTTTAGGCTGCAGGTCTGTGATGAATCAGTTCTGACAAGGGAGGAAACTCAAGATCTCCCCACAGCACTCTCTCCCTGCCCCACTCCACGACTGCCTCTCCACTCTCTTGCTACTACAGGGACCAGCAGCTAGTGCAGCAAATCAGATCAGTGAAACATTGTTAAAAATAACAGCCCAAACCTCCTCCATTGCAGGAGAGCCTTCTGCATCACAAATGATGAAAGCACATTTTTTTAAAAAGCGAGCTGAGTTGAGAGCAATTTCTGAGAAGGTGGCAAAATAATCAGCCCTGAGCCCAACCAGCAGAACAAGGGCTGGGCTGCTCCAAGCATTGATGGGGCTCCAGGATAACCCTGGATGTGGGAAAACAGGTCTCAATACTCCCAGTTAGTGTCTACCTTTGTCAAAGATGGTGCCTGGCTCCCATCCTGGTGATGCTGTAGGAGCAGGACATTCAGAGGACACCACCACCCTCTGTTGTGAGCTATTCTTTGGGCACTGGGCTATGTTATTCCTGCCTTGTAGCTGGTAGACAGGGAGAAAAAGTCAGGATGCATCTTGTGGAGTCAAGAAATATCATCCTTGGGGTACCCACAAGCACTCAGCCTGTGGTGCTTGCTGAAACTGTGAGGGAAAAGAGAAGCAGCATCCCTGAGGTTTCTTACAATTATTTTTATGATTGATGGGAAAGAGGAGAGGGAGTGGGGAATAAGTTTTTCCCCCTTTTTTCACGTCACCTAAGCACCCACTAAACAACCAACCAGCTGTCTTCATCCTGCAATCCAGATGGATGTCCCTCTGCAACAGGGGGATGCACCAGAGCATCTCGCCTCGCATTTCCAGTGCTGGGATTCAATACAGCCACTGCAGCTTTTAATGCCTTTTACAAACATCTAATTCACTCTGTATTAATCCCTCAGAGCAGCTACTCCTTCATTTTACCCTTGGAGACATCAAGCTAAAATATTCCTCGGCTTGAACACAAAAACCTACAGCTCTAAGCAGTTGTTGAGGACAGAGGACATGCTGTTACCCAGTCCTCTGATATATACAGCAGTATAACACCATCCTTGCAATAAAAGTACAGAATGAGCCTCTAAAGATGCCTTTTTACTAGATGTTTGTAAGTGGATTTAGGTTTAATGACAAGCTCCTCTTGCTTATTTCCTGCTTTTACTCATCCTTCTTTTTGGGGGGAGGGTGGCTGACGGGCTGTTCGTTCTCAAGCTCAATATTAAATAAAAGAAACCCAAAAATACATTGAAAATGCACTCTTAAGTCATGGCACAAGGCATATTTCAAATGAATGCAGCTGAAAAGCTCCAAACTATCAAAAAGCTATTTCAATAAGGGATTTTCACTTACTCGAGACATTCAAGGCATTGACATAACTTCTAAAAAGATCAATCTCTTCCAAGTATTTTAACTCAATTAAATTGACAAAATCTACAGCTCATGAAGGTGACAACAACCCCATGGTCCACATTTCAATCTTCCCAGGCTACAGAGGGCTTCCCAAAGCTCACTATTTTAGGGAGAGCTTTCAGGCAGTCTCAGCTGACTCTTGCAGGTCATGTCCAGATATCCCCAGAAATCTTTATTGATTATTGAAGTATTGAGTATTGAAGAAGCAAACCATGGAAGTGTGCATTAACTCATGTGTGCATTCCACATCTCAGCCTCAGCAAATCACAAGCATGGAACAGAACCTGACACACACTATTTAATTTGACCTTTGATTGTGACAGAGCCAAAGCAAGGTGACTCCAGCCCATAAATATTCCTGACTCCAACAGCACTGAAGATGTTCAGACCTCAAACCTTGAAGGGAAGCAAACAGTATTGAATCCCTGCAGTTGTTTCACCTTAAATAAGTAGAAGGGAGGTGTTGACACTGAAGTGATGCTTTGCAGCTCAGGAAATCTGTGTTCAAGTGCCAGGCTTGACTAAGCTTTGGATGCAGAAGGAGAATTAAAGACAAGTCACAGTCCTCTCACCTCATCCAAAGCATCTTGGAGCTGAAAAATGCACAGGAAAGAGTCCTGGTTGAACGGGATGTTATTGTGTTTCAGTACAGCACAGCAAGGAATGGACCTGCATCATTTTCATTTTTAAAGATAAATTAAACATTAAATTAAAATAATAAAAAAAATCACAAATATAGAAAGATACAAGAATTGTAATTAAGGTGGCAAGAAACTGGCAATGTGTTCACCACTGGAACAGTTTGGGAGTTTACCCTGAACCAGTTCATACCATTGATCAAGGCATTTCTTTGCATCAGCCTCCTGCAGTAAGCAGATAAAATGTAGCTGTTCCATCTACATAAAATGTGTTTAGATACATAAATCCTCGCAAAGTGGCTTTTTATTTTGAGGCAAAAACCAGAAAGAATTATATGCTGCATTAAATATTTGGTTCTTTGTCCTCTTCTCGACTGTCTGCAAGATCAATTAAAGTGCTTTTGCATAAAACAGGCAGAGAGGAGCACGTTCCAAGAAATAAATAAATAACAACACCACTCCTTGCTTTCAGTATGCTGCCTGAAGAAAACAAGCGTAACGACTTAAAGATTCCCACAGTGAAAAAGAAGAAAATGATGAAGGTTTAATCATACACTTACAAGGCAACAAAACACATTTCTCAAGTCTTAATATCTCTTGTGAAATTTTAAGCGCTCAGACACAAATATTAGCAGCAAGCTGCAGCAAGCTGAGTCGATTCCCCTGCCCTCGCACAGAAATATGTGAGAGTCCCTCCCTTGCACTCACACACACACATTTGCTGTTTCCATCGCTTTTCTGTTTGAAAAAATATCCAAATTAAACCATGAGTATTTAAGATGTGATTTAACACGTTCCTCGCCTCACGGAGGTCTCGCTGTCCTGGAGCTCACCAGCCTCTCTGTCCAGCTGCATGGCAACATCTGGAAGCACCAGCACGACCTCCCCACAGGCTGACCAGCAATGGGACTCACAGCCACAGGCTCAGCATGGAGAGACAACTCTCAGATCAGCCAACCCACCCAGGTACCAAACAGAACGGGGACCGGGGGAAGAGGCAGAGAGATCACCCCACCAAAAAAACTCAAGACCTGCTTTCTTCTCCCTCAGAATGGCCTTTATCATGTCTGTGCAGGGCAAGGGAGGAACTGTCCCCATCAAAACCCCATCATCATAGGCTCTAAGGAAGATATTTTTCACAATGAGGGTGAAGAAACATTGGCACAGGGTGCCCAGAGAAGCTGTGGCTGCCTCATCCCTGGAAGTGTTCAAGGTCAGGATGGGGCTTGGAGCAACCTGGGATGGTGGAAGGTGTCCCTGCCCATGGCAGAGGGATTGGAGCTGGATGATCTTTATGATTCCTTCCAGCCCAAGCTGTTCTGTGATGCTATGACCCTCTCTGGCCCCAGAGAATGTGGTGGCCCTAAGTGGCAGAGCAGGTCACTGACCATTTCCCCTTGGATTGTGGGGGCTTCGTTCTGCTCCCTGTCCCTCCAGCTGGGGGAATCATCCCACCACGTTTCCCTCAGGGCAACTGTGCCATATTTTTCCAGTTCCTCCTGTTTGTTGCCCATTCTGTGCCCATGTACTTCAGCTGGGCTATTGTTCCCAACACCTCTTTTTTGGGGAAAGAGCCCTAATTCCCACATGGCCACTCTCAGGCACTTCCATGGTTTCGAACACATCAATAACCCTGGTGCCTCTGCTGCTGCAGGGATCTCCATCCCCTACCTCCACTGAGACAGCAGAACAAGGGCACACCATCCCATGATAAGAAAACCCAAAAATCTGCTGGTGATACCAGGCTCAGGGCAGGTATTGATCTATTGAATCTTCTTGGTTCATCCTCATCATTCCCTGGAAGGGTAGAGAACACTACATGTGTTCCTGATCCCTTAACCAATCAACCTCACAGCAAAACACAAAAGAACTGAGAGGAGAGAGAAATCACTGCTCTACATAATTGAAACAGGAAGAAAATAACTTGCAATAATGAAATAAATTTTAAAAACAAACCCACATGAGAAAGAGAACCAAACACCCAAGAAATGAAAACAAAAGCTAAGAGGTGAATAATTCATTTAGGCAATGTGCAGTGCCCATATTCTACCTGAATTGTTTACATGGAAGGTTCATGGTTTAATCAGAACTGCCAGAACAAGAAAAAACAGAGTCATAAGTAAACAAGAAAAAACAGAGTCATAAGTACAACATTTATCTTGAGTAAACGAAATAGGTTTCTGGGTAAGGCATTTTCATTTAAAACAGAAAAAAAAAATTAAAAAAAAATAGGTTGCAGTTTGTGACGTGACCAGCAAGGGGAGTTGGTGCCCAGAGCTTTGAGGGAACCACGCAGATGCAGTTTTGGGTGGAGAAAAACTCAAATAAACAATTCTGAGGTAGTGACATTGATAAAACATTGAAGACTGCCAGAGGATGCTGGAGGATGATGGACAGAGAGCAGAAAACCCACTAACCTGGAAAAGAAAGAGGGCTTGAGAGATACTAGAGTAAAAAAACAATCATGTTTGGCTGGAAATTGGACTTTCTGTCCCTGCAAGACTTAATGGAGAGCATGAAATGAAGAGCTCTTGGAGGAAAAAGGCAAAGAAGAAATGAAATCAAGCCAGGATGGATTTTAGGAAAAGAAAATAAGGGTTAATCTGACAGTGCTCCTGAGTACAATATTCTGACAGCAACATGAAAAGACTTTGGCCAGTTCCTCTGGTGGCCTTAGGAGACATCCAGGAGGGTTCCAGGTCTGGGAGAAGATGTCAGAGGACCAGGGCTGATCAGGCACCTCATTACTGAGCCCCAGAATCACAAACAAATTGGGGAAAACATCATAAACAACAACTATTAAAAACAACCCTGGCAAGGAGTGGGATTTAAATAATATTATCCAGCATTTAAAGCAAAATGCCAGCAGTAGGAACTCATTAGGCTCTGTATGGGGAACAGCAGCAAAATCACTGCTGCAGCTCCAGCCATGCTGGGCTTGTCAACAGAAACGGGGCCACCCTGGGCTCTGGGGCCACCGGGAGGGGCACTCAGAGCTTTGGTTCCTCTGCCCCGTTAATCTCATTAACCTCGTATTTACTCTGTTGTTGGTAATTACTCAGAACGTTAATAGGCACAATTTATGCATATTATTTACTGAATGTTACAAATCTCTTTAGCTCAGTGTATGAACAGGGGCTGGAACGAGCCAGTGCTCTAAGTGCTGTGGAAAAATAGAAGGAGAGAAATGGGAAATAATTTAAAAATTTAAAAAATCTTTTTAAGCACTTGTTACAAATTTCTTCAATATCTTTGGTTTCTTCTTGCAAGATAACCGATCAATTCAGATAAATACATAAAATTCATCAATTTTACTAATTCTATAATACCATTCCAACAAGGAAAAACACACTAAACCAAAAACACCCAAGAAAATACTTATTTCCTCCTGTTAAGCTGAAGCCCACGAAACAACTATTCCAGCCATGATACAAATTACTGTTAACGATATTCCAGGTGGGAAAAACAGATGCAGTTTAAGAAAACTGTTATTGCTGTTAAAGAACTCCATAGGTTTTACAGACACAGTCTGTTACACCTTGAAAAATGGAACTTTCACTGACCATCTGTTCCTAGCAGAGAACACCCAGCAAATCTGGCTTTGGCCAGAAAGCCCAGCTCAAAGTCAACATGCCATGAGTAAGGGACATCCCAGAGCTCAATGTGCAGCCAAGATCAGATGTCAGGGGGACAGTGTGGATGGAGATCACCCAAATGTAACCACTTAAAACAAGGAAACCACTGCAAGAGCAGAAGAGATCATCCAGAGGTGAATTTGTGCAAGAGCAAAGCCCACAGCATCCCTACACCCCCATTCCAGCAATGAGCTGAAAGGATATGGAGAAAACCAACCAAAATCAAAGAAAAAAAAATAAATGAGAAGGATTGTCAAGGAAAGAAAACAGCAAAAATTACCTGACCCACAATTTTATTCTGCTCTGTTGTGGAGCCACTTGTTGGGAACTTGGCAGCAATAACCCGATGGAGCCAAGGCCCAGCTCAGCAGTCTTGTTCCTGTTCAGATAAAAGGGGGGAAAAAAGAAAATCAGATGTGAAAAGCACAAACAGGCTTTTATCTGCTCTGTTCCCCTCAGCCTGAAGCTCAGGGATTCCCAAGACTGAGGTTTTAGCTGTATCTTTAGATTCAACTGGGAGTTTTCACACCCTGTGAATTTGTTAAACATATCCATATATTAGGCAAGCTTTGCTTTTGGCCTACACAATTTCTGTTGACAATGGAACACACACCCAAAAAAAAAAGGAAATAAAAGAACACTTCTTCCCTTTCCTTTCAGGGTGCAAACATTAGTGAAACACAGCAAGCAATGTTCATTTTCTGTAATTTGTGATTTCACATTATTGTCATTTCCCCGTTTAGCAATGTCGCATTTTATAGTCAGCATTAGCCAGTTAAAGCAGATCTGGTTTGAGTACATTTCTACTACATTTTTACTACATTTTCTACACAAAGAAAGCCCATGTAAATATAGGGACTGCTGAGAGAGAACCACACAGCTGAGACAACCAAGTGGATCCAGCACTGGACTTTCGAACATTTTCAGGGATGGTGATTCCACCACTTCCCTGGGCACTCTGTCTGATGCTTGACCACACTTTCAGTGAGGAAATTTTTCTTATATCAAATCAAATCTCCCCTGGCGCAACTTGAGGCCATTTCCTCTCTTCACGAATAGCATCCATAAGGATGCAAAAACTCAGGTAACTCTGGTGACATCATAAACTCATTTCCCACACACACTTCCACAACTGTCTGTGGTTTTTTTTTTTCCGATTTGGAAACTAGTGGTCCAGAAGGAATTTAAAACACTTTTAATGAAGTTTATTATGCTTTAATATAAAATAAAAGAAAGAAGAAATAGAATGGCTCAGGCAGGTCAGGTAGACAAACTTAGGCAGTGGGCAAAGTAAGGAAATAAAAATATTACAGAATTTTTACAGCAATTATTCATCAAAGAAAATTTGGGGTGTTTTTGTTGTTGTTGTTGTTGTTGTTGTTGTTTTAATGAAAATGCTGATATTTTGGGCTTGTTTTAAGCAGGAGGAGCATCACCACACAGAAGACAGCCTACCAGACCAACCATTAAAGCCTAATCTCTCCTTATGATGGGATGGTGGAGAAAGTCAAATCACATGGGATGACACCAGGGCCAAAGAGAGCAACAAAGGATGCCAAAGGAGCTCCTGCCTTGAGTTATTCTACCTTTAGAAAAAACATCCAATTACCCTTTCCTCCTCTTTGATTACACAATCGACTTCAGCACCCTCAAAAGCCAACATCTCCAAAACATGGGGGAAAATAATGATTAAGAGCCTTTAAGTTAAAGTACAGCACTCAGAACCAGTTTTCAAAGACAGGGTAAATAAAGAAGACCTTTAATTTTCAAGATGTTGCTCAGCAGCACCTTGTCATGCCACATCACACAACACTTCTTCCTTGTTATTTCTCTGGCCAAAGGTCAAAATTCCTCTTCTCAAGGGACAAGCCTTCGTTTAAGAAGAGTGGTGAAACTTTTACATCCAACTAATTTAGGAACAATCCACATCTCCATCCTGGAGATCCTCTTAAATATGATTTATTGCCATTTAAGGTGGGAAGAAAAAATGACAAAATTTGTCTGAAATCGAGGTAGCCCTGCTCCCAGTGAAAACAGATCTACTTCTCCAGCACAGAGAGTACAGCACTGAAATCTCAGGATGTTGATGGCTGCTAAGGTAGGAGTTTTTATCACCCTCATGTAGCCTTGGGATAACCATTTTTAAACTGCCTGTACAAGCAAAAAGGCAGTAGTCATTTCAATTTTTAAGCCATGGCACATCCCATCCTGCCAAGTGGGGATTCAGGTCCTTAAGCGTAGAAACCTGGTGGTCCAATTTCCCAGAAATATCATTATGCCCATCTCCCAGAGCCCCCAAGGCAGCCCTAGGAGGATGAAAATTGAAAAGATCAAAAAGACCACATGAGACTTCTTGCCCATCCATCTTCTCCTTATCTCATCCTCCCTCCAGTTCCATCCCCCAAATTGATCTTTTCTTCTCCAATTCAATCTTCTTCTGGTGGTTTATCCACAGCAGGGCCTCTCCTTTGAGTCTCTCTTGCAGAATGAAAGAGGGACATGATCCTTGGGTGGCATCCACTGGGACAACTCCATTACAGGGAGGAATTAATGACAACTCTGCCCACCTGCAGGTTTTTTGGGGTTTTTTTAAGCCATCGTGTATGTAACTCATGATGTCAGTACAGGAATATCACACTAAGGCTCTGGAAAGTAAGGGGCGGGTTTTCCTCGTTTCTATGGTTATGAGCAATTTTAATGACCAACCTAAATAAAAAGGCTGGAAGAGAGAGAAAGTAGGAAGGAGTGAGGTGGGCGTTTAATTTTGATTGACAAGACAGAGCAGAACTAGTTAAGATCTGTCAAACGCTTGCTGAGGATCACAAATCCTCAGCACATTCTACAGCAGACAGAATTAGTCTAAATGCACAGCTTTACAAAAATATTTCTTATCTGCTGAGATCAGAGTTCAGCATTTCAGTTGCCCCACAGAAAGCAGCTGATGTCGTAACTACCAAAGGAACTAAGGTAGGGCCAGAAAAAAATACGTGTATATTTTAATTATTTGTATTTAATTTTTAAGTATTAACATCTACAATGTCTTAATATGTCTTATTTTTTTTGTCTGGCCTATATATATAAAAAAAATATTTATATCAAATGACAGCACTCTCAAGATTATTAACTATCAAAACAACAATTTTAAAGGTATTATCAAAGGTACCACTTTGGAATCACATCTGCATTCCATGAAATGTTGTATAAATAAAGACGACAGAGATAATTCCTGCAATAAAGACCTTAAAAAAGGAGACTGAACGCAGAAGGAGTTGAACACAGATTTGATGGGAAATTTCAGGAAACACAATCTGGAAAGACAAAAACACTGGCATGACAGTCAGCTGTGACGTTCCCTGAAGATACACCACCAAAAAACAACCTTCGTGGAAAATGAAGAACATTCCTACAAATGAAATCGTCAAGAAGGAAGAAGAATGGAGAGGTGGAGGCTTGGAGCATTTCAAAGTCAGGAGCAAAGTTCTGTGACCTTGGAGTGAAGAATCAGTACCTCAGCAGGGCACAAGGCAGCATGAGAAGACTAAACCAGCATCTGGAGTTTAAGGCCAGGGAGAAGCAGGAGGCACCAAAGGACAAACACAAAGAAGATTCAAGATGTGCCTGAACCAAACTTGAAAGATGATTTTCTTGCACTCACTTGGCTCTGTTGGGATGCAAGCAGGACACAGTGATCTTCACAGGGCTACACACCCATGAGCTTTGCTATTTTATCAAATGATGTTAGAATTTTAAGGAGAAAAAAACTCGTCAAGAGAGGATGAGGTTACAAGAGAGGGAAGTCAACAGCTCCTGAGACGCCTGCCAACAGGATCTGCACTTAAAGCATGCAGTTTTGGCAGAGAACATTCTCAAAATCTGATATTTAAAAGTCTCATGGTGTTGGAACGTGTAATTAAAGTATAAGGATACAAGTGAACTAGGATCTGATCAACACAAACTTGTATCAAAGTCAGAATGTGTTCCCACAGAGTCTCAGCCACCTGGTTCTTCCATGCTTCATTCAAAGAGAGAAAAATTAGCTACCGACTACTTTTTATTCCCACTCAAAATCATCCCTCTCCAGCCTCTAAAAGGGATGGATTTGTAACAATCTCCAAGAATTAAAAAATTCCAAACAAATCCCCAAACTAACATGTTGTTTAATGTAATGCCAGGTCCCAATTTTAAACACCATATTTGTTGTGATATGAACTTTTCCTTCACCTATCAATGCCCAGGCATAGGGTGAAGAAAACAAAGAATAATGAAAATACCTACAGTTTCATTCTTGCTCCTCAGGAAGTGGAATAAATGAAAGAATTAAAATCCTTCATTGAGAAAAGCCCTGAGGACAGGAAGGACTTGGGGTGGATGGGAAGCTTGAAGTGACATTATAAACGACAATGTGGCTCCTCCATCCCTGGAAGTGTCCAAAGCCAGGTTGGACAGGGCTTGGAGAAACCTGGTCCACTGGAAAGTGTCCCTGTCCATGGCAGAGGGTCAGAACGAGATGATCTTTCAGATCCCTTTCCAACTTAAACCGTCCAAATATTCAAAATTCAAAAATTCAAATATGAATTTACTGGTGTTTCCTTCCCAGTAGTGCCAACATGAACTCAATAACCAAGAAAATTTTAAAAAAACCCAACAAAAATTCATATTGGATCTGATTTCCTACTGAAGGTTTCCAACAGCCAAGCTGTCCATCACCAAGTTGAAGAGAAAAGTAAAAGTAGTGTGGAATCAGCTGGCACAAGCTCATTTTTTTAACCAGGTAATGCCTCAAAACCTCCCAAACCAACTCTGCCGCCATCAGTGCCACCTCTTCCTTGGACAGTGCCCAGGAACTACTCGCAAATGAAATCCAACCGAATTTATTGCTTGTGCAAGCCTGGAAATTTCAGTTACAGAGGTGACGTGACATTTTGTTTCGCCAATGCTAATCTAATACCTTTTTAAAGGTGCATACGTTTCACCCTGTTGGCTTCCAACACTGAATTACCAGCTCTGCTAAGCTTCAGAATAGATGAGACGAGCTTGGCCTCCAGGCGAAATCCCTTTGCTGTAATCTTTATTCAAAACACACCGCGCCGGAGCCTTGCATGCATTGCCAAAAATCGCCTTGAGGTTTGCTCTTAAGATGGCAATTTGCATATCAACATTTTGCTGCAGAGCTTACCCAATGTCCCCGCTATTATTTTAATACTCTGCTGTGGGCGGCCCCCTGAGCAGCTCACAGAAGTGCAGGCTAAAAATATTCCTGCCTTCCCCACCGGCTCCACACATGACCACAGCGAGCGCCGGCTCGGATGCAAAACCGGCAGCGATGGCATCCACCCGCCTCTCCAGGAGGATGTGCAGGCTCCAAGGTGTTCAAAAAAACATGGCAAGGAGGAGGAAAGTAGCTCTGCATGGATGGAGGAAAAATGCCCAGGTGCTGGAGGAGGAGAAGAGGAGAAAGAGCTGGTTTTACAAGGGAAGCAGGAGAGGTTTATCCGCGTGCGAGACATTCTTGGGAAAACACATTGAGAGGTAATAAAGCAGGTGAGGGAGGCAGCGGCTGGGATATGAATTTCAGATGATGCTGAACAGAGGAAGGGAAAGAATTCTCAAGCACAGAACAGGGCAGACACGAGCAAAGCCTGATTCATGCCCCAGAAGGGAGATCCCAATCCCGCTGGCAGCACCATGTTGACGACAGCGCACGGAAAAACATGGATTGCAGGTTTTTCTCCTTTCCCTCCTCCCCTTCACTCAGCAAACCCCAGGCTCAGAGGTTGTAATTATTTCTGGCAAGGTGTAAACAGGTCTGGGAAATGAAAGGGAAAACTGGAGAACTGGAGCTATTTATGAGATGTCACGCAGGGAATCAGCATCGAAGCCTGGCTACCAAATCAGCGAGTGCAAGGTCACCCTGGTGTGCTCAGGAGAACAACTTTGCAAAGCGGTTTGCAGCCAGCCAGGAAAAATAACCAGGCTCTGTCTGCCCCGTATGGTGAGTCAATGGAAACAGAGGGTGGAGAACCACCAGAAGACACTGGTCCAGCCAACACCAAGGGATTTACCATGATGCTGGAAGGCTTTGAGGTGATGTTCATCGAGACGACATCCACTCATGACAACCGACTGCCTCTCTGGGGTGTGGGAGAGGAGCAGGGAGGACATAAAGTCCATAAGTCTCCATCAACCAAAATTTTTGAAGAGGAAAGCAGCCAAGGGACTCATCTGCCTGGAACTGTTCCATGCCAGATTGGATGAGTTTGGTCAAGTGAAAGGTGTCCCTGCCCACAGCAGGGGGATTGGATCAAGATGATTTGGAATGTCCCTGCCAACCCAGACCCTCCTATGATCTGCATGTAAATGACCAGTGGAGACCACTCATCCCCTTATCCTTCAGGCCCCTACTTGGTTCCAAGGAATTGGATTATTGCCCCAAGCCAGGAAGAACCACAAATTTTGAAAAGCAATTTATTTTCTGCTGCTGGAAAAAAGCAGCAAAAGCCAAACCGTCCCAGCAGGAGGATCTCACACCCTGATGGGGCTGAAGCAGCCAGCAGCATCTCAAGCCCACAAAGCAGACAAGGAGGAAAATTCAAAAGCTCTTTTTGGGCTCACCAAGAAGGAAAGGAAAAGAGATGGTCAAATCCAAGAAGTACAGGCAGAGAGGTAATGAGTGCCTTGGGGATAGCAGGACCTCTAGACTATTTTCTGCACACACTCTATGTTCTGTGCTCAAGTGCCTCACAAACTGGATTAGGATGCACAACTCTGTTTCCAAGATTATACTTAAATTCTAATTAATTTTTAAAAGGATGGCAAGCACAGTTCAGCAGGAAAAGAACTGGCCTAAGAGAGAAAAGCACGCCTAAAGACTTCAGAGCCTGTGGGATATCTTTATATATGAAAAGAAGCAAAGGTACACTTGAATAATGTGCAAAGAAATAGAAATTTAAAAAAAGAAAATAAAAAAGTAAACCTTGGTTTATATGCACAGGGAAGAAGATCATGACAAATAATTTGCCAGTATTCCAGTAAGAGGGGAAAAAAAAAGCCCAACCCACCAGAATTCCAGTCTCATCACTGCCCTATGCTTGGGACACATGACACAAAACCAGAGAAGTTGTGGATGTCCCATCCCTAGAAGTGTTCAAGGCCGGGTTGGATAGGGTTTGGAACAACCTAGGATGGAAGATGTCCCTGCCCATGGCAGGGGTTTGGGAAGTAGGTCCCTTCCAACCCAAACCATTCTAGGATCCTATGAGACCTGCTTCAGCTCTGAAGATGATCAACAGGAAAATATCTGTAGTGAGACTCCCAGTTTGTTTTTTTCAAATTCAAAAGTGTCCTGTTTTACACAAATATTGCAATCCTGTCTACACCACTTGCCAAGACATCTATCCAAGGGGCCGGTTTGGGCACTTGGCTGGGACAGAATCCATCACAATTTTAGCAAAACAACTCATAGCTATGAAACCTCCCCGTGGTGCATGATCAGAAATTAGGAGAGCTTTGGAAAGCACATGGTTGTTCTCTAAAGCAGAAGTGTCAAAAAGCTTTGGACAGCATTTCTCAGGCTTCCACACCCACGTTTTGCCACCTAGTACCATCTTTGAGCACTTGCTGTTAGTGGAAGCTGAAGGTCCTTGACACTGAGAAACTTCTGACATGTAGTAGCCTCAACACAATTTAAGCACCACTATTTAAATTATTTGAGAATTTTACCATATTTATCATTACTAAAAGTAGATTTATTAAAATTACTTGATTTTTAATCATCACTGCAGCTCTGGATATATTTTAAAGCTATTTTAGAGCATGGGATGGTCTGTAAGAGGATAGGGAGAATCAGGAGGTTGGACAAACTTCCCTGATGAACAGCTCTGAGTATTCACCCTGGCCTCACCCTGCCCACATCAACCCCATAGCACCTTTGGCAGAGAAAAGACTAAAATTTTCAATTTTTTAAAACAAAAGCCAAAAAAACAGAACATAAAAGCAAACAACACCACATCCAGTATTATTACATATATTTGAATTACATATATATATATATGGTCTTATGCACTATATAATAGAAATTAGTTGTTAATTTAATAATAGTCATATATTTGTAAGCTTAATTTTTCATACTTTTTCACTGAGCATCCACAACCTGCAGCAGAATATTTGATGGACTGACATTAGGGTCACCCCAGCAGCAACGGGAACTTGGGTAAGGGAGCAGCTGGAGATTACCAGGCACACAACAGAAGACATCAATACATGTGGGGAAGGTAAATCACATCTCAAGCTATCTAACACTATGTCTAAACTTGTATAAATCAGGTATTTTAGAAATTAGGAGGGTCTCATGAGAGTCTAGAAAGCGAATAGTGTCACAAGGGATCACAAATCAATTGTTTTTGTGGAGAAAAATATAGTGAAAAGCTGTGTTAAGGTTTAGCTCTTGATTCAGTTTGCACAAAGGAAAATCTCAAGACCTGCAGCTTCCAACAAGGATTTCTGTCACATACAGGGTTATATGAAACAAAGTGTTACCCAGCCTCATCAACCTCCCCCACCTCCAGATACACAGCATCATTTTTATCTCTAAAATTAGAAGAACTTGGAGCATGGTGAACATCTCCCTGTTGGGACATGGGGTGCTGCAAAGCATTTGCTAATAATTCAGCTCAAAACTAATTGCAATTACCTACAGTGAGTTGCAACCACTGCTCCCTCTGATCCTGAACACTTCCCATCCCTGGAGTGTGCCCAGCCAGGTTGGATGGGGCTCTGAGCAGCCTGGGCTGGTGGAAGGTGTCCCTGTCCATGGCAGGGGGTTGGAATGAGATGATCCTGAAGGTCTCTTCCAACCCAAACCCTTCTATGATCCAATGAATCTAAAATCAAAGTGACTATTCCACAACTTGTAGACCCCGTGAGACATCATCCAAATCTTCCCTAAACAGCCCAAGAGGATTTTGTTCCTCTAAGACACCCCAAAACTGAGGCTCACAAGCTAGGCAGGCAGCACCATTGCATGAGGACTGTGGTCACAGTCATGAGATGTCCTGTGTCGGTAAATCGTAAAATCACAGAATGGCTTGGGTTGGAAGGGACCTTAAAAATCATCTCATTCCAAACCCCTGCCATGGGCAGGGACACTTTCCACTAGACCAGGTTACTCAGCTCCTTCAGCTTAAAGCCATTCCCCCTTGTTCTATGACAAAAAAATAAAGGAATTTCAAAGTGGGGGAAGAAAGATGAAATAAAAATAGCATTCCTGGTTGTGTATGGGATTTTTTACAAAGCAGCCATTAATAGCAAGTTTGGGAGTTCCCTCGTACCATATTTGAGTTTCTGGCATCTCACACAGCCAAGAAATGGGTTAATCCAAAAATCTGGGTCCTAACACCTCCAAATCTGCCTGGGTTTTCACATGTAGAAAAATAAAGGAGGCACCTCCCTCCTCCACGCAGAAGCATCACAAGAAGATTCATTGTAAATGGAAAAAAAAAAAAGCAACAGGTTTCAGCATGATCAAAGTCTCTCGTGGAAAAAAAATGTTTTATTTTACAGAAATAAGAACTATGGCAACAGCTCTGGAATAAAATCCTACAGCACGGCTGTCTCCTGCACTCCTTTACTCCATGCACCAGATGATGGAGGAGTCCTACAAGGGGAAAAAAAATACATGGCCAAGTTACTCAAGACTAGAATGACAATAAATGTACACAGAGAGGAGAAAGAGAACTAATAAAGTCCTCAATAACCTCAAAAAATCTTATTTTTGCAATGTCTGGCTTTGCAGCAGGGGGGACAGCAGAACAAGAACAAAACAAACGCTACACAATGAAGAGCATCAAACATTTTGCAGTTGTTTTCTGCTTTTATTTAAAGAAGAGAGGACAGAGAGAGCGAAGAAATCATCACCTAACTCAACATCTTTACTTCAAAAAAGGGATTTTACCAAAAAATCAAATAAAAACAGTAAATATAGGTATTGCAGCCAAGTTTGACTTCATTCAAGGAGAAGCTGGAAAATATTTTCCAGATTTTGCTTGCAGCATCCCAGCAGATGCTAACACACCTAAATGGCCCTGGGGAGAGTTTTCCCTCACATCATTTTTTCTGCATCCCAGAAAAAAAATTTCAGAAACACCTGCTGATACATCATTTCTTCTTATTTTTTTGGTACCAATCTTCAGGATATCTTTAAAAAGCAACTGATCATCAGTGCAATCTTTGCATTTCTAATGGACACACAAAAAGGAGATAAAAAGATAATCCATCCTGTCCCTTTTTTATTTTAGTTAAATGCTATTTTTTCCATCACCAGAAACACTGCAGAGATGTGCCCATGCACTGCAACAAAGAGATGGCACCTGCCTACTGAATTTCCTGACTAGTGACACTTTGAAGAAAGAGTTTTAAATAGAAACCTCCCTGCAAGTGTTAAATCAGATTAATTTAACTCTTAACGTTATTTTAATCTTAGACGCCACCATTTGCAAGGCAAGCAGAAAAAAGAAAAAAAAAAAAAAAAACAGGGAGTAGGATTCTTATCTTGACCATATTCTTTGACAAATACAGTGTATTATTAAAAACCACAAATAGCCTTTCTGACAGCAAAGTCCAGACACTTCTGGCTCTTTTGCAGTAGGAGAAGAGCACCAGTATTTTATGAAGCCTTCTGAGCACTCAGCATGGAGTGAAGGGCAGAGCCACTTTGAGGCCACATTTTGGATTTGCACGTGGCAAAAAGTGTTCTGCAAAATACAGTGCACCATGAGAGGTTGGTGATGCTGCTGAGGAGGTTTTGCAGCATTTGCCCTGCAAACACCATAGTGGATGTAGACTCTTATACTCCAGTTCTGAGTTAGACTCATGCTTAAATAGCTGGATTAAATTTAGACTGGATCATGTCACAGGAAAGAACACATATTGTGATGGTCTGGAATCATGGAATGGATTGGGCTGGAAGGGACAGTAAAGATCATCCAGTTCCAGCCCCCTTTCCAAGGGCAGGGACACCTTCCACTATCCCAGGTTGCTCCAAACCCCATCCAGCCTGGCCTTGAACATTTCCAGGGATGGGACAGCCACAGCTTCTCTGGAAAACTTGTGCCAAGGCATCCCCACCTTCACAATAAGGAATTTCTTTCTAATATTGAAGCTAAACCTGCTCTGTGAGTGGGAAGCCATTCCTTCCTGCTGGATCACTCCAGGCCCTTGTCCAAAGTCCCTCTCCAGCTCTCTTGGAGCCCCTTGAGGCACTGGAAGAGGATTTAAACCCTCCCAGGAGCCTTCTCTTCACCAGGCTGAACATCCCAGCTCTCCCAGCCGGGCTCCAGAGCAGAGCTCCATCCCTCTGATCACCTTGGTGCCTCCTCTGGACTTGCTCCAACAGCTCCATGTCCTTCCTGTGCTGGGGAACCCAGAGCTGGAGGCAGCTCTGGATGTGGGGTCTCACCTGAGAGGGGCAGAAAAGCCCTCTCAGCTGCTGCCCATCCTGCTCTGGATGAACACAGACCTCTCATGTCCAGCCTCTCATTCACCAGCACCCCCAAGTCCTTCTCCACAGGGTTGCCTTCAATCTGTTCAGCCCCAGCCCAGACACCAGAGGTCAAACTACACGGCCAACCATGCCCTGGGTGGAAAGATTCAGTCATCCATCCATCCATCCACTCAAAATCCATCCAACCATTCATCCATCCATCCATCCACCCAAAATCCATCCATCCACCCAAAATCCATCCATCCATCCTCACTGGGATCACACCTGCACACACAATTCCTTTCCAATGCAAGCAGCCTTTGCCATGACAATGATGACTCCAACCCTAAATAAAACAGAGGCTGCTCCTGCCCACCTAAAACCCTCAGATGTCACCAATTTCCAGTCCTCTGAAGCATCAGCAACCCTTGGAAGGTCCATAAAAACCCAAGTGAGAGCCACCCAGCTCACTGCACGAATAGGTGAACTGAAAAGAGGAGGATAATAAAGACGGGAAAATTAAATTAAAAGTTCTCAACTGTTCATTCCACTTTCATCGAGCAGAATGTGTTTATGGTACAAGCAGGGAAACGAAATTATTTTTATCTTGATATTATTTACCCTTTCACACTTGCTATTTAAATATTCCTGAAATCCCAGAAGAAGCAGCAATTCAAAATACCATTTTATATATATTTATAAGGAAAGGGAAGCACAAACTCATTCATTTTCAGCTTCTCTATTTTTTCCTTTTTTTTTTCCTTTTCAATTACATTTTAAGAGCTGTAATATCAATGTGCAAATTTATCAAGACACCAAATATTTATTTCTCCTCTGCTCCCAGTAAAGATTCTCCAGAGCCAGAGCAGGCAGAGAGACCTCATCACACCAGAGGGTTGTGTGATGAGGAGTAAATGATAAGAGGTTTAAAATATTTAAAATAAATAAATAAAGAGAGCTGTGAGAAAATGAATGGGGTTGCTTGCACAAGAGAGGATGGGAATAAAATATTTTAATATTGAAATCTCTGTTCTACCAGTCTCTTCAGCCAATCTCAACTAAGTAACTCAGAGAATCACAAAACACTTAGGGTTGCAAGGGGCCTTCAGGTTCATCCAATTCCAAACCCCTGCCATGGGCAGGGACACCTTCCCCTATCCCAGGCTGCTCAAAGTCACATCCAGTCTGGCCTTGAACATTTTCAGGGATGGGGCTTCTCTGGGAAACCTGGTTCATTGCCTCACCACCCTGTAACTCTTGCTTTAGACACAATAACAGGAGGAAACAGGGATGGAATTGGAATCAGAAGCCTGGATCAAGCACTGATCAGCCTCTCCCATGACCATCAAAGCTGCATTAGTGGTCAAGCTCATTTTTAGTTGCATTAATGAACAAAAGCAAACCAGGAAGGTGGGAGGCCTTGGAGAATGCAAGAAGGGTGATTTGTTGTGTGGATGACCACTGAAAAGTGGGAATCAGCACATTTAGAACCCTAGAAGTCCAGAAATCAGTCTGAGGATGAGAGGGGAAAGGATGCTGGAGCTGGCAAAGATGGCAGAGCAGGAAGGCAACAAAGGTCAGACAGCAATGCCCTGATGCATCAGGGATTCAAAAGCCTGAATTTGCATCAACACAAAGAAGAGGGATTTTCCAGAAAGGCATGGGGGATAGGACAAGGGAGAATGTCATTGAGCTAAATTAGGGTAGACTTAGATTGGACTTTAGAAAGAAATTCCTTACTGCCAGAGTGGTGAGGCCCTGGCACAGGTTGCCCAGAGAAGCTGTGGCTCCCTCATCCCTGGAAGTGTTCAAGGCCAGGTTGGATGGGGTTTGGAGCAACCTGGGACAGTGGAACATGTCCTTGTCCATGGCAGGGGGGTGGAACTGGATGGTGTTTAAGGTCCCTTCCAACCCAACCCATTCTATGATTAACACTCCTGAAAATACCCAGAGATGGAGATAAGATGGAAAAGGACATCACAGCTGGAGAAGACAGCAGAGCAGGAGAGCATCAAGGGGTCAGACAGCAGCTGGCCTGAGCCAGTGGTGATTTAAAGAGCAGAAACCCCTGCAGGGACACCTGGAGCACAGCAGAGCCCAGCAGGGCAGGACAGGGCACTGTATGCTCACATTAAAAAGGGAAAAACCAGCCTGGAAAAAGGGATAAATGCTTGATAAAGTATCAACCTTATTGCTAAACAAAGGAAAAAAAAAAAGGGTGGGGGAAAACCCTCGTATTTTAATCAACTCTTCCCACGCCACAGCGCACAGCTAGTAAAAATTTAGGATTCAGTCTGCTGAATCCTAAATCCTTTGTGCAGAACGAAGCACAAAGCAAAACTTGAGGCCACCACCCCACGCAACGATTTGCAGACAAACATCTCCTTGTTCCTGCAGCACTCCCAGACACAAGGATGCTCCTCAAGCTCCAAAATGTGACAGAAAACTTCAAATGCTAACAAGCAGAGGGGTCTGCAGGGCGTATTCAGCGTGCTGGTGGCAGAATGAAACGTGCTTTCAGCTTTCCAAACCCTCTGCTTTTTGATATGCACACAAAGACAGCGAGCACTTCCATGGGAACACGAGGTTTCCCCAGCAAAGTCCACTCCAGCGCCAGATGCCGGAGGTTAATTGTACCCCACAGCTCGGGGGAGCTTTTATTAAAAGCTTCAAACCACAAACACTTTTCCAAGTACAAAAGCAACCAAAAAAAAAAAGTTTCTGCAGTCAGCCAAGGACCACTGCAGAAAGCGGTGCTTTGTGCATTTAAAAGTGGATTTATTTCCTATCCCTCTACTTCCAAATCCATCCCACTCCCTCAAGCTTCTGAATTAGCCTGGAAGGGGGAAAAAAAATAATAAATAAACAAAGTGATGCCCTCTGTGAGGTTAAAATTGAGCCAAAATCTGGCAGGTAACAACCCAGGAGGAGTTCCCAATGTTGTCATTGTGCTGGAAAAAAAATAAACCGGGGTTTCTTTGTGAGCAGCTGTGGGACAGTGGCAAACTGGGTGCAGGGACATCCCATCCTCACCCAGTCACCGGTGACATGGGACACCAGCACCCTCACAGCCCTGGGCAAAGCCAGCCCTGTCCCCAAATCACTCATCACACACATAAAACGCTGTGCAACAGCAGCCACAGCCCCATTTTCACCCACAGTCCCTGTGCCAGCCTTGTCCCTATGTCACACAGCCCCCAGCTTGTGCCAGCCCAGCTCTGTCCCCATGTTACACTGTCCCCATATGACACACTGCCCCCTATGCCAGGCCAGTCCTGTCCCCATGTCACACTCCCCTGTGCTAGTCTTGTCCCTATGTCACACAGCCCCCCAGCTTGTGCCAGCCCAGGTCTGTCCCCGTGTTACACTGTCCCCTGTGCCAGCCCAGCTCTGTCCCCATGTTACACTGTCCCCATATGACACACTGCCCCCTGTGCCAGGCCAGTCCTGTCCCCATGTCACAGCCCCCTGTGCTAGCCCTGTCCCCATGTCACACCCCCCTGTGCTAGCCCTGTCCCCGTGTCACACACATACCCTCTGTGCCAGCCCTGTCCCCATGTCACACACATACCCTCTGTGCCAGGCCCATGTCCCCATGTCACACACATACCCTCTGTGCCAGCCCTGTCCCCATGTCACACACATACCCTCTGTGCCAGCCCTGTCCCCGTGTCACACACGTACCCTCTGTGCCAGGCCCATGTCACCATGTCACACAGCCCCTGTGCCAGGCCAGCCCTGTGCCCAAGCCACACACACACACACAACTATCCCCTTGTCACACACAGCCAGGCCAGCCCTATCCCCAAATCACACAGACACACTTGTCCCTATGTCCCACACACGCGAAGTGCCAGGCCATCCCTGTCCCCATGTCGCACACCCATACACAGTGCCAGGCCATCCCTGTCCCCATGTCACACACACACACACCTGTCCCCGTGCCACACGAAGCCCCAGTGCCAGGCCAGCGCCATCTCCGTGTCCCACAGCCCCAGTGCCGTCCCTGTCCCCCCGTTCCCAGCCCGTGTCACCCCCCTGTCCTCACGGCGGGACCGGCGCGCGCCCCTCACCTGCCGCCGCGCGCCCGTCACCGCCGGTACCCAAACATCACGTGACCTCCGCGGCCCCGCCCACCGCGACCACGTGTCCTGCCCTTCCCCCCATCTTTGTAGTCCTCACCCCGCAGGTGCCGCCGGCTGCACCCCCCATTTGGACTACAACTCCCAGAGTGCATCGCGAGGCGGCGTCCCGTCCCCTTCACCCGGCAACCAATCGGCGGAGGGGACGGCCCGAGGGGGCCACGCCCACCTCCCCTCAGCGCCTCCCTGCTCAGGGCGCGGCCCGGGGCCGCCCCTCAGGAGCCGCTCCCGGGGATGTTCCCTGTCCCACGCCCTCCTGCTCCTCATCTTCCCCCTCCTCGCATTCCACCTGCTCGGGAGGGAACCCCAGGAGCGCCTGAGGGAGCTGGGGGTGTTTATTCTGTAGAAAGGGGTCTCAGGGGACACCTCATCACTCTACAACTCCCTGACAGGAGGGTGTAGGCAGGTGAGGAGTTGGTCCCTTCTCCCCAATGACAAGAGATAGCGCAAAAGGAAACGGCCTCAAGTTGTGCAAAGGGAGATTCAAGTTGAATTATAGGAAAAATTCTTCACTGGAAGGCCGCTCAAGCATTGTAAAGGGCAAGCAGTGGGTTCACCTTTCCCTGGAAATGGCCAAATCAGGAGTAGATGTGGCACTTGGGGACAGGGTTTAGCGGTGGGTTTGGCAGTACTGGGTGAATGGTTGGACCCAGTGATCTTTAGGTCTTTTCCAGCCTTAATGACTCCATGATTCTCTGACAGGTCTGTGCCCTCCTTCGTGCCCAGGGCACTGCTCACAGAAATAAATGAATAAACCCCACCAACTACTGCTACTAAAGCCACTAATTCTCTCCAAAACAGCGCAAACTGCAGCCCGAGACTGGAGGTTCACCCAGCCGAAGTGCTTTGACAGAGCAGTCAGGAGTACAACTGTACCTGCGAGGAGTTTGCTTTTTATTTGCCAAATGACAGCAGCTTTACGTGGTGGCTGGCTTGCAAAAGGAGTTATAAAGAGGATTTTCTTGATAGAGCCTTTAACCAACAATTCATTTTAACAAGGGACTGACAAGCCAGCTGCCTGTTCAGAAATGGAGTTCTGCACCAGTAGCCCTGCTAAAAAAAGCTTTAAAAGGGCTGAGGGGCCACCTGAGCCTCCATAAACCTCAGGGTTTTACAGCACCGAACTGCTATCGGAGCAGTTTCCTCCATCTTTTGCTGCATTGATAATCATTTATTTCTGTGGATTCTGAGGAAAATCCCTTGGGAGAAGGGACGTAAAAATATACTGATAACAAAATACAGCTGTCTGCTTGATGTCTGCAAAATCCTCTGACTACAGTTACATGTGCACTGCCCTGTGTCTTGCTGGGTGGTTTGGTTATTTTTTTAGGGGAGGAAGAGTGAGTTAATCCTGCAAGAAGCATAGATTACATTTCAAAAACCACTGTGAAAATTTTGCAGTAATTTTCAGTACAAATCATATTTACCTCCAGCATGAGCCTCATGAAAGTAAATAAGAAAAGAAATATATAAACACGTGCCAATATAAAACAGCCCAAGTATTCCAAGGGACAGCAATCATAAAAATTACAGTGGGATAAATCTCATATGAGTGCTTTGGTTTGCAGGCTGCATCTTGCTGGTTTTGCATTTTGGAGCTGGAGAAATACTGCTTAATCAATAAGTGTGTTATTCATACAATAATAATGCTGCACATTCTCTTGGGACATTTTTCTTCTGAGGAATTTGTGCTGTTGCAAACCTTCTCACTGTGTGTAGCAGGGCTGGTCCTTGTTATTAACAGCTGCTTATTGATCTGTAACAGCTTTTAGAAAGACTGAGGGTGGGTTTTTGGCACGGTGTGGAAGTCAGGTCTTTTACATAAGCAAGGCAAGGCATTGTGCATCATTAAGATGTTGCTTTCTCTAAATTTAGGGGAAAAAACCCAAATAATTAACAGCTTTGTTCCATCCCACAGTGATAACATCTATAAATCTGAAAAATATACAGTCAACTGTATGGGAACTAAAAGCTCCAGGGGCCAAAATTTTATTAAAACAGCTTAATCTTCATGTTTCTCATCTCTGAGTGGGAGGAAGTTGCCTGTTTGCCAGATGCTGTGTGGCGTTTTTCAAGGTGGAAGCAGCGATTTCATTCCACATGAACAAAAGTCCTGGAGGCCAGACCCGTGTGCCTGGAGGGGTTTGAAAAATGTGACTTGGGGGTGAAGTTGTCAGTGGGTTTCTGCTCTGGAAAACTGCCCCAGTTCCTCTGTGATGATGAAATGGAGGATGTCCAATGGAATTTGGATAAACTCAGCTGTGATGGTTTCACCTCATCCCTGCTGGGATGATTACCCACTTAGGCTGGCTGTGTCTTCAGGGAATGTCTTCCACTCCTCACAGGTTTCTTTTGTGAATCATCTTAAATCATAACTTCTTAATAGCTGGGCTATTGAAGTGTTTATGAAAGGTAATCCAATTGTCTTCTTGGTTACTTTTTCCCTGAGATGTGTGGCTTTGATGTAACAATTTGTATTACACCCTATTATATCCTTACAAATAATCAGTGGGGTTTCATTCCTATGCTACAGGACTTTTCTACAAAGCAGGGGAACCCAGACAAATAACTTGCATTAAATAAAGTGGGGGTTTTAGGTTGTAATTTGGATTATGTTCTTAACATCAGGTATATAATCTAAGGTGTTATTTACTTCTGTCCTGATTTGGATTGACTGAAATGTCAATAAATCCAGGAAGAGTGAGGTAACTAAAAAATAAGTCACAAGAAAGTGTCAGTGAGTGCCTAATTTATCCCATCAGGACACAGATGTAAACATGGCAGCAAAACCATCAGGGAAAAAAAAGAGCAACTTATCATTGCAGCCATGTGAAGGAGAAAGCCTGGATATTTGTCCAGAGTATGTACAAATAAATTTCTCCAGATTTTCAAATGTTCTAGGAATTATTGGTTTAGGATAGTTTTACTTTTGTGCTTCAAGAGTCTCCACTCTCCACTTTAAAAACAAACAAACAAAAAACAACAAAGTCTCCAAAACAGCAACAAAAACCAACTCAAACAAACCCCACACAACTTCTTTTCATAAGTTTTTTTTTTTTGTTTGTTTGATCCAGTTTTTGGTTTTTTGTTTTTTTTTTCAGATTTAAATAAATTATTCCCCTCTTTCCTTCCCAGATTCCTACCTTCTTTTACTATTTTTTCCTTGTTTTTTTTCAATTATTAGGCTGGGCTTGTGGCTTTCCTGAAGACTGCTGAAAAAATAAAGCTGTTTTTTTTAGCAGTACTCAAATTTTCAACACTGAATTAATTGGCCAATCAGACAGTTAGAAAAGCACTTTTTTTCTTTGATAAAAATGCTGTTTTCCACTCAAATGCCTTACACACCAAACCACTCAACCTCAAGGAGCACAGCAACAAACACAAGTCGGCCTGAATGCTTCACCAAAGCAAGGCTGACTCTTATTTCCTATTTCCAGACATTCATCCAGTGGCCTAAGATTCCCTGCAAACAGCACAGCTCAGAGAGCTTATCACAGCACATCCGTATGTTGCTACCTGTGAGCAATTTAATAAAAAAGATATTATAGCAACAATAAAAGGAGTCTGGAAAAAGCCAGCTAATCCCTGAACAACCTTATTTCAGTCTATTTAAAGTCCAAGAGAGACTTGAATTCCAGGACTGAGCAAAATCTGGCATAAAACAGATGTTTTCATCAAGTACTGCAGTGGCAGCAATACCTGTCCCATGTTAGTGCCTACCTGGCAGGTCTGGTACGTCACAAGGAGGAATCACGAGCCATAAAGAAATGATTTTCAATACTTTATGTATTCCTGCATCAGTTACATCTGGTTATGGCTGCAATAGCTGTGGATTTTAGTGGCATTTCGCCTGGATTTATCTGAGCATTGCTACATTTGACCCTTCCTTTTCTGGAGACATCTGACTGCGTCTGAATTAGGAGAATAAAAGCCACGAGCCAATATAAAAAACTTTGTCTCAGAGGCAGTAACGAGTCAATCACCTCATCAATAAAGCATGTCCAATACTCTCAGTAATCCCAGTGATCAGTTTTGCTTATGGAAGCTGCAGATATTAAATCGAGCTCGGAGCAGGGATGACAAGTGGCCATTGAAAGTGATGTTGACAGAGCTAAAGGAGCCCACGCTGGGAGCAACAGATGTAACACAACGGTGAGGGAACAGGGCTAAACCGGGCTGGTGGCGAGGAAAACTCAGAGGTCAGAACAAATCCCTCACTCCACTTAACTCTGTGACAAAACACCGCTGATCTTCCGCTCGGTTCAGCAGGGCTGCACCTGGATAATCAGGAGGAAAAATTGGAGGGCGCAGAGGAGCTGTGGCCCAGGAGCTGCAGGCACGAAGGAAAGCACTGCAAAGAGTGAATGGAGGGAGATTTCAGCTCTGAAAATCTTAGTGCCTCCTCCTTCCTTATGTTAATTCTTCCCCAAGGCTGGGTTGGATTTGGCTTTGAGCAACCTGGTCTAGTGGAAGGTGTCCCTGCCCATGGCAGAGGGGGTGGAATGGGATAATCTTAATGTCCCTTCCAACCCAAACCATTCTGGGTCATCTGAAGGCATCAAAGTATCCAGAGCATAACTGAAAACCTCCTTTTTGTGTTGCACTTGTGAAATAATGAGCCTGGAAAAGGAATCTCTGGAATATAAATGGGTGTATGGGAAAATAAGAAAATGGGGAGAAATATAAAAAATAGAAAATAAGAAAAAACATCTGGATTTAAAACATCTAATTCTGGTTTAATTAATCACCTGGTTTTAAGGCTGAATTCTCTCTACCAGAATCAAGCCTCTATTTGATTACTGTTTTTAAAGCTGCAGTCACTACCATTCATTAGTTCTGCCTCTGCTCACATCCAGTTAATAGTTTTTTTTCCCCCAAATTACACATTTTCAAAGGTAAAAGGTTTTCTACACATTTTTATTACATAAAGTGGCACTTAAGGACATGGTTTTGTGATGGACTTGCCAATGCTGGCTCCATGCTTGGACTCGATGATCATGGAGGTCTTTTCCAACCTTAATGATTCTGTGATTTTATGATTCTATACATCTTTCACAACAGATTATGACTGTGCAAACTGCAAATGCCACTGCAGAATCATTTTTAAATAGTAACACTGGTCTGAGACATGGGAGAAAATCTTCCATTTCCTAAAGAAAATTTTAAAAATGCCCAGAGACAAAAACAAAATTTTGGAGATTCAGTGCCAAAAGCAAAAGTGTTTTTTCTGGTATTTATAGAAACTGAGCAAAATTTATGTTGAAGTTTCTGTCCACACTATAAGACAGTGAGAGAAAGTCAAAAACAACAACAAGAAAGATTTAAGATCTAGACAATGTAATTGTGGACAGAGATTGAAAGAGATGAGCTTGGTTAATCTAGAAAACTGAAGATCTGGGGAAATGGGAATAACTTCTCTGATACATGAAGCCTTGCTGAAAAAAGAAACAGAAAAATTCTTCTCCATGCCCACTGAGGATAGGTCAAGAAGCCATTGGCTTAATTTGGCTTGAATTGCTGGGAGAAGATTTAATTTAGATATGAAAAGCCACTATGTAGTATTAAGGTTTGTAAAGCACTTGTACAAACTACCTGGGAAGGCATACCTGGGAATTTTAGATGCTGGAAGTTTGTAAAACCAGATTGAATCACAAATCATCAGTGGAAGTGTGATGGTTGAGATGATCTGGGGATGGACCAGTCTCCTGAAGCCTCTGTATTGTGTAGGGCAATCTATTCTGTTGGACATTCAATTCCCTCTTCAGTGGGAAGGTTTGGATAGATT
This sequence comes from Catharus ustulatus, assembly GCF_009819885.2. Taxonomy (NCBI): domain Eukaryota; kingdom Metazoa; phylum Chordata; class Aves; order Passeriformes; family Turdidae; genus Catharus; species Catharus ustulatus. Next base: position 161,840,486 of record NC_046221.1, read on the forward strand.
AAGCCCATAAGAAATTCCAGTTTAAAATAGACACTTTTTTAAAAATCAGTGTTCTTTTTAGACATACATTTGACCCATCTTCTTCCTTCACCAAAAGTGGGTGCCAGAAGAGCACAGGGGAGATTCTTATGAGCCCTCTGCCAGTCTCCAACTCCTTTCAGTTCCAAGATTTCCCAGCCCTGTTGTACTCGTTGCTGATTCCTTCCTCCAGCTCCCACCCGGATTTAAGCCCATAAAAATGTCAATTTATATTTTTCATGACTGACATCTGCTCCATGAAGAACCTTCTTTGTTTTATTCTAATTCCCATTACCTTCATTTCAAGACATGAGTGCTTGCACTAGCACTAGAAGAAACCAAATTGTTGCTCCCACCCTTTGTTTCCTGCCTTTAAAATATTATTTATATCACTCAAGACCAGATAAGAGGATGATCTTATCCCAAGGCTGCTTATTTCCTTTAAATACCTTTTGTTAAATATTTTTCTTTTTTGATCCAAAATAATTTTATTTCCTCAGATATTGACACCCTATTAACCCATTAAAACAACTCAAAAATTCTTTAAAGCAGCAATTAATCAGAAGTGAAACCTTTTTTGCCTTCCTTCATCAAAGTTTCAGATAATTTGTCTGGTTCAGATGTCAGGTTTAAAGTTTGCAGTTCCCTGGATCTGTCCTGGATCCTCTCCAGTCTTCACATAGCAGGGACACTTTAAGTGAAACATTGCACATTGTTGTTAATAATTCAGATATTTAATTTTTTATTTGCTCTAAAACTCTTGGGTAAATATATCCAGTCCTGCTGTTTTGTCTGTGGTTATTCTGTCTTTTTAATCCAAACTTTTTCTTTTTTTTTTTTTTCAGGCAGGCTTTTTCCTGAATCCTCTCAAAGCAGGTCTGGGATGTTTATCATCCCTGTTTCTTCCATATTTCTTTCTAAATTCTAAAATCAGTTTTACCCTCCTACTCAACTACACTCACTCAATTTTTTTCTCCAGAGCAAACCAGCAGCACACCTGGGCTTGTTTCCTTCTTAACACCCTGACAGTACTTTCAACATCTGTAAGGATTTAACTCCTTTAACTTCCCTTTTTAACTTTTCTTTAAGAGCTTTTTTCTACTCAGTCCTGCTGCTGGCTTTGAACAGAGCTTTTGTGGATGCTCAGCTCCTTTTCTCCCATTGGGATGTTGATGCAAGGTCCATCATGGAATTTGCTGCAGGATGCTGACTTCATGATGAAATTTTGAACTAAATTTTTATAGCAGCCCAGGGGTTGCATATCTTCTTCTGGGATCAGTCACCAGCTGCTGCTTCAGACACAGATGTGACCTTTGCTCAGTCTCTGTGGGGGGAACTGAAATCACCCAGAATGCTGGTGGATGAGAAGCCATGTCCTGGATTGCAGAAGAAGTGTGGCTGGTGTGTCAACAGATGGGATTCTGCTCTATTCCCTGCTCTACCCTACCTGGACTTCTGTGTCCAGCTCTTGGGACCCTGAGATGAGAAGGATGAGGACCTGTTAGAACGAGTCCAGAGGAGGAGATGAAGATGCCCAAAGAACTGGAACACCTCTGCTGTAGAGAGAGTTGGGATTGTTCAGCCCCACTGAGCAAAAAAACCTCTGATGAGACCTTAGAGCCCTAAAGGGAATTCACAGGAAAGATTTTTACCAGGGCCAATTGTGATAGAATCTTTTAAACTAAAAGACTAAGCATTTAGACTGGATTTTTGGAAGAAATTCTTCCCATTAAGGTGGGGAGGCCCTGGCACAAGTCGTCCAGAGCAGCTGTGGCTACCCCATCCCTAAAAGTGTCCAAGGCCGGGTTGGATGGGATTGGAGCAACCTGGGATAGTAGAAGATAGTCCCTGCCCATGGGAAAAGGGTTGAATAAGATTATCTTTACTGTCCCATGCAACCCAATCCATTCTATGATTTCATGATTCCACTTCCAGCCATTCCTACCTTTTTTGGTTTCTTGAGATCAGTCAGTACCTCTGTACAGGTGTGTAGGAAGGTCTAGTGGCCCAAAGGTGTCCTGTTCCATCTTGGCCTGGAGTTTTAGTTCTTAGAGATTTTTGTTGATATGTTTTCCTCTCTTCTGACAGCATCTGGCTTATTAGATACAGTGTCCCTTTGATTGTTTTCCCTCCACCAAGGTTTTGATCTGTGTGTTTCCATCTCCTCATTCAGGCTCAGAAAGGCCAGTTCCTTCACCTGCATTTCTGAAGATTCCAGCATTTGCGTAGTAAAACACCTACTGCCACGTCAGCTCCTGTCTTGACAACCTTTTCAAATGTCAAACTTTTTGTTTTCCATTTTCTGTTTGAGTATTTACTTCCCATGACCTATTCTTCATTGAGAGGTAACTACATTTGTGTCTTCATCTTCAGAAATGTCATCCCACACCATATGCTCTGGTTTGGCTTCCCTCACTCCCCACTCCTCCCAGCCTCCCTGGTTTTAAGTGACCATTCCTCAGGTGAACTCTGTCTCTCCTGTACTGGATTTTGACACTCTGCATGTGTCATATGAGCCTGAAATTGTCTTACATTCATTCTCTGCCTCTCCACCAGTGTCTCTGGACCTGCAAGAGATAAGGATGCACTTCATAGAACACTACCTTCCTTTTGGTATCTTGTTGGAGTCAGTGAGCCAGGTCTCTCTCTGAACTCTTCAGAGAGAAATCAGAATGCAGGGATTGAATTGAAACCTTTGGATGGAGTGAAGTATGTTAAACCACTCACACATAAAGTGGAGGTGTAAGTTTAAGTTTTGGGATGAGTAAGTGAGTCAATAAGTTTTAGAATGAACTTCAGTGCTTTTAGTAAGTGAAAGGTTCAGATGCCAAAGGAGAAGTGCGAGTTCTAGAGGAGGTTGAAAAACATACTAATGTTTTCAGTGGAGGTTCCAGGAGTGCAGTTGTAGACAGTGTTCAGACATAATAGAACTGTAGTAAGAATATTGCTTACATTTTTCAGATAGAACAAGATAGGTCGTATGCGTAGTTTGTACGTATCCTAGCGTGTTAAGAAACTGGAATTCTAATAGGTTAAGAAGTGGTGGTCTGAGTTTGTGTCTTAGCTTGTTGGAAAAATCCCATAGAAGAGTATGTACTGGGGAGAGCTGGTGCTTTTTGCCATTTGCTTTTTGCCATTGCTTTTCTATTTTGTTTTGCTTTTTGCTCGCCATCGTCATCAACACCCAAGAAGATGACAGGAGCTGCTGCAGCAATATCAGCTTCCCGGGACATTGACAGAAGCATCTTCTGCTTCTGTTTGGGACTTTATACCAAACTTAGATGGACCTTAACTTCTGTGACTTTGCTTTTGAGACTGATGTGCCTTTGTAATAAACAACCTTTTAGCAACCATTAGCTACTTTGCTCATTTAAGACAACCTGATGACATTTGGTGCCTAAGAGCACCAGAGGTTTAACCTCACAGTTTCTAATTTTTGTTTCTACACACAGGGGCTCCCTTACCTGCATCATTGATGCTCATTTGGCCTGTGGCCACAGGCTGCTCATCATGTGTCTCTTCTAATCTTCCATCTACCTCTATGTCTTCTAATCATAAATGATAAATGGCATCATGTTGTATTTCTTAATACCTTTGATAAGTGATAACTGCTTTCCTGATTGATCCTCCAAGCATCTTGATTTTGCTCTCCTCTTGCAAATGGTCTTAATATCTTATTGCTAGGGTTTTCTGTGTGATTTATTTGGAGGAAGTGAAGGAAAAAAATATTTTATGGTAGGGAAACAAGAACCTTTCAATGTGATTTAAACTTTGTAACGACCTGGAAAGGAGACAAGGTAAGGGAGATTTGAGGATATCCCACTGCAAAGCCCAAGAACATATGCTTTAATTAAATTTAGCAGCCTAAATCAGCTCCTCCCCTCCCATCTGAATGGCTGGCAGATACTCTGTGATCAGGAAAATATGCTTTCCTTTGCCCTTATTCATGCTGCTAAAATTCCTCCTAAAATTTCTCAGTGTCGTGACTGCATATAGCAATAGTGGGAGCAAGAAATCAGACAACAAGATATCACCCAGACCCACACGAAGCACTTTGGCTAACAAGGTGATTGTAGTACAGGTTGCCAATACTGATTGGATCTCTAGTTACTTTCCAACACTGGAAATGAGATCCAAATTAAGAAATTTTAGAAATTAGGTACTGTTTAATGAAGAAGGTTGGGATGGTTACTCTGCAAAACTTTCTGAGAAAAGATTTCTTAGGGTTTTTTTAGGCACCTGTGTCCATAAATGCCAATGCTTTTCCTATTAGAATTGTATAATGTTTAATGTTGGAAGGAACTGTAGTACCTTATCCTTAAGGGAAAGGTTTGGAGATGCTCCTGTGCAAAAGGAACAGCAATAGTAAGGTAAAGTTTACAAAATTTTATAGGTAAATTGCATACTTGGTGTGAAAATTCATATGTTACTCTCTGACCTCCTGTGTAAGGACTAGCAGTGGGGTCTGGATAAATAGGAAGGAAGGAAATAAATAAATAAATCACCAGTCCTGGCTCCAGTGCTGATCCAGCTGGGGTGTCCAGAGTCCTGGGGTGTCCATACACGCAGGCTTCATGGGGGTACATTTTTAATAGAAAAATGTTTCCCATATGGGAGATAATTTTCTCACTTCCTATGCAAATTAGTTGTCATCCACAGCCTGTTCTTCTAGACCTGTCCAGAAATGCATCAGAGGCTTCTGGGATTTTGGAAGGTCTTGGCCCCCCTTACACCAATTCTCAACCTCATTCCTGTGCTTGGGATTTGCTGAGTTGTGCTGATCTCCAGGACCCAAAACAAGGATGTTTGTGCCCAAATGTGCTGCCCTACCTCATATAGCCCCTTCTTCCAGCCACAACAATCCTTGGCTGGCTCCACTATGCAACTATTGATGTTTGAGGGGTAAACATCAGCCCCCTTTATCTTCTAGGCTTCTACAGACACCTTAAAGATCATCTCATTTCCATGGGCAGGACACTTTCCACTAGACCAGATTACTCAGAGCCCCATCCAGCCTGATCTTAAACAGCCCCAGGGATGGGAAGTACTAAATGTTAGATATCTAAAATGTTCTCCAGTGCATATCCAGAGGCACCACTCTCTCTGCAGAGCTGAGCAGTTCCTCCCCAGCACTTCATGAGATTCAGGACTCTGGTTCTCTTCTCCAATGCCCCAGGAAAGCTCATCTCAAAGTGTGTTCTGGGTGCATGCAGTGATCACCAGTGACACAGTCCTGACTGTCTGGTAATGCAAAATCTGTCCTTTTTGCAGCATAATAGAGATTATCTTCCTTGTGTAGAAAGTGGGTGGTTTGGACTCAAGTCTCACAGGTTGGGAAGTTTCCAATCCACCATTCCCATGTCCTAGAAAAATGTGCTAATCATGCAGCTGGGTTAAAGCTGCTTTCTATCCTGCTAAGCAGAGCTGTGCTTTTGTGTGGAAAAAGGGCCCTAAAGCTCCATAAAGCCAATGAAGGAACAGCCAAAAAAGGAACATGACATTGCAGCTCATGAAAGAGGGGATCCTAGGCAACCTCTTGGGGTAGAGCATTAAAAGGGTGTAAAAATATACTGCAGAGGACCTTTAAGGTTAAACAAAACACTCATGTCTGACGTGATAAAGGAGAGGGAATTTGCTTGAATTTCCCTAATCCTCATATGGAAGAGCATTTTCCTAGAGGGTGTCCATGAAATAATAGAGGTTACCTCCCTCAGTGGATGGCCTTTGTGATGTTGTTGAGCCTCATCCCTGCTCTCAAATAGATTACCCAGGGACTGGAAAATTACTTTGCCTTTCTTCTTAAAAATGAGCTTTTACTAACTATTGTAGTGAGCTACAGCTGTATGTTTCAGAGTGGTTTTATCACTGATTCTTTTCAGCCTGAGTATCCTTTTTCTAAAAGCAAATAAATGCTAAGTGCAAATAAACCCTGCTGTCATTAGGACAGCTTTGTTCTTTGGTTATGTGAGTAGGAGAGATGAGCACAGGTCTGTGAAGTGCTTCTGACTGGAGAGGACACAGCAGCACTGAGTGTGGCACGTCACACCTGGGTCTGTGCTGCATCTCTGGGCATCTTTAGTGCCTCATCCCCACCTTCAGTAAATTTATTTCCTTAAAATATCCTGGTTATTCAGCCATTTCAAAGCTGTCATTGATGGCAGAGCTCCAAGGAAGAGGCTGGATGGTGCAAAAGAGGCAACCACAAGGTAAAGCCTTCTCTGCTTCAAAGCTGAACAGATGTTCCAGTTTGTGGCCAGAAGGATGCTGCATTACAGGGAATCCCTGGATCCCAAATTAGTTAAATTCCCTCTGTCTAAAGCAGTGTGGCCAGCTGGTTGAGGGAGGTGATTCTCCCTCTCTGCTCTCTGATCCCACCTGGAGCACTCTGTGGTGGTGGCTTGACCCTGGGTGGACACCAGGTGCCCACCACAGTCCCTCTGTCCCTCCCCTTCTTTAACTGGACAGGGGAGAGATAATACAATGACTCATGCTTTGAGAAAAGGTCAGGGAGAAAACACTCAGCAATCACCATCATGGGCAACACAGACTCAAATGGCAAAATTTATTACAAATGAAATCAGTGTACAATAACCAGGAAAAAAATCCCAAATCTTAAAGCCGTGTTTCCCCCACTCCTCCAGTCTCTGGGGTGGCTTTAGAACACCCTTCAGTTAAAGGGGCTCCAAAAAGGCTGGAGAAGCGTTTTAAACAAGGGGATGGAGAGCAAGAACAAGGGGAAATGGCTCCCCACTGTCCCCATCCCTGGAAGTGTTCAAGGCCAGGATGGACAGGGATTTAGTAACCAGGTCTAGTGGAAGGTATCCCTGGCAGGGGGTTGGAACTAGGGGATATTTAAGTCCCTTCCAACCCAAACTATTCCATAATCACTTGTAGAACAGATGAGGATGGTTAAGAAAGGACATTGTAGTCTTAGTCTTAGGCTGGGTGAAAAGCTGAGGAGTTTTATTCTGCCTGCTTAAATTCCACCAAAAATTCAAATCATGACATAGCTCATTAAGACAACACATCCCAAAACTTCATACAGCAATTGTTGTTGTGCTATTGGATAGTACCTCCACCCTGGATCAGAATTGGTTCACCTCAGTCCTGGATCAGCTGCATTCTAATCCTGGTCCAGAGTTAATGTGAAGTCAGTGGAAGAACTTCTGAGTCAATAATCCCTGGATCAATTTCCTGTGTCAGTTCACAAAGTGGTTCTGAATAATGTATCCTGAAGGCTTTATATAAAATCGAAATTAGTGTTTTCATTCACTTGCATATCATCAGAATAAAACTTTTTTTGGAAATTGTTTTACTTAGTTATTTATTTGTTTGGAGATTGGAGCTGAAGTCTATTGATCAGCCTGATTAAAGAATGTGAAATCAGAGTGAAGCTGGCACTCTAATTTTAATGAGTTAGTGTATTCCTTTTATTTTTCTCAGACATATTTGATAAAATGAGATACAAATCTACACACCTGCAGGCCATTGAGATAATACAGTGCTGGGCTAGAGAAATGGAGAGAGGATACCTGCATTCATCAGCATGATAAATGCAAAAAGAGAGAATGATTAACTTTGGAAAATGTTTTTCATAGTCCACTAGCTTAAGATATTAATGAATTGGTGCTTGAATGAGCCAGACCTCTTAATCTTAAAGTGATATAATTTCAAGCACAACAGAATTAAATATGGGCCACTTAATCCATTTATTGGGAGTATGGAAAATCATAGAATCATAGAATATCCTGAGTTGAAAAGGACCCTGAGTTGAAAGGAGCATTGAGTCCAGCTCCTGGCCCTGCACAGGACACCAGGGCTCCCACCATGTGCCTGGGAATTTTACACACCCCTGACCTGATGTTCTGGTCTGTGTTACACCCTGATCTCAGTGGGGGCTGGCACCAGAAATGAGGCTGGTCCTGCTCTTTCCATTTCCATTTCCCAGCTGGCCCTGGCTGCACATTCCTGTGCCTTCCCGCATTTGGCTGAGCAGTTCTGTAGGTGAGGGCAGCAGAAAGGACAGGAATCACTTCCAGCAGCAGCCTGGAGCTGGACCAAGTAAAGTGACCTGAAACCTGAGCTCTGAATGGCACCATAGCCCCATGTGGTTATGGGAACTTCAGAAATTAGGAAATCCTATGTGGTGCAGTGGTAACTTGTTTCAGGAAAAATAAAAAAATATATGTTCATAAGTAAAAAGAGTTTCTTTTTGTCTTCAGAGGGATTCCTGCTACAATGAAATAGTTCATTGGCAATAAAGGTGGTGAAGGGTCTGGAGGTGAAGCCATATGAAGAGTGGCTGAGGTCATTTGGGTTGTTCAGCTTGGAACAGGGACAGGATCTGAAGGAATGGCCTGAAGTTGAGTCAGGGGAGGTTTAGGCTGGATATCAGGATAAAGTTCTTCATCCAGATGTTGGTTGGGCACTGGAACAGGGTCCCCAGAGAAGTGGTCTGAGCCCCAAGCCTGACAGAGCTCAAGGAAACCTTTGGCCAAAGCTCTCAGGAACTGGGTGTGATTCTTGGGGTGTCCTGTGCAGGGAGTTGGGCTGGATGATCCTTGTGGGTCCCTTCCAACTCAGGATATTCTATGATTCTATTTTAAACATTTGAATAAGACTTTAGTGAAATCTAAGGGATAATATAATGGGAGAGGATGGTGGTGTGTCCTTTAGGCAACAATTTCAAGGTTCAGCAAAATCTGTCTCCTGGCAGGTAAAAAAAAATAAAATTAAACAAAAAATATCACAGGTGTTTTTCAACCAATGTTTTGCAAAAAATGAAATTTAATAAGCTTCTCAAAAGGGGGACTGCTTCTACTGAAGTCACCTTAATGGGAAAGTGGGATTAAACAGAGACCTTACAAAGAGCAAAATGCTCAGAAGAGGAAACTGAATTTTAGAGCTCAGAAATGCAGGGATAGCACAGTTATTCTTAAAAGTTAATTCAGATTAATCCTCACAAGGAAAATTAAAACATGGAGCAAGGATTCTTCAGCACTTAAGCATGAAACCAGAAAGGAAACTTGGAATAAGAAATACAGGGCAGACTTTGAAGACAATGGAAATATGACCCTGCAGTTTAAGGTCTATTTCAGCTCTGTTTTCTGTAAGGACTCTGCTGTGGCACCTGCTAAGAAAAGACAAGATGATTAATGGGAAGAAGGCTGTGGACATGGAAATTTCTATTACCAAAGTGGAAACAAAACTCTCTAAACTAGTTTCATTTAGCCAGGGAAAAGGGAGGAGATACAGAGCTGGGTAATCAGCATCCTTGATATTTGAAAGAGCTGGCTCAGGCAATCAGTGCTCCATCTCTAAGCTCTTTAATAAATGTATGAATTTGGGGGTGGCTCCATCTGTGTGTCAAATATTAAATATAGCGTCCATATATGAGTGCAGAAAAGCAACCACCCAGACCCAGAAATGTGCAAGCTTTAGAATAAATCTTCCCAAAAACAAAAATGGATGAATAATTAAAGAAAAGGAACGACCAAAGGAGGTGAAAATAAATCAAGATGGGAGGAAATACAGATTTATCAGAGGCTGTTTGTGTCTGATAGCTTTCCTTAAAAAGGATAACCAATTCTTATGGATGAGAAAAATGCTTTAGACATAATCCACTTAGACTTCAATGAATATCAATATTGTGCCACATGGGATATTATTAACTGGAGAAAATGTGGATCATTTCCAAAATACTAATGTGGTAAGTAACTACAAAAGAGAAATGACCTGGGATTCTGAAGAGAGGAGAACTTGTAGTTTGTAGGGCAGTTTTTAGTAGAGTTTCACAATGCTCTGTCTTCAGACTAATCTTATTTAATGTTGCCATTGGTGACCCTGCCTTAAAAAATAGAGCTTTACTAATGACTTTTGTAGACAGCACAAAGCTGGGAGGTACAGGCAATTCAGGAGAGGACTGGTGTATTAGTGAGGTGAATTGGATGGAGAACTGAAAAATATAATGGGACAAAGAGTAAGGTCGTGTGTGTGGGGATTAATAACAAGAGAATCAGCTCTAAAGCTGGAGCAGTGGAAAATGAGGGAGTAAAAAGGGCACGTTGTGTTTGCTGATCACAGAATGATACAGCCCTGGAAAAGCAAACATCCCAGGGCTGCCTCAGCTGAAGGATTCTCAGGAGAGATCTTTGGAGAGACTGAAGTGAGGCCTCTTACAGGGTACAAAGTCCTTGGCTCACACAAACAGCAAATGTGGCTTCAAGACAGTCCTGAAGGACCAGCCACCATGGAGAGGTTACCAGGCAGGAAAACCTTGGAGTGTTTGTGTTTTATACAGCCTGAGATAGGGGCAGCTCAGATGGAATGTGATTATTCTGTAATATAAGTGAACTCCAGGAACAAAAAAAAAGGATTACAGAACCATATAATCATAGAAAGGCTTGGGTTGGAAGTGATGTTAAAATTCCAAACCCCATCCATGGGCAGGGATGCCACCCACAGATCAGGATGCTCAGAGCCCTTATGCAAGAATGGTGCAAGAGTGATGCAAGAATAAATTGTTATATATTGGACATGGATTAATTTAGTCTGGAAAGTCTTGAGAATTAAGATGGAAGGGTCTGGGACAGTGTCCTAATGTCAGTAATGGAAACAAAAGACCTTCCTTACAGGTAGATTTAAGAGGCAGAAACTAGAAGATATCACCAGCTGTTGTACTGAATGGGCTTTGATTGCCCAGAAAAAAACCTGGATACTCTGAGCTCAGCTGTGTCACCTTCAGTCCCAAACTGGGATGATCCTGCACTGACAATTGTGTGTGTCTGACAGAGTCACAGAATCAAAGAATGTCCTGAGTGGGAAGGGACCCACATTGAGTTCAGCTCCTGTCCTGGCACAGGACACCCCATGAATCACACCTTGTTCCTGAGAGCTTTGTGCAAATGTTTCCTGGACTCTGACAGACTTGGGACCTTTTTGCTGTTCTCTGGTGCATGGAACAAACCTCTCTTAGACGAGTCTTGAGTGAGACTTTGAGGTCTGCTGCTGGTCCCTGCCATGAAGGGTTTTTCTTCCCACCTTTAGGTAAAGGAGATAGTCCTGAGGTTAAACGAGCTGAGCTACACTCTCAAGATGAATATTTTTTTGTATGGAGAAACTTGGGAGCCTGGAGTGCTTCCTGTTTTAGTTTAAACACCACTATCAGGCCAAAAATGAGCAAGGATGAATCAAAGCCACTTGGGAAGAAAACAACTTGGTTGATGAGAATCTCAACATGACTGTCAATTGTGCACCTGCAGCCCAGAAAACCAACCCTGTCCTGGGCTGCTACCAAGGCAGTGTGGGCAGCAGGTGAAGGGAGAATTCTGTCCCTGTGCTGTTCTCTCCTGAGACACACCTGGAGCACGGCCTGGGGTCCACAGTAAGAAGGATGTGGATGTGCTGGAGCAAGTCCAGAGGACCCTCTGAGGGCTGGAGCAGCTCTGCTATGAAGACAGGCTGAGAGGGCTGGAATTGTTCAGTCTGGAGAAGAGAAGATTACAGGCAGACCTTGCAGCCCCACCTGGTACCTAAAGGGGCTGCAAGAAAGTTTGAGAGGGATTTTTCACAAGGGCATGGAGCAACAGGACAAGGGGGAATGTCTTTAAAATAAAGGAGGCTAGATATAGATTTAAAGGATAAATTCTTCCCTGGGAGGGTGGTGAGGGTCTGGCAGAGGTTGCCCAGAGAATCCGGGGCTACCCATTCCCTGGAAATGTCCAAGGCCAGGTTGAATGGGGCTTGGAGCAGCCTGGGACAGTGGAAGGTGTCCCTGTCCATGGCAGGGGTCAGGGCTGGACTGAGACAACCTTTAGTGTCCCTCCCCACCCAAACCATTCAATGATTTTATTATTAATGACCAAACTAGGCCTATGTAAGGAAGGACAAAAAAATCTCTCATTTGTACTGTATATTTTTACCTGCTGGATTGAGACTGAGCATTACAGGACTGCAGTTGCATCTGGAGGACATTTCTGCATCCAGAGGGAAGGATGTCCTTATCGAGCTGTCCTTTCCCAGCTCCTCTGAGTAAATGTTTCAGCAGAACACAAAGTTTCTCAGTACAAGGCCAACCTGCTGTATTTGCACAAAACCATTTACATGCTCACTCACACCATGTATCCAGAGGAAATTCAGAACCAGGCAGGACACCTTACTCAGCAGTGACATTGCTCTCTGGTTCTTGTAAAGGATAATTTACACAGTTTACTGAGTGAGTGAAATACAATAGAAGGTTAAACATCTCACCTAGAACCAAATACAACCTCCTCATTGCCCTCCTGAAATTACAAAAAAATCCATTTCTTGAAGGCTTTGAGAGTTTGCTCAACAATAAAATGTAATAATAGAGAATTTTATAAAAGAAGCTTCTTTTTCTCTTTTAGATCATTTGAATATGTGTCTCCACACACTGCAGTGTCTTACCCACATCAAAGCTGTATTCCACAGGTTATTTAAGAGCAGTGTGCTGTTCCTTGCTCTGAACACAGTTCATCCCAGTCAAGGAGCCCTCCTTGTGTGGGTTCAGCTGTGAGAGAGCAAGGAGGAGGTTTTCCCCCATTGCAGAGATCAAAGCGTCACTTTTTGACTCATTTTAACAAAGACTCCACCGTGTTACCAGAGACTTCTTGAGGGGGAATTATCTCTCTTGTAGCTTCTGCAGGCTGGGTGCTGCCAGGTCACTGTGACCTGACAGACACAGCCACGGGGGAGTGAAGTGGGAGAGTGACAGCACAGTTATCCTGGGAAGATCTGAGCAGGCTTTATGGAGCAGTCACAAAATCAGGGTGTATTTTTAACACGGACTGTGAAAAAGGAAAATGCTAAAAGGAAAAATAATAAACTTAACTTCTTATTTAGAAATCATCTTTTTTTTGTTTCTTTTTTTTTTTTTTTTTTCAGAAGCCCACACTCAAGTGACAGTTGGTGATATTAAAGTCTGCCTGTACTGGGGACATGTCATATGGGAAGAAGTGATCCACTGAGCAGTCAGGCTGGAAACAATGAGGAATATCAGCCCTTGTTTGGAGAAAAAGGTTTGTGGAGGAGAAAACCATCACAACTCCCTTGTATTCCCATAGTGACGGGAGAGGCCAGCCCGTGCTGGTATCCATGGTGTGTGTAAGCAGGGAACACTCGTGATGCAGAAAAGGCTGAGAGCCACCATCAGAGAGTTTTAGTAATTTAAAGGGAATGATCGAAATTCAAAAGTGATTCAAGAACTGTCCGCACATCTCTGTTTATTCTCGTTTTGGTGAGTCAAGCACAGGGATGCTCTGTGGTGGGAGGACTTGAAGAGCTCAACTCTCTTTTCCCCTGGTTCATCTCCAAGGTGGCAAGCCAAGAACTCCCTGCAGAAGAGAAGAAGCCAGAGCAGAGGGTAGAAAGGGGATCAAAACCAACAGAGGACTGAGATTTAGTGAAGAAAAAGAGAGATGTGGTGAAGAAAGAAGAGATTTTTCCATGTTTGTAATTCAAACATGATGCTGCAGCAGAACTGAGACTAACACAAAACATGCCTGTGCCTTTGGTAACTTTGAGCTGATCATTGGAAGGCAGTGATGGATTCTTAAATTTAAATCATTAAAATAAAGCCAAATCAAAGCAGCTTCTGAGAATCCATTCAGAGAAAGCTCTCGTACTGTGCCAAGAGTAGCCTGCATGCCAGAGCTCTAAATAAACAGTCTAAATATACAGGTTCATAAATCTTGTGTGAGAAATTAAAACAAGGGAAAGGACATTGATTTATTATATGTTTGCTGGAAAGCTTAAGACTTCATCTTTCATTATAATAACAGTGTTCTCCGTGCTCCGTAAGGGGGCAGAAGTGCTTGACTTCAATTGTGAGTTTTTTGGGGGTTTTTTTTGTAATTATAAGGTGAGTAGAAAGTTTTCCCAGAACAGCAATCTTACCAGTTTCACTTTTAGGTTGTTTCTAGATTCCCATTAAAAGTTCACAACTCAGTCCAAGTTCCCTAAAAAGAAACCAACCTCTTGAAATTGCAATACAGCTCTTGTTCCTGGCAAAGGATTTTTTGGGAATTGCCATAAAAATCAGAAGTATTTGAGAACTTGGTGATTGATGGACATCACATAAGTGATGTTTCTTATTAAGAGTTAATAATAGAATGATAGAATGTTTATGGTTGGAAAGGACCTTAAAGACCATCCAGTTCCAATCCCGTGCCATGGGTTTCTGCTAGACCAGCCTACTCCAAGCCCCATCCAACCTGTCCTAGAAATCCTCCAGGGATGGGGCAGCCACAGCTTCTCTGGGCAACCTGTGCCAGGGCCTCACCACCCTCACAGGGAAGCATTTCTTCCTAATATCTGATCTAAACTTACCCTCTTTCAGTTTAAAGCCATTACTGAAGACATTAATGAATGAACATGAATTTTAACTCCTAGAAATGTGGTGGGGTTTTTTTCTTTTTTTTGGTCTCTTTTCTTTTTTTTTTTTCTTTTTTTTTCTTTTTTTTTGTCCCTCACTTGTAACACCTCCATAACTTCTAGACCTGAGTAGCCCCACTGCCATGTGCTGTGTGGAGAGAAATGGGTTAAATCCCTACATCTCTGTGAATCACAGCCTTGCTGTCCACTGCAGTGACCTTGTCATCTCTGAATTTGGGGTGTACACTCATTTTCCAACTCTGTCACTTTTCGTGATCTTTATCTCCCTAAAACTTTCATGATCCAGATGTTCCCTGCTGGCTTAGGTGGCTGTGCTGGAAACCATCCCCACTTGGTGCTGCCTGATGTTGTGACACAAATCTGTGTCCAGCAATCAGAGGAAGCAAATGGTATCTGCAGAGCATAGCTGGATTTAATTAGAAGAACAATAAATATCTCAGACTTTGGCACAGGGCATCTCCATCATGGTTCACTGCCTGTACCAGCAGCTCCACGAACAGCTATTCCTCCTTTCCATACCTCAAGGCTGACTTTATCTGGATAACAGGACTCACTTCTGAGGCACTTAATAAGAAGAAATATTGTGTCAGGCTGGAGGAAATCAAAGAAAAATTATCTGGGGAAGGAATTTTATTAATGTTGCTCAGTGTCAGCATCTGAGAGAAGTTTTAGGAAGACTGTCTTCAGTGCTGTAAATAGCATCATGCTAGATTGATGCCTCCAAACACCTGGCACACCTGATTTTTTGTTTTTGTTTTTTTTTTTCCAGATGGCTGAAGAAAATCTTCATGCCACTCATGGTCAGTTTTTGGTTTTTTTTTTGTCAAATTGTTTTTCTGTTTTTTTTTTTTTTCTTTTTCTTTTTATGATTTTCGGTCAAGGTAGGGATGGGATTTGAAAATCTCCCTTCCAAAACTGACCTCCTCTTACCTGAACTTTTATTATAGCAATTGTTAAAAATTATTGTTAGTTATTGTAATAGTTAAAAAAGACACTGAATACAAGGAGTAGGCTTGAGCCAGCAACCAGCAAAAGGTGTTCAGGGCTTTAACTGGAGGGTTATATCCTCCTCCATTATATCTCAAAGGCAGTACCAATCAGGATGTTCTAGAAAAGATGCCTGTCTTGGAAAAAAAATATATATATATTGTCTATTTTTATCCTCAACATTTTCTTTCTATTCCCCTAAGGATTTCTTCTAAACCTGGATTGCCAAGAAAAAAATCCTCATTTCCTTGTATTCCAGCTTGCCTGGATGCGCTGTCAGATCAGGCTGCTGTGAGCACAGGGCAATGAACACAGGCATGGTTGGGTTTGCCTCTGCAGGATGAGGTTGCAGTTGGCTTTTCCCCTTTAAAGTCCTTCAAATGGGCAAAGAAACAACTTTTTATCCTATGGATTGTAGGCTGTGTCTTGGGTCTAGAAGCAGAAGTGGATCTGGGCTGGAATGCCTAGTAATTCTACTTTCCACCCAAATTTTGCTGCTGCCAAGAAGGGAACCTTAAAATTTGGCCAGATGCCACAGAGACTGATATCCCCTCCTCAGTGCAGCTATGGACCTGATCATCAAAATGCAGAACAATTCCTTGCATTAACTGACCTGGTGATTTCATGTGATTTCACACAAGACCCACCAAAGACCACAGGCTTGGTAAATCCTGTGAGTCCCTCAGAAAAGAAGATATTTCTCAAAGCAAAAAAGGTCTCTACACAGAGACCTTGAAGGAGAGGGGTCAGAATTTCCATCCCACTCCCTGAGCACAGAGGGCACTGGGAGATGGCACTGGGCAGTGTCCATCTCTGGGCTGGAGAACTCTGCCCACATCCCAGCTTTGCTTTGCTTCCTTGCTGGAGAGGGACAAAGAATTTCCCCAAGACTCTTGAGCTAAGCAGATGGGACAACTTGATTTCTAGGGAGTTTAGAGGTTCTTTTCTCTACAGTCTTTTCTCTACAGTCTTTTCTCTACAGTCTCCTAATTTCCCTGTTCCCCAGGAGGGTCAGGGCATTAAGTCTGCCAGAGTTCAAGAAGTGTTTGGACAACACTCTCAGGGTTCTTGGGGCTGTCCTGTGCAGGGCCAGGAGCTGGACTCGATGACCCTGGTGTGTCCCTTCCAGCTCAGTGAGATGGAATTGTCTTCTCTTTCCTTAGAAGTGGTCTCTAGCACTTCAGCTTCAGAATTCCCTGGAGGTCAGTATGCCTTTTTTTTGCTCCTTTCACTGGATAATGGAAAAGCCACAGACTTCAGTAAGCTGATGAATTTCAGCAGTGGATGAAAAGGCACAGCACAAATGCAGAGTCCACAGGTACTGAAAATCCTCTGGAGAATAGCAGTGAAAATGAGAAGAGGATGTGAAAACAACATGTGAAGAGAAAGTGAAACGGTTGGATTTGTTTAGCCTAGAAAAGAGAAACCTGAAGGAAGCCAGGTGTGTGTTCTTCCAACAAAGGAGACGGCGGCCTTGGAGATCAATAGTTCTGTGCCCTTGGTGACTAAAACAACACAAAATCTGTTCCACTTCCAGCAAAGAAAAGAAATTAAATGCCATAACAGAAAATGAAGGGGGAATGTTGTCTGGATAGGTTGTGAAAACTCCTTGGATGTTTACCAGGAGACCTGAGGCAAACAAGCTGTGGAGTGCTGTAGGTGTCCTTGATTCTGCCTTGGTGCAGAGGAGGGGGTTAGGACAGAGGTTCACGATTTGGGGACAAAGAATGTACCTGAAAAGGTGAGAAGCCAAAAAAAAATTACTTCCAGCCTTGTTTTTTGCTGCTTCTATGCCCCAAGTCTCTATTTTTGAAACTGTGGGAAAAAAAACAAACACACACCACCTCCAGCCTCCTTTCTTTTAACCAATGCAAACAGCCAGACGAGAACAAAATAATTTTCAAGGGAATTTGGGAAGAAGAGTGAAGCAGAGAGGTTACTCATCTATTCCAGAAAAGAAGGATAGCTCAGTATTAAAAAGTCCAAAAGCTTCGGGAGTCGACGACCTTTAGGTCCATTGCATCCCTTGGAAATCCATTTCTAAATAAATATTGCTGGCTGACGCATG
This sequence comes from Catharus ustulatus, assembly GCF_009819885.2. NCBI lineage: Eukaryota > Metazoa > Chordata > Aves > Passeriformes > Turdidae > Catharus > Catharus ustulatus. The sequence continues at coordinate 161,857,971 of NC_046221.1, forward strand.
CTCTAATAAAAAAGGCATATTGCAGTCATTTGCTGGTTGGTTCAGAGCCTTGTCAGCTCATTCACAGCACATTTACTGCCAAATCATTCCTTTAATCACAGAACAAGAAATGCTACACACGCTGAGCAAATCTCCCTCATTAGTTTGGGCGGGTTACCACTGCAGGCTGGGAGACCTCAGCTTCTATTTCCAGAGGAGGTCCTGTGACCCACTGCGTGTGTGAGTCACAGCTGTCACGTCCAGGGCTCTGCCAGGATGCAAACCACAGCCCTGGACTCTCATAAAGCTGATTTTCTACCTCTGAAGATGTTTCAATATCTCTGCCCTGCATCAGACATACCTGGGCTTTATTTTATCCTCTGAATGGTGATTTTTATTCCTAGAAGTCATATAGAAATAATTAAAGTCCTGCTCAACCTCAGTATAGTTGTTGGGATTTGACCCTTTGTAATTATGATATACCAGGGAAATTAATTAAGTAAAATTAGTAAAGTAAGTAAAGCAAGTAAAATAAATAAATCAGTAAGATGAGAGGTATGGGCTGCCCACCATCCTCAGCCTTCTGAAGGACATGGAGCTGTTGGAGCAACTCCAGAGGAGGCCACCAAGATGATCAAAGGGATGGGGAAGTTCTCTTGTAAGGAAAGGCTGAAATGTTGTTTTTTGGGTTTTTTTTTTCAACCTGGGAAAGAGAAGGCATTGGAGTATTTAATTGTGTCCTGCCAGTACCTCAAGGAAGCCTGCAAGAAAGATAGAGAAGGAAAATTTACAAGTGACAGGACAAGTGGGAATGGCTTCAAACTGAAATAAAGTAGTTTAGATTGGCTATTAGGAAAAATTCTTCCCTGTGAGGGTAGTTGGGTGGCACAGGCTGCCCAGAGAAGCTTTGCATTCCTCATTCCTGGAAGTGTTTAAGTCCAGATTGGAGAAGGCTTGGAATGACCTGGTCTGGTGGAAATTGTCCCTGCCCATGGCTGGGGGTTTGTAAAGAGATGGCTTTCAAGCTCCCTTCCAACCCAAACCACTCCATGATTCTGTGATTCTCACACCTCAAGTTTTACTGTCAGCTCTTGCAGGGGCAAAAATAATTCAAGCTCCCATTGATATGTCAGAAAAGTTAGGTAATGCCTGAGGGCTTTAACCTGTACGAGCTCTGGGGTGGGGTTTAACACTGCACATAAACAGAGGCTTTCCTGAACTGGGGACCCTTGCAGATATTTGCAACCAGCAGAGCAGGAGCAGAAAGGCAGAAGCTGCAGATGCAATGTGCTCTTTTTCCTGGGAGACTCTGTCTGTGCTCGAAAATTAAATACACTTGGAAAATTTCCTGTGCAATGAGGGCAACTGGCACCTCCCGAGCTGCCTCTGTTCTAGGAACTTGTTGGGATGCAAAGTGAACCCTGGGATGCTCTGATGCTGGAGTGGGGCCTGGCAGGGATTTGGAGAGCCCCAAAGGCACTCCAAGGGCTTCTCCAAACTTTTGCTGAGATAGATGGGTCATGTTCTGCTGTCTGAGGACGTTCCCAGATGGTTCAGTATAGTGTTACACAGCCATCCAAAAATGCTGTCCCAAACTCATCTTCATCTTTGCATCTCCAGCAGAGAGAATTTCACGCACGTGCCATTTCCTGACAATTCAATCACTGTCATCCCCATTTTGGTGGGTATTTTTTAACACCCTCTCTGTCATCTGAGGTCACCAAATAAAAGCCCAATCACTTATTTTACAGAATCACATAATCCTTGAATGGTTTATGTTGGAATGTGCCTTAAAGATTATTTATTTCCAATCTCCCTGCCACACCAATTTCATCTTTGTTCAGGAAAACTCAAATCAAGGAAAAAAGGTATTTTGAAGGTGCAGTGGTCAAATGCAATAAAAAGCAAAGGTCTCTTTAGTTTAAGGTTATCCCATTGTGCCACTGGCCTTGGCTCATATTAATAAGTGTTACCACACCATTCAGTCACTTTTGACCCTGCAGTCCAGGTTCCCATTTTCCATGTGAGTTAATTAGTTGCCTGGAAATCCAAAGGAAACTGAACTTATGCTTGAAATTTCTTTTTCTCTCTCTTTTTTTTTTTTTTTTTTTTCTCCCAATATGGTAATCTCTTGGGGATTTCTAGAAATTTTTCATTTCAGAGAACATAGATAGGCATTGATGTATATCACAATGACTTATTCAGTGGTAAGATGATATCAGTTAAGAAAAAAAAAAAAACAACCTGTGAAACACATATTTTCATCTTTCTAACTCACATTTTCTCTCTGCTCGTGCAGTATTTGCTGATCCTAAATGTTATCATCAATTTGATTTCCTCCTGTAAAAACATGGCTTTTTTAGAGCCTGACAATATTTTTCTTTCTCATCGTGATTATTTCCCACATGGATATCAGCTTTATGTGGGGCGTGATTGCACATTTCTGCCAGGCTCAATTTTCCATTGCCCTGCTTGGATTCACTCATGGTCACTCCACCTGGCCGTGAAAATCCTGACCCAGGAAAGATCTGTGCAAATCCAGGTGCTGCCACCACAACACCAACCTGTTGGATATCTTTTATTCAAAACGAGGAATTTCCACCCAAATTCGAGCTCCAGGAGGGTTCAGGATGGCACATTCAGTCCCCAACTACAAGAAGCATTAAAATGAAAATGTTTAAGTTATTTAAATGATCTTTTGTACATGAGAGATGTTAAATACCTCAGATTAAAGGCTACATGTTCAGAACAGAATAGTTTATGGTACCGATGTATTTGCTTCTATTTTTGTTTGTTAAAGGGAATCATAGTTGGCATATGAGCTGGTTTGTTGACAGAAGGAGGAAAAAAACATGAAGCTAAGCCAAACCATTCCACCTACAATAATAATTAGCTCCAGTATGAAGAAGTCATTCAGATTTTATAGTGTTTTTCAAAAATATATTTATATACTGATTAGAAGAACAAGGACCAAACTACTGTTTATCAACTCATTTGAGCCAGTTATATTATTAAATACTAAAAGTTTAGAGGTCCTGTAATTTAAGTGTTCACATCCTCCATCCTGTTTGTGAATCAGATCCAAACCCCACTGAGCACAGGGGCTTTTATTATAGAAACATTGCCAATTGTTGAGATAAAATCCTGCCTCTTGTGAGATTCAAAACCAAATTATTAAATACGAGCCTCACCCTCTCTTGAATAAAATAAGAACAAAACTAGTAATTTTAATTTTGGGGGAAAGAGGCTGGAAGGTGGGACCTGAAATAATCTAAAATTTGAAAAAAAAAAAAAAAAAGAGAGAAATTGAAGAAGGTTTATTTTTGTTGTTTTTTTGTGGGGTTTTTTTTGTTTTGTTTTGTTTTTAATCAGAGGATTTTGGTTCTGTTGGATGAAAATCACAAATGTTTCTGGTCATCCCAGAGTTCCTCTACAGACCAGTGACTGGAGGAACTTGGCAGTGGGTGCAGGGGGTCTGCAGGGCACTCTGGAATGTGGCAAAGCACACACAGATGATCTCACCCACGCCAGGGAGCAGGAACTGCTGAGACAGACACAACCAGGGCTGCATCTGGAGTCAGTGCCTGGCTGAGAGGCTCCTTGGCTTTCCTGATGCTTCCAGGGATTGTGAGAAGCTGCTGCTGAAGGGGAGTGCTTGAGGGGATTCCACATCTCAGAGCCCTCCCAAAGAAGCAGTTAAATGTGATGGTCAGGGCCACCAAGATGGTCAAAGGGAACACCTCTCCTATGAGGAAAGCTTGAGGGGATTGGGATTATTCAAATTGGAGATGAGAAGGCTCCAGAGAGATCTCATTTCAGCCTTTTAGCACCTAAAGGGGTTCCAAGAAAGCTCCAACAAGGGCACGATACGACAAAGGGAAAAGGCTTTAAGCTGATAGGGAGCAGCTTAGACTGGATATTAGGCCACCAAAATGATTAAAGGGATGGGGAAGTTCTCCTGTGAGGAAAGACTGAGAGAATTTTTTTTTTTTGGTTTTTTTTTAACCTGGGAAAGAGAAGGCGTTGGAGTAATTGTGTCCTGCCAGTACCGCAAGGAAACCTGCAAGAAAGGTGGAGAAGGACAATTTACAGGTGACAGGACAAGTGGGAATGGCTTCAAGCTGAAAGGGAGTAGGTTTAGAATGGATATTAGGAAGAAATTCTTCTCTGTGAGGGTGATGAGGTCCTGGCACAGTTTCCCAGAGAAGCTGTGGCTGCTCCATCCCTGGAATGTCCAAGGCCAGGTTGGATGGAGCTCTGAGCAGCCTGGGTAGTGGAAGGTGTCCCTACCCATGGAAAGGGGATGGAACAAGGTGCCCTTCAAGCTCCCTTCCAACCCAAAACATTCCATGATTCTGTGATTCTAAATTTTTAATTATGGAATGTCCCCTGAGGTGGGACTCTTTTGAGAAACATGTGGGTACAAAACATCACACAGACCATGAGCCTTCTGCTAGTGCTCCAAGACAGATGATATTTGAGAATAACAGACTTTGTTTAGGGAGACATTATAGGGAAAAGACATGAACTTCACTAACTATCCTGTTTTTAAGTGCTCATCCCTTATTTCTGAAAAATCTAAAGATGGCAAGCTCTTCCTATATTGAAATAATCATGGAGTCACAGAATGGTTTGGGTTGGAATAAAACTTAAAGATTATCTGGTTCCATAGGCAGGGACACCTATTTCACCCATTTCTTCTAGGTAAGTCAAAGATCAGCTTAATCATCAGCCACATTTTTACAGGACAGAATTGAAGCAGAGTGGCTGTTTATGTCACTTTTCAGTGCAAAACCTGCCTTGAGAAACCTTTTAACAAAAGTGAGCCCAAGCCTGGACAAATTAGTTTTAAGAAAAGCCCATTCATGTTGCCCTCAGCAGTCCTGAAATAGCACTTGAAATAAAAATAATGGACTTTGCCTGTCAAAATGTGCTATTACCACATAAAACTCTGCCTTTTCACTTTTTGCTCAAGTAGAGAAATTGCATGCAGGGAAGCAGATCCATGAAAGGCCCATTAGCAGCTCGGCAGGCAGCAGATGCTCACCAGAGGTGCAGATCAGTCTCTGTGCAAGGCTGCAGTGAGGTTATCTGGGGGTTAAAGCTCCAGAGGGGATGGCAGGTGAGATCTTTCTGATGAATCCTGTCTCTGGGAACACTCTTCCCCAGCCCAGAAGCTGCTGGGTCTTCACTCCAGTGTGGATGCAACGTGAGATGTGTCTGACTCCAGCCTGGAGCAGCAGGAACGTCTCTGAACTACACCAAAAGTGATATTGGTTCAAATACCAGAGAAGGTCTGGATAGAAGCTCTGGGATGAGCAGCTGGAGAAGGCTCTGGAGCACAAGTCTGGAGAGGAGGAGCTGAAGAAGTTGGGTGTGGGGCTCAGCCTGGAGAAAAAGAGTCTCAGGGTGAGTTTATTGCTCCCTACAGCTCCCTGACAGGAGGGTGTAGCCAGGTTGGTCTCTTCTCCCAGGGAACAAGTGACAGGGTGAGAGGAAATGGTCTCAAGTTGCTCCAGAAAAGGGTTAGATAAAATAATATGATTTTTTTGTTGTTGTTGTTTTCTCTAAGAAAAGGTTGTAAAGTATTGGAACAGGCTGTCCAGAGAGGTGGTGGAGTCATCATCCCTGGATGTGTTAAAAAAAATGTGTGGATGTGGCCCTTGAGGACAAAATTCAGTGGTGAACATGGTGATGGTGCTGGGGTGATGTCTGTACTTTATGATCTTCAAATTCTTTTCCAACCTTAATGGTTCCGTGATTCTACGACTCAGAAAATTCTCCTTACTTGACCATCATAAATAAGGCAGCATAAAAACAAAGGAACTGATAAACAATTTTTGTACAGGACTTAAACACTTGAAATGTTTTCCCTAATGAAGTTGTGAAGAAAATTACACTCTCTCACTTTGACAGGAGCAACTCATGTGCCACAATTGTATCTATGATCATTCCTATGGGTCATTAGATTGAAAGAACAAATTAAATCTAGTTCTTCTGAAAAATTCACCCATTGTTAAATAATATATCTTGGCAGAATAAAAGCATTACATGTTCCGAGTGATATGCTAGCTCCATTTTCAATCAAAAGAATCATTAAAGGCTTGGTTGAAAAGGGTGTGTTTTCCTCTGTGGCCACTGGTGCTTTAAACCATGGAAATGTTAAAATGCTCCTGCAGATGCTCATTCCTATACAGTAGAAAAAGAAGTGATCTATTGTCTGCTTAATTATTTTTCATAACAGAGTAAAAATTCATTAGAAATGCTTGAAATTGCAAGAAGTGTATTAGAGTCAATTGACTCACACTGACTTCCACAGGACAATGCTGCTGTTGGTCCTTGGTCATACAGAAATTTGAAGTAAACAAAGTCAGAGATAAAATCTCTTCTTAGGCAAGCTGATATTTTTGTGCCCCTCAGTGCAAGAAAGAGTTTGAGTATCTGGTGCATGTCCAGAGAAGGGAATGGAGCTGGGGAAGGGTCTGGAGAACCAGGGGTGGCTGAGGGATCTGGGGGAGCTCAGCCTGGAGAAAAGGAGGCTCAGGGGGAATCTTCTGGCTCTGCACAACTCCCCGATGGGAGGGTGGAGCCAGGTGGGGATCAGGATCTGCTTCCAGGGAACACGGACAGGGTGAGGGGAAAGAGCCTCAAGTTACTCCAGGGGAAATTTAGACTGGATGTTAGGAAGAATATTTCACTGGAAGAGTGGTGAAAAGATTGGAATAGGCTGCCCAGGGAAGTGGTGGAGCATTCCCTGGAAGTGTTCAAAACCTGCACTTCAGGCAATGATGTTGGAACCCAGAACCTGGGAGTTTTGAATATTCTATTTTTTCTGACACTGACTCTCAAGGGAACACTGCTTTTGACCTGAGGCCCTGGAGAAGGCTCCAAATTTGAGTGATGGAGTTAGAATCACTGCTATGTAGTTGGCATAGAAGTGTGTGAGTTCACTGGTGAAGAGTTTTGAATTTGGGTTTTTTAGAATATAGTAATAGGTATGGCACAAGATCAAGATTCCTAGGTGTTGTCTCTTTCTTCCTTTTTCTTTCTTCTTCTTCCTTCTTCTTCATCTTGATTTTAGATAGTAGTTTTTGGTTGGATACAAAATCCCACAGTGCAGGTCACAGGTGTTTGGATATTGGGTCAAAAGTATAAATAATATAGATGTTAGCTCTTGATTGGATAGTTAGGCTTTAAAAGACCTTGTAACTAGCTAAATTCACCTCCATTTTGCTGGCTTTTAGCTGGTAGCTAGAAGTGTTGCAGAACTCTCTGTACTTTAGATAAGATTTAGTAAACAACCAAGTCCGAACAAGGAATTTGTCTCCTTTGTGTTTTAATCCTGACTCTGAGTGAAGGCAGAAGAAAATGAAGACAAGCCACTAATTAGGTGGTGCAGCTAACCCATTAAACCATGGTTTAGTGCTGAACATGGTGCTGCTGGGTTGACAGTTGGAACTGATGATTTTAAAGGTTTTTTCCAACCTCAATGATTCTGTGACTCTGTGGCATAACTGGGGGAAAAGAAAAATAAAGAAACAAAAAAACCGATGTGCACAAAGTCTCCTTCAAATACAGAGTAGAACCAACAGCGTGCCAAGCTCAATAGAAGGGGACAATCATTATTCAAAGCTAAATTCATTTATTTTTAAGCAATTTTTGGATTAAAAACTTGGAAGTGTCGGTGGATCCAGAGTGATGTGGGAAGCAGGACAGATCATAAAGTGGTTGGCATCTCCTGGAGATAGGGAGAGGGTGTTCATAATTCATGGAAAGTGCTGAAGGTTGAGTTCTAGAACATTCCTAAACAGTGAAACTTTTCAAGATATGAGACAGCAGATAGTATGCCAGGTGAATATTCAAGAGCATTACCAACCACACTTGTGAAATTTATCCCTAGGTTAGTTTTTTGGGAAAACTTTGGTTTTCAAGGCTCTCACCTTCCTTTTAGTCTTGGATTGCCAGAGAATTTCACAGAAATGTTGCTTGGAGGACACTCATGGAAGGCATTTAGTGCAGGGCTGTTGCCAACATCAGATCAAGTCACCAATGACTTCTCCCAGTCAATTCTTGACACTTCTGTGAGCTCTCTAACGAGCAGGTTCAGTGCCTTTTTAATGTTGGGGTTGTTTTGGGGTTTATTGAGGGGCTTCTAAAGATAGGACAGTGGGGAAGAGTTTAAAGCTGAAGCAGATTAGGTTTGGATTGGATATTGGGAATGAATTCTTCCCTGTGAGGGTGGTGAGGCCATGGCACAGGTTTCCCAGAGAAGCTGTGGCTGCTCCATCCCTGCTTGGATGGGGCTTGGATCAGCCTGGGATAGTGGAAGGAGGTTGGAACTGGAGGATCTTTAAGGTCCCTTCCAACCCAAACCATCTGATGCTTTTCTAAGTTTAATTTCATCCTTAAATTGCTGAGGGTGCACTGTGCCCCCGCTGGGGACACCGAGGAAGGGGAAGGATGATGTCAGCTCTTGTTATGAGCTCCCTGACACACACCCAGCCCTTGATCCCTGTCCTTTGAGCAAGGTGATCCAGCCAATTTTCAGCCTACCTGACAGCCTGTTCTTCCTCCAAACGAGAGTGCAGTGGGAGGTGATATCTGAAGTCACATTAAGCACAAGACATGACATTCACCAATCTTCTTTCACCCACCTGCCATCCAATTCTGTCACAGGAGGCAATTAGGGCCCTCAATCACAGTTTTCCCTTCCTTGATTTTTCCAGACAGAAGAATGACTTGAAGTGATTTATAATTTCTAATATTTTCCTTATTACAGTATTTATTTGCTTACTTTTGTTGATTTCTTAGAGGATTTCTTAGTTTTTTACAGTTATCAGGGATTCCCCATATCACTTAATTTTCAATCACATCGACCAGGCCTCGAATGCTGAACAGGATTTCTTAATGACCTTTCTTAATTCTTCAAAAGGAGTTTAAAATTTACAGGACATATTTCATCATGTGGTTCTTGAAACCAAGAAAACATTTACACACATCCATAAAATGTGGTTTTTTTCATGATTTGTGATAAATTTCAGTGCCTTTGCCTGGCATAAACCCCTTCTTTTGCATGTTAGGGTAAAGTTACCTAATTTAATTTTCTAAATTCTTTAAAGAAGATAGAAGTGAGGACAGACTTGCTCACAGTCACTCTTAAGGTGTCTTTTGAAATGTGTTAAAAGCCTGAGTTTTATGGTTCAACATTGAAGCTCAGAATTGCACTGAAGTTTAGACAGAACATAGAAGCTAAAAGAAAACTTTTGAATTATTCTGAAAAATTAGTCATATATTTGTATCTTACCTCCAATGACTGTGATAGCCAAACAGGAAATAAATAAAGTTCTGTTCAGCAACAGAAACTACTTCTGAAATACCCACTGTTTGTTTTTCATGGAACACTGTGTTCTTAACCTAATTTATTGATGTTCTTTAAAAAAAAAAGTTTGCTGTTTCAGGATGTCATAAACTTTATGAAATAAATGGGATCAGCAAGAGGAATAGAATGAAGTGAAAGATCAAGTGGAGTATGTTTACATGCCTCAAGAAACATCCACTCAGAAATGATCACGTTTTTTCTTCAAAGAACCTTTCTTCCCATTTTTTTTTTAATATCGTGGAATTTATTTATTCACATCTTATTTAGTCAGCCTCTATGAAAAGCATCTTTTCTTTGTGCAAGCAAACAAGTTCCTGAAGCTGATAAATACATATTCTATTGTATCCATCATCTATGTAAAAAAGAGATTCTGAAATTAATATTTTATGAAATATCTTAGACACCTTTTGTTATTTAGAAAAGTGAAACTTGTAATAATTCATTGGTCTATTTGAGGGCAATATAAGGTTCACCTTAGAGGAAAACACCTGATACTTTAACAGAAGCAGTTTTTCCCTAAAATACCTCTTGTAACATAGCATTGCCATTTATTCTGTGTGCTTTGCCTGGAGCATTGATTAAAACATGTAATTACAGACAAATTACAGTTTTGCTGAAATCATAATTCAAAACAGGCTCCACAGAATTTGGGACCAATAGTTCACATACAAATATGTGAATGAGGAAGGGAGGGAGGAACCTGAGGAGCAGCTCTGTGAAATCATCCAGGTGGGTGCTGTGGGGTTTGAGATAGGACAGGAGGAAATGGCCTCAGATTGCTCCAGAGGAGGGTTAGATTGGAGCTTAGGAAAGATTGAATTTTAAAGGGTTGCCAGATGTTAGAACGTGGTGCCCAAGCCAGTTGTGGTGTCACCATCCCAGAGGGATTTAAAATACAGTAATTTCTCGACTATAAGGCGCACCGGACTATAAGGCGCACCTTTTTTTTTGCAGCAAGGATCCGCGAGCAACAAAGTAACGAATTAGTAACAGAATCGCGCGATCGTGGGGTTTACTGGCAGGCGTTCAGTTTGCAAACATTTTTCACAGATTGGCGTAGCCTTTAAACACAGCCCCAGGCGCCCTCCCCGTGCCGCGGGCCCCGGCACTCCCGCCAGCCCCCAGCACCGACTGGCGCGGCTTTCACGACTGGTGCAGCTCTCATGGCTCTTGTGGCTCGGCTCATGGCTCACACTTCCAGGTTGGCAAATTTCTGAACTTTGTGTATATATAAGACGCACCGGATTATAAGGCGCACTTCCGGGTTTCGATCAAAATTTTAGTCAAAAGGGTACGCCTTATAGTCGTGAAATTACTGTACTCATGGATGTGGAGCCATGGGGTTAGCAGTGGCCTGGCAGTGTTGGGTGAATGGATCGACTTGGTGATTTTAAAGGACTTCTCCGATCTAAATGATTCCCTGATCCCATTTTAGCATTTGAACTGGGCAGGTGCTCTTCGTTCACCGAGTTTGTGCACATCAGGTTTGTGAACTGCTGAGAAGAGGGTGGGATGGAAAACCCAGGTTTCTTATGGGAAAACTCTCCTGGGACAAAAAAGCCTGTAGAGGTGAGATGAGATGATGCAGCACTTCAGACACTTCAGCTCTCTCTCCAAGTACCTGATCCTCCAGAATATAAAAATAAAACAAAGAGGAACACAAAGTGATAAACAAGTTTGGAGTGGGAATGAGTTGGTCAGAAATCCTGGAGGGGATCCTGTGGGAAAGGGTTGTTGTGTAACAGGATAGACTCACGAGAAGCTGTCAACATATGAATATAAAATACTTTTTGTTGCATATTGAGTTCTGAAGAGTCTTCTGTGTCCTAGGAAGTATTAATGGATTGTGTTACCATGCTCCCCATTTCTTCTGCCTGTATCTCATCTCTTCTCCTGAACAAACTCCCTGCTGCCTCCCCTGCCTCTAATTTTGACTTATACCAGCTTGTCCAAAGGATTTTCAATCAATTCAAAAATGCTGATTTTTTTGGAACAGCTCACTTTTTTGGTGACTGATGTGAAGTATCCTAAACTGATGCTGGTTTAAGAATATGGGACCTGAAAAGTGATTTACATACTTAGCAATATAATTCCAATTATTTTATTCCAATTCAATTATATCTAATTTTTTTTTTATTGTTGGCTTATCCTAGTCAGTACAAATAGATCCCTTTTCTTTTTTAACAAACAAGTTCAACTATTTTACTGGATGCCAAGTTTTCTGTAATGGGTCATGGAAAATAACAGCTCTTGAGCATACTTTGGAGTTGTTTTTTTTTACTGATTAATGCTTCCAGACATTTTTCTAGAAACCAGGTATGTAAGGGATGTCATTAAAAAGCAGTGGCATGCTCAGAAAATAGAAGAGCCATCCTGATCCTCAGGAATCTCTCATCTGGATGCATGAGGACAAACTGTACAGACAATTGTACAATCAAATAGTCCAGTTGAGCAAGGCAGCAGTGACTGGCTTTGACAATATTGGAGTGGTTAAATGGTGCTCATACTTAGAAACATAGGACGGGTTGGAAAAGGGACCTTAAAGATTATCCCTGACAAGTACAGGGACACTTTTCACTATCCCAAATCTGACCTTGGACACTTCCAGGGATGGGGCAGCCACAGCTTCTCTGGGCACCCTGTGCCAGGACCTCAGTACACTCATATTGGGAATTTCTTCCCAATATCTCACCTAAACCTGCATTTCCCCTTGTCCTGTCACTCCAGGTTCTTGTAAAAAGTTCCTCTCCATTTCTCCTGCCAGCTCCCTTCAGGTATGTGAAGGCTGCCACTAGGTCATCTTGAAGCCTTCTCTTTTCCAGGTTGAACATTCCTGATTCTCTCCCAGCCTTTCCTCCCAGCAGAGCTGCTCCATCCCTCTGACAATCTTGGTGCCTCCTCTGGACTCCTCCAACAGCTCCATGACCTCCCTGTGCTGGGAGCCCCAAACTGGAGGCAACTTTTCAGGTGGTGTCTCACCAGAGCAGAGCAGAGGGGCAGAATCCTCTCCCTTCACCTCCTGTCCACCCTGCTTTGGATGCAGCCCAGGATAGCAGAGCTGAAGTTAAGAAAATTATTAAGAATTATAATTTCCAAGACATCTGCAGTATCACAGTGTCCCTCATTTCCTTCTCCAAGCCATGTTCTTTTCCTCTGGAGTCAATGTCATCTTCTGATTCCTCCTTCCCTACCCTCCCTCACCTTCCCAAATGCTGAGACATTGTTTCTGCCAATATTTTCTGAGGTTTGTTTGTTTTTTTAACAATGAAATAAAAGCCTCTGAAATCCCATTTTTTCTACAGTTGTCGTAACTGCCTTCATTAATGATACTTCTCTTTGTTAGAGGAGCTGATTTATTTAATTGCATTTGCCAGGAATGTATCTGGAAGAAAAATAAACTGTGAGAAATAGACCTTATCATGCCTTGCACGCCTGAATTTCAAACTGATTTTACTGGAAGCTACATTATGGGGACAAAGCTGAGGCACTGTCGTTCTTCTGCACCTCAAAGACACAGCAAACCTTGACAATCCTCCAGGAGAACCTCTGGAGCTTAGCAGTGTGTCCATTGAAATTCAAGGAAATGCCTTTCCTTTCCTTTCCTTTCTGGCTTCAAACTGGCGTTCACAGGAGTGTTAGGCAAGCCTTTTGCTCTGAAATGATCTCCCCCTCACAAAGCTGGGAGTCACCTTGGGTAGCCAGACTCAGACATTCAGCTTCAGCACATAGCTACAGGACATTTGTGTGCTCTAGGAGAGGAGCTGAGCAGACTAAAGGCATTAAGGATAGTCCCATGTCCATTTCTACTCGTCAGAAATTGAAAATCCCACTGGAAAACATCTCTCTCTGCTTTAACTTTTTTAAAAATGCAATAATAAAGAGTGGTTGGTTAAGAATGTAAGGCTGTTTGGAGGAATCCCAGCAATTTTGTATTTTATATAAAATTGAATACAATATGCAATAATACAATTTTGTATTTTATACAAAATAAGACAGAAGCACTGACAGCAATCTCTCCAGGGTGAATTTCATCTGGGATCAACAGGATGATCTCCAGAATGAGAGTGGAGTTCAAACATTCCAAATAGTCTCTGGCCAATGGGGAGTGCTGGTGATGGTGCTGCTGGGTCTTGAGCCACTGAGGGATTCCCATTTCTGTAATTAACCTTGGGATAATTGGGAATTGGGAAAGGAAATCTGCCAACAAATCTGAGAGTGTCATTTGCCAGCTGTGTCCTGGGCTGCATCTAAAACAGAGTGGCCAGCAGCTCAAAGGAGGGAATTCCACCCTCCTACCCTGGTGGAACCCCACCCTGAGCTGTGTCCAGCTCTGGGGGCCCCAGAGAAAGAGAGACCAGTCCAGAGAGATCATTAGGATGACAGAGGGATGGACCACCTCTGTTCTGGAGAGAGCTGAGAGATTTGGGATTGATCAGCCTGGAGAAGAGAAGGTTCTGGGGAGACCATAGAGCCCCTTCCATTACTTGAAAAGGGCTGGAAAGAATTTTTTTTTTTTTTTTGCAAGGTCTTGCTGTGACAGAACAAGAGGGAATGGCTTTAAGCTGAAAGAGGGGAGATTTAGATGGAATATTAGGAAGAAATTACTGTTAGGGTGGTGAGACCCTGGCACAGGGTGCCGAGAGAAGCTGTGGCTGCCCCATCCCTGGCAGTGTCCAAGGCCGGGCTGGATGGGGCTTGGAGCAGCCTGGGATAGTGGAAGATATCCCTGCAATGGCAGGGAGTGGAACTGGATGATCTTTAAGGTCCCTTTTTCAAAAAAAAAACAATCCAAGGTCTTTGGTTTCCCATTTCCCTTCCTCTGGCCCTCTCTTTGCACAAACATCCACCTTGGGTGAGCTGCATCTTCTAGAAAAGAATTTCTGCACTTTCTTGTGCTTAGAAATGGGTTGTGTTTTCAGCATTACACTGCTTTTAATTCTCATAGGATTTTCTACATGGGAAAACTGCATGGGAGTCTCCTCCAGGGTGGTGGATAATACATTCCACATTTAGGAAAACTGATCTAGGGCCATACTAAATTTTGACCAGTGGCTGAGGAATATTTGTTCCTGGTCGTACAAACAGGTCTTCAATAGGAAGTTTAAGTCCAAAGTTCAGAATCCCCAAAAGGAGAATACAAGCTGGGATTAAAATTATGATTTGAACCTTTTAAGGACAACTTCCTATAATTCAATTCTGGTTTCTAAAACATGTCCTGCCAACTTCCTATTATTAAAATCAACATTAATTAACGTTGCATTTACCATGTTCTTTGTATTGCCATGACTTTCAGCCATGACTTTTATCACTGATATGTTTCAAAATTATCATTCTAAACCTTTAAATACCAAAATTAGTCAGTAATAAGCTGTACCAGCGCCACGCACAAAGTGATTCACCTGTTTCACCATGACTCAAAGACAAATAGTTCGGAATTTTTTAATGGAAAAATAATTTCCAATAACAGTGTTATATGGGAGAAGGATTCTTGATTAACCCCAGGTGTGGTGTGTCAGTGATGCAGCAATGACTAAATTCAGTTATTATTTAAATTTGAATCTTGTAGATTCAATATTTGCTTTATTTTCTTTCTAACTGACCACCATGTGGACTTTGTGTTTTTTCCTGGGCCATATCTACATCATCCATCTCAAGAGTTAAAGAAGTTCTACTGAAATAAATATCCCCATGACCAGACCCCAGGGACCTCCCCTTCCCAGCAAGCTGCTGAGCACAAGATTGGCAGTTCCATTATCTTCCAATTTACTTATTTATATTACTTAAATCTATCTGGAACCTTGACCAAGATTTATAAAGCTTGTCAGTGCGACCACAAGTGAGATGGGTAATGTGTAGTGAGGATGAAGAATAAGCAAAAAGCCAATCAGTAGGTTAAAAAACCCTAAAATCAAATTAAATTAAAATAAAAATTGGCTAGTCCCACTTATGGTGTGTGCAGTGTCCTGCACACCAACACCTCTAAATTTGAACCTCCAGAGATATTAATATTGTGCTAATAATAACCAGCTCTGTATCTCTGTGTATTCCACATATACATAAGATCTTCATTGCTAATTTGTCTGCAGGAAGATGTGAAATCCTCTCTGAAGATTTAAGTGTCTTACAAGTTTTATTTTTACATCGAAGTTGCCGAAGGTGAGCCCAGTTTCACCACCCACGCATGCACTGAAAAAAAAAAAAAGCTTCTAATTTGCTTGGAGAAGGTCCTCCAATCCCCACCCACAGCAGGATGGTATTTTAAATTTTCTCAGAAGAGTTGATCATGGCGAGACCCTTAAATTACCACCTACGTCCACACACCCACGGGTAGATGCACTTGGGTTCTTGTAACGTGGAGCCCTGGAAAATTGACTTTGTGAGAGATCTGGATGGAGGTTTCTTCGTGTTTGTTGACAGAGAAAAGGTGAGAAATACAAATCCGTTTGCAAGCTCTGCACAGGGGAGTTTTCACCACCAGAAAATGGTGTGTTAACACAAGTTGGAACTCATCTTCAGGATTGCACACCTGCAACTGGCTTTTTTTTTTGTTTTTTTTTTTTTGCAATTCAGCCTGGAAATTAAGTAAATTTTCCATGCTGCTGCTGTCTTATATCATGGTGATGTTTCAGTCTGTGTAGAGAATAGAACTTGTCTATTTGAAAAGGAAATCACTCAGATTCATATTGAGGCTATTGACAGGACATTTTATCAGGAGGAAGGTGATCAAGCAGAGGTCCCTGGAAGACCTGAAGACCTGCACCATCCCTTTTTGCCAGGCAGGGATGCAGAGGCACAGGAGGGATGAATGCCATGACTGATTAATGCTCACTGCCTCTTGCCAGGAAAGAGTTAGAAGAGATGTTAAATCTCCCCATTAGCAGTTTCCTGTCTCAAGTACTCAAGTACTTCTGCATATTTTATCCCCTCCTGTCTCCCTGGGACACTCCAGTCACTTTCTCTCCACTGAGCTCTGATCTGCTCCCAGAATCTGATCCTATGATGTCTCCACACTCTTTCCCATTTGTTTGGGACCCAGGTCACCTTTTAGGATCCCACATCACAATAAAAGAAGGCTGTAAAGCTGTTATAAAGCATCCAAAGGAGGTTATGAAGATGCTGAAGGGTCTGCAGGGGAAGGCATAGGAGAAGTGGCTGAGGTCACTTGGTTTGTTGAGCCTGGAGAAGGGGAGACTGAGTGGAGACCTCATTGCATCTTCAGCATCCTCACAGAGGGAAGCAGAGGGGCAGGAACAGAGCTCTGCTCTCTGCTGAACAGTCTGAGCTGTGCCAGGAGATGTTTAGGTTGGATATTAGGAAAAGGTTCCTCCTCCAGAGGGTTGTCCCTTCTCCCCAGGGATGTGGTCACAGCACCAAGTCTGAACTCAAGAGTGTTTGTACAACACTCTCAGGATCTCTATGGGATTCTTGAGATTATTCTGTGCAGGGACAGCATTTGGATTTTGATGATCCTCATGGGTCCCTTCCAACTCTCTGATCTTAGGAATCACACAGCTCTGTGTTCCTAAACAATACAATTATTTCCCTGGACTTCCCTGCTGCATGTCTGCAGAGTTGCAGGGATTCTGGCTAGAAAGGCCCAATTTCCAAAAGCAAATGAGGGCATTAACATCCCAGCTGAGAGTCTCAATGTACAAAAAGCCAGGGCAGCGAGGGATGTTCAACAACCTTTTCACACTAGCACATTTTGTTTTGGCATTTCAGAATTCAAGGGTGTATCTTATGCTCAGAAATGGAAATAACATGATGATTTTTATTTAAAAAAATTCAAACATAGGATCATAGAATATCCTGCTTTGGAAAGGACCCACAAGGATCATCAAAATCCAACTCCTGGTCCTGTACCTGAAGAATTACACCAGTGCCTGAGAGCATTTTTGGGATGTGGATGCAATTGGACAGGAGAGACCTTGACTGTATCAGGACTCACTGCTTTGCAGTACATGTATTACACACCTTTTTTCCCCCATCTGTTTGCAATTAGAAGCAAAAAACTGATTGCAAAAGTATAGATATGACTATAAAAAAGCAATGGCAACGTGTCCCCAGGTCCTAGGTCTGAGATTTGTCCTCATGGTGTGGCTGTCAACAATCAGAGCATTGGAAATGTCAGACACCAAGTGTTTTCCCAATGGTGGGAGTGCAAAAATGTCCAGAGTTACAGAGAACATCCCCAGATGGAGATCAGCTTCTCTTCTCCACTCCAAGGAGGTCCAAAAGGGCAATCAGAGATGGATGGAGAAAGGAATTTCTTCCATGGTTGGCAGTAGCTGTGGAGAGGAATCGGTGATTGCTTTAAGACAGCAATATGCAGTAGCATGAGCTTTAAAACTAGAGTGTGACTGGAAGGGGCCTTTCATGTTTTTTAGAACATGCCAGTTCTGACAGCTTGGGAAGGGGACCTGAATTTCTTGGACAGCCATCTCACCCCAGAGCATCCAGAACAGCCTTGGGGATCACAGTTCCATGGCTTGGTTGAGGTCCTCTCAGTCCATCTCAGTGTATCCCTTGCTCTTGGTGGCACTCCAGAGCCTGGCCAGGTGAGGGACATCGTGTCACAGCATTAGTGACAAGGTGACTGTGAGAACAGACATCCCCATGAGTGGCAACCAATTTGGCTTCTTGCTCTGATTAATAAACCTCCAGAAGAAGCAAATCTTGTGCTCCAGGACTTGGTGAGTTAGAAAAAAAACTCAGTGAAGTTTGAAGCTAAAAAGGTTGATACCTTATGAATGCTAAACAAGGAAGTATCCATCTGATCTTGAACTTCTCACGGGAGGGGGGAAATTCAGAGGAAGAAGTGGGATGGTGAAATTGTCTGGGAGTTACTGTTCTGAGTTGTCAGGCTGGGGCTGAGCGACTGCTGGGTAAATGTGACCTTTCCTTTGCTCCCTGCTCCTCCACATCACTCCTACCTCCTCAGAGGTGACAGAATAATATCTAACAGCCAGTTTCTCACCTCTGCAGGCTATGACTGACACTGTAAGGAACTGAGGGAATACGTCTTGAGGCTTTTTTCCTCTTTTGGCTCGAGTCAGGAACAGCAGATTCCCCCCCAGCCGCGTGATTCGGAGTCATGGAAATTTTGCTGTGCTTGTTCCTGCTGTGTTCTCTGGTGATGTGAAATGGCCTCTGGACTAGAAAATGAACAGGATGGTGGGATTTCTCCCATCTCTGGTAGAAAGTGGCAATAGAAGTTCCACCTCTCAGTGAAATCAGCCAAACTGATCAGATTTTGACCTGAAGTGGCACGGGCTGTGGACAGATGCACCTTCTCTTATCTCTGGGTTTTACTTTCCATTAATGACAGAAAAAAGGATGCACATAAGCACCCAGCATATGTCTACCTTTCAGCTGCTCAATCTGAGCCCACATAATAAACTAGGAAGCTTCAGCTGGGGCATGAGACCTTTTTTGGGGGAGGACCCAGGATGCTTGGTGACTCAGAGTATTACTACAACCCCTCTGAGCCTGAGCTAATGCCAGGGAGCAGACAGAAGGGAAATGAAAAGGTGATAACTGCATCCACAATAACCTTCTCTAAATTAGCACTGACCCCTCAGGAAAGAGATCTTGGAGTCACTGCAGATAATGCTTTTATGTGTCATCTCAGTGGTCAGCACAAGCAAAATGTGTGAATAAAATCCTAGAATTTACTAGGAAACAGATGGAAAACAGAACTTCTGTTTAAAAGTGCATGTGTGCATAAATCCCTGGTGAACCTAAATCTGGGGCACTGGATGGACTTCCATTCATGCCATGTGGTAGAGTTAGAAAAGGTTAAAAGAAGGATGATCAGAGATGTGGAGTAGTTTTAATAGGAGGAATGGCAAAATAGTAATTCTCACTGCAGCTGAGAGTCATTCTGTGCACCAGCAGCCGTCTACAAAGTGATGACGAGTACAAAAAGGCTGACTAAGGAAAGGTTATTCATTATTTCTCATACCATGACAACCCAGGGACACTAATGAAGTGATCAGATAGCAGGTTTAAAGCAAACAAAAAGAACTTCCTTTACACACATCCTGGAACTTGTCATGGGAGTTAGAAATAAAATATTTTTCAGAAAGGGTTTAGAAAAATCAGGAGTGAAAAGTCTAAGGGATAGCAAGTGATGACCAAACTGTGCTGGTTTTGGCTGAGATACACTTAATTTTCTTCAGAGTAGCACGTATGGGCTTATGGTTTGGGTTTGTGATGCAAACAGTGAGAGATAATACAGAGAGTTTTAGATATTGCTGAGCAATTCTTGCACAGCCTGTTCTGCTCCTCACCACACCAGTGAGTGGGCTGGGGGTCCACAAGTGTTGGGGAGGGGACACAGCCAGGACAGCTGACCCCAAATGACCAAGGGAGATCCCACACCGTGTGACATCGTGCTCAGCATGTAAAGGGGTGAAAAGCAGGGAAAGTGAGGGGCATTCTGAGTGCTGGGGTTTGCCTTCCCAAGTCCCTGCTGCGTGTTCTGGAGACCAGATTTCCTGGGGATGCCTGAACACCTGCCTGCCCATGGAGGGCAAGGAATTAATTCCTTGTTTTCCTTTCCTCACATGCATTTCCCTATTAAACTGTCTTTTTTTCACAGCCCTCTCTTTTTCCCACTTTTACCCTTCTGGTGCCTTCTCCCACCAGGGCAGAGTGAGTGAGTGGCACCCAGGGTGGGGCTGGAAGGGTTCAAGACCACACCAGGCTTGACTGGGAGGTGCTGGACTGAATTTATGGCTGTAATTACTGTTCAGCTGTTAGTTGGCAGCCCCTGCATTTGCCTGAGTGTCTGTTTGAGCCCAGTGCTTGTCGGTGGCTGCTCTTTTCTCCCTCTGCTCTGCTCTGAATGGGCTGGGGATGCTCTGATAACATCAGCAGGGTCAGGGAGTCACTGCTGCTCCTGGGCTGCTTCCCTGGACAGGCTGGAGCTCCAGAATGAGTTCAAGTCAAAGAAAACATGCTCTGTGGATGGGACCATGAGAGAAAAGGACACTCTGGAACATCTGTGCCACACCAGAGCAGGTTCTTCTTGAAGGGTCTGAGACAGGGGTTCTGTCTGTGCCACACCTCTGAAAGGATTGAGGCCAAAAAAACAACTCCAGGCTGGAGAAGGCACATCTCAAAGCACCAGTGGTCGTGCACGGGGCTACACTGGAGCACCCCAAAGTTTGTGGCCATGGATGAGCCCATGATGGAGCATTGGATGGACCTCAGCCTGTGCTGGAGCTGGTTTTTGTCTAAAAGGGCTGTGGATAAATCCATGCCCTGGAGAGATTAGAGCTCACTGCTAAGGTTTCAGCTGGAGCACACATTCCTAAAGACTACAAAAAAAAATAAATCCAAGCAGGGCTAAGAGCAAAGGCAGGAGTTCACTGTAATACTAAACCCTGTGACTTAAGAGGACCAGGGGTGGGGATTGTCATGGAAATACCTTAAAATTGTTGTAACCTGTGTTTTGGGCTGCATGTTTTTAGGAATTATTCTGGCAGGAACCACCCAAATCAGTGGAGGACAAGCTTTAGAAGCAGCAAGTGGAGCAGTGAACTGGGTTTGGAGCCCAAAAAATCCCCACCACACACCACCTTTCCTTTCCTGAGTGACCACTGTCACAGCTGGAGCCCAAAGTCATGGACTAAGTGAGCTCAATGGACATTTGTGGGTATTTGTGGACATTTTATGGGCATTTAATGAACATTTTACAGGAATGATCCATAGATTAGAGGAATGATATCCATGTATTATATGAAATGATGGGAAGGAGCATGGAGGGTAACAAAATATGCTGGATAATGTTGTAGCAGGTTGTAAATGCTGTGGAATAATGGGTAGAGAAGTTGCTGCTTTAGGCTGTCAATTTAATTTCCTTCATAGTAGCTGATGTGGGGCTGTGTTTTGGATTTGTGCAAAGCCCTGCTCTCCTGGACATGGCTGAGCTCTGGTCTGGCCACGGGAAGTGAGGAATGAACTCCTTCTCTTGCTCTGCTTGCATGTGTGTGACTTTTGCTTTAACTTCTAAACTCTCTTTATCCCAACCCACAAGTTTTCTCACTTTTGCCTTTCCAATTTTCTACCCCTTCCCACTGGAGAGGAGTAAATGAGCAGCTCTGTGGGGTTTCATTGCTGACTGGGGTTAAACAATGTCACTAATTGAGAATAATCTGGGAAAACCACTGAGAAAAGATGAAATTCCCTTTATACCCTCTTTGTTACTTTCCCCCAATGTCCCATTATAAGTAGATCTGTGACTGGGCAAGGAAGATTCAGGTCTTGACCATGATGGTAAATTTATAGCAAGGAGACAAATGTTCCTACACTCACCCATAGCCTGCTTTCATTCCAGCAAGGAAATTTGACTTCAGTAATTTCCTAATTAATTTCAGGGCTGGGAACAACTGATCAGACATCAGTTCTCAGAAAAAAAAAAAAATAAAAAGAAATAAACCCACATCTGGAGGCTGTAATGAATCACAGCCTGCCCCCAAATCAACACATTGGGCTGCCATGAAAAAGATGAGCACAGTTCCAGGCTGTGTAACCTGCCAGAGACGCTCTGCTCACCCCTGGGAGCTCCTCACTTGCAGGAGATTATGTAAATTGGGGCACTCCATTTCCAGAAAGAGTTGTCCTACTTCAGGAATACCCAGTGGGAACCAAAAGAGTAGCCAACAGGGAAAAACTGCCTGTGGGGAAATATTAAAATCATAATCTCCTTCAGAGGGCTGAGTGGAATACGGTGGTGCTGTTCAAATTCATAAAGTGCTGTTTTATCACAGGAGAAGAAATCCAGGGGAAAAGTTTAAAATGCTTTGGGGAAGGGGGGTATCAGGTTGTTTGAGCAGCTGAGGGAGGAGGAGGAGGAGGCTCAGGGGGAGCTTCTGGCTCTGCAGAACTCCCTGACAGGAGGGGCAGCCAGGGATGGGTCAGGCTCTGCTCCCAGGGAATAAGGCACAGGACAAAAGGAAATGGCCTCAAACTACACCAGGGGAGGTTAGGTTGGGCATCAGGAGGAATTTCTTCATGGAAAGGGTTGTTAAGCACTGGAAGGGAGGTGGTGGAGTTGCCATCCCTGGAGGTGTCCAGGGAAAAAGTGGAGGTGGCACTCAGAGCTCTGGGCTGGGTGGCAAGGCGGACATGGGTCAGACTCAGTCTCAGAGATCTTTTCCAATCTAAATAATTTTGTGATTCTGTGGTTTTTCCAATGGTCAGGACTGCAAAATATTGGGATTAATTGCCTGCAACATCTCCATCATGTGAAGGCTTTGTAAAAAAATAAAACAAACAAAAAACAGTTTAAACAAAGATCCATCAACAGTGACCTAGAAATAATGTGTCTTGCCTTGGGACAGGAAAATAAACTATGCAACCTCTTGAGTTCTCTCCCAGACCTATGAATTTGTAATGCTGTCACAAACCTCTCCTGCAGGCTTGATAATTTGTGTGAAAACACTTTGGGTGTCTTGAATTAATTACAGAACCCTTTACTAGATTGTGGATTGGGACTGGCAATGCCATTCCAGCAAGGTCCATGAAACATAGCTGTTTTAGCTTTCTTTTAGCTTTCTATTCCTGTGGAGACATCTTCATTTCTCTTCCCTGCAGCAGGGCTCAAGAAGAATTCAGGCTTTGCTGGGTTTTTAGGATAGAAATTGGAGGAGCAACACAAATAATTTAATCCTTATTGCTTTAATCACAGCTGGCAGGAGCACAGGGTGCAGTTTCCCTGTCCTGGCTTCTGTTTCTCCACAGCACCATGGGCAAAGATTTCGTGGTCACCCATGAGGAGCTGTTTTGGGGGATTAGGGAGGAGAAGGTTCTGCCACAGAGCTGAGGCAGAGGTTTCTCAGAGCAACAGGAATGGATGTGTGGATGGACTCAGCCACTGAGGAGCAGGACTGGGCTTTTCCAGACTCTCCAGAGAGGGGATCCAGCCCTGCCCTTCAAGCTTGTGTCCCCATCAAAGCTGAAAGACAAAATCTGCTCTTGCCTCGTTTTGTACCATTGAAAATGCCTTTCAATCCCCCTTTGCCACGGTGGCACAAATGTTTGTGGTGCAGGTTGGGGTGATCTGCCCCCTGTCACACACTGCTGCCACCTCTGAGTGACACCTGGGCAGCTTTTGGCTCACCCTAGTGCCCATTTATTTATTTATCAGATTATTTCTCAGTGCAGCTGGCAAATATTTGCTACAGCTTGTAAGGAGCATTCAGTAAAAAATTTCTACAAGTGTCTGGAAATTCTCTCTTTCTCAAGCAAAACATCTGGTTGGCCAAAGTTTTTTTCCCTGCTGCTTGCAGAGTTTTTTGGTGTGATTGTCTGAGATGTTCTCTGTGCATTTTTCGCCAGATGAGCAGATTGTTTACTCTACTCCCTGCCTTCAGCTTGTGCTGTCACACAGGGCTGCTGCAGGCCCCTCTGCTGATTCCTGTGTCTTGCAGTGGCTTTCTGGCATGAAAGGCAATGGGAAATCTATGGGAAAACAGTGCCCTGAGAAGACCTGCCAGAAGGAGGCTCAGGATTCACTTGGGTTCTGAGCATCCCCAAACGACTGGAGCAGCTCTCTGGTGAGTACAGACTGAGGTGATCAGTCTGAGAAAAGACAACTGAGAGAGGAACTTATCAATGCCTAAAATATCTACAGGGAGGGCTCACAGAGGGAGCAGGCTCTGATCTGGGGGGCCCAGCAATGGGACAAGAGGAACAGGCAGGAACTGATCTCAGGGAATTCCACCTGGACATGAGGCAGAACTTCTCCCCTGTGCAGTGACCAAAGTCTGAACAGATCCCAGAGAGGGTTTGGAGTCTCCCTCCCTGGAGATATTCCAGAGCTCTCTGGTGGCACAATCCTGTGCCCTGAGATCACCCTGCTGGAGCAGAGGTTGAACCAGATGACCCCACTGTGGTCCCTTCCAGCCTGACCCATTCTGGGGTTCTGTGAACACCCATTTATGATCTGCTTGGCTTTGTACTGGAATAAATGCCCACAGCAGTTCCTCTATGTCCTTCTCTCTTTCTCTGTGAAAACACTCCAAAAAGTGAACGAGGACCACCCAGATGCTCTGTGTGGAATATTTTGGGCTGTGACATCGATACAATCCAAGGCCTCTCGGTGCTGCAGCACCAGACACAGCAACTTGTGTTTGCCTGCACAGGAATGGGGAAGGAGATCATTTCAGCACAGCTGTTGTTGGCTCTTGGTCCCTGACAGCCTGGGATGGGTTCTCATCCAAAATGTACCCCATACTGTATTTTAATTAAACTGAACAAACAAACCAATCACGAAGCCATCCAGCAGAGCTAACTTTGCTTTGTGGCTGAGCTGGACTCTGCACCACTACGAGAAGGGAAACTGGATTTTGGCACAGCTCCTGCTGTTTAATACTCACAGCCAAGAACTAGGATAGACTTTCTTACAATAAAAAGTTGCTGGGGGAAAAAAAAAAAACAAACAAAAAATGAAAAAAAAACAGAACAACACAACAATCCACAAAGAAAATGGCTTCAGGACTGTTCTCCTCTTGCCCGTATTTATTCAAGCTGTCTTCCTCTCTCCGCAAATTTGGCAAACAGAGTCTGGCATCCCAGCCCAGGGGACACCTGTTAAATAAATAGGCTCAGTCTCTAACTGCTGCATTCATGGCAGAGTTTCCTGGTTCCCTTAGGCAGCTAATTTTTGTTGATTATCATACAGTACAGAGGGATTGTTTGTGCCTCTGCCACTTGTGACAGGCCTGGCTGCAGGACTCGGGCTGCCTGTGTGGAATAAAGAATCATTTGATTCCAAGATTCCATGACTTTTCTAATGTGGATCACAGTGCAGGGAGGAGCAGCCAGGTGGGCTTCTTGTGCAGGTGAGCTGAGCCCCTGTTGATTTGTTTGGTTTTGCTTAACCAACACCTTTTTGAAGAGACCTGAGGGGCTTCACTGAGAGCAGAAGGTTTTGTTACCTGAGATAGAGAGACAAATCAGCTTCCTAGGAGGCAACAAATGGGCTGGGAGGCCCTCAGAGCATTGAGGGTGATTATTTTAGTACTGAGGGCTTCAGGGTACTCAGGGGAATTTGAACTTCCTCTCCCTGGCAGTGTTCAAGGGCAGGTTGGATGGGGCTCTGAACAAACTGAGATAGTGGAAGATGTCCTTGCCCATGGCAGGGAGATGAAATGAGATGATCTTTAAGGTCCCTTCCAACCAAACCATTAATTTATTCTATGATTGTATGAATTGAACTGTCCCAGGGATTTTCTGTACACAGAAGGAGACTTTCATACAACACAGGAAATGTGGAGAAGAGGAGCATGGAGCCACACCAGCATGGATGCTTTACAAAATCCTGGGTCTACATCTCTTGAGATGGACCTCAAAGCTACATGCAGTGCTGGTCTAGGAGATTTTCAGAGGAGAACTTGTCCAGAGTGAGAGGACACAGTCTCAAGCTGTGCCAGGGGAGATACAGGTTGGAAATTAGGAAGAAGTTTTTCATGGAAAGAGTGATCATGTGCTGGAATGGTCTGCCCAGGGGGGTGGTGGAGTCACCGTGTGTTTAAAAAAAGATGGATGTGGCACTTGGTGTCATGGTCTAGTTGAGGTGTAAGGGCTTGGGTGCCCACCAGCTCTCCCTGAGGTCTGAAGCTTTAGCAATGAGCTTCAAAACTCAATAATCAATGGAAGGTGTTGTGTAGTCTGGAGGAAGGGAGGCTCCAGGGAAACCTCATTGCTCTCCACAACTCCCTGACATGAGGTGAGGGCTCTGTCTCTTCTCCCAGACCACCTGGATAGGATGAAAGGAAATCAACTCAAAGCCCACCAGGTGATATTTAGATTGGATTTTAGAAAAACTTTTTTCACCAAAGAAGTGATCAGGCTTTGGAACAGGTTGCCCAGGGCAGTGATGGAATCCCTGGAAGTGTTCAGAAGCCATGGAGATATGGCACTTGGGGACATGGCTTAGCAGTGAACCCAGGGCAATGCTGGGTTAATGGTCAGACTTGATGGTCTCAGAGGTTTTTTCAGTTTTCATGATTTTATGGTTCTCTTTCTTGCTAAGTTTGGGGAGCTGTTGGCACTGCTCAGTTTGACTTTTTTCTTCTCCATGTCTTGTAGCTCCCCATTTCAAATCCAGCCATTCCCTGCCCAAATGGGGTTTCGAGTACTGCCATCCTTAGAGGCAAGTGTCCTGGTTTGGAGGACAGGTGTCTGCTGAGAAAGGCAGGAGCCTCTCTTTGAAATGGAGAATGTAAACCCCCTCACTCCAAATTATTATTATTATGGGCTCTCAGGCAAAGACATGGGAATAGGAATAACAGTTCTTTACTAGGGAAATTAAAATAGAAATAGAGTACTACAAAGAAACAAACTCCAAACCCTGACAAAGTCAGAGTACAACCTGACACCCCGTCAGGCAGGGTGTTGGCAGCAGTCCCATTCCATGGTGGCTGCATCCTCCTGCAGTGACAGATGTGGCTCAGCTGGAGCAGTGCTCCTGTACAAGGTGCAGTTTCCCTCCGGAGGTCCAGTGGTGATGTGGAGAAATCCGGTTTTCCTCTGGAGTCCAGTGGAGAAAGAGCTCCCTTGGTGTCCCAAAATCTCAGTTTTTATCTAGGTAGGAAAGGCTTGGCTCTTCCCCCTGGCTGGAGCAACTCCCAATGGGATGCAGCAATTTTATCAGTCCCACAGTGGGACTCAATGGCCATGAGCAGAAAATGACTGGCTGGAGGAAGGATGGGTTGTGAAAAGATAAAGAACAATGCCCTGCCTGGTTTCAATGGATGGCCCATTAGCAGAATATCTCCCGTGGAGATAAGGATCACTGCCCCCACCCTCAACAGATGGTGATAGAATAGATATTTTTGATCACATTCTGTATTGTAACCCAAGACAGCAAGGTATAAGTTGCATGTGGAGGCAACACCCTTTGTTACACCAAGAAATACACTGAAAATGGAAGCTGTGTTTTCTCACACACACTTTTTGCCAGCCAGATCTGCTCTGCCCTCCTGAGAAGGCTGGGAGCTAGAAAGGGGTGGGTTCACTACAAATATTGTTGAATTAAGGGTGGGATTTCTGCCAAGGATTTAACTGAGGAGCAGCCCATCTATTTCTGTGGACTCCTGTAAGAAGTCAGAGTCTTAAGGGATTCTCTATACTGGCTAGAAAGATTCACAGTTTATTTCTGATCACAGAATAAACTGAGTCTATCTATAGATTTGGCTCAAAACTGGAAGTCCTTGGGAATTCCACTGAAAAATCCCCTCAGTTTTCTTTTTAGAGATAATTATTCTGAGACAGAATGAAACTCTAATCTCCTGTGGAATGGGAACTCTCACACCCAGTTTAGAAGAAGTTGTGAAGGGATTACCTTTAAATCTTTTTCAAGCATGTCTGAGTCTCTCTGAGGAGCCTGAAGCCCAATCTGCCACTTCTGGAAAAGATGGGAACCCAAGCAGTCCTGAAAATCCTGAATAAAAGCCAAATAAGATGATGCACAAAATTGGGGGAAATTGATTTTTTTTTTCCCAGAGTAAAATAGTTGATATTCTATAAACTTAACTTTCTCAGAAAAAAAATCTTGTGAAAATATCATTTGCATACATATATATATTCTAAACCAGTGCACATTAAATGGAAATGATGCTGCTATTTCATGTATAGAATCATAGCTTGGTTTGGATTGCAAAGAACTTTTAAGATCATCCAGTTCCAACCCCCTTCTATGGGCAGGGACACCTTCCACTAGACCAGGTTGTTCTAAGCCCCATCCAATCCAATTGGACACTTCCATGGATGGGGAGTCCATCCCTCTGGATAAAGATATATATATAAATATATATAAAAATATATATAAAGATTATTCAATCCCACTCAAGAGGGCATCCAGCTTTCCAAAAGAAACTATTAAAAATTCTTAGCCTTGACATTCATGATTGCATCTAATGGACAGAGGAAGCAGAAGAAAACTCACTTTTTATGTCCATGTAATGAGACATTCATCTGATTCCTTCCAGGGCTCTGCCAAACCATCCCTGAAACAGATGCACAACCTGGCAATAGGTCTTGCAGAACACATTCAGCTGCCTAAAAAGAACAATTTCTTCATCTCATCCAAAATAGGAGTGCAGGTTTGCCTGCAGCTCCCAAACCTGGATGATCCAATCCCTCTTTCCTTCCAGTCTCTTTGATCCCTCCAGATCTTTTTGAGGTCGTGCCTGTGAAGACCTTCTCAGTCTGAGCCCATTCCTGTTTCTCAGCCTCTTCTGCAGCAAGGAACAGAAAGGTGCTTTAGAGCTGGGTGCATTAATAATAATAATAAAAAATAATAATAATTAAAAATAATTGTCTCCACTCAGGGTTTCCCTGGCCAGACATCCAAGAATGCATTTCCCATTTTAGCAGGACTCTGCTTGCCTGGCTGAACGTGTTTTGCAAAGCTCAATCCCCTTCCCTGCTTATTGTTGTCATTGTTTGTTAAAACCTGACCTTGCAATGAGACAAATCTAAACACATTGTACTGGGATAAACCCAGCTTCTCTGGTTATTCCCCAGCTTCAGCCTCAGCTGTGAGGTGCAGGAGCAATCCCCTATTTTTCTTGTGTTTATGACTGATCAAAAAAGATCAATTCTCAGCTCTAGCAGCAAGAGAGAGTCTTAAAATGCCATTACACCCTGGGTCTGTGCTGTGCTTGAGTCTATCAGTGGATCAGTTATGGTGTATCTGAGTAGCAACTGAAATCCCTGTTTTAAAAATATTTGCTGTGCAGCCTCAACAGAAACTCAGGTACCAGGAATTCTTTTCTCCATTCTCTCAAAGCTGCCTAATTCTCATTCATTGTGGTTTTGTGCCTTTAATCACTCATTTTCATACAATCATAGAATGGTTTGGGTTGAAGGGAGTTTAAAAATCATCTACTTCCAGCCCCCCTGCCAGGGCAGGGACACCCTCCACTAGATTTTAATGGGAGTTGATTTTTTTTATTCACATCGATTTTAATGTTCATGTCAACAAGTTACACACACTTTTGATTCAACACCTAAAAAACAATATATCCTAATCTGCTTATTTTATTGGTGTCATTTGTCTTAATTCTAGCAGGGGCAATATTGTTTACAAGGATTTTGAAATACAATAAACTAATTTTATTTACTGTACACCTGGTAGGTCTGAAATATAACCACACTCTTCTTTTTTCATCTTATTACAAGAATGACACATCTGGATAACTAGAACTTATTAAGTCATCTCTTCATTTTAGTATCTGCCACTCATGCTGTATATGCAGGATAATTTAAATACCAGTAATTACCTAGAAAATGTCTTTATGTTGGAATAATTTGCTATTTGCAGCCGTGTTTGGCTGCCTCTCCTGAATGAAGAATTGTGGAGGTTTTTGGGTATTAAGTAACTCCATAGGAGCAGAAACTTCAGATAATTGCCAGACATGCCCATTACTCAGTAGGGTTGTGCCTTGCTTTGCTTCATCTCAAGTTTTACACACTGAAAATTGGCGTAATTTTTTTGCTGGAGTGAAATCAGAAGTTGAGCTGTGCTCATGAGCATCAGACAGAAGGTTCAGAAAGAGGTAAGACACAAAACATGACCAAGGAATATTGACCAGGCCCTGGTTCACATCCAGATTTGGGGTCTATTCCCTACTGTGCTCAGACTCATCACCAGGCTGCACAGATAAGGGAAATTTTGGAAGCCATTCATTTAAAAATATGTTTATTTAAAGCTCTGTATCCACTTCTTCTCGACCTATTCAGGTAAGAAAAGTTACTCCAGAGTTTACCAGCTCAGGCTTTGGTGTTGCTTCAGGGTTTTTTTTTCATCACTCTTGAGTAGGAATGTCCTTCAAAGCCTGCAGATATTTTGGGAATCTGTCCATCCAACCTTTCTTCCACATCACTGCAGGGGTGGATGAAGCACTCCAGGTATGTGCTTTACTTCTTTTTGATCCCTTTTGAAGCTGGATGGTGAAAGACCCTCCATGCCTGCTGTTGTTAGCACTGGGGTCTTTCCACCGCAGTGTTTGCATTACTCTGCATCACCCAGCTGCTGCTGCTTCCACATGATGACTCAAGAAGCTGTAAAATAACTAGATATCTACCCTGAGATTCTCTCCTTTCTATACTTTCACAGTACAGCCTCACTTTAGCTGCTTCTTCCATGCCAAATCATGTGGATTTTAGATGCATTGGCTGCTCCGGATAATTTAAATGTGCCCCAAAAGTAGAGGGGGCAGAGGAAACACTTTCAAATAGATAGGACAGGTATCAGGTGTTCTGGGAGTGGGTATTCTGTTCTGAGCATGGAAAAGATGATGCTAAGGGTTGGCAAGATTGATTTTGGGACTGGAGGACACTGAGGAGTGGGATATTAAATCAGAGCTGTGCTTGTTACTGGTCTAATTAGCATGAGCACAGTTCTTTAGCCTTGAAAAGAGGCAATTGAGAGGGGACCTCAACTCTGTCCCTGTCTGCAGGGAGGGCTCAGAGCAGGGACCAGGCTCTGCTCCTGGTGCCCAGCACTGGGACAAGAGGAATGGGCAGGAATTGATCCCAGGGAGTTCTACAAGGATATGAGAAAGGACTTTCCTGTGCCTCCAAGGTCAGCTGAAGGTTGTGAAGATGGTTTGGTCCCATGGTTTCAGACCAGAGATCATAGAAACACAGAATGACTGGTGTTGGAAATAACCTAAAATAACCTAACCTTAAAGATCATCTCACTCCAGCCCCCTGCCATGGGCAGGGACACCTTGCCCTAGCCTGGATTATTCCCTATCACATCCAGCCTGTCCTTCAACACTTCCAGGAATGGGGCAGCCACAGCTTCTCTGGACAACCTGTGCCAGGGCCTCACCACCCACCCAGAGAAGAATTTTATCCCAATTCCATGCTCCCACTTCAAAGTGTTTACATTTCATTGAGGGAACTCCACGATCACCCATTTCTGGAGCTGTTTAAATTTTTCTGTTAACCAAAACTGTCAACAACCTTGTGAGGCTCAAACCTGACACCTGAAATCTTTCATATTTTATAATGATCTGGCCTGGGGCAACAGAGGCAGATGAGACAAGCTTCCTTCAGCCACCCTTTCCTCTGATCCTCCCAAGGATCAGCTCACATCAGGAGTGTTTCCATGGTTGCAGTGTCTTGAACAGACTGTGTGTGCTTCCATCCCATGCATTACTCATGACAGACACTGATGATGGGGTGATTCAGGTGGGCTTTGGGAACTGGGACTGATATCTGGAATGAAATTTTTTGTCCTTTTCCAACGTGCATTTTGAAGCAGAGGGTCAGTGGGAGGGGATAAAGCGTGAAGGAAACAAAAACGTCATTCACAAGAGCAGGATGAAGATGATAGGAAAGTTCTGAAGAACTCTGGAATTTCAGGGGACAGGGTTGGTGTCAAATACTTGAAGGTTTTCCATACTCAGGTAGGAAACTCTGGCTGAAACAAATGGCCAAGGTACAATGATGTATCCAGGACGTGCTCCTCATCCTCCACATGTGCAATGGAATAAATGAAGGACATGGAATTGCAGGACATGCATAAATTTCTAAGATCTGCTGGAAATTGAAAGATTATTTTCCCAATATAGTGCTCAAAAATATCCCCTGAACAAGATTTATTTCCTCCAAGTAAGCAATTCTACAGATCTCCTTCTGGTCTTCTAGATACTGTCTATTTTTGTTTGAGTTTTTTTTGGGGGGTTTGGTCTGTATGTCAAGGGAAATTGTTATATTTTTCCACACAACATGAAGAATATTTCAGTGACAGGTCTTTACAGGACTTTGTGCATTCCAGACCATGAACTTCTTCCTTCTTTAAAATCAGCTCAGAAAAGATCTTTGGAAACATATTTTTGAGAGAAAATTTTTGTAGC
This sequence comes from Catharus ustulatus, assembly GCF_009819885.2. Classification (NCBI taxonomy): domain Eukaryota; kingdom Metazoa; phylum Chordata; class Aves; order Passeriformes; family Turdidae; genus Catharus; species Catharus ustulatus. Next base: position 161,890,212 of record NC_046221.1, read on the forward strand.
TAGGGTTCCATTTTTTCCCCAGAAAAAAAAAACCAAAAACAAAGAACCAAACACCAATGAGACAAAAATGCTTATCTCAAATCCTACTAACTGCTTAAGAGTTTTTCAACAAAGGGCCATCACTTTTTGAACAGTTCCATTTTTAGTCATTGTAATAGCAACAAGTGGTTTCTTGTTGTCATGGAGAATGAATTCACTTGCCTAGACTTGGATCCTCTGACATAAAAAGACCCCAAAAACCATTTTTCTCCAGGATATCAAAGGCCCATTGGCAACTTGAATTGCAGCTGGCTCCAAGGCAGGGAGAAAATTCTGTTGTTCTCTGGGCTCCCCTCTTGGAAAGGTCCAGTTGTGTATAAACATAAACCAAAGGAGGGCAAGAGATGTCCAAGGACAAATTCCATCTTTTGTATTGGTCTGGGGTTTAAAAATAAGCTGCACAAAGCAAAAATAGTCAGAATTTGCAGTCACTTTCTAAGTTAACCCTTTACTGTGATGGTTGGTTTGTTGGCACCTCTGAGACTCACTTGAAGCTCAGATGAAAATATCTGGAAACATGGAATGGTTTGGGTTGGAAGGGACCTTAAGGATCACCTCATTCCAAAATCCTGCCATCCACCAGACCAAAATGTTTCAAGACCCATCCAGCCTGGCTCCTCTGGGCAACCTGAGCCAGGCCCTCACCACCCTCACAGGGAAGAATTTCATCCTAATACCTAATTTAAAATAATATAATAATTAAATAATATTATACAAAAATATAATAATGTTATATAAAATATATAATCAATAATAAAATAACATAAATTAATTCTATAATAATAAAATAATCCTAATAGCTAACCAAAAATACCTTCATAAGAGATGTCTAATATGCATTTTGAGGATTCTCCCTGTTGGCATTACAATTGGATGTGGCCTTGCTGATGTTGGGAATGGAAGATGCCAACTTGAGAAACAGCTGCAGGTTTTACTCCAAGTATTGAGATCAAAATATTTGGCTTCCAACAATCCAATATTTCTTTTGTAAAACACAGTGAAAACACTTCTGTCTCTCACCTTCTACTTAGAAGGGGTAGAAACTTTTTTTTCTGGTTGAGGCTGGAGTTTTGTGGCCTGTTTTTGGTACCATACACAAAGCACTGGGGGTTTCATGTGTTTCCTCCCAGGCTGGATATGACTGGACAGGACTTCAGTAAAGCATAGGCAGGAGGGAAAGAGAGTTTGTTTCTTTCTGGATCTCCCAATCTGAGTGGCACCATGTGATCTTAAATAACCATATGCTGATTATTTTTCTCCTGAAGATGGATGGATGTGATTCATGGCCCTTTCAAAACAGAGCTGCTCCCTGAAAAAAAGAAAAAAAGAAAAAAAAAGAAAAAAGAAAAAAAAAAGTGAGAGCTTTTGTGAGAGAAAAAGAATCACAAAATCATTGAATGGTTTGGGTTGAAAGGGACCCTGAAGATCATCCAGTTAAACCCCCCTGGAGTGCCTTCCCAAGCAAAGAAGGAAAAATAGCAGATAGATCCAGACTTTGTGTGTATTTTACAGAGGAACTCTGGGCAGTCTCGCCAAGATCACTGGAATCTTATTGGGGTTTTCTGGGGGATTTTCCTGTATTTCCTTGGGCTATTCATCTGAAAAAAAAATGAAGTTATTATAGAAAAAGACAGTTATTGCAGCTGTGCATTTCAGGACTTCTTCAAGATCCTGTGAGAAGGGTAGATTTAGATTAGATAACAGGAAGGAATTCTTCCCTGTGAGGGTGGGGAAGTCCTGGCACAGAGAAGCTGTGGCTGCCCCATCCCTGGAAGTGTCCCAGACCAGGTTGGATGGGGCTTGGAGAAACCTGGGACAGTGGAAGGTGTCCCAGCCCATGGCAGGGGGTTGGAATGAGATTAGCTTTAAAATCTTTTCCAACACAAACAGTTGTATGATTCTAAAGGAAAAGAAAGTCAGATTTCCCAAAGCAATACCAGAAGACTCCTGTGCCTGAGATCTCAGTAAGGTGTGAAAAAAAAACAAACCATCCCCTCTTGCTGGAACCTGGTCAGAGCCCATCATTTCAGTCATATTGAGTGCTCTGAGCTGGAACTCCCAAGCAGCAGCTTCTGAGTTGAAGAAGAGTTGAAATCTCTTTATGCAAGAGATTTCAACTACCCTTTGCCAGCATTTCTCATATTTCTAGAATAGATATAATGCCTTCTGAAATCACTGAAATATTACAAAGGCAAAATTGCAAAAGAAAATTGAAAAAGGAAATTGAAAGGTAAAACGAACAGATAAAGCAAAAATATACAAGCAACCAACAAACCACAGAACAAACAAATAAACAAACACACAGAACCAGGAAAAACCCACACAAGCTAATTTCTGCTGAAAGAAACTTTTTTTGCAGCTCAAGCACATGTCTCCCTTTACTCCCAGAATGGGTGGAGGATAAGCAGCAGCCGGATAATCTGGAAATTAAAGAAAGAAAAGTCAACAAGTTGAAATGATGTATTGTAGTCATTAGTAACAGCACTAAAATAATCCAGCCTTCAGCACATTTCCAAATGCCCATCACCTTGTGCACTTTCTTATGATAAGAATAATTTCTCTACCTGTTCTCCCAAATCCCCTAAAACTGTATTTTAATAGCACTTTAAACGGTGCTGGGGCAATGTTGTTTTTCTTCCCCTGGGGTGAACCTTGTGTTATTACTAAAGCAGGAACAATATGAGGTTTTTATAGAAGCAAAATCTCACTGGCACTTTTTTCCTCATGGTGGAAGCTCTGACCATTATTTGTGCCTCTGTTTGCCAAAGCTTTTCCATGCCCTGCTGTGTGGAGCTGGGTGAGAGGGGTACTGTTAACACAGAATCACAGAATGGGTCAGGCTGGAAGGGACCACAGTGGGGTCATCTGGCCCAACATCCCTGCTCAAACAGGGCAATCCCAGAGCAAATGGCACAGGATTGAATCCAGGCACTTCTTTAATATCCCCACTGAGGGAGACTCGACAATCTCTCTGGACAACCAGAGGGAAGCTTTGATTGTACCTCATTTTTGGCATCCATACCTACCCCACCTTCCAGTTTTTCAGATGGGTCTTCCACCAAGACTTTATTTCAACCTGTGGCCATGTCATCAAGAAGAAGACTTCATGCACAGCCCTTCCTTCAAGGATTCCTGTAATCCAACCTGGAAAAGACCTAATAGAACCTGTCTCAAGTGGCTAAATTTGCAGGGAATAAATTTATGCATAACTTCAGCTGGCAACATGGGAGGATTTTCTGCTTGTCTTGGTTAAAGAGTTGGGAACATTCAGGTTTTTTCTGTAACACTCTCTGGTATGAAAAGCAAACAACTCGGATACTTTAGGAGAAACACTCTGGGATCTGGTGCATCACACACATTGAAAGGAGCTGCAAACTTATGATGCCAAATTATTGCTGTCAGCTGGGCAGGCTGCAAACTGCTCGATTAGGCTCAAACACCCACCTTTAAATAAGGCTGCACTAGCAAAGAAAATAAAGAAGGAATGGTTGCACCAGAAAGAATCTTACCCCAGCTCTCTCCCCAAGGGAGGAGTGAATTCTGTTCAGAAAGTCTCAGATACAGGGGAAGGGCCTCAATTTGCTCCAGGGAAGGTTTAAACTGAATAATGACAAAAATTTCTTCACTGAAAGGATGGTCAAGCATTGGATCAGGCTGCCCTGAGAAGTGGAGGAATCCCCATCCCTGGAAGTGCTCAAGATATGTGTAGATGTGGTGCTTAGGGACATGGTTCAGTGATGGACCATGGTTTAGTGATTGGTTAATGGTCTTGGAGGCCTTTTCCAACCTCAATAATTCTATGATCCTACAAAATTCCTTCACCCTGCTGGGGAAGTCTCTGCCTGCCTTGCTGTTGCCCTTGTGTTTCGTTCCACCTTCCCTTGTGGATCAGCCTGGACTTGGAGCTTCCTGACAAGGCCCATGAATAATTTTTGATTGCTGGGTAATAAAATATTGGGTGGAATTCACCGGCATTAAATCCAAGCATTGCACACAAGGAAAACAACAATTCCAACTCTGTGCCTGGTGATGGGCTCTGAGCTGATTATTGCTGCCCAGGAATGGCATTTGGGTCTTATAATGAACAGTTGAATGAAATTACGAGCTCGTTGTTCTGTAGCAATCAAAAGAGGAAATTGAATGTTAAGGATTATTAAGGAGGGAATAGAAAACCAAACAGAAATCATCATAATGCCACTGAAGAAATGCATTTTGGACCTGCAGCTTGAATATTGTGTCTGGTGCTTGTCCTCCCCTCTCAAAAGGCTTTAGTGGCTCTGGGAAAGGCTCTGAGAAGATGCCAGAAGGATGATAAGGAACAGCTGCAGCAGCACAGAAAAGGATTAAAGAGATGTGCACACTTCTGTCTTGGAAAACACATTTTAGGGAGCTTTTTTTTCAGGCTAAAGTCATGATAGGTGTGGAGCAGGGATGGGGAAAGGAGCAGGTTCTCCACAGGCAGTGTGGCATTCCTTGCCATAGGATGGGGCTGTTTCTAGGGAAAAAATAATGGAAAAAATCTGTTTAAGTTTATTAATACTCTGTTTAGAATCAGAGTCTGACTGCATTTCTTTTGCACTTTGTAACCACTCTCAGTCAAAACATGGGATGAAATTCTTTTTTGATCAGACAAAGTATTTTTATTTTAATGTACTCTTATTTGAGGTTTTTCTGCTGAATTATTACAGATTTACACAGCCACAGCTGACTTTATTAGGTGGGAAAGGAGAGGAAAGTCTCATTGAAATCACAAAAATTATTTATTTGGTAAACAGCAGGAAACAGAAATCCCACAGAAAAGTCTCAGCACGAGGACAGGAGTGCATAGATGGCTTCTAAAACTGCAGTTATTGCAGTGAGAGGACATCATCCAATCTGTGGGTGATAAATAGGGGAGAGAAGAGTCGATGAGAATGTCAGAGCAAGCTTCTCCCATGAAAAGCTCCAAGGAATTGGTAATGCCTGTAATATGAACTGGTGCCAGGCCTCTGCAGCACAGCCAGCTGCAAGCAGAATAACCTATTTAAATAAAAAATCCTCTCTTTTCTCATTTTGTACTCTGTTAATAATAACAATAATCATTCAGGTTGACTTGGACAGGCTTAGAACCACTGAAGCAAAGATATAATAGGGTTCAAGCAAGTCTAGATTTTTGTTTAAAAGTTCTTTTTCTGCAGTATGCTCAAGGCTGTACAGCAGGATCACACTTATACTCACATCTTACATGTATGGAAAGGTGGGGGAAAAGGAATTTCCTGGATCACTGTGTCAGCATCTCACCTGAACCATCACACCTTAAAAACCAGGCAGAGGAACTCGTTTTCACTGGCTCCCTGTTTGAGATTTTCTCTTCTGTTTCCATTTGGATGCATCTCTCTGAAATGGGAGTTGGCAGGGCTCAAGGGCTGGGTGTTTCCTTGTGAAAGGGCATCAGCGCCTCTTTCCCTCACCTGAAATAAAGGTCAGTGAGTCACAGTTTGTCCAAGGAGGCTGTCAAGGACACAAACATGCACCAGGTTAGTGGGGCTCTGTTTCCATGTGCATGCACACGGATAACCTGAAAGGAAGACAGAGCTGAGTGGTTTCTTGCTAAATTATCCTCTCTTTGATTAGATGATGCTTTTCAGCTTGATTTGCAGTTGCAGATCTGGAGTTTGCAAACAATAAGCATCAAGTGTCAGACAGCAAATTAATCTTCTGCTGAAATATATTGCTAAGTGGAAAATGCTTATATTTCCCTTTTTTTTTTTTTCCCACTGTTTTATGTCTCTTGCAATTTGCAGATGGCAGCTCTCGTAGCTTTCCTTGCTCGTGGCTCTAAAACCAAAGAGTTAAAATTATAATCTTCTTTAATTTCATAAGTAAATCAACCTGCAGATAAAGCAAAATATAAAAAAAATAGAGAGGAAAACAAGATATGCTTCTGGCGACAGAGTTGTGCTGCGCTGGATTTGAGTGAGATGGGAAAGTCTGCTGGCTTCCTTTGAGCAATGACTTTGCAAACCCTCCTCTTGGGGGAAATAATATTTTTTTGTGCTTTTATGGAGCTTTTCATCCATCAGTTTATGAAGGAACAAGTACAAAGTATTGTTAATGAGGATGGCTGGGACTCATTTGTAGACTAGACATTTAACAGAAAAATTAGAGAGCGAGTTCTGTGCTGGGAAGAATTTACAATGTGAGAAGGCAACAAAGATGAGGGATGGGAGGTGACAGAATCCAGCAGTAGGAAACAAACAGTGGTGGCATAAATCCTCCATCCACACAGCAATAATCACATTCACTTTGTTCTTTTATTGACATGCCCTCAAGGACTACAGCACTTTCCAGTAGGGCCTTGAAAATGAAGGAGCTGGGAGTGTGAGGTTTAGGGAGGAGATCTGCAGTGAGACACAGAGGGGACAAGCAAAACCATTTCAACATTGCAACCACCACCAGGTGCAGCCCAAGGTGATGTCCCCACAGCAGATGTAGAACTGCCCTTCCAGGAGAGAAACTCCTGCATTTTGATGCATTTGCCTGACTTAGATCAGGCTTGCTGAGCTCAGTTCGTGCTCGCTGGGTCCAAAGAAGAAGATTGTTCTGTCTTGGGTTACAATACAGAGTGTGATAAAAGGTCTATTCTATCACCATCTGTTGAGACCAGGTGTGGCAGTGATCCTGATCTCTGTGGGAGATATTCTGCTAATGGGCATCCACTGAAACCAGGCAGGGCATTGTTCTTTATCTTTTCACAACCCATCCTTCCTCCAGCCAGTCATTTTCTGCTCATGGCCATTGAGTCCCACTGTGGGACTGATAAAATTACTGCATCCCATTGGGAGTTGCTCCAGCCAGGGGGAAGAGCCCAACATTTCTTACCAAGATAAAAACAGAGGTTTTGGGACACTAAGGGAGCCCCTTTCTCCACTGGACTCCAGAGGAAAACCGGATTTCTCCACATCACCACTGGAGCTCCGGAGGGAAACTGCACCTTGTACAGGAGCACTGCTCCAACTGAGCCACATCTGTCACTGCAGGAGGATGCAGCCACCATGGAATGGGACTGCTGCCAACACCCTGCCTGACGGGTGTCAGGCTGTACTCTGACTTTATCAGGGTTTGGGGTTTGTTCTTTGTAGTGCTGTATTTCTATTTTAATTTCCCTAGTAAAGAACTGTTATTCCTAATTCCCATTATTTTGCCTGAAAGCCCCTTGATTTCAGAATTATAATAATTTGGAGAGAGGGGTTTACATTCTCCATTTCAAAGAGAGGCTCCTGCCTTTCTCAGCAGACACCTGTCCTCCAAACCAGGACAATTGTACAGATCAAGCTCTCTGCCAGCAGGAGGAGAAGATGGATTTCTCTTTTTTCCCATGTCAATGTCTACCAGTGTAACCATGTCTTTGCCAGGGCTGAAGGAAGCACAGTGGATGTGCAAGGGCAGATAAATTCTGTGTGGGTGTGGAAAGACACCGAGTGAAGTGAGCTGGACTTGCTTAGGGCAGGATTTGGATGAGTAAACAGAGGTGTCTGTTCTGGAAGTGCCAGGGTCTGAGGCCATCAGTGCTCCCTTTAAGCCCTAGGAAGAGTGAGTCAGCAGAGCCAGGGGCTTTTAGGACATTGATCATCTCATCTCCTTCTTTATTTGATCAGAAAAACCTGTCCCATGTGTCAGGTGGGATGAATCCCACCTCAGGCCAAGCCTTTGCAGCAGATTATACCAAAAAGAACTGCTCAGGTACAGACACTGCAGTAGTTGTTTCTGGGAAAACCAAATTGATTTTAGGGGATAAAACCCTCCCTGAGCTCCCTGCTACCACAGACACACTCCTGGCTGTAGCCATGTGAGATAATTTAATGACAGTTTGGAAAAGTCTTCCTGAGCTGCAACAGAAACTGTGTTCACATGTGGCTTGTGGCTAGGATAAGGTTTAGTTTTGATTGCACAGGTGGTTTTAACATAAATTTTCAAGTTGGAAAGGAAAGCCTATCACTTGGTTATGTATGGAAAACATTTACATCAGAGATCCACCTTTTTTTTTGTTTTGTTTTCCCTAATCTCTTCGTTCTGTAAACAAATAATTAAATGAAAATATTCCCTTGCATGGCAGGAGAGAAGTGCTAGGGACTGGCTGGGTGACCACAGCAAGGTCACAGGAGTATTTTCTTCACTGGGACAATTCTGTCCTAAATCTCAAAGCTCCCGTGGCCATCAGTGCTGGAGGGTTTGCAGAAGGCTCGTAGGACATTGGGGAATGTGTCAGGAAGGCTGGCAGACCCCTCCTAATGGAGCTTTCCTGTTTGTGCCTCTCCCTCTGGTTATTTATTTTTTTCCATGCTCAACTGTATTTAGAATCTGAGCTGCGTTCATCTCATGTCTTGGCACAATCAACACCTGGTATGACCAATTCCATTGGCTCTACACCCAAAATTGCATCCTCAACCTGGTACCACTCACTGCAGGGTAAATTTCAATAACATCTGTCAACCCAAGAGGCCCAGAAAACCTCTGAGCCAGCAGCCACTTGCAAACCTCAGCACTGGTGACTGAAAATAGAAGGAAGCCTAATCACTGTGATTGTAGGTCTGATGGCTTCCACCACCTCCTCTGGAGCTTCCCAAATTTACTTCTCTGATGTCAAGGTCTGTGATTGGATTGATCTAAATATAGATAATATAGATGAATAGTTCATTCTCCATTATCTACCAGACAGTTACTGGATGATTTCCTATTTTTTTTTTTTTTGGGTGTCTCCAGGTCTGAAACTCCTTTAGTTTACATGAGTCCTGCTACCTCTGCATACCACAAACTCCAAACTCAGTGCAAATTAACTTTCCCAAGATCACTCAGATCATTTTAGGCCAGGAGTGAAATTCAGAATGTCCTACCATCCCAATGGACAATTATCCACTGGCCCAATCACTTTCTATGTTTTAGTCTTTAAATACAAACTTTCAATTTAAACAAGAAAATATCAAACAAAACCAAACATGGCCAAACTTCATCAGTAAAAGAAAAGTGCTGACTTGCAATTTTTTTCAGTGAAAACTCAGTTTAATCATTTTGTTTTGCTGGAATGGGGTGTAATTAGAGAACCAGTGAGCATGTAACTCTGGATTTATTATGCAAGCAGCTAGGAAAATGACTGTCTTCAGCACAAAATGATTGAATGTCATTAAGAAGAGTGAATCCAAGGGTGAGCCCCCAGTGGGATGCCCTCACATGGGGAAGAATAATTGGATAAAGTAGCATGGGGCCATGAAAGCCCAATTTGCCTCTCTCTGATGCTTGCATGGACTTCCTCCCCAAAATCTTTGTCAGCTGTGGAACTGGGAAGTCAAATGAGGCAGATCAGTCATTGGGATGAGCTCTGCCATATGTGGGAAAGCTGTTGTGGTGCAAAACAAAGCAAGAAGCTGTTACAGCCACATATTGATGCTAATATGTCCTTCTGCAGCCACCAACCCTTTTTTGCTGCTTGGGTGCTGCTGAATGAGTTGAGTGCTGGTGAAGACAATGGAATCTGGACACTTGGGAATTACAGCTCCTTCACTGAGTCACTTCCAGCATCTCCTGCAGGAATCTGAGATTGCAGAGGTCCCTGAGCAGAGGTCCCAGAGCCAGGGGAGCAGAGAGCCTGTGAGCCCAGCTGCAGGGACTGGTTTTAAGTGTGTTCACAACCCAATCCACTGGGATTTTCTGTGGTTAGCCAGAGTGAACACAGAACAATACAGTCTGATAGCTACCAGAGCCAGCTGACAGGTGGGACTGGGCTGAAAGAACCACAGATCTGAGCCTTATGCTTCTGAAAATTTGCATTTCCTTTAATTGTGGGAGTTGAAGGACGTAGCCACTGCTGTCCAGAGATGAGCATCTTGTTTCTATCCCTGCAAATTCTAAGATTTACAGACATCTGAAAGAATAATAGTTAATAGGTTAAATAAATAATAATTTTTCTTGAGAGAAACCATCCCATGTTTTTAAAAATCCCCTGTTTTGAGGAAGTCATTGGTTTGGTTGTTGCTATTAGGAAAAGGTGGTTCCCCACAGCCTGGCAGCTGCATTGCAGTTGTTTGAGATTTTGCATTACTGATTTCTGTGTTTATCCAGGGATTTACCTTTAACTGTACATGGCCTTGAGAATGATAGGACAAGAGGTAATGGCTTCAATCCAAAAGAGTTCAGGTTTACATTAACAGATTGGATATTAGGAAGAGATTATTGACTTCTGAAATCCTTGAGTTTTTGAATTCTGTGAGGGTGGGGAGGCCCTGCCACAGGTTTCCCAGGGAAGCTGTGGGTGCCCCATCCCTGGAAATGTCCCAGGCCAGGCTGGATGGGGCTTGGAGCAACCTGGGCTAGTGGAAGCTGTCCCTGCACATGGCATGGGGTTGGAATGAGATGATCTTGATGGTCTCTCCTTCTACAAACACATTTCCCAGGGCTCATCTCTGCTCTTGTGCAAACATTTCATTATTGCCATGTTTGCACCCTCACACAATGCAAGTGTGCATTGGTGCTTGTGAGCCAAAGAAAGCGAGCCCTTTGTCTGCAGAGTGAATTTACTGCTGAAAATAACAAGATGCTTTTCACCAGCACATAAATTCACTGCCTGCTTGTTGCCTCTCCTGCAGAGTGAGGACACAGACACTTGTTAGTTTGAGCTACTGCTCCGAACTGTCAGATTTCTCCCTGGCCAAGCAGAAGGCAAACAAAGCCCCTCCTGAAACTGCTGCTTTTCCTGAACCTGGGCAGAATGTTTTGGACTGATTTAGGGCATTGATTATGCAGGGCTGGGGGCACCTTGTACCTTCATTTTATATCGCTGCTGTCTTATCTCCCCTGCACTACCTGTTCCTGCTTCCTTCTCCTCAAAGTCTTTGCCTGCCCAGGAAATATCAGGTGGAAGAAGCTTTGTTGAAAGGGGGAGAGGGAAAAGCAAAGATAGGCTCTCCCTGGACAAGTTTGGGTGTTATTTCACACTCCTCTTTAAGCCATATACTTAAATGTGCGAGGCCAATGTTTCCTCAGTCCTGTAATAATCTGGAATCAGATTGGTTTTCTAAAGACTTTTTATTTGAGATATGAGAAAGTTGCCTGAGACCCTGCCTGTAAAGAACAGAGTTATTACCTTTGTGGAGAGAGCAGCTGGAGCATAACTGATGTTCAGCAATATGATAAAACTGGTACAGTATTAAGCTCTTTGGGGAAGGGTTTGTCCTTTAGCAGGTTGTTGATATAGTGTCTGGATGCTGCTGCAGTCTGAATGCAATGAATTAATATAATAGCAATGAGAGGCAATAGACTTTTTTTCATGCAGAGTACACTGAAAAAACATTTCTGGGCTCCAGTTTGCTCCTGGAATTACTAATTGTAGTTATTCTGGCATAGAATATTGTCCAGTGGAAGGTTCACTGCCCATGGCAGGAAGGTTGGGACTGAGTGATCTTAAGGTCTCCTCCAACACAAACCATTCTCTAATCTATGATTTCATGATTTTATGAAATGCATAACTTCAGTATTAAGGTTTAGCTTTATGAAGGTATCAAATGAATCTAGTATCAATTTTTTAAAATTAAATACATAAATTTAAATTTAAAAAAAACCCACAAGAAACCACAAAAAAACCCACAAAAAATCCAAAAAAAACCAAACAAAAAAGAAACAAAACCACATAAAAAAAAGTTTTGAAGGAGTTGTCCAGGAAGATATCATTTCCATAGAAGGAAAATTGGTTGCAGTGGTGCAATAGAGAAAATAAACAATATCCTCTGGAAGGGAAAACCATATCTCAATAATCAACAAGAATCCATTGTAGAGGGTTGTGAGAGGAAGTCCTGGTGGATTTATTCGGATTACCAAAAAAAGGGAAAGCCTTGAGGTAATGTTATGCACGAGACTATTAAGAATCTGTGTAGCTTTGGGAGAAGAACTGCAGTCCTGCCATGGGATCAAAGATACCTAAGAAAGTACATCTGCCATGGAGCCAGGCTGGGAAAGCTGGGATTGTTCTGCTTGGGGAAGAGAAGGATCCAGGGAGAGCTCAGTGCCTGGAGAGGGACTTGGGACAAGGGATGGAGGGACAGGACACAGGGAATGGCTTTAAGCTGAAGAAGCATAGACTTAGATTGGATATTAGGAAGAAATTCTTCCCTGTGAGGGTGGTGAGGCTCTGGCACAGGGTGTCCACAGAAGCTGGACTGCCCCATCCCTGGGAGTGTCCAAGGCCAGGTTGGATGGGGTTTGGAGCAACCTGGGGATAGTGGAAGTTGTCCCTGCCCATGGAAAGGGGGTTGGAATTGGGTGATCCTTAATGTTCCTTCCAACCCAAACCCTTCTGTGGTTCTGTGATTCTTGCTGTGAGTGTGCCCAGATGTGAGCATTGTTGGCTTCAAGAAGGTGGATGCAAAAATAAGTACCAGCAATGTGACAAAATCTGCAGTTGTTCAAGTTGGGCTCGATGAAAAAACTGTAGAGGTTTGAATGCTTTGCTGAATAAATGCCTGTTCAGTAAAAAAAAAAAAAAAGAGGCTCTTCTTTATATATATTTTGGTAAACAAACAAGCAAATGAGCTCTCACACTTAAAACTACTGAATAGTTCTGCACTCTGATTTATGAAAGACGATCGTAGCTGGCAAATATCAACAGATAAAAGTTTGGAAGATCTCATATGGGATTGTCTGGAGCAATAATTCTCATTAAAGTTGCAGTTAATTTGAAAATTTAGCAGCAACAAATGACATTTTAAAAACTATTTTCTGTCACAGGCACTTTCACAGGATGGAGGTAATTTAGAAAACAAATTTTATTGGATATTTTTAGTGGGAAACTCTTTATGGGAAAAAAAACTTAGATCATTTTTAGCAGATAATTATGATATCAGGATATTCAACTGTTGGTATTCAAGGAAACACATAGACTGGGAGAGATATATCTCCAAGGGAACCCACTAAAAATACCTTCAGGATTATTAATGTTATAGATAAAGAAAATTAAAAGAGCAGTGACAGAATGAGAGCAGGTGGTGAAAAAAAGAGACCCATTCCCTGGTGTCTTCTGTAAAAGATTTAGGAAATGACCAATTTCTGTGCTGGATGAGACTGTGTGGGTCTGTCAGGTCCTCAAACGTTCCCCTCCCTGTGATTACCAACTTTAATCTCTGCATTGCCTGGGCTCCCACCCCCAGCCAGAGCACAAATTGTGCAAAGCAGCCAAAATGGGTGTGATGACATCTTTCACTGCTTTTTTTAAGCTCCACAGAAACCCCCATTTCCATCCTCTTCCCTCTCACTTCATTTTCCAACCCCCAGAAAAGAAGCTCTGGCAGCTACAGGGTCATCTCAGGTTCATTATTTCACACTGTTGGAAGGCCAAGCCTCACATGGCCACCACTCCTTGAAGGCAATTTTCTGGCACTTAATTCTTATTGAATCCTAGAAGGTTTTGGGTTGGAAGGGACCTGAAAGATCATCTCATTCCACCCCCTGCCATGGGAAGGGACAATTTCCACTAGACCAGGTTGCTGGCCTTGAGCATTTCCATGGAGTCCTCAACCTCACTGACCAAGCTGTGCCAGTACTTCATCACTCTTATTATAAATAATGTCTTCCTGATATCTATTCCAAATCTCCATTCTTTCAGTTCAAAGCTATCTGGGCAGGCTCCTGCAGGCTCCCCTTGGATGCACACATTCACTGTGACAGCGTGACAAGCATCGTCCCTCTGCTGGTACCACATCCATCTCCACCACACTTCCTTTTCTTCCTGAGGAAAATGTCATGGGAAACTCTACCCAGAGCCTTTCTACTGCCAGCTCATAAGCTCTGCTGCTTCTCCTCTGCTCCCCAAACCCATCACCGTGATGCCTTAAGCTTCAGCTCTCATATTTTCCAGATTCTGTTCTGCATTAGTGTGTAACTCTGAACTTCATATAAAGTGTTGGCAAGTTTTCCTCACAGCTCAGTCAAACACAACAATCCTTTTCCAGCCCCAGAACCAAGGACACCATTGCAGCTTCAGGCCCAAAAAAGTGTAAACAACAGCGAATTGAGGAGAGCAATCTGGATGGGACTGCAGAACCTGGAGCTGTAATTGGACAATTAAACTCAATATGTAAATGTAACAAAACATAAAAGTGTGAAAACTCCTGACCCATTGTGCATCTTGGGTAGAGCCTCAGCCAGGCTCTTGTACTGCCCCAGATGTATCCTTTAAGGCTTTTTAATAAATACCTGCTTTATTCCTTTAACTCTGTTCCAGGCAGCCTCTCCAGGCATCAACCATGTCCTGGGAAAACATCAGCAATTGTCTGACATAATTGGTTCTGATGAGCTGAAGATCTGGAGCTCATGCAGTAACCAGGATAATAACATGAGTCTGGGAATAAGCTGGGATGAGGGGAAGGAGTGAGGGAATTCAAGCAGCAAACACAGGCTGAAAAAGCAGAAATTCCTGTCCAGGTTAACCTGGAAGGTTACTCCACGTGCTGTCTTACAGAAACCACCACCAGCTCTCCTAGGGCAGCCTTTTGTGCCACTGCCTTGGTCTAGATGGCTTCTGGGGACTTGTTCTTCTGGAAAGGAGACCTTAAAATTATTTCTGTAACAGTTCTTCCTCCCCCCTCAGCTGTTGCAGGGCTCCACAGCAGTTTTGCCATTCCTTTCACCAGGAGATGCCCTCAAATTATTTTCCTTCTGGGCATGCTTTTATTTAGAGGCAGGAGTCCTGAGTCAGATAATGCCTCACTTTGCCAGCTACTCCATCACTCTGCAAACACAGACACCCCCCAGCCATCAATCCTCCACCAGCCCACCCCCTTGCCAAGAGCAAGAAGAGCTTCCCTGTTCCCGAAATCCTGCCACTCTAATTTAGCAGGTTTCTCCCAAAGTCTAGACATTTCCTGAATTGCATGCAAAAAGCTTCAGCTCTGCTTCAGCCCCATTAATCCTGCAAGTCCAGGCCCACCAAGGCTGATGCTTCTCCAGTGGCTCTGGGTGAATTACACTTTAAATGACAACCGTCCAACTTCTTGGCAGTGGCTCTGTGCCCTTCGTTCCTGTGTTTTTCTGGATGGAAGGAAAGAAATGATAAATCTCTCTGAAGCTTCTGTCTGTCCCATTACAGCAGAAATTAACTGGGCTGGGCGAGTTCAGCGCAAATTGGATGGTTTGTACCACAGTTAGCTGATAGCATCCCCCAGTAAGCCTGTAAAAACCCTGCTCTGAGACTCTCAGCGTGTCTCTGTTGGCTGTGTCATAGATGGAGAAGATGAAAGAGGGCTAATGGAGCAGTTAGAAAGTCTTTTGGTGCCTCATTTACTTTCTACAGAGCCTTCCTTGGCATTAAGTTCAGTCTTGCTTCCAGAGTCCTAAATAGAGCTATTTGCAATATTTTCTTTTAAAGTTTTCTTTTAGATAAAAATGACTTTTTTCCTCAAACAAACACAAAACATGGCTGTTTGTAATTTTCACATTTTCCTGGTTATAGTGGTATCTGGTGAAACCTTTTGAAAAATCCATCAGCATTCAATATGCATTTTACCCATCCTTCTCTTCTTTCTGAATTCCTCTTTGCCTGTGCCAAAAGATAAAAAAAAAAAATCAAAATAAAGAGAGGCAAGAGAGAAACAATATAAAATAAAGAGAAGCAAGAGACATCAATAAATTCCTATTCATATTCATGACTCAAAAAGCAAGAACTGGATTAAGTCTTTTTGCTACAGTATTGCATTAAGTGTTCATGGTCAGTGGCTTATCCAGACATGGAGGGAACAATCTCCAGGGCTGGGCTGTTCTTCACAGAACATTTCACTGAATCATTTTGTTATTATTTTTCCATTATTTATCCATTTTTACTAATGCTGGTGGTGGTGGTGCACATGTTGTGTAGATCAGGTGAAGAAATCACCTCTCTGTATCCCTCTAAAACTCTTATTTTCCCCACTGAGGACTAGTTGTTACTGGTTATCTATTTCATCTATTTGCCATGTGTTTTACCAATATCTCCATCTGCTAATTTTGTCATCACTGCTACATCAAATGCTGTGAGGAGGTTTGTTCCTCTGCAGAGGAATGCACAAGGCAGCTTTGCAGCCCTAGATCAGTTTAATTCCATTTCACCAGCTTTGCAGCCCTAGATCAGTTTAATTCCATTTCACCAGCCATGTGACATCCACACTCCCTTGCTTTCTGCATTTTCTCCCACGTTTAAGGGTTTCTCAAAAGCTGACCCCCAATGTAATGCAGCCATTTGCCCCTGTATTTCAGAATTTCAGGGTGCAGATCACTCTTCCTGCACATCCAATGTATTTCTGTCAGCAGATATGCATTTCAATGTTCTTGGTTTCTGAACAACTGCAAGGGCTTTGACACCCAAAGGTGATATTAATTTTCCACCGTTATTGTTATTCCAAAGGAACAAAAAGAAACACTCACTGTACACTTTTTCTTAGACTTCATAAACCATCTCCATCTATCATTGGGTCACATATCACTGCTGTTTTTCCCTGTCTATCCCAAAGTGCGTGGCCTTTTAATTGATGCCTTCGGTTTTTTTTTCCTGGATGGCTTCTCAGCACTTCAGATATCATTATTCAGCCCAGTTTTTATCACTTTCCTTTTTCATCACAAGTTATTACACTGCTTTTGAGTCTCTAATCAGCATTTCTCAGGTCGCTCACAATGAGGGGTTTATTGTGTTTTACTGAACACCCTGTGCAATAGCAGTGGCTTTTACAATGCTGTGTCATTGGGAGGAAAAAAAAATAATAGGCTGTTACCTAACTTGTCCTGCAGTTCAGTCTCTCAGTCTTTCCTGGACTCTGCCTCTGCCTTCTCCAAAGAGAGAAGAGGGGGGTGAAGAGGGAATGTTCTGCAAAGACTCTCAAAGTGGGGTCTTCACTGCAGATCTTTTTCCACATGAGCTCAGCACCTCACCCTTTGTTGGAACACTGAAGCCTGAGAGTTTTGAACTTTCTGTGCTTTCTGGCACTGACCCCTAGGAGAACACTGCTTTTGAGCTGAGGCCTTGGAGAAGGCTCCAAATGTGAGTGATGGAGTTGGAATCACTGCTGTGTAGTTGGAATAGAAGTGTGTGAGCTCACATGGTGAAGGGTTTTGAATTTGGGGTTTTTAGGATATAGTAATAGGTATGGGACAGGATGGAGGATTTTTGGTGTTGTCTCTTTCTGTCTTCTTCCTTCTTCATGATTTCAGGTGGTAGTTTCTGTTTGGACAGTTAGTGCTGCACTGTGGGTCACAGGAGTTTGGTTATTGGGTCAAAAGTATAAATAATACAGGTGTTAGCTCTTTATTGGACTGTTTAGCTTTAAAAGACCTTGTAACCAGCTAAATTCACCTCTGTTTTGCTGGCTTTTAGCTGGTAGGTAAAAGTATTGCAGAACTCTCTGTGCTTTAGATAAGATTTAATAAACAATGAAGTCCAAACACGAGAAATTCATCTCCTTGGTGTTTTTAATCCCTACTCTGAGTGAAGACAGAAGAAAATGAAGACAAGCCACTAATTAAGTAGCGCAGCTTACCCATTTACAGCGCCTGTTTTTTACAGGGACTTGTTTTTCTTGCATTTTTCTTCCACATCATCAACACACAAAGGAAGATTTGGACCTGTTGGAACCAGTCCAGGGAAGGCCACTAAGGCTGATTACAGGGCTGGAGCACCCTGGAGGCAAGGTGGGAGAGGGGGCTGTTCAGCCTGGAGAAGAGAAGGCTTCAGGGAGAACTTGGAGCTCCTTCCAATGGCTAAAGAGACTCCAAAAGGGATGCAGAGGGATTTATCACAAGGGCTTGGAGTGACAGGAAAAGGGGGAATGGCCTTAAGCTGAAGGAGGGTGGATTTAGATTAGATATCTGGAATAAATTCTTCCCTGTGAGGATGCTGAGGCTCTGGCACAGGCTGTCCAGAGAAGCTGTGGCTGCTCCATCCCTGGAAATGTTCAAAGCCAGTGTGGACAGAGCTTGGAGCACCCTGGGATAATGGGAGGTGTCCCTGCCCATGGCAGGGGTTTGGAATTAAATGATCTTTACAGTCCCTTCCAACCCAAACCATTCTGTGAGCCTATCTATGACCTTCCCCGCTCACAAGCTTCCTGACAGAACTTTGATTCCTGAGAAATTAAACCCATTTTGGTGTTTCTTCCCTTGTCAGTGATGTCTTGATTTCTGTACCAGTCTCCAACCCACAGTGGCCATTAGGATTCTCCAACCTCTGTCTTCCATATTGCTAATAAGGCTTTTAATCAGATAGATCTGACATGGATTCACATTGTGATCCAAGTGACAGCTCCTGTGACTGACATGTCCCTTATATCCCAAAGCAGGATATGCTGCTATTAAAGACCTGGATTTGGATTCTGGAGGCCTGGTGCTTGTCCATCTCTCTCTCTCATTTATCTTCTTGCTGTGTTTGCACAGGGGATCTATTTCCTTTGAACTGTTTCTCCGTTGGTGCAGCATGGAAAAGGTCACTGCCCTCCCACAGGGAAGAATTTTTGGGACATAGTGATTAAATTTGCTATGGGCACTGTGTTACCTATGGCCACATGAAGATATCCACACTGGGGAGTTTCTGGTTGGCTGAGCTGGTTGCCAGTCTGGAGTTGATTTTGTATATCACAAAAATAGAGATTTTGTTATCCTGTGATTTGTCAGAAAACGGCAAATATGATTTTTTGTCATCTCAAGTACTTCTGTGAGGCATCTCCTCCAATCACTAGAGATAAAGGGACCAGAGCTGAGTGATCTCCATCAATCTTCTGCTGTGATTGCTCCCTCCCAAGAGAGGGCTAATATTGCAAATTCTATGTACAGTGAATTACTTTAAGTTCTCAGTATCTTGATTTTTCTATCTGGTTAAAAAAAAATAGGCAAAAGAACCCCTTAGATTTTAGTACTTAATTAAAGACATTGTTAGTCCTTTTTACCAAAACTGAAGTTTATTGAAACCTCTCTGCAGGTGCACACCAGCCTGGATAAAGGTTATTCTTTGTTTTCTATGCTCCCACCAATTTTAAACTCAGCAGTGCTCTCACAGACAATATCAATTAATATCATGAGCAGTGCTTTGTGTGAGACTGTTTCAAATGTCAAGTCATTAACTGGCATATTAAATCTGCAAATTTCCCTTCACCCAATAATTTTATAACTCTTTCAAAGAAAGCAATTTTTCCTGCTGTAATTCCTCTCGCCCCTTTGCACCCATCCCCTGCTGCTCACCACTCAAAAGGTGGCACAATTCATGGTGTCATCATTTCCCTCACCCCACCCTTCTGTGCATGGAGCTCTCACCAGAAGGGCTGGACTGGTCCTGGCCACAAAATAATCAGGGGGGCAAGTTTATGAGTGAAACTATTCCCTTCTTCCTTCCCAGTCCCACATTCCAAGGAGTTTTCTGCTCTGAGCTGCCTCTCCTGCTCTTTTGGCTGTTTGGATGGGGAAGGAAGAAGACCTCTGAAGGATGAGGAGGTGTGACCATTAGAAAATTCACAGAGGTCATTCCAATCCAATTGTGTTCAAGGCCAGACTGGGTCAGGCTCTGGTTAACCTGGTCTAGTGGAAATGTCCCTGATCATGGAAGGGGATTGGAAAAAGATGATCTTGAATGTTCCTTCCATCCCAAATGACTCCATGATTCAAGAAATCTGTAATTCTGCTTTGAACATCTACTTTGAACACTGCAGAGTGTCTGAAGTGGAGATTCCCACTGGAATTCTTCCACAGAATGAAAGACCACATGTCCCTGCTGCCAAAACCAGGGTCTTTAGGCTCAGACTCTCTAAAGAGAGTGGGAAGAAAACTCCCTTTAGACCCATCCAAATTATAGTAAAGCCTTCCAGGGTAGGTGGCCTTGCTCTCTTCATGCCCTTGGGGAAAATGAGTAGAGATAGTTTAGTCAATGTGTGATCATCCCATCAGAAATAGCAGCTACTGCTGGGAGCTGGGGGCACTTCATGGTCTTGGAGGTCTTTACCAGCCTTGAAGAGTCTCTGGATCTCCAATGATTCTGTAAAATGTCTTTGATGGGTATTGTGAGCCATTCTGGTTTGGGTTTGGATTTGGATTGAGAGAGAGGAATTGTGGAAATGGAATCTGGGACCCTTGTCTCTACTTTTTTACAGAAATTGTCTCTTCATTGGCACAATGTCAGATTTCCAGATTCCAAATGTAGATGACTTGGTGGAGAATCACAGAATCATGGAATGGTTTGGGTTGGAACAAACCTGAGAGACCACCTCATTCCAACCTCCCTGCTAGAGGCAGAGAACCTTCACCTAGACCTTGTTGCTCACAATTTGAGCTAATTACTCAGAAACATGATTTAAAGAGATTTGTCAGACCTGTTTGAGTGGATCAGCCTGTCCATCAGCCCCACTGCCCTGTCTGTGGCAGCTGGATCTCATGAACAGTTAGACTAAGAGCATGAAATGGGAGTTACAAAGAGGTAATTTCTTGCATTTCCTGGCTAGGAGTACATCTGATTAAATAAACATCTTTGTCAAAACGAATGGGGAATAAATTGAGTCAGTAAATGGACAGCTAGTCAACACAGACAGTGGAATTTAGGACATGATTCATTGGATCATGAAGCAGATTTATAAAAAAAGGTCAGGTGACTCACTGCTTAAAAGTGCCTATATCTCTTCATTAATTATAAAGACAACTTGCTTTGACATGTTTGGTCTCGATTCTGTAGACATCTACAGCTACATGGCCCGAGCCAAACTCAATCTGTCTGCTGAAATCCTACTGTGGAGAGCTTATGTGATAAAATCCTGTCCTGGTGAGAATATCCCTGAAAGGATTTATTTTTTTTTTTTTTCCCCTACCCCTGAAGTCTTTAAAAAGTCTGTGCTTGCTCACCTCTCCCCAGTCATTTCTGAAACTGAGAACCTCGGGTTATCTTTCCATAGACTTTCAAAACGAACAGTGCAAAAGTGTCATTTAATTAACAACGTGCCACCATCAGCAAGAGTTAGTTTGAGCAGAGACCAATTCATTTTGGAATTGGATATTTCTGTTACAAACAAGGCAGCAGTGAGTGTGATCTACGGCGCTTGTAAATTTTACCAGCAATAATTTTTGGTATTCTTTGAAAATCAATTCCAAATTCTATTAGTTTACTCCCCTCTTCCCCCTCCCTCACAATTCAGATTTAGATCATGGTACTTGGAATAGTTTAATCCATTACCTGAGTAATTCCAATTATCATTTCACACTACTTTATGGTCTTTAATTTTACTGTTTTTTTTTTTTTTTTAACCCCCTCAGTTACAGGACAGAACCATTGCCATGGCACATTAAAGGCAAAAGTGGATTAGGAAGATTTCAAGTGTGGGCCACCCCAACTTTTCCAGGTGTCTTTGCACAGATACCTCCATCTATCTTTCCCACCTGTCCTTCTGTCTGGTCCTGACAATTCCTCTCTGCTCAGGTGTGTGGGGAGTTTTCAGGTGGTGGCAATTTTCTGGAGGAAGGATTTGGGACAAGCACTGCTCACCTGCTCTGCTTTCCCACAACAGGGGACCAGCCATGCGTGAGGAATGATAATTACCCACTGTAAATCAAGAAGTCAGCTGGATGTACTGAATTTTTATCACCCCTCTCTCTGCCTTTATTTTTTTTCTCCCCCTTTTCTTTTGGCAGGATTAATATTCATGTGTATGGATATGGAGACAGGCAGAAGAAGAAAAAGTAATTTTAGTAAAATTGCAAGAAATTGTGGTTGTTGGCTATACCATGGTGCTTCCAGGACCTCAGAAGAGATCAGGGTTGTACTTCTGTACATCCTAAAGTAACCCAGAACATTTCTAGTCTGAACAAGCAGGACAAAGGATTTCTTTACACCTGTTTAGCAACTGGAAACTGAGGCAGGTGGTTTTTAATGAGTTTAGGCTGATACTACAGGGGGAATTGGTGCCACAGTCAATGAGTGGATTCTCATAATTTTACTCTTGAACAAGGTCTTCAATGACAAGAACACTGTTAAAAACTGTCTCCCCAAACAATTAAATAGAATCACAGGATAGTTTGGGTTGGAAGAGAATGTAGGGATCCTCTGGTTCCAACCCCCTACCATGGGCAGGGACAGCTTCCAGCAGACCTGCCTGGTCAGTGCCCCACCCAGCCTGGCCTTGAACACCCCCAGAGATGGGACACAGATGATGGCACCCACACTAGGGACCATTTGGACAAAGCTGTTCTGATAAAGTTTGAAAAATCCAGCTTGTGTTTGTGGGGGTATTTCTGCCTGGTCCTTGCTCAAATCCATCCATCATTCCAGAGTTTGTCCCTCTTCTGTGGAATCAGTGGTTTTCAAAAGGTGAGCTACTGAACAGAAAGATAATGTGTGACCCCACTTTAATTTATTTACTTATTTCACATATGTATTTGTGATAGTGGATTGGAAGGCTTTATTTTATTTATTTTACTGAAAGCAAAAGTCACTTCATTTGTTGCCACTCATCTTCACCCTCCCTGAATTATTTACTTTCAAGGTATGGATCTCCCCTCTGCCAATTCCACCTGCACATCTGTATTCCAGTGCCTGCCCCAAGCACTGAAATTGCTCATTCAGAAATCTCCAATGGCCTTCCCCAAGCCACAGCTAAGATCAGCACTCCATTTGCTCTTTATTCGCCATGGACTCTCCTTTTTCCCTTTTAATTTCCACTGTTGCTGTTTTCTACCCCCATCATGGCTCTTGTGAGGGATTCTCCTTATCCTCCAGCTGGTTGGGGATTCCCACCAGCTCATGGCCCTGCTGGTGTCATCTGCCCCTCTAATTACCATCCCTGTGTAGCTGCTTCAAGAGTTTCCCTTTCATCAGATGTCTCCTGAGGTGGGATTGATCTTGCCTGGCTTTATGCAGGTGCAAGAGACACTTCTGCATCTGAGCTGCTGATGAAAATTCTGTTTGTAGTTGATGGGAATTAACAGGTACTTTTGGAACTTGGTTCTTCAGGATCTCCCTAAGGATGTGGTGAAAAGCTCTGAGAAATACTGGTGTCCCTCCAGTGGCTGTAGGGATTCTCAGTGTTGAACAGAGAGAAGTCTGTAGTACAGAAATCTGGAGTTAAATGAGGAGATTGTTAAATCTTCTGTCCAAAACAGTAACACAGGCATCTCCCTCTGGCATCTCCTGGTGGCTGAGCTCTAATTGGTCTAATGTGTTCGAGATAAAGGTTTAAAATATCCCTCAGCCACAGCCCCCCTCACTGACTGCTTTTTAATGACAGGTATCAACACCCTGCAAATCCTCCAGATCCAAAATATGAGCATCACCACCAGCTGGGTCCTTGCAGGTCCTCACATCCCAGGACCTCAGCTCTCCCATGGAATTCCTCTTTTCCATTTACACAGGGACTATGCTGGACATCCCTGCAAGTCCCACATGTGTCAAAAGATGCCACATTTGATTCACTCCTTTTACTCTTCACCTTTGGGACATCCCTGCCTGAAATGGAAGATGCTGAAAGATGGGGAAGAGGTGTTGAGGAGGACAGAATAACCTAAGAAGGGTCAGGGGCTGTTGGTACAGCACTGACCACTTGTGTTAGACCATGTCTGGATCTGAGCTGGATGTCTCTGTAGATGTAGATCTCTGGATGTCTCTCATTATTGTTGTTTCATTTTTGTGCTCTTACGTAGCATGGGGCGTCTGGCAGTTTAATCACAGAGAGCACCCATAAATTCTCCTGAGCACTCATTCAGCCTTCTGGTGCTCATGAAGAAAAATGATTGGCAGCACCTTTTATCTGCCTCAATCTGTAAACACACGTCGCTCCACTGCAGTTCTGCTTCCCTCTCCTTCCTGAGCACTCTACAAAAGCTAAAAATAAATGTAAAGCAAAAATATAAAATTTAAAAAATATTTTTTAAAAAAATTATAAAAACTCCCTTTTTGATCAACACCATGTCCCTTTTAGAACAGAAAAAAAATTGATATAAAAATAGGAGTGCACAATGCAGACCTAGAAGAAAACACCACCATTCATCTGCTTGAGCAGAGTTCAAGTCTCAGTTTGTTTCTTGTGTGGTTTTCAGCTGATGAAGACAGAGCAGGGTGGAGAATCTTTACTTTCTGTCAGCATGTGGATAGGCAGAAACCCACCTGAGCTGCAAGGGGTGTTTGTTGCATTGAATATAATTCCCTTGCCATAGAATCATAAAATCATGGAAGGGTTTGGGTTGGGAGGCATCTTGTATATAATTTATTTCAAATCCCCTGCCATGGGCAGGATGCCACTCACTAGATCAGATTGCTCAGGGCTCCATCCAGCCTGACTCTCCCAGGATGTGGGAGGGCATCCACAACTTCTCTGGAAAACCTGTGCCAGGCCTCACCACCCTCACAGGGAAGAATTTATTTCTGATATCTATTCTAAACCTGCTCTCCTTCAGTTTAAAGCTGTCCCTCCATCCCTTGTCCCCAGTCCCTCTCCAGCTCTCCTGGAGCCCCTTTAGGCACTGGAAGGGGCTCTGAGCTCTCCCTGGAGCTTTCTCTTCTCCAGATGAACACCCCCAGCTCTCCCAGCCTGGCTCCATGGCAGAGGAGCCCCAAACCTCACAGTATCTCCTCTGGACCTGCTGTAACAAGTCCACACCTTTCTTGTGTTGAGGGCTCAGACCTGGACTCAGTGGAAGGATTTGGAATGGGAGAATGCTTCCTCCATAAAGTATTTGTCCCCAAAAGGCACCCAAGTGAACATATATGTGTGTATGTATAAATATAAATATATATATATCAGCACAAACCAGCTAAAGGGAGGGAAAGCCATCCTTGTGAGATACAGACCTGTGCCTGCTGTCTTGGTTCATGGCACCTGCCTGTCTCTCAGGTCTCTCTCCACGCCCTGTTCCATTTCCCTGGATTGAAAAGTCAATCTGTTTCCCCTTCACTCCCTCCTTCAGCTCTGCTGGCCATGTGAAATTGCTTTCAGAGCTTGCTGCAGGGTGAAAGTGCTCTGGAGCTTTGGAAAACAGGCAGGCAGCAAAGCACTGAGAATTTAGCAGAACAAAAGAGGGGAACAAACAAACCCATTTTCATATTTGCTGCTAAATGTCTTCCAGCCTCCAGCCCTGTTATTCTTCCTTTTAGAATTAGAAAAACCCTGTTAGCAGAAAGTGTATTTGCTCTTTGACAGTTACCAGCATGTTATTTAGATGGATACAGCAATTCTCTTCTCCCCTCAATAATAACCACTTTGCATTTATATAGTAGTTAAGTATGTATTTAGATATATAATTCTTCAGTGCACAGCTAAACTGGGGTTTGCAGGAAGCTCTCAAGGAAAGTGAATGTTGCATTCAAGAGCACTGATATCCAGTGATCAAGCAGATCTCGGATCTCAGACCTGCAGATAACAGCTCAGGAAAGAAACACCTGCCAAGAGACACTGAAGGAGCACTTAAATTCCCCTTCATCTGTAACACAGCCAGAATCAATCAGACCTATTTCCCAAGGCAGTGATCTACAGGATTTAAAAAAAAATAAATATCAAACACAAAACATTCATATGGAGGACTAAACATTCATATGGAGGAGTATTTAATTGAATCACAGAATGCTTGGAGTTGGAAGACATCTTTAAGAACACCAGATTTCAAATTTTTTGCCATGGGCTGGCACACCTTCCACTAGACCAGGCTTCTCCAAGCCCTGTTTAACCCAGCTTTGAACACTTCCAGGGACTGGGTGCAGTGGAAATTGTGACTTTAGGATTTTGTAGCTACAACAAAGGTGAAAATGCCTGCTTGACAGGTGGATGAAGTAAAAATCAGTATGGAAGGCCAATACACTGCTTTAATCCAGCTCATGCCTTACTCAACAGTCTCTAAATCTCCTCCACTGACAGCCCAAGCCTCTGCATGGAAATTATTTTTCCCTTTGAAAAACTAATCCCAAAGAGATTTGATTTGGTTGTGGCCAAAATATTACTGTGCTGAATTGTTCAAGGAAAAAAAAATGTAAACCATATATTTTAAACATGCATAGAAATTGCACAACCACACATATACAATGGAAATTAAATTCTTCCCTGTGAGGGTGGTGAGGCCCTGGCACAGAGAAGCTGTGGCTGGAAGGGTTCAAGGCTAGGCTGGATGGGTCTTGAGGTAACCTGGACTAGTGGAAAGTGTCCCTGCCACATTAACCAGGATGCTCTTCACATCAGTAAAATATGTGTTCTCTGGAAACATTTTCAGTGCATTCACCAGAAAATCTTGTTTGCTCTGCATTCAGGAAGAGTTCACCTGTCTGGGAACAGATTCTGCAATGTGCTGAGCATCCCTAGTTTACAACAAGCTGTGAATAATATCCATGGCCAACTTTGTCTTCTTCTAATAGAGTTTCTGGGAATTTTACTCATTCCAAAAACATAAAAATTTGTCAAGGTGCTGCTCTGAAAGTTGTCTCTTCTCCCACTGGCTTCCCCCTGGCTGCAGCAGCCACCCTCCCTCCTGCCCTTTCCATTTGCTCCCGGTTCCATCCTGAGCATTGTCCAAGGGAAGAGCCTTCAGGTCTGATCTAATCCTTTTCCACACCCAGGAGCTTCATCACACCTGGCAGGTGCTGGGCATGCAGCCAGGTCAGGAGGTGCCAGGGATGGATCCAGGCTCTCCCAGACGTGCAGTTGTGCAGCTGAAGGAGCCTGTGAGGCCCTGAGCATCAGGGCATTCATGTGTGGCCATTAACGCTCCATCCTGCCCCTTTGAGACTGCTTCCCCTTGATTACCTCCCTAAATCAATACTAATGGATTTTTCTCTGAGTTTTTTTTTTTTTTCTTTCTGCTTTCACTCCTTTCCCACCACCCATCCCCACCACTCTCCATCTCTGGAATCATTGCCAGCTCCCCTCCCTTGCATCAAAGCCCTGTGTTCATCACAGGACTGTAATTTATACAATTTCTTCTGCTCGCTTTGCTTAATTGTCTCATTTGTAATATTCCATCCTTTTTCCTTTTCAGCTCATTCGGAATACCCAGGCTGGCTAAAATAAATATGTATTTTTAATTTTAAGCAGCCTAATTTAATTTGGTGAATGAGGGATGAGTATTAATCAGGGCTGCTTCTGAATCCAAGGCACATCAAGTCTCAGCCATGCAAACAGAGTGTGAGGCTCGTTTTCACACCCCTCCTGTCACTTTTCCATAGCTTGAAAAGCTCTGAAATTCTCTGCCTGAGGTGCAGGTATGCAGAGGACTTCCCAAATTCACCAGGGGTGATTAATAACCAAGGAGAAGTGGAGGCAGGCTGGAAGGCAGAGGGCTCTGATGGGTTTTTCCCAAGGTCGAGAAACACTCAGGTTTTCAGAGGAGGTTCAGTAGTTCCATTTAGTGTAAGCCTTGTTTCCCAAGTGTCTCTCATGGACCATTTGCTATCCCCAACAGTCCTTGTGTCTTGTCTTCATCACAGGATTTTTATCCCACCCACCTAAAATAGACCCCCAAACTGTTTTTCTCACAGTGCCACTCCCTTTGAATCCCCACCAAAAACTGCCTGTGTTACAATCAGAATTATTTAGGCTGGAAAAGACCTTTAAGGTCATCAAGTCATTTCCAGGGACCATCCATATACAACAGGCTCCAAGTTTTATTCCAACTTGGTATCAAGATATTTTTTAGGAGTTCTCCCAATCTTTCATCTACGTGTGAGACTTGAGAGTATTCAATGCACATCCAAGGTGGGGCTTAAACTCTTCTGGCTGTTCTCCTGGTGGCTGACACCTCTTCCCATTGTGTAAAGGCCTCCAGGTCTTCAAATCACATCATCCCTCGGCCAGAAACATCCAGATGTTGGTGTCTGGAGGGTGTTCAGTGGTCAGGCACGTTCATACCCCATCTCAAAAACTCCCTTTACAGCTGACAGCAGTGAAGGAGCTCCCCTTTCCAGAAGCCTTGGTGGAAAGTTCAGGATGAGAATATGAGGGAATCTAAGGGGACAAAAGATCCCTCCCCAAAGTGTCCATTGCTCTGTACAACAACCCTGAAGGTTACTTCTGCTTTCCTTTATTTCTGCTGATGCAAGAAGGGAGGAAGATGCTAAAGCTGGGGGGTAGGATCAGGGCTCAGGTACCCAAATTATGACAATTTAGTGTCACTTACTTCCTTACCAGCACAAATAAAATTCCACTTTCCCCCTCTCTACTTCCCTTCTTTTTTTGCCTTCCCAGAGGTCGATCCCAGACCTGATTTCCCAGCTGAAAAAAGCACCCCTGAGATGTTCCCAACCATTTTCCTGAGGTGTCCCAAAGCTGTCATTCCTGGGGGCAGTGCACCCTGGAGTGTCTGAGAACTCAAGGTGTGAATCAGGGTCTGGGCAGTGCCAGAGCCACAGCAGGAGCTGGAATGATGCAGCTGCACCCAGTGCCTGATCCCTTTAGGAACTCAGGTGGGTTTTAGCACTCACTGGGGGCTGCTTCAAAAGTCTTTTCCTGGACACTTGAGTGCCCAATTGCACAGGGATTCACACACAGCTGCTGCCTTGCCCTAAACCTGTACAATTCCACGTCAGTGCATGACCCAGTGAGACAACCAGGAATGTATTTTAGAAGTTGCAGCATTTCTGTTTGCCAGGAAGTGCCAAAGGAACCCAGCACCTCTGGAGATTTCCCTCTTTTCTCCCCAGCCTCTGCTCCCCAGGACTCCCCCCAGGCTGTTTTATTGTGAACTGAGCACCATTGCCAGCAGGTAATAGGAGTAGCCACCATTAAACAGGGTAGATGTAAAACTGAACTCAGGGAACCACTTCAGCTCACAATAATAGTGCCCATAATTTTTTAGGGCTGCATAAACGGTGCCGCGTATTTTTGGAACAACAGTTCTCACCGTGTTATCTCTGCGCATTTTATTTATGCATTTTACTTTCTCTTTCCATTTTATGTTGTTTCACCTTGCTGAGCATACCTTTAGCACAAAGGAATGGAAGTATCTGAATTATTTGGCTCCCTCCTGTGAAAATGACCCCTGGGGTGTGTGGTGGATTTGGGAGCAGTGTTGGTTCCAGAGGGTCCCTTTCCCTGCTGCAATAAATCCATGAGAAAAGGCAGCTTTAAAGGCAAATATTTGCCCCTGTTGTTTCAAGGATGGAACAAGGACAGACCCATTTGTACCCATTTGGAAGGGAGGTTATTATTGGTATATTCCCCTCTCTCATTCAAAACATTGGAATGTTTTGAGAGAGGGACACATCCAGGTCTCTTGCAGGATTCAGAAGTGTTTGGGGTTTGGTAAATCACCTTCAGATAAACACAGAGGGTCTGAAGTATTCCTGATGGGGTTATTGGGGATTACAGCAATCCCAGATTCTCTAGAGGGATTATTCCCAGTGATGATCTCAGGAGTGTTTCTACTCTGCTCTGGGAGAGAGCCCTAGCAGAAATAACTTTTGGAGCTTTTTTTCCCTGTGATGTTGTGCACAGGTGTCCATCCACAGGAGGCAGCAGGGAAAGGCTGCACTCAGGGTTTGCACTGCCCCTCTCTATCCCAAAAATCTCTTGTTCCTGAGAAACAGTGATCCTGGCTTTGTTCATCTCTAATCAATTCAACTTTTCCCAGTACAGGCAACACCTTTATCTCTTTTATTCACCTCCATACTGCTTCTCCATCAGAGGAGTTTGTAACCCAAAATTCGGGAGAAGGAAGCTTTTCTTCTCCTCTCAGTTTGGGACCAAAAATATTCTCAGGATCACAGCTACTGGAGGAGAACACATTAAGGAATGCCTTGGAAAGGTGGCAGCCAGCACGTGGTTGGAGTTAAAATTCAGAAAGAGACCTACATTGAGGCCAGGATTGACAATTCCTTCTCAGGCTGAGGGATCCTCTTCCCTAGAGTGTTTTGGCACTGTGGGTGGGCTGGCAGGCCCCAGGGAAGAGGATTGTTTGGTGATCTCCTCATCCCCTGCCTCAGGAAGCATTAACAGCCCCCATCCCTGTTTCCACCCCTGAGGATGAGAGGGACACAACCTTCTCAGGGCAGTGCTGAGGGACAAGGACAAAGCACTGGGAACAATTTCTGGGTCACTTATCTCAGTGAAAACTGAAGGGAATCTGGGGATCCCTATCAGGATAAAAAGAGGAGGCATGGGTGACCCAAAGGGTCAGAGGGAACAGAAATGGGTAGTGGGATAAATAGTGTCCAAAACCTCACATTTTAGCTCCATTCTTCCTCTTCTTCTCCTCCAGAACATCCACAAGATGTTCTTGGTTTGGAGACACACCAATTACACTTGGAATGGCCTTGACCATCCCTGACTGGGTGTCTGTGGGGGTGGGAAAAATCCCAACAAGGCAGGGCAGAGCTCTGGCTGGGCAGAGCTGGCATGGCCAGCATTGTGTCCGTCCAGAGAGGGTGCAAATGCACACTTGGCAAGCTCCTGGCCATGCTGAAACACCTTCAAGGTCAGCTCAAGCAGCAGGAGGACCATTACCATGGAGAATATTTGATGGTACAGGCTTGGTAATAGCGAGGTTTGGAGGATATTGCACAGCTCCTGATTCTGTCCATGCCCAACCATGGACATGGGGAGCACTGCAGTTCTCTAAGGGATGGTTCCAAGGGAAATTGTGGTGGCTGGAACCCCAAATTTATGGGTCAGGGCACTGGGGAGCACACACGAAGATCACCACTAGACATGGGCCTGTAACATCTCACAAAACCTTTTCCATCAGTTCAGGAAATTTCTGAGTTGCAATGGTCAGTGTGACAGCTGGGGACAAGGGGTGGCTGATCTAGGCTGGCATGGGTGACATCAAACAGCATTCACACTTAAAAAAAAAAAAAAGGAAAAAACCCCAAAACAAAACAGAAAAAGAGATTTTTTTCCCCTCTCCTCTGAGTATTTTCTGCAGGGCAGTGTGACCTCAGTGCTCCACTTTACAGGCTGCAATAATGGACACATTTTATTGAGTCTGTGGGCAGCCTGCCATCAGTCTGGTCTGGAGGCCTGAAGTCAAAGGGCAGAGATGGCAAGTATCCCTTATTTTGTTTACTTCCAGGGACACATCTTTGCACTACAGGGACACTATTTATTTCCTTGTGCTCACAGGGAGCTGAACTAGAACTTGGATTTTTTTAAATAGCTTTCTCTAAATAAACTTTGCAAAGCCCTAGCCCAGAAAAGGCTATTATGTCCACGTATTTTGACGAGACTCTTACTAATTCCACAGAGCCCTTAAGGAGGGAAACCTATTTAAAAACATTCGTTAGGAGAGCTGTGACTAATCTGAGCTGACCCAATTAACCCAAAATGTCCTGTGTGGAAATTGCTGTGGATGCTGAATAAAAGGCCCGGGCTGAATGCACATGAATTTTCTGTCTGCACTTTCATTCCCAAAGAAGCACTCAGTTCTTTAAGTGTTATTTCTGGATTGGTATTCAGAGCCTACACCTTGCCAGTGACTTCTTCCTGCAAGGAAGGTAAATGATTTCACCTCACTGTGGAAAAAAAAAAAAAAAGAAAAAAAAAAGTGGTGCACTTGACAGCAGCAAATTCTTTTTACACTTGGTAATATAAGCAGGTTTCACCTACCTGTGATGTCTTCACAGGAAACACCTGCCCTCAGCTAATTGGGAGAGATCCAGTCAATTCAGGCAGTGGAGCATTGTACAGCTGTGCACAATGCCTTTTGTCATTAGGAACAGTCATCCCAAAATAAAGTGGGTCAGCGGGACCCTGGAGTATCTTCTTTTTCTTTTCCCACTGACTGTACAGGGAACCTCCAGGCAAGGAGCTGTGCTAGAGATGTTTCTGTGATGGGCTTAGCAGGATTGGTGAGATGAATCCTGCCCTGGATCAGCTGGGCTCTCAAGGTGATGCTCACACCAGAGAAGGGCACAGGGTTACTGGGTAGGGAGGAATCTCATCCACCAGGAAGGTTTTGCACCTTGACAGCAGAAGATCAGAGGGGTGAGAAGCAAGACAGTGTTTAACAAACTGCACAGTGCCTTGATGTACACAGGGAACTGCTGGAGTCAACAGAGATGTGTAAAAATAGCCTGAGGAAGTGACTTTCCCAAAGTAAGATGTGAGGGGTGCAGAGAAAAATGCCCGGGGGAGGTGTAAAATAAAATACCTTGGCCCACTGGTTTGGCAGAGGGGTCAGAAAGGGGAGGATGTAGAGTTATTTGCCAGGGTGAACCTGCAAAACCAAGGCACAGTTTGGGTGGGTGGATCAGAGACAAATCCAGTCTGGAGCTGATGGAAGTTCAAAGGAATTGTGTTTGTGACAGGCAGGAGCCAAAAGAAAATGTTCTGTTGGCTTGCTGGTTTTTAAACTGAACCATTCAGGAAAGCAAAAAATCATAAAAACAGAGAATGGTTTTGGTGGAAGGGACCCCAAAATCATCTGGTTCCAGCCCCTGAGAAGGGGACAGTCTGTAGCACAGATTTGAGCAGATAACAGGACATTTATGGGTCAGTGTCAAGGAGGAAGGATGAGATTTCCATTTGGAATGTAGTTGGCAAAGATAAGTATTTTTATGAGACCTTTACATAACAGTGATGGGTATATGTGGGTCTGTGGGTTAATGTTCCTGGAGAAAAGTAATGAGAAAGGGTCTGGAGACCCACCATCAGAAAAAAAAACCAACAAAAAACCCCCAGAAGTTAAGACCAGATTCTAGAAACTGAGAAGAAGCAACATCTTAAAAACAAGAAAATATCTTAACCTTGCAATTATAAACAGTGCAAAGAAAGGAGACAGATGCTGAAGGACAACAAATAGGCAGTCCCTATCCATTCCTAAAAGGTATGGGACACTCCAAGTTTAGAATATGCACATGAGCTTGAAACAGCACTTCTTTTTTTAGGGGAAAAATTATTGATCAGGATAAATTGACACCACTGCTTTTGGGCTTTCTGGCAGAAAGTGCAGGCTGAAATTACTATTTTTTAAAAAAGAAATTACATTCCTGTTATTCTGATCCCTGACTGGAGGCATTTGCAGTGCTGGGTGGTGCCTCCCTGGTGTAGGACAACATAATGAATGATGTTTGTTTGGGCAGGAAACAGAGGAGGAGACACTCTGCCAGGATTGATGCATCACTGGTGTAGCCCTGCAGCTGCAGGTCCTGAATATTTTGGGACAGATACTCTTGAATCACAAAGTTATCTCACTCCTCCAGGGCAATGCCTTTACAGGGGCATCACCCACAGATAAGAGGACTTTATTCCACAGCCAAACTGTCCTATTTATAGATGAGGCTTGATCCCAGCCTGCAGACACCACATCTGAGCTGGGCATGTGTGAGTCAGGCTCCCTTGAGCTAATTTTTCCCTTCAGGGAGAAAATCGCAGAGGATTCCTGAAGAGAAATCCCATTCCTCACTACGGAGTGACAGGGATGAGAAAGAGAATTGTGGCTAAACTCTGCTCTCTTGAATTTACATGAGCTTAATTTTCACCCCTCCGAAGCTGACTGGGTAAAACACACCTGTCAGAGGAGGCAGAAGGATGAGACTCTGGGTTAAAAAGTGTCACACACCACCGGGTACAGCACTCCCAGGTGTCCTGTGTGAGGCAGGAGGAGTTCAGAGAGAAATCTGAGCATGATACAGGGATCAGAAGGGAAGCAGCACTTTTTCAAAAGGTGCCAACCACTCCATCCTTCTTCTGCTTCAGTGTGGAAGCAGCATCTGGAGGGATCCAGGGAGAGCAGGGCACTCCCATGTCATGGACCAAAGCAGGAACAGAAACAGGCTTCCTTTTTTTATATCTTTATGTTTTTTGTTTGATAATAGCCCTTTTAATCTGTGCTCGGGACAGAATAATAATAATGCTCAATTTAATAATATGAACACAATTATTTCCTATTAATAATCATGAAACAACAGCAATAATAATAAAAACAGCAACAGGTTTCTTCAATGTTTGTAAGAAAATGGGAGATCCTGAGCCATAATCTCCATTTACAAGCAAATATAAAGCAAATATATGATTTTATTTTTTTTTTCCTAGAGAGCCTGCTATCAGAAAGTCCAGTCCATTCTGATATTTTGAGAAGATGCAATGGTTGTGTGATTGTCTCACAGCTGTCCAGTGCTCACCATTCCCTTCTGGGTGCAAACTGTTACCTTTGCAGAGAGACCATCACATAACTGGTGGCATTGCTATATTGGAAATACCTTTTTTTTTTTCTTTAAAAGGATTGATAAAGGCACAGAAATGGAGCTGTGCCTAACCTGTGTTTCATCTCTCTGCTCCTTGCTGGCCAGGGATTTCAGCCTGTCAAAAAGCCTAAACACATCCCAGCATGAGGAGCTGAATATTGTAACTGCAGCTCCCAACAATGCTGTCAGGACGCCTGGAAATGCCTTTCTGGCTTCCTTGTTTGCAGCAGCATCCCAGCATCCAGATTTTTCCAGGTAAAAGCTGCTGAAAAATAAAATAAGTGTTTATCAAAGGCAGGATAAACTGGCAAGGTTTTTTATGCAATCAGATGGCTTTTCCCCTTTTACCTCATCTCTCCTCTTCCTTTTTCTTTCCTCTTTTCCCTCCCTTTTTCTCTCTTCCCTGCTTTTCTCCAAGGCTTGTGTGGGTGAAGCTGGCTGCTCACTGAGGTCAGTCACCCACTGGCAAGAACCAAAAGAACAAAACCTTACACTGGCAGCAATTTGGGGCAGGAAATGTTTATTCAGTGTCTCCCATCCAGGATGTCACACAGCGAGGCCCTGACCTGGTTGAGACTGTCATGAGTAATATATAAATCAGTATTAATCATCAGGAGCAGCAGCCACCTTGGGATGAGAAAATGATTCATTACTCCAATCTGCTGAATTATTCACTCTTCTGGTGCAAAAATGGCATGAAATATGAGCTCTGAGGATGTGGAAGCTTTTATCATGATAGGGGTTTCATTCTGGTACCAGAGGTAAACTACAGCTGGCATAAAATAAAAAAAAAAATCTATCTGAAATTTGTGATGAAAAATGTGGGAGTGTTTTTATCGAATAACACATTTTATTAAAAAATATCACTTCTTTTGTCTACACTTTTTTTTTTGTTTTTTTGCATTTTAACACAGAAACAGCTTGTTTAAGTCTTCGCCATCCAAAATTATACTCATCACCATACAACATCAAAAGAATTAAAAATATTTAAAAGTTGAAATTTCAGTTTCATAAAGAATGAGTTGTTTGAGGTTTTTGTTTGGTTGGTTTTTTTTTTTTCCAGAAAGGGAAGTAAATATTTACTGAAAATAAGAGTTTCTCTCAAAAATGAGGCATTGTATGAGCTTCTGGGAATAAGGATTTCTTTAAAATTATTGACAAATTATGTGAATAGGAAAATTTGGGAGAAATTCAGTAAGGTGAATGTCAGGGAGCACGTGAGTTAAAGTTAAAATCTCCTGCACTGATCTCCAAACAAGAATTCCGCAGAAAACTGTCATTTGCTCAGAAAATTAAACTGCACCCAAAGTTCTCTCTGGCCAGAGAGAACATGAAGCACAAAAATATATTTTGAGAGATTTTTTTTTTGAATATAAATTTTCATCTAAATTTCCCTTTCAGTTTGCCACCGTGGATCTCCTGGAGCATTGTGGCAGCACCTTAATTTCTGGAACGATTCTTTGTCCTGATCCTGTTATTCTGGTTGTTGTTGGTGGTGATTGTTGCCTTTATGTGTCCTGCAGAGCAAAAAAAACGAGAAGAGAGTTCCACAGAGTGAGAGGTGTAATTTAATGCAAATCAAAGAGACAATCTCGTTCTGAGAGATCAAAACAAACTCTGTGAATACCTTTTCTCTGCCAGTCCCTTTTCAATAGCTGGAGCAGTGGCAGAGATGACAGCTTCCAGTGCTATCAGCTTTGCTATCTCATACTGAGAGGTTACCTGAGCTCTGAAGACAGATTTATTTTGAGTAAATTATTGCATTTCCATCATCTGCTTCTTGGATCATAATAGCCATCATAATAATTCTGGCCATTTGATATCTATTTCTAATTCCAATATCATTTTTCTTGAGGGCACTTTCAGCTAAACAATATTGGTTTTACTGCCTGTGTAGGAAATAAAACCACAGTCCACAAAGAGCGACGTAAATTAAATAAACCAAACCAATAAAGTGCTTTAAAACCTTTTGCTTCATTGGAAGTATTTAGGGATGTGAATGAATTAGGATATTGGTTTTCCTTTTCCATCCCAGTCTTTCCAAAGACTGCCAGCAGGGGATACACCTTCAAGAATGTTAATGAATACCAGCCTAATGAGATCCCATTAATATTATTAAATTACCCAGAAAACACTATTCATCACTGTAAACTCATTTAGCAGGGAAGAAACTCACCTGAATTACTGTAGGGTCCTTGGCAGTTCCCCAAACCCTGTGATGAGCAAGGCAAGCTCCTGATGGTTTACTGACACTGCTGCTGTTTTCTGGAGATCCACAACACCCCATCCTCACACTGGACTTTGGGGGGATCCTTTTGTGCTGAGGAAAAGTTGTGTGGAGAGAGGAGATGCACTTCCAGGATGATGGAGAGGAATGGGCATCCCATTGCCCTGCTCCCCTTTTCCCAGCAGGTCCAGCCCCAGCCAGCAGCCGGTTCCTGCAGATTGCTGGGGGCTGTGGGTGTGGGGAGGACAGCCACCCAGCTCCATCCATCCACTGGAGCCCAGGTGATGGATGAGCCCAGCCCTGGCAGAATGATTAGCATATAACTCATAAAACCCAGTGAACTCACAGAGCAGGGCAGGGAGAGGAACCCACAAGGGAGAAAGAGAAACGTTAAATTAAAATCAGGCTGTGTAAGCATGAAGACAAAGTTCACCTTCCAGCCTGGGTGAGCACCTCAGCATCAATCAGCCTGCTGCTCAAGCAGAAATTATGGCATGGGAGAGAGGGAAGAATGGGGTTTTTATATGTTCTTGTGCTCTATACAGTTGGCTTTTCAGAGATTGAGTTCCACACTTCCCAAATTAACTTCCCAGGTAGTTTTTGTTTGAATTTATTCTTCTCTGAGGTAAACCTCATCTAAAGACTCCTGTGGCTGGAAAGCTTCCTGGTGGAAGGATCTGGAGGTGTTGGTTTGGTTAAACATGAGCCCAGGTGGTCAAGAAGGCCAAGGGCACCTGGCTTGGATCAGCACTGGTGTGGCCAGCAGGACCAGGGCAGTGATTGCCCCTCTCTGCTGGGCACCAGAGAGGCCACACCTCGAGTCCTGGGGTCACTTCTGGACCCATCACAACAAGAAAGGCATTGAGGTGCTGGAGCATGGCCAGGGAAAGGAGCTGGGAAAGGGGCTGGAGCACCAGGCTGATGAGGTAGCTCAGCCTGGAGAAAAGGAGCTCAGGGAGATCTCAGTCTCTGCAGCTCCCAGCCACAAGGGTGGAGCTGGTGGGGCTTGAATCTTCTCCCAGGGAACAATGGACAGGACAAGAGGAAATGGCCTTCAGTTGTGCCAGAGGAGGTTTAGGTTGGACTTTAAGAATTTTTTTTCATGGAAAGTGTTGGCAAGCATTGGAACAGGCTGCCCAGGGAAATGGGACAGTCCCCATCCCCAGGGGGATTTAAAAGCTGCATCTGGCACTTGAGGACATGCTTTAGGGGTGGCTTTGGAATGGTTGGACTCAATGATCTTTGATGATTTTTCCAACCTAAACAATTCTATGAACATTTTTTTTTTAAAGAGAATACATGAAGAAGCTGACAAAAGCTCTCAGCTTGTGTGTGACTGTCCATCTGTATTCTTAAATTGTAGGATACTTCCCTGAATTCAAGAGTGAAGGGGTAAAACTTGATCTGAAGTGAATTACAGGACACAAATTGAGAAAAAAATTGCAGAAATCTACTGTGATGGAAAGCTGAAATTATACACAAAAGCAAAGATACCCTCCAAGCATGGCAAGGGATGATGTGAATCCACATCTGTATTTAGCACAGGGACAAACCTGTTCCACTCTTCCCCATCTGACTTGCCATCGATGACATTGTGGTGGCCAGCAATTACTGGAGCAATTGCAGTGGTCACTTTTATGCTCACACACAACAATTCCTCTTTCCAATGAATCTTTGCTGCAACACTGGGACATAGCAGTGAAAAATGCAGGTGCTCATTATCAGCACTGGAGTTTATTAGGCAGAATTTGATATCTGGGCATAATTTGATTTTAGCTTGGCAAGGGTTTAAAAGCCAGCAAGCTGAAAATGCCTGTCCAAGCTCTCCTCATCTCCAACTTGATAACTAATCATTGCAGACTGGTGATTTTACACTGAAACACATCTGGTGACATATAGAAATGGTGTGTATAATTCATAACAAACCATTTGGTCCGTTTATCTACTTAGAAGTGGCTCACAAAGAGATCACAGTTTTCTGAAGAGCAGCACATTTGCCATACGCTGCCTGCCAATAACTCTTGGTGTGCAGACAGTTCATGAGCAGTTGGCTGTGAGCATTGAATGTTTTGGCCTATGCCCATTTTGGAACAACTGTGCTGCTTTCATCTCTTCTTGGAAATGAAACCATTCAAAGTCTGGCAGTATTTAGGTGGGAGACTGCTTGGGAATCCTGGATGCTTTACTAACAAGCCAAAGAAGAGCAGGTAAACAGCAGAAACCAGTTCAGAAGAAGAGGACCCAAGCCGTGTTGATGAATGGGAATAGAATAAATCAGAATGCTGTTGCTCCTAATTAATGTTCCAACCCCCAGAATCATTCTGTTCCCAGCCTGATAGACTTTGCATTAAATATTGTTAGGGGCATTGTTCTGGGTGAAGATTAGCTAGTTAAGGAAAGAAAATGGCTCGAAATGCTAATTTTGGCATTATTTAATAATGTCATAATAATAACAGTGATGCTATAATTTTGGGCTGTATAATTCTCTCTGAGATCATGTTAGCATAAACCAACTCCTGCACAGACATTATGTGACAGCCCTTAATATTCGTGCTGTTATCAAATACCAATCCATGACTCTCTTCCTTTAGTCATCTGAATATCCACTCCCTTTGGGTGGCCATATGGGACATCTCCTAAGTGATGTTTTTAAGCAGTGTTGAACACTCAGACTGAGAAGGAGCTCAAGCGTTGCATTCAGCCTCTGCAACAAGCAGCAGGCTGGGAGATCGTACATTTTGAGACAATATCAAATTTTTAAAGATTTACAAGCAAAATGACAGGTATGGAAACACAGAGTGTCCCAGACCAAAAATGTCCAGGCCAGAACAAACTGTGAGACAAAATGAGAATAAAGATCAATGGGGCAGAGAAAAAAGGATATTTTCACTTCTTCCATCATCAGTTGATAGTAAATTTTTGTCTGGAAGACTTTTGTGTTTGTTTGGAGGTGTTTTATGCAAATGATCTTGGTTCTGATGTAACCAGGGTGTTCTCATTATCTCTGTAATGACTAAATATTGCTAATTAGGTGCAATTCATAGACTCATAAAAGCTTTAGAAGAAGAGATAAGAGAATAAGCGTAATTAAGTCATATTTTTGAACTCTTTCTTAAATCCTATTGGTTCTTTCTGTATCAAGATCGATGACATATGTTTACTGAAAGCATCCTGCCTGAGAAAGCAAATACATTTGCTCTGAAAACATCAGGAGATGAGATTCTGTCTCCTCCCTGGATAGTTTGTTTCAGTGATTAATCACCGTTAATAATGTGTGCCTTTCCTCTAATTTGGATTTTTCTGTCTTTGGTTTTCTGCTTGTGGTATTTGTTTTGCTTTTCTCTGCTAGATTGGAAAGCTTGAGCAGCCACAGTTTCCTCTGGTGCAGGTAGGTCTGTGCCACAACCTAGGCACTGCTCTTCCTTTTTTTAATATTTTTTCAATAAACATCATGACCTCCTTATGTCTCATTTAATAAGGAAACTTTCTCTTCATCCTAACTTCTAGTGCAGTATTTTCCAGAACCTCCAGTGACCTTTTGAAAAAGATCAGCCACAAAGTGACGCAAATTCAGCGACACCAGCTTGACCAACTCTCTGTAAATAGAGAATTGCTTTTCACTCCCCCTCACTTGTCCCTTGGTCAGCCAGCCAAAGGCTGCTCTTGCCACAAAGTTGTGTTAGGAGGTCATGGCTGGTTGCCATTCAGCTCCCAAATTCCTGTTTGCAACCCCTGTGAGCTGGAAAATCATATTCTGTTCCGTGAGAGCAGCCTGTGCTCCTTGTTCTTGGCATTTGGCTGGATGAAGCATTGCTGGAACGGGCCCAGGTTGTCCTGAAGGACTTCTCCATCCCCATGACCCATTGCTGTGGCCATAACTCCTACTGACTCCTGCCCTACTTGCCTTTGGAAACCTCGCTGGGATCCCCAGGTGTGTTAAGGAAACTTAACCTTGCCAAGGCTGAAAATCTTGGTAAGTTTTGAGATGTTCTAAAACAGAATAAAAATTTTTGTTCAAGGCTCCAGGAGCAGCTGAGTTGAACAACTTGGGTTTTTCAGCCTGAAGAGGACAAGACTGAGGGGAGACCTCATTGTGGTCTTCAACATCCTCTTGAGGGGAGACTCTGATCTCTTCTGGGGTGACCAGTGGCTCAAGGGAATGGCCTGAAGTTGTGTCAGGGGAGATTTAAGTTGGATTTTGGAAAAGGTTTCACACCCAGAGGGTGGTCAGGCACTGGAATGGGCTCTCCAGGACAGCTCCAAATCTGGCAGAGTTCAAGGATAACGTTGGCTCATGGTGGGACTGTTGGGGTGTCCCGTGCAGGGTCAGGAGTTGGACTTTGATGATCCCTGTGGATCATTTCCAGCTCACGACATTCCATAATGGCATTGCTTGGAGGCAGTTAAATTTTTGGCCTTTCAGAGTCTTGGATTGATTCTTATCTCAATTTCCTGACAGTCTGAGATTTTCCCACCTTACTTATTCTTTCTTGAAACTTTGTTCTTTTCTGTTTGCCCTCCCATCTGGGATTTCTAAGAAATGCCAAGTAAAGTAAATAATGAAAAAGAAGTGCTGAAAAAGTCAAGTGCAAGGTGCTGTACCTGTGTTAGAGCCATCCTGGTTATCCATAAAGACTGGGGGATTAATGGATTGGGAGCAGCCCTGAGGAGATGGATGTGGGGCTGCTGGTGGATGAAAATTTGAATAATGCAATCTGGTGAGACACTGGATCAAGCTGCCCAGAGAAGCTGGGGATGCTCCATCAGAGCCAGGTTTGCTGAGGCTTTGAGCAAACTGATAACAGAGTCCCAGGTAACAAGTGATAGGACAAGGGGAAATGGCCTCAAGTTGCACAAAGGGAGGTTCAGGTTGGATATTTGGAAACATTTCTTCACCAGAAGAGGGGTCAAGTATTGGACTGGGCTGCCAAGGGAAGTGGTGGAATCATCATCTCTGGAAGTGTTCAAAAAACTTGTGGATGTGGCACGTGGGAACACAGTTTAGTGGTGGAGATGACAGTGCTAGGTTAATAGTTGGACTTGATGATCTTAGAGCTCTTTTTTCAACCCAAACCATTCTCTGATTCTATGAAAAAAATACATATAATGCCTTTTTTTTAATCTGCATGAAAAAGTCCAGTATATACAGAAGAAGTAAAGAAGCAAATAGCCATAATAAATGCCCACAGACACAAAGATAATCTATATATAGATACTTCTACTAGAGGCTTTCGCTTTATCAGGAAATTCTAATGGCTTTTTTGTCAAAGTTATCCTGTCTTGATTGTGGATGCTTGGCTTTGGGCCATCTAATAAATTATTCCTAAAAGACTCTCAATTTTCATTCACAATTTCCTGTCTACACTTATGTCAATTTCTCTCAAAATTTTTCTCAGCTTTGAGGAATGAGCCCTTTTAGCACACAAAGCACATTTTTCGTGTTTGAGAGTGTCCTTTCCATGCCCATAATAAATGTGATCACCACAGGGAAATGATGGGGAGATGAAAATGGTAAGTCCACAGTGTGAATTTTTTTCAACTTTGGATGAAATTTTCAAGTTTCTAAATCACCTGGAAGAAATTGTCAGAGCTCCATTTCAGGGAGAGGTACAGTACCATTAAAATACCTAAAACTGTGTGGGCAAGGCTGGTTTCATGCTTTGTTCTTTGTGTATAACTCATTAATGATAAAATTAAATTCAAATTTAGGTGGATTTTCAGGAAAGCACAGCTGAAATGAATTTGTCATGTCTTACAGTCAGATAATATTTTTTTGTGATGTTTAAGGAATGCTGAAGCATGCGAGAAATCATCAGGAGAGGAAAAGTGAAAATAGAGAGAAATTAAACTCTGAACAGTATGAAATATTTTTTAAATGCCCAAGTCCCATTGCCTCTTGCTGTGATATGGCATTCAAAAAATCTTACCAAGAAGTCAAACTTCTCACCAATATTTTCAGATATCAGCTGAGGGGTTTGATGTAGGAGGTACTCTCAGAGTGACTTTTTCTGTTTCTCTGATTGCTGACAAAGAGCTCTGGACAAACTCTTCTGTTTGAATTCACAACATATTCAGCAGTGTATGCAAATGACCCATTATCATATTATTAATACTTTCCTCAAGGTCATTTGAATGGAATTTATTCATGCAGAGTATAAGCAAATTGCGGTGAAGATGAGTCTCCAAAGTCATCTGTGTCTTCCCTCATTCCCCAAAATTTGATATCCACATAACACACACCAGCAACCACTGGAAAAAGAAGCATTGGCTTTCACAGAGAAAAAAGTTGATGGTTTTTTCTTTCCTGAAGTTCTAAACGATTTCCTGTCAATATTAAGAGATTTGATCATTCGTGACAGCGAGCTTCCAGCTGGATTTGGATAAAGTTGTGCTGTTCCTGCAGGGATGGGGCTCTGTTTGGATTGGAGGCTGCTCCTGCCACCTGGAATACTGCTGTGATGGAGAAATCCCCATCTCATAAACCCAGAAAACTCAAGCCCCAGAGGGAGAGAAGCCACAGCAGGGACCAAGTCATACTCTAGGCTGGATTTATACTTCAAGCTGACTGAAAATTGAACCATTTGTTAAGACAATCAAATAGATTTCCTCAATATCTATTAGGGCTTGAGTGATACCTCCATAGGGTGATTCATCCCACCATAACCTGTGAGGGGGATCAGGTGTGGGGAGAGAGGAAGATGAGTCACCTCTCTGGGTACTGATCTTGTTCTGTTGAGTAGGGAGGAGCCAAGACCAGCAGGTTTAGTGGGTGCCCATTTCCTGGGTAGGTGTGATGGAACCAAGCCTAATCACAGGTTGTCTGCACAGGCAGCTGACACCTCTGTTATTAAAGTGATCCCAGTTCTGGGCATAATTGGTTGTGGACAACATGAAAGATTCAGTGTGTTATTGTTAGAGCAGACCACTGGTTACTCCCTTAAAATGGGAAAGGCAATTTTAACACCCACAAAAATTCCCATCATTTTCTTGTCCTATCTCTTCCCAGCTGTGTGTCTTCTTCAAATTTGTCTCCTTTTCAGTCCTTCCCCTGCACTTCAGACTACTTATACACATATTTCTGGTTTATTTTTTCTTTTACCAAATACGAGCTCTGTCTCAGTGCATCTTCCTTGGCCTGGCAACCTCTGCAGCTCTGTGTGTCATAACTCACCACTGATGAGTTCTGGACTTAACCAGCTGACACTGCACACTTCAGCCTGTCTGTTGTTCCTTTCTCACGACTTTTGGGTCTGGTGCCCAATAGAAGGGAAATCTGACAGAAGGAAAATATTAAATTGTCACAAGCTTGGATGAAAATGGCTGGATTCCCAGGTAAAGAGAGGGAGAATTACTGGTTCCACTGGGAGAATGGTCCTGACTGTGCAGACACCAAAGTTTGATTTCCCTCCTGCTCCCTTCTGCTGGGCATTAGGAAAATCTCTGTCTGACATCCAATAGGATTGAATTCAAACTACAATTTTAGCATAATCCTCTACAGACAGTGTGAAGTGCAGTTTCCCAAGAAACCAGGTTTTAATATTTCCCACATCTGTGGGACCACTGATTTTCTCCTCATACAACATTTTGAGCTCACTCATTTGTGAAATCCACTTTTTTTTTTTTTTCCAAGGAGAGGAACCATCGAATGTTTTGCATTGGAAGGGACATTTAAGACCATCTACTTCCAACCCCCTGGAACTCTTCCCTGTGGATCACAGACCATGAGGATCTACAGATAAAGCATTGTCCTGTTCTCTCATGCCAATGACAGCCTAATCCAACACTTCTCAGCTTTGTGTTTGAGCTCTTGCTGCTGCTACAAAATTAACTTTGTGGTGGCCAACATGAAGTCCTGGTGGTCATTGATTTGTTCACATACTTCATTCATAGTGGACAACTCACTTGTCCATTTTCTTACATGTTTTACAGTTTTCTGCTCAATTTCTCACTGTCCCCATCGACAGACAGATAAGCAGCATTTATTTTCATTGTGG
Organism: Catharus ustulatus; assembly: GCF_009819885.2. Classification (NCBI taxonomy): domain Eukaryota; kingdom Metazoa; phylum Chordata; class Aves; order Passeriformes; family Turdidae; genus Catharus; species Catharus ustulatus. Next base: position 161,934,580 of record NC_046221.1, read on the forward strand.
TGTTTCACATTTGGGTTTCATCAGAATTTACTTCGATTTTATCATCCTTAATTGCTTCTCTCAGTACTTTCCACTGGAAGTTGATCAGTCTGGGCTGCAGGAGGACCAGCCAGTTTTAAAACCCACTGACTCTGTTTTGCTCTCTTGAAGTCTTTTAAGGAAAATCTGCTGTAAGTTATATTCATCTTTTAAGACCTTTGTGATTCTCATGGTTTAAGACCAGCTGGAAAATAGGCAGCCACTCACTCAGCCTCACCTTTCTCCATCCCAGCCTGGTGGAATGAGGAGAAGAATCAAAGTAAAGCTTGTAGGTTGAGATAAGAGCAGTTTAATAACTGAAAAGAAAGTAGAATGCAGTCATAAAGATAAATTATAATAAAAAAAGGGAAACAAAAAAGTGGTGCACAATAGAATTTCTCTACACCTGCTGACCAGGGCCAGACCCCACTTCCCAAACCAAGATCAGCCCCTTCCCAGTACTCCTCCCAGTTTATCTACTGGGCAGGATGTTCTTTGGTGTGGAATATTCCTTTGGTCACCTGTCCCAGCTATGCCCCCTCCCAGTTCTTTTTGCAACCCTCCTCTGACAGAGCACGAGACAAGGAAAAAGTCCTTGACTTTTTAAACACAACTTAGCAAAAATAAAATCCCCACCTGAGTGTTATCAGCACCATTCTCATTCCAGATCCAAATCACAGCACTGGAGCAGCTATTGAGAAGAAATAACCTTACCCTGGCTGAAACCAGGACAGAGATCCAGTGATACATTATAATGTTTTCACACGTAGTTCCATGTAGAGAAGGAAAGAACTAATGATTTTTAGGGGGGAAAAGGGTACCTTAACTTAATGGAATTTCTGAATATTCAGGCCATAAATCTCAAAAATCAAGGAATATTTTGAAACAGGCACAGCTTCAGGATTTATAGGTTTTATATTGGAACTCTGTTAACTTTATTCAATGTTTTCAGCTCTTGTGGCTGGGGAATAGTTTAACCCACAAAGGCCAGGCTGACACAAGAACTCAATTTCCTCAACAAACAGCATAATTTGTTAACACCAGCGTAATTTGGTAGCTCATCAATTGAGTTCAATGGTATGTTCAACTCCTGGATGACTAAACCTAATTAAGGTGCCTTTTGAGTCCCCAGAATTACATTCTGTGCTTCTTTTGGAGCCAAAACCAGTGCATGGTGTCCCTTGAAGAATTCAAGTCCTTAAAATTCCCCCTGGTCTTGCCAAAAAGAGAGTTATTTACAGGATTTGAGGGGTAGCATTTCTCTGCACTCTGAACTCAGAGTAGAGGCAGTGCCTGGTGTGAACCTTCTCATCCTGGAGGAGATGTCTACAACAGACTTTCCGATACCTTAAAAATAATTTTTCTCTGTGCATATGGAGTGTTCTGATCTTCTGCAGCTCTCTGCTAACAAATAAAATGCCTGAATGTCCATTTTTTTCTGGCTTCTTCCTACAACAACCTCTTCTGTCATCATGTCTGGGACTTCTAAAGGAAAGATCCCACTGAGCAATATGGAATAATGAGCCTGTTTTTATTTCCTCACAGGTAAGGACCTCTGTTTAAGGTAAAGCTTCCCATGTTCTTTACGCCCCGAGCTTTGCTGCCTGAGCCTTCTGCCGGCGACATCTCTGATCCGAACGCATTAAGATCACTCCTCCCCAGATGCCTCCTGGCTTCTGGTTAATTCAGTGCGCCTGGATGGCTTTCTAGGGCTACATCCAAGGTACTCTCTGACCTTGCTGGTCCTTTAGCGAGCTGTGGTGCACACAGAGCCCTCCAGGATGATGTGGTCAGCCCCATCCTGTCAGGAGCGCCGAATTTCAGGAGCGCCGAATTTCGCCGCGCTCGCTCCTGATGGGCCACGCGCACAGGGATGCAGCAGTGGCACATTTTTCACAGATGCCTGTGCAAGGCCAAGAATAGGTTCTCACATTCATAAAAACGGCACAGCCTGCCCTCAGGGAGGCGAGTAACTCATTTATTTTGCCTTTTCTTATCATTATTTCATCTGATCTCTCCTTTTTTTGTCCCTGAGACAGTAATGTGCATTTCAGCCGTGTCTCCCATTCTGAGGATCTCAAAGTACTACACAACACAAGTGAGTTCAGCCTCCTGCCACTTGTTATTTTCAAGTTTCTCTTTCTGTTTGCTTGGAGAGCAATACTTTTCTTCACATTGAAACATAATCTACACATTTTTAAGGAGAAATAGATATAGATTTAAAAAGAACTCAGTTACAGTAGAGGCAGTAAATATCTCAGCCTATTTTAAAAGTCCCAACCTAGCTACTGACATCAGTGCAGCACCACAAAGCCTGCCTGAGGTCATTACAAAGCCTTGGAAATTCATGGGGCAATTTAATCTGCATTTTTGCTGGGTGGGCCTTTGCCCAAGAGCCAGGAAGAGTCCTTGGGAAGGATTACTGAAAGTTTCCCTGGCAGGTAAATACTTTCCAGTAGTCTCAGAGCTTTGTGGAAACTAAAAATACTGCCAGTGTATTTTGTGATGCCGTAGATTCATACCCTGTGCTAGGTGCAGATTATCACTGAGGAGTTGTAATACATGGCACGACAGGATCTGCCTCGTTTCTGGACACTAAAGGAGAATTCTACCAAAAAGTCCAGGAGAAAATGAGCAGTATTACAAATCCTAGAGAGTTTTAACTGCCCCATATGCCAGGCTGCACCTTGCTTGTTGGGAATAAGAGGTGCTTAAGAATTTGTTTCTGAATTTGCCAGTCAGTGTCTGCCCTGGGAATTAAGGGGGTCAGGTGGAAAATTTAAATAATAAGGAGGAAAACTAAAGCTAACTCCATACTCAGGCCAGAATTAGGTTGGTTATAGCACGGTGCTGACAATTCCAATGTTGTAGGTTTGACCCCCATGTGGGACATTCACTTAAGAACTGGACTCAATGATCCTTGTGGATCCTTTCTGCCTCAGAATATCCCATGATTTTGTGATATTTGCTTACTCAGAAGCTGAATAAAGGTTAATAATGTGTTGATTGTTTTGTATGAGAAATGAGTGAATACAGCATTGAGAAACTCCATCAGGAGCCATCTGCCTGGGCGAGTTCACTCCTGAAGTGACACCTCTAATTTTCTCTTGATGATTTTCACCCGTGGCCCTTCATCATCTTGACTGTAACAGGCATGACACAGCCTGAGCCTCACCTGCTGTTTCCATCCCTTCAGATCAAGGAAGGCTTTGTGATGGCAGTGAGGACTGAAATGAGATCACTGCAGTGGCTGAAGGGCGTTTGCTGCTGGAGACCCGGCTAAATCCTTTCCCACTGCCAGGAGAGGAGGTCCCCTACATGCAGGGCATTTCTCTGCTTGTGCCACTTCCCTGCCTGCAAGTTACTGTGTAATTACATCATGGCTGGAAGTATTCATTAAAAAGCTGGAACCATTAGCAGAGGCAAGGCAGCCTCCTTCGTTTTGTGCAAAATTAGATACCAGCGCGAGCCCCAGTTCTAGCTGCATTCATGTCCGTAAATCAAAGTCAAGTATTTCATTAGAGAGTCTGCAGTGTATGTATATAACTCAGCAGCAGAGAGTCTGCTAAGCCTAATGTGTTGCATTTAATTAACATTTAATTAGAGGGTTTTTGTGGGAGGTGCGTAAGTATTTGCCAGGCGGCTCATAAACATGAATCCACATCTCGCTGGCTGGACATCAGGGCTCAGTTCTTCTAAATAAAGGCTGCAAGTTGAAATCATCCTCTCCATCCACACAGATCTACCAGGACACGTCAAGATTTTTATGTGATTTCAAACTTCAGAGTTTAGTTTTTCTATTGGATCTCTCCTTTGATTTTTCTTTACTGATCTACATAAAATTGCATTTGAATGATTATATTTACTCCTCTCTTACTCATTTGTGTGGTGAGTAGTTGGGTCATACTGGAATAAATTGCTTGTCTTGTTAAGGAAAAAAGAAAAAGCCTAATTTCAGGAGGAAAACTCTTCCCTTTCAGATTTGAGAGACTGGAAGGTTTTAAGGTTCTGTGGCAGATGCCTCACAATTTAGGTAGCACAGCCATTTCCATTTGCAAGGACGGATTTGTGATAATTTTTCCCAATAAAATCATTATTGACAGGTTTTTGGTGGCCTGTGCTAGACCAGATGTCAGAGGATGAGTTCTGATTTTTGACTGATGTCTCTATGACAGTTCTGTGGTCAGAACAGGAAGCCAACTGATCACACAAAGTCTTCTTTGGAGTCATTGGAGTCAATTCCAATACAGTGCATCCAAGCCAGAAACTTTCTCCAAACATTCCCCTTCAGGTGAAATCTATCTGACCTGCATGGATACCTCCAATACAGGTGTCCCAGGAACTCCAGGTTCTCTTCACTGAGACAAGTTCAGGGAATGATTTGTCTGACAAAATTTAGGAATCTCTCTGAGCACAAGCAGAGCTGTGACATTACCTCTACTGACTCTGTTACATATTACAGGAGGACAGAAATCCCAGGCAGACTTAGACACCTGAAGACAGATAAGATGAAACCCACCTATACTTTTTCACTGTCAGGTGTAGAAGGAGGCTCTGAAAATCTGTTGATTCAGAAACTGAAACAGGTTCCCCAGAGAATTTGTGGAAGATTCCCCATTCCTGGAAGAGTTCAAACCCAGGAGGGACAGTGTTGGAACCATGGATACTGAGAATTTTAGGCTTTCTGTGGTGACAGGCACTGACCCTCAGGAAAACACTGCTTTTGACCTGACCTTGGGGAAGGCTTCCAAAATTGAGTGATCCAACTGGGATCACTGGTGTGTAGTTTGAATAGAAATGTGTAATGCCACATGGTGGAAAATTTAGAATTTAAGGATTTAGAATATAGCAATGTATAGAAAGCAAGATGGAGGTTTTAGGAAGGTTGTTTCTTTCTTCTTCACCTTCTTCTTCATGGGTCTGGGTGGTGTTTTTGTAATTGGATAGAAAATTCCTCATTGCAGGTCACAGGTGTTTGGTTATTGGGTCAAAAGTAAAAATAATTTAGGTGTCCATTCTTAATTGGACAGCTTAGGTTTAAAAGACCTTGTACGGGGAGAGATTTCACCATTTTTAGCTTGTTAGCTAGAGGTGCTGTAGCACTCATTGTGACACAGATAAAAATTAATGAACATCTGAGACTGAACACAAAATACCGTCTCTCGAGCTTTTAATCCCAACTCTAGCAGGGAGAGAAAAAATAAGATGAAACATGATAAGACAGGGCTTGGAGCAACTAGACAGAATTGGAATAAGACGATCTCGAAATTCCCTTCCAACCCAAACCATTCTGTGGTTCTGTGATAAAGGTGAAAACCCAAAACTGGTGGGTGTGGATACTCCTCCCTCAGCCATCGTGACATGGCTAAAATGATCCCCAGGGTAGTGGCCTTTGCAGGGACACCCTTCTCTCTGAAGACTCTCAGTTCAGGTGACACTTTTCTATCCTAACACCTGCCACCCTCACAGGCTGACTGAACTCAGCTGTGAGCTAAGCCTGGACTATTTTAGGGCATAGACATGCCCAGCATTGCAGCAGAACAGAAACAGCCCAGAGCTGTGAACTCAAGGGCTCATTGCTGCAGCAGTGGCTGCATGCTCCTGGAAAATTACAACCTAACCCACCTCATTTCTGCCACAGCTTCGTTTCAGAGCAAGGTTTCACCTCATCCTTGTCCTACATGGCTTTTACCCCATGCTGTTAATCAGCCACTGCTGTGCTCACCCCGTGGTTGATGGTAGCAGTGACACATTTGGAGGAGCTGTCCTTTTCAGAGTGGTGCTGTGGTGGGGAGAATCTCACCAACATGACAGATTTTTTCACTCTGGACTAAATACATCTTCTGGCTAAAAATAAAATTAAATTGAAAAAAAAAAGAAAGAGGGTTGGTTGGTTATTATTTTTTTTTCTCCACCTGACCAGCTGCCCAAAGCTTTGCATTCTGAAAAGCTGTTGAGGAGGTCTCAGCTCATTACTTCTCATTTCTGTGGATGCTTCTGTGAGAAATGATTTCTGATCCTCTGCAGGTTGACTGTCTTTTCCTCATGGCTTTTTTTCATCTCCAGTTCAGAATGCCAGGATAGTGCTGGGCCTTCGAGGGAAAGAAAAGCAGGAGAGAAAGCAAATCCTATTTTTCAAGTAGGGGGCAGTTTGTTTTCCTCTGGCACAACAGAATAAATCCATGGTGGTGGAGGTGGTGTTAGATAAAAGAAGAGCAGGAGTGAGGTGACAGTGGGTCTGATGTAGGAATATTTTCCTACCTGGGTTAATGGACTATTGAGGCCCAGATCTCAGCTGGCACAATTTGTGTAGCTCCCTTGAAGTTAATGGAAGTCAATGCTAAATTTCACACGTTATGGACTAAAAAACCACAGAGCCTGAGGGTTTTAAAATGATGCTGTTCAGTGAGGTGGAGCCATAGATGTGTGTGACAGGAGTCTGTAGAAAGCTTCAAGTTGTAATGAGCTCTCCATGCCCTTCACCAAGGCTTTTCTCTCCTCTCAGGGAGTAAATTCACAAGCTCAGAATTCTGAGCCTTTCCCCGTGCTTGGAGTTTTTGCAACCCAATCTCACAATTCAGGTTAGGTGCCCCCAGGCCCACAGGGTGAAGCTGAGTTACACCAGCAGCAGGTTGGGCTCTCCTTGTTTGCTCCTGGTAGGCTTCTCCTGGGAATCAGAAATGGGAGAAGGAGGTGGAGAAGGAAGGAGAAATCACAAAAATAGCAGGAATTTGATTCAGTTTGGAGATAGCTCTAAGTTGCCACTGATCAAATCCAAGTGCTTTCCTTGTGTTAAAAAAGATTGCTTCCATCAATCTCCAGGAAGCTTCAAGATGAATCTCCCTCTTTTTGGTGTCTTCATCCTTTTGGATCTGGGACAAAAACATTTTTAAAGTTACTTTTATGCATCTTCCTTCTCCTTTCAGCTTCCTCCTTTGCCACAATCTGCAGGAGAAGGTCCAAACACAGATGCTGAGTTAATTTTCAAAGGCACCACAGCAGGGTTGTCTTTTTTGTTCTCTCCACTTTGTGTCTCCCACTTTATTTTCCAGATCAATAGAAAGTTATCTCTGTCTTTATTGTTTCATATTAATACTTGACCTACAGATAAGAAGGAAAACATGACAAGAATATGAGGGAGGGAAGTGTGAAGCCATAAGTGGCATTTGCAGAGTGTTCACATTCCACAGCATCCGCTTTCCCTGGGCTTGGGCATCATCCCATGCACAGGCAAAGTGTTAAATATTTCAGCTGAGCACATTTTGTGGTTGCTGTGGGATCAAGAAAGGGCAAAAGCAGAGTGTCATTATTTGTTGCATGATCACTTTTTAGAGCTGCAGGTCTCTGGTATTGATCTACCAGCATGACTTTTGATCAGAGGTTTTTTTTTTTCACTCTACACTTCAGTGGTCACTATATTTCCATATTCCTGACTGTGAGATTGTGGATCACAGGGGGTCAAAATCACAGAATGGGGATCATCAAAATACTTTTGGCACAGGAGTGCCCAGGAGTGGAGCCATCAGGGGACATCCAGAGGGGACTGTGGATGCTCAGCCATGTTTGGATTTGGCTCCCACATCCTCTATCTATAAATCTAATTTTTAAATCTAAATCCAAATCTCAGCCAATCCTGCATTTGACTCTGTGCAGTGGATAAATTGTTCCCTGTGATCCATGCAATAGGGGAAAAACTTACATGGGTTGATTTTCTATTTTTTTTATTTTACGAAAATATTTTGTGTTTTTAACATTTTAATTTTCATGTGACCTTTTCTCAAACCTAGATTTGCAACAAAAGCATTGTTTGTGTATCAGCAAAAATTGAAGTGATGGTTCTTGCTTGCCAGCCTCCACAATCTTTGTCATTTACATTTTTGCCTTCAGGCAGGGAGCTGGACAACACCAGCCAACCCAGGAGTGGGAGGAGAAATCAGGTAAGCAGGTATTCAGCCATGTGGGCAGGCAGCTGATGAGCTAACATGGACCACTTTCTAAAACTGAAAAACTTTGTAAATGTTTAAAACAGAAAAGGAAAATGGGACCAAACAAAAGGAAAGAAAGAAAGAAAGAAAGAAAGAAAGAAAGAAGAAAGAAAGAAAGAAAGAAAGAAAGAAAGAAAGAAAGAAAGAAAGAAAGAAAGAAGAAAATAAAAAAAGGAAAAAAGAACAAAAAAAAAGAAAGAAAAAAAAGAACAAAGAAAAGGAAAAAAATAAAGAAAAGGTGAAAGGAAAAAAGGACAAGCAAAGGAGAAATGAAATGAAAAATAAAATGGAAAAGAAATGGAAATAAAAATTAAAAAATAATTCAAAAGGAAGAAAAAGAAAAAAGAAAAAGAAAAAGAAAAAAAAAAGAAAAGAAAAAGAAAAAGAAAAAGGAAAAGAAAAAGAAAAAGAAAAAGAAAAAGAAAAAGAAAAAGAAAAAGAAAAAGAAAAAGAAAAAGAAAAAGAAAAAGAAAAAGAAAAAGAAAAAGAAAAAGAAAAAGAAAAAGAAAAAAGAGAAAAGGAAAAGAGGAAAAGCCAGCTTGGTTCTAGGACACCATTAGTTGTTAATTTACAAGATGAAGCATCTTTCTGGAGGAGGGATTTCCCATTTTCAGTGATTTCTTCTGCATTTTTTGGCAGCCACTTCTGCTCCCTGCAATTGTGTCCTCTGCATCCTCCTGGGTTATTTGTGACCCCACTTTCTCCTCAGCCTGGAATTGAAGCCTCCTGATTGATTTCTGGCATCAGTCCTGGCCCCACAACTCATTGAGGATGCTTTGGGGCAGACAGCAGTTGTTTTCCAGCCTCTCAGCTGGTTCAGAAAAATCCTATATTTCAATATATTTCACATTATTCAAAATAATTTCACACTGGCTTTTCATTTATATTTTCCTTTGAAGTGTGGTCAGCCATTCAAAGAAACTGATTTTGCTCCAGTTTTTTTGGACAAGGAAAAGCAGAAATGCCATAGAACAATTCAGTCACCCCAAGGAGAGGAGCTGTGCACAGGGATTATTTTTTTTCCCAATTTGGGCCTTTGATTTACCTGCAAAAGACTCAACTTCAATTTCTTTGCATCATCCTGAGAAACAGCAAGGTGAAATTTACCCCAGGCTTTTGCTTCACTTCAGCCCCTAATCAATCTTAGCATCCATTTATTGCTCCATATTTTACCAAGCAAAAAACAGATTATGCCTTAATTATTTCCTTGTGTGCCTCTGAGAGTTGCAGGAATAAGGCAAACAGAGGGCTGGTACAAATAATCAGTGAAATGAAAATTAAGACATCAATTTTCTCTTCTGTGATCTAGTAATTTAAACCCTGTGTCCTTTTCCAGCTTCTCGAGGGTCACACATCTTTGTATCCCTGTGTGATGGGTGAGAAAGGCTCCCAGTGGAAGGTGAAGTGGGAGGTGATGTGCACACTTCTGCCTGTTGTAGAATCCTGCCTTACAGTAGATGCTTAGTTATTGGAATTAGCTGCAGGAAATCTACTCTTAAAACTGAATTTCACTTTTGTTTTTTCCATGTAACTCACAGATGAAAAGATGTTTTGAAACCCTTACACTGATATTTCTTTACAGGGCAACTGGGAAGCCACGGCCCTAAAAATTTGGAAATATTGCTGTGAATTTATCCCAGTGTTCAGCTGTTCCAGATTTACTGCCATATGTTGGCCTTTAGTGCAGCTCCCCCCGTTCCCCCAGGTTGTTAGCAGCCTCAGGTGTGCAGAATGGCTCCATGAATCCGTGAATGTGATAAATGTTATCCATTACTGGCAAGATTGTTCCGCCGTTGGTTTCACCACAAAAACGCTTCCAGTAAAGCAGGGCTTTTATTTATTTATTCCAGGGGTTTCTATGATTTCACAATTTCTCTGGCCAGCACACTTTTCATTAGTTATTGGTTATTAAAAAAGTCATCCAGTGCTGTTTTCAAATTAAATCCATTGTCGGCTCTCCTCAGGGATGAGTTGTGTGTTTGAAGCCCTTCAGCTTGGCCAAGTGGGTGCAGGACGGGAGAGCAGAGGATGCTCCTGGTCCTGCAAGTCCTTCTGCCCCACAGGCTCCTGGAGAGAGAACCATGTGCAAGGAATGACTTTAGAGGGGTTAAGGTTGCTAGAGTTCCCAGAGTTATTTTTCAGTGTTCTCCAGCCTTCTCTGCACTGGTTGATGTATCAGTGAATCATCAACTCTCCATTCCTCGTGAGGTGCTGTGGAGCTGCTTCAAAATCCACCAGTCACTGTTTCCCTTTGAAAGTCACTCTGCTGTAAAAGTAAGAACATCTTGCTGATTTCAAAAGCTGCTCTGAAACTCCCAAAGCCCCTTATGCCAAAGGCAATCATGTTTTAAATGCAGATAAGCACCAACTCCGGCTGAAATTCCAATGACCAGGTTGTGGAGGGAAGAGAAAAAGAGGAGAGAAGAGAAGAGAAGAGAAGAGAAGAGAAGAGAAGAGAAGAGAAGAGAAGAGAAGAGAAGAGAAGAGAAGAGAAGAGAAGAGAAGAGAAGAGAAGAGAAGAGAAGAGAAGAGAAGAGAAGAGAAGAGAAGAGAAGAGAAGAGAAGAGAAGAGAAGAGAAGAGAAGAGAAGAGAAGAGAAGAGAAGAGAAGAGAAGAGAAGAGAAGAGAAGAGGAGAAATCTCCCAGTGACTTTTCCTTGCCCTAATCATAGTTATTCTGAGTTTACACTGACCTGAAGTAACAAGGGATTCTAAAGCCCCCATGGGAGGGCTGTGAAGATGGTGTTGTTCTGTAAAGGAAAAGACCTAAGAATTTTTAGCAAGGAAAGTGCTGATGAACCCATGAATCATAGAATCATAAAATCTTAGAATGGTTTGGGTTGGAAAGACCATAAAGATCATCTTGTTCCAAAGCCCAACTCTTAAATGTTAATGATCCTTCTGCAGGTTCATTCATAGCTGTTCTAGGCTTAGTGATGGCACATCTTGTCCCTTTTGTAGTGATTTGGTTAGGCCATGTTCATTTAATTTTATTTTCAAGGCTGAAAAAGCTGTAAGATCCCTGCTATGGGTTGGAAGAATTTATCTCACATGGATTTCCATATTGCAGAAGCTCATCCACGTGATGAGCTCTGCAGAGAAAAACCCAGAGTTGCTCCAGGACCTGTCTGGGGGTGCAGCACTTTCAGGTTATTTTCACTTCAGGATCCCACCTTGATGCTGAGGGTGGTCTGAGCAAAGCAGGTGGTGCTCTTAATTGGATTAGTGCTGTTCCAGGAGGTTTCTGTCTGTGATTTCTGTCAAGAAACCACATCCTACCTGCTTCAGTTTTCCCAAGCATTTCATTTCTCTGCGGAATTTGTGCCTGGCACTGATTCTGGGCATTGCTCTGTGCTGCTAAACAGCTGCTCTGTCCCACATCTAAGTGGGCCTCCCTCCATTCTTGAAAAAAAAAAACCCACTCTGAATCAGAAGAGGGTGTTTTATTCACCCAGCGTGAAACATTGCTCTCCTCACTTGAGTCTGCAGGGGTCACTTAGAGAGTTCTCTCTGAAAATACATCTGAACACGTATTGCTCCTTTTCCTCCTCTGTTCTGCAGCAGCAAGGATTCACACCCATTCCCATCACATTTTCTGCCTTTCAGTGGGCACCGTGGCTCTGCCTGCGTGAGTCCTTCTGCAGAGCCACGGAGAGGAGGGAGGAAAGCTGCCGTGTTTTCTGTCAGATGGAGTTTGGTAAATAAGTGTAAATAAGGTTTACAGAGCCGTCCACAAGTTTAAAAGGATCCAGCCAGAAATAGCAAGCTGGCAGGGGGGGGCTCTGCTCACCAGCATCACCCTTGGTCACCGAGTTTCTGTTTGTTTTTTCCTTTTCTTTTTGGTGACTGAAGCAAAAGCTGATGGAAGAAAATGTGTGTAAAGGTCCAGGAAGCGACCTGGAAGTGAAAAAGCAAGAAGAAAGGCTCTGAAATTGTTGTATCTCAAACAGGGGCTGGGCAGCTTTCTCTACCCCTACATTTCCTTTTATCTGTGTGTAAGATGCCATTATTTTTGTTTGCAGGAGAGCAGGGAAGCTCCTCTAACACTCAGATCCATTATGTGACATGTTTTTCATAAATGAATGACTAAGGAATTTTTTTTTATCACAGAGAGGGCTCCCAGAAATGGCTTGATATAAACTCCTCCATCCCAAATCTTTCCATAGAGATTTTTGGGAAGATGAGAGGTCACTCTGGACATGTTCTGGATCAAGGGGGCTTTGATCCCTGATCCCAGCTAATCCAAAACCTGGGTCCATCCCCATGGGCACAGTGTTATCCAGCAAGCAACAGCCAAAGACACCTTTAGATTGTGCTTAAAGAATAATGAAGGACATTTTACACCCTTCTTACACCTCTCAACAGGCAGGGATTTCTTTGAAGAGGCCAAATAGTTGTCAGAGTGAGTTTGCATTGAATTACAGAGTGTTTGAAATAGCTGGGACTGGAGAGGTTAACAGATACTCTCATTAAAATTCAGTCCTTTAAACTGAAATATCCTGAAATCTGCTGCACTTCACACCACATGAAAGTGGGTGTAACAGCAATGAAATAAGTTGGAGTTCTTCTCTGCTTAAAGTGTCGGGCAATTTGCAATGCAACGTGCAATATTTTGGTGTGAAGACATCGACTGGCCTTTCCCAATGCAAACTGGGCACAGATTTAAATTTACCATGGCAAAAGACCTGGTCCCAGGAGTTCAACAGATATGGGGCAATGCCCAAGAACCACAGCACTCCTAAAGATGACAGAAACCATCAGGTAAGGTAAAAACAAGCCTTGAGCATCCCCTTGCAACTCAGGTCCCTGGTTCCTGCCAGCCCCATGGATGTCTATTTATAATTGCAACTTCCCTCAGTTAATCATGTCAAAAATGGCATTTTCACCTCTGGGAACTGTATCTGATGTAACAATCTTTGCAAAATTGTTAATCCCCGATGTGAATCCCCAAGTAAACTGATTGCAGTGCCGGCAGCACGAAATAAGCTCAGACCTTCCATTAATCGCTGCACAAACCATGGCAAAACTTGAGCTGAATTTAGATGTATAAGAACATTCCTGGTACTTCAGGGAATAATACACACACAGCTTCAGACATCATGTGAGTGGGTAGCTGCTGAGCCCAGGAGCCATCCACTAGTTGGTGGTAATTCGTGAACTAGAATTTTATCATTTACTCATGTGGAAGCAGTCCATGCAGAAGCAGTAGGGCCAGGAATTTGGAATGTGTTAAAAAGAAATGACTCTCAAGGAATATTTTGCTCATGGTTGTCTTGCCTTTCTCACCAAAGGCTGCCCAGACAGGTCCTGCTCTCATGGTGTTGCAGATCAGCACTCATCAGGTACAGGGCTCAGCATTTCCACTTCTTCAAGAAATAGAAATGAGTGGAGATGTCAACTGAAACAACAACCTGACTGCAGAAACCCCAGCAATGCAGAGGACCATGTGGAGAAGCTGAAATGGCTGTTAGATACCTGGAGATTTCAATTTGTTCCAGCCTTGGCCTTCTCCAGTCCACCTTGGCAGGGAGCAAGAGAGCATTTTGTGAGGGAAAAAAATAAAAAAATAACATGAGCAGTTTCATGTTACATCTCACAAGGAAAAAAACCACCAAAAACAAAAACACAAAACAAACAAAACAAAATCCCAAACAAACAGACAAAACCCAAAACACCCAAAACCCCCCCCCAAAAAATAAAAAAACCCAAACAACAACAACAAAAAAACAAAAATAACACAAAAAACAACAACAAAAAACCCCAAGAACAAAAACAAGAAACCACAAAAACCCACAAAAAAACCCAGAAAACACCCAAACCAACAAAATCCAGACAGGTAAAGATTTTAGAGTTTTAGGGTGCCCTTTTTCTCAAGGTCAAACCTTTCTCCTGTGAGGACAAGGGCAGAGGGAACCTCTTCACTTCATGTATGAGCCCATGTTCAGCTACCTGCAGATCTTCTTTCTGAAGAATCCCTCTGAGTCCTGACCCTGACTCATCTGTGCTGGTGCTGGCACAGATTTGGAGATATGAGGACTTGGAAGTAAACTGGGGAGCTCAGTAGTTTGTAGGACAGAAGGAGTTCTGTGATCCCAGGTGATTTACACCTCCAGACCTTGCTCCTGGAGGGTGCTGAGGCCCTGAAAAATGTTTTCAAGAGAAGCTGTGGCTGCCCCATCCCTGGAAGTGTCCAAGGCCAGCTGGATGGGATTGGAGCAACCTGAGATAGTGGAAGGTGTCCCTGCCCATGGCAGGACGTTGGGACTCCATGATATTTAAGTCTCTTCCAACCCATTTTATGATTCTATGACTTTCTTCTCAGGACACAACCCATCTGTTGCCTCCCCAACATAGTTCAGGTGATACCTCCCTCCAGGAACTTCTTCCAGGTAATGGAATGGGTGGGGCTGCAGTATCAGTCCTTCCCTGGAAATGGTGAATTTGGGAGTGGAAGCACTGAAGCAGCACAAAGGCATCTGGGTGGAGTCATCAGCAACACACAGGAGTTGCTTTCCATCTGTTCATGTTTCAGGAAACCGTGCTGCATCCTTGAATATCTGTCCCTGCTGGTCCTCATTACATGCTGCTCAATTGCTTTGGAGACAAAATAGCAGTTTCTTAATGCTCCATCTCCCCTCCTGCCCTTTTTTTTTTTTTTTTTTTCCTGCATGTATCTGAAATTAAATTCAGATTTTAAATCACTGGATGATTTATCACCTTTTTTTAACGGGCTGCCTCTCCCTGGTTAAACAGATGATTTACCTGTAGCTTCATCCCTCAGGGAATGAAAGTCTCCTGCACTGAATGAATGATTTGGGGGTCTTTTTTTAGAAACTGGTGAGCAGTGGAAAAGCCCCCAACTCATATGATTGTGTACACACTACATCAGAGAATTTTTACTTTTTCCAAAGGAATTATGGACTGTCCCTGCTCTGTGCTGGGTTAGAACCTCATGATGGTCACTGTGGGCCAGGAAAGTGGCTTAAATCCCTGGAGGAATTTAAGATGTGACACTTGGGGACATGGCTCTGGGGTGGACTTTGCAGTGCTGGGGTTGGACTCAATGATTTTAAAGATCTTTTCTAAACCAAATGATTCTTTGATTTTGTCTTGCTATCAAATCCATTTCCTTTGGAGAAGACTGCATCCGAATTGCAACTCTAGGACTGCAAAGTAACCTGAGAGCTCAGTATCACTGAGAGATTGATTGGCTGTGTCCCTGATCCAAACACTCTGAAAGGTGAGGGAAACCAAAACAAAGGAGGAGGTAACCAGCAAAAGAGTTCTTATACACTCAATGCAATGAAAACACTTTCAGAATTATGGAATCATTAAGGCTGGAAAAGGCCTCCAAGATCTCCACCTACCAAATCCAAGTAAATGGGAAATTACCACTGAATTACCACTGTGGTGAATTCAAAAGCAGGCACAGTCTTCCTGTGAAAAATAGATGAATGTGGTTCAAAGCACAAGACATTTCCACCATCCTGGGGCAAATAGAGAGGCAACTCTGTGAGGTGAAGGAGGATGTTAATCAGTGTTAATTGTTCTGGTATTTTATAGTCCAGGGCACCAGCCTGGACAAGCTTGGGGCCAAAGGGAGCAGTCCCACAGACTAAAGCACATTTGAGTGCCTTTTGTGAGGACTCCTCCTGGGTTATCTTGGGCAAATAACTCCAGTTTGCCCTGGGGAAATATTACCAGAGGATCAGGTGGAGCAGCTGGTGGGAAAAGCTTGACTTTGAGAAATAGAAATGTGTCAAACATTTTTGGGACTTCACTCCCCAGGCTGCAAAGTGGGATTGAAAGAGGAGACACAAATAAACCTTTGCATGAAGCTGTCCTTGCTGCTGCTGGAATCTCCTGCTGCTTTTCTCAGACAGCCTCTGATGAGACTTGGAGCTCTGCAAAGGTGTTTCTGCAGTGGGCACATCCAGTTCTGTACAATTTCACTCCTGCCTTGAGGGTTTGGTGCTTGTTTTCGTGATTTTTGCTTTCTTTTCCCATTTCCTCTCTGTCTAATATAGAAGAGGAATAAAGAATAATGTCTTTAAGAGGAAATCAAGCAGAATATGGACATTTTTGCAATTGGATTTTCCTGCTTCAGAGCCAGCTTTGTGTTACAAGTGAAACCCTACGTGGAAGCTGGAGAAATGGAGAAGTCCTGTCTGGTTATGCCCTGAGATTTACTGTGGGTGTACCAGAGCCTCCTTCTGCCCTCTCATCCAATCCATGCCCATCCTTTGAACCAGGTAAAGTCCCTTTCCCCAGGAACTGAGATAAATCAGGACCAGCCCTGGATCAGCCCAGGTTAGATGGAAAAAGCTGTGCAGTTCCAGCGTGAGGTCCTGCAAAATGTCTGTGGTGGTTGTCTGTGCTTCTCTGCCTCTCTGAGATCCTCACTGGAGCATTCAGGGGATGCTGCTCCACTCAGCAATTTTAGGAAACAAGGAATTTCAAGGGAGATCAGAAGGAAGAAAATAAACAGAGGATTTTTTTAGTGCATACCAAAAAAAAAAAAAAAAAAAGAGTGAGATCAGGAGAGCCCTTGTCAGCTGGAAGTGGCTTTCCTGGACATCTTTCTGCATCAGTTCTTCTCAGCATTCAACTTTATTGGCCTCTCAATATCTGCATAAAGTTTAGTGTTACATGAAACAATGTTCAATATCCAGAAAACGAAAGCAAAAATCAACCCCTCAGCACTGAGGAGCATAATGATATCACACATTTTTGTTCTTTTGTCTCATAGAATATTAAAAAAAAAAAAAAAACGCTTGTATAAATACCACCAAAGTTTCTAAATCTCTAATGGAAGGGAAACTGATACCAATTATGTGTTTAGTAATCCTCTCAGAAGATAACAACAGCCTTAATGACGTCAGGCCTCTCTGCTGTAGTGAAAAGACATTAAAAAGCAATCACAAACAAAAGCAGATCTCTACCTAATGCTCTGTTCACTGCGAGAGGGGAAGGCAGATTGTTGTGATTCAGGGGTTTGCTGTGAGCAGGGTGAGGAAAGATAAACTGGAGATGGGTTTTCCACACATATTTTGGCTAAAACAGTGGTGATGTGTGAGTCCTGACTCTCACCAAATGCATTTGTCAGCTAAAAACTTGCTGAAGAATTACAGGCAGAGGAAAATCTCACACAACTGTCGGGGCTTGGACCTTCTCAGACTTTTATTTCTCCTCCTGAATTTGCAGTGTAGGGATAATTAGCAAGATCTGCAGTGTTCTGCTGCTTCTCCCTCACTGTGAAAATCAATGTTTCCAGCCTGAGGATAAGGAATAGCACATGCCACATATGCTTAGGCAGGATCTGGGTGCTCTTTAGCTCTCCTAATGAGAAGCAGGATGTATCTAGAGTTAAATTGAAGAGGATCCAAATCCAACGAGTGTAAACAAGCAACGTCAAATACGCAGGAATAATAATGATGTAATTAAAAAAAAAATTCACAGCAAGTGGAGTGTTTATTCACAAAAGCAAAAATATTTGTAAATCAATTTTTAATGACACGAGCAATGTCAGTATTAGGAAAAGAGTCTTTTATATTTGCATGATTGAATAAATATATCAGCATGTATAGTGAGCCAGGAGAGTTATTGAGACTCAGCTTTATGAGAAATTCAGTAGTTCTGATATTTTTTTTCATTGCAATCTGTAATATAATGCTATATTTTGATTTTTCCTCTCGTGAATTTAAAAAAGCATCACATTTTTTGGTCAATGAGAATATATCACTGAAACTATTCCAACATTTATTTTTGTTTGACTTCTAGTATTTCATTTTTACTAGATAAAGACGTAGAATATGGAATTATAATAGGAAAGTGCATATAAAATTAAACGTGAAGATAAATGCCGAATAAAAGAGAACATAATAAATAAGCTTCTAACATAAAATAAATCAGAATAAACAATGTATCCTAAATATATATTTGAAATTGAATAACTCTACCAACTAAACACTGAATTATATTATGTAAAAGCTGGTTTTAAGCAATGTTGAAATGGAATCAGCACATTCCTCAGGAGGGTTGAGATTCTGATGACTCTGCAAACCATGATGGAAAATGTTTTGCCAAAACCCTGCAGAACCAAGCTAATATATTTTGAAAAGCATATGCTGAGAAGCGGTTTGGGATGACATGCTTGGGCCGAGTGGATAACAAGACTATTTCCAGCTAATTTCAGATGGGAAAGCAGATGGGGCTGTTTCTTGCTGTTAGACTTCTGTGGTCGCAGTCTCTCGAGGGCTGAACTTAAACATCTGAGTCCCTGTGATTATTATTATTATCACAACTAAAAATACTGTGGCCAGGTCTGCCTTCCCAACTTACATCCCACTGTGCCAAGTGCAGGGAGGTTTTTGCCTTGCCTGAAACATCTGTAATCCATCAGAACTTCAGGTGCCACACGTGTGGTGCATCTCACCTACATCCAGAGCTGGGGTTTGATTGCAAATTCATGGGAGTTTTGCACTCTGGGAGTTCCCAGGGTGTCCAGGAGATCTGACAGGGGTCACAGAGGTGACAGAAGACCTGTTCTCTTCTGGATTATTATCAGTGATTGAAGGATGCCCCTGTGGAGGTGATAAAATCAATATTATGTGTTTCTGTCTATGAGGGAGAGGTCAGGGCTCCACATGCAGCCACCAGGGATTCTGTGGAAATTCTTCAGTGCCCTGAGCTGTTACAGGCAGCTTAGGAACAATTTGTCCCCACTCTCCAAGTTCTGCATGGGGAACATGAGGTGACTTGCTCACATTGAGAAATTGAGTGGTTTGGGCTGGAAGGATCAAAGATCATCTCGTCCAACTTCCATGACATAAGCAGGGACATTTCCCACAGTCCCAGGCTGTTCTTAACCTCAACCTGGCCTTGGACACTTCCAGGGTTGGGGCAGCCACAGCTTCTCTGGGCACCCTGTGCCAGGACCTCAGCACCCTCACAGCCAAGAATTTATTCCTAATAATTGGTAATCTAAATCTACTGTCCTTCAGTAGAAAGTCATTCCCCTTTGTCACATCCCTGCCTCTCCATGTCCCTCTCCAGCTCTCTTGGAGCCCCTTCAGGCACTTGTAGGGGGTCCAAATTTTTTCTAGAACCTTCTCCTCTCCAGGTTGAACAATCCCAACTCTCTCTGTCTCCATATGAGAGATGCTCCATCCCACATTTGTGGTTTCATCTGGACTCGCTCCAACAGCTCCACATCCCTCTTATTTTGGGATGCAACACTCCTGGCTGGGTTTAAGGGCAGAATTCCGTCCCTCAGCCTGCTGCCCACGTTGCTTTTGATGCAGCACAGGTTACAATTTTCTTTCTGGACTGAAAGACGACATTGCCAGCTTGTGTCCAGTCCTTCATCCATCAGTGTTCCCAAATCCTTTTTTTTCAAGGGTTGTCTCAATCAATTAATTTGTAGCCTGTGTTGATACTGAGGATTGCCCTGATCAGGGTACAGGACTTTCCATTTGGCCTTGTTGTATTTCCTGAGGTTTGTTGTGGACCCACTTGAGTTCCTGACACCTCTGTTCAGGATGATAGCTTTCATCCCAAGATATTTTGGAATGCTGATCAGATATTTCTCTGAATGTGACACCTCAGAGAGCTCAAGCAGGAGTGATTCCAGAGCAGACCTCTTGGGGTGGTCTCTTTCATATGACACCATGAAAAATGCCACCATTGGGTGATTAGAAACAATGGGCTCCTGGAAGATTTCAAGCTTTTGTTTTAATCCCTCCTTTCCCCTGAGATGTTCTGAGAGGATCCTTCTGTGGGAGTGGGCTGCACATTTCCCTGCCTGCAGCTGGAGGGATCACACCAACCCATCCCACTGGAGGTTTAACTGGTTCAAAACCATTTAGCTGCACTTCAAGCTGGAGTGACAGGTAGCTAAACCTCTGGTTGCATTTCAGAAATAGGTTTTTTACCTTGATTTTCATTTTTAACATGATCACACTGCAACTGTCCATCTGTCTTAGCTGACTGTCAGTCTGGCTTCCCCCTCCTAGAACTGTTTCTGTCTGCTTGCCACTTTCAATGAGACTGAAAGAATTACTCAAATCCCTGAGAATTTGTTCCTAGAAATGAACAGACTTCATCTGTTGGCCTTAGGAAGGCAAGGTTTCATCAGGAAAACCAGAATTACCCATTCCTCTGGCACATCAGTCACTGTGTGTCTGTGCTGAGGGCATTGCTGCTTCTTCTGCTTCCTTATAAACTGTTCATGAGGTACCTGAGAGGGACTGGAGACAGTGTGGATAGGAGCTCAGGGGTTCTGAGGATGAACTGCAGGGATTTGGGGAGTTTGAAGATTGTGGAGGCCTGGAGATGCAGGGATCTGCAAAGCTGATGTGCTGCCAGACCTGGGACTTGGGAAGGCCCTTCTTGTATCTCAGTAGGAGGAGGTGGTTCTGTACATGAGAGGAAAGCTGGGGATGTGGTGGCAGGATTGTTTACAAAATATTGTGCACACAGTTCTGTAGAAAATCTGTCTCCTTTTAATTCTGCTGCGATGAATATTTGGGTGGCTGATAAGCAAGAATATTCATTGTTCTCTTCTCGGAACTGAACCCTGTGTTGACTGTGGCATCCTCTCCACAGGGATGTCCCTGCTGATTTTCCTTTGGCATTCATTTGTGCAGCTAATGGGAGCATTTTCCTAATCAATGCTGGCAGTTTCCTCTTTAATTAATACTGGTGAGTTGGAGAAAGAATAGAATGCCACTGGTGACATTCCTCCACAGCGAGTGTTTGAGGGGGAAAAGGCAGAACCACAAACCAGAAATCCTCATCAAGGACATGCAATGAAAACCTTCAGCTTGGCCCTGTTTCCAACCAGAAAAGAGGGAAAACAATCCAGAGTCATCGTGTGAAAATGGTAAAAATATATTACTAAGCCAATGTCTGGCTTGGAGGACAGGTATCTGCTGAGAAAGGCAGGAGCCTCTCTCTGAAATTGAGAATGTAAACCCCCTCCCTCCAAATTATTATAATTTTGAGATTAAGGGGCTTTCAGGCAAAGATATGGGAATAGGAATAACAGTTCTTTACTAGGTAAATTAAAATTATAAATACAGTACTACAAAGAAACAAACTCCAAACCCTGACACAGTCAGAGTACAACCTGACACCCGTCAGGCAGGGTGTTGGCAGCAGTCCCATTCCATGGTGGCTGCATCCTCCTGCAGTGACAGATGTGGCTCAGTTGGAGCAGTGCTCCTGTACAAGGTGCAGTTTCCCTCTAAAGGTCCAGTAGTGATGTGCAAAGGTCCAGTTTTCCTCTGAAGTCCAGTGGGAAAAGGCTGCTTTGGTGTTCCAAATCTCAGTTTTTATCTTGGTAAGAAATGTTGGGCTCTTCCCCCTGGCTGGAGCAACTTCCAATGGGATGCAGTAATTTTATCAGTCACACAGTGGGACTCAATGGCCATGAGCAGAAAATGACTGGCTGGAGGAAGGACGGGTTGTGAAAAGATAAAGAACAATGCCCTGCCTGGTTTCAATGGATGGCCCATTAGCAGAATATCTCCCGTGGAGATCAGGATCACTTCCCCACCTGGTTTCAACAGATGGTGATAGAATACACACCCCTGGTCACATCCTGCATTGCAACCTAAGACAACCAGGAACAGTGAGAAAAAATAGGAATTGTAAGGTTGGGTGAATCTATATGACTCAGATGACTTCACTTTACTCCTGACTATCCCCTGACATGCACTGGTACCAGTGAAAGTTCTGCTGGGTAATTCCCTGGTTCTGGAACATGGACACCCCAGGACACAGGTGGCTTTAGCAGGCTTTGGTGGGCTGCCCATGTACAAAATGCTTTAAAGCAGAAATAAATCCTCCCCACAGTGCTCTTTCTCATAGGAAAACCTCATGTCTATACACACCAATCTCTCCACAGCACAGGGCTGGTGAAATAACACTGATTTTCTCTGTTGGCTTCACAAAGGGGAGATCTGGCAATGTGTCATGGACAGAATAGATCTGTTCAAATGAAACCACCCTGACAAACAGTATCCTTCTTAAAATTTAAATTAACTGTTTTTCCCCGCCTAATAATACCAGCCACAGAGCCAAATTCTTATCTGTGCTTTCCCTTTGTTTCTTTTGTTTATTTAATCTGATTTAATTTAATCAACCATTTGTTTTTGGAGCTGTGTGTATGAATCCATTAAAGCACTGAGTGCTATTTTGGAAATAGAGATTTGTTGTCCTTTATTTGTCTCTTTTTCCTTCTGGTTTGCACTGCTCCTAATGAGGTGCAAAGTTGACAGTTGAGAAGATTCATTTTCATGTGTCTTTTAAGCAGACAGTCCAGTCTACTGGATAAAGTCTGTTCAAAAATTAATTGAGGGCTTCAGGATTTGCCTTGATGCGAAGTGAAGCTCATCCAGTGATCTAAGGCATTGTATTCAGCAGGGAGAAAAAAAAAATGTAGGAGGAAAGAGCTGATGTCCTGCATCCGGAGTTGAGCTACCTTTTTGGGGAATTAGAATTTCTCTCTAGATTTTCATGGCTACCACTGAAAATAGTCATGATAGAGACAGGTCTGCTGTGAGCAGAATCACAAAACTGTCAAATATAGAATGGTTTGGTTTGGAAAGGACCTTAAAGATCATCTTGCTCCAACCTCCCTTGATGGGCAGGGATATCTTCCAGCTTACTCAGAGCCCCACCCAGGCTGGCCTTGAACCCTTCCAGGGATGAGGAGTCCACAGCATATCTGGGAACCTGTGCCAGAGCCTCACCTAAATCAAAGGTTGTTACTCTGACTGATGATGAGTGAAGTCTGGGAAGAACTGAAGAGGAGGTTCCAGGGAAAGAAACAAGGTGGAAAGCAGGACAGCTGTGGACAGAGGGCTGGAGGGACAGCCCTGTGTTATCAGCCTTGTCTCTGCCCTTTGGAGGGGTGGGAGATGTGGGGATAACAAACACTGCTGCACAGAGGGGCTGGAAGGGAGGGTCTTTGTCCAAGCTGCTGGGTTCTCCCTCAGCAGTGCTCACTGGGGCTTTTCACAGTTCTGACACAGAGGGAAAAAAAGATTGTTCAGGGATGTCTGACCATTCCCGCTGTCCATCCCACTCTCCTGCAGGCAGGAGCAGCAGGGAAGGGGAAAACATTTAGAATTTTTAGAGTTCTAAACATTTAGAATGTCTCTGTTGAGCACCAAGCCCTGCCAGCTGCTGCACCCAGAGCTGCCCCCTGCTCTGCAGCATCATCTGGGGGCTCAGGATGGCTGCAGTGCAGAGCAGGACAGTGCTGGGAGAGAGTTTTACACCAGCCATGCCCCTGGGTGACACAAGGTGAGAGCCAGCACGAGGAGGAGTCTGTTATTCAATATTTGACAGGGCTGAGAACCTGGAGTGCTCCCCAGCCACAGCCTAACCCCGGTCCTGTCAGCTGGCACAAAGTGAAAAATTGGGTGGGTTTGGCTGGGGATCAGTGAAACAAATGGGGCTTATCAGAAACTCAAAGCTCGGAGCTCTTCACTTAATAAAATTAGGTGGGAGCAACTTGTGAGCAGCACAACAGAAGCTTCGTGATGAGATACAAAATAAATTATTTACAGTGTTGCCTACAGTGTTTTCCTTGTCTAAGCTTGGGACAATCATCTTCATCACCCTTTTAAATTCTGGGGGGACATCTAAACACAATACCCTAAGGGGATGCTAGAAGTGGTGACTTTATTGTAACCATTAATTAAAATTTTAATCCCTTTTTACGAATTCTAAAACATAACTGATCCAACCAATCTACAAGACACCTTTATCATAGTAGTATTTACTGCAATTTAATCATCCCAGGGTTCTCAGATCTGAGTTGTGCTTCTGCCAAGCGCACTGAGTGACACAGCAAAATCTCAGCAGGAATCTGCTCTGTGTGCTTTATGCCTCACCTTCCTGCAGAAGTTATCAGGCTGTGGAGCTGGACACCCTGCCCTGCAGCAACCCCATCACCCTTCCCCATTGTGCTTGGTAAGAAAGGAGTGCAGGAGCCTTGAGGATAAGAAGGAAAAGGTGTAAGGAGCAAAGAATCCTTGTGACAGAAGCTTCTTTTTGCTCTTTCATTTCCCCACTCCCTGCCTGACCCCCCCTCAAAAGAGATGAGAAGTCCCTGCTCCATTTTCAAAGCTTTTCACATCAAGGTCTCAGCTCTTGGTCATCCCCAGGTCTTTTAGTCAGGACAAGGACACAGGGAATGGGGATAAATTGGGATGGAAATTGCTGGGGAACTTTGGAGAAGAACAATTTAGGAGGGGAATGTGACCTGAAAGGACAGACCATGAGTTTTAAGGTGAAGCAGACAGCGAGGGGAGAGAGGAATTGTTTAAAGGTTTAAGAGGACCAGATGGGGTGGAGTAAATGGAGGGGAAAGAGGAAAAATGTATTGCACAAATGGAGTTATGGGAGAGGGATTTCTCTGTACCCCCAGGGGACTTCACCCTCCACCCTCATATATCCTGGTTTTTCCCTTGGAAATCCTGTAGTTCATTCTGGAAGGTTATTCCTTGAGGAAAGGGCTCTTGCAGTATGTCATTTTCTTGTACTTTGGTGTTTTTTCTGAGCTTAATCTACATGGATACTGTCCTTGTAAAAAAGATGAGGGGAACAGGAGCTTTAAGAAAAATAAATTTGGGACCACAAATGAGACACAAAGGAAGGTGAAATCCACATTTCCTCTGGATTCCCCAGTGCAGTCTCTCCCTTTACCTGTTTGTAAATTACAGAAATCCCTGGAAAATTCCTGAAGCTGTGGCTGCCCCTGGATCCCTGGAAGTGTCCAAGGCCAGGCTGGACAGGGCTTGGAGCAGCCTGGGGTAGTGGAAGGTGTCCCTGGGACTGGATGGTGTTTAAGGTGCCTTCCAGACAAAATCATCCCTTGTATCTCTGATTCTCTTCCAAATTAGACCAAACTCAGCTTTTAGCAGAAAGCCAAATTTATCTTTAAATGTAAGGTAAAGGTGTAACACTTCAATTTTGATATTAATAATTTCAGCATGTTCAGGTGGTACCCAGTGACCAGTCAAAAAGGCACTTGACAAAAATCACTTGCAATATGTGTTCATTTTAGTTAATGAGGCCCAGCTCTGATTAAACGCATAGAGAGGAAGGCTCTGTTAATAATGAATTCATCCCTTATCATATGAGAAAAGTAAGAATTTATAACACTTGCTCACTATTTTTGGAGGATTTAAAAAAAGTCACAACACTTGAAATGGTCCCAAGTCCTGTTTCAGGAATGTGAATGAAGTATTTCATTTTCCTAAAGCAGGAACATGCAGTACTTAGCATTTCCAATTGGAGTTTATTTTAGTCTAATTTATTTTCAACAGCTTTCCCGTCATCTTGAGTGCTCTGAGAAGAGTTAAAGATAATATATTCCCATTAGAGACAAGGGATAAAACAACATCAGCAAAAAAAGAGAAAAGAAAAAAAAAGAAAAGAAGAAAAAAAAAGATGTGTACATTGAATCAATCTTCTCAGTGAGCTGAGGTTTGAGCCAGAGAAAGAAGAGCAGCAGGGCTGGAGACTCCAGGTGTCTGAGGTGTGTTCTCCTTGGCAGAGGAGCGTGATGGGCACGTGGTAGAAATTAAATTTATATTTTGGTGTCACCATGCAGAAGTTGAAGCTCCTTTCACAAGCTAAGGGTTCAACAACTCCAGTCAAATCTATTTAGGGCAGCACCTTTTTTATTCGTGTCTGATTAAAAGGAAGACAAAATAGAGAAAGCAAATAAGATGTTTTCTATGGTTTTTGTTTTGTTAGGGTTTTTTAATCAGCTAGAGATTAACTAGAAATTACATAATAATTATCTGTAAGGAACAGATCAGATCCAGACAAACTTTGGCTAAAAAGGATGTTGTGGGCTGTTGGTCACAGTCACATTTGAGGCTTTGGTAGCTTCTCTGCTTTCAGGAGTCTTTAGTAAGAGAGCTGGAGCTGATATTCAGATTCAGTCTCAGTGTTCTGTCTTTTTCTGGTCCTGTCTGTTATTTTTTTTTCTCTTAAGAGCTGTTTTTCTGGAAATACTTAAAAAAATTCGACAGCATCCTGCTTTGGTTATTTGCTGCTCCTCCTGGAGGACTGCTCACACTCCACGGCTGATTATGATAAATGTTCCTGGTGTAACTAATTTACCTGTTATGTCTGCAAATTGTCAGCTTCTATCAGCTTGAAATCCAGCAGTTTGGCCTACTCATTGTAAATGTTTTGTACTCCTGTGTCTTGCTTGTATAACTCTCCCAGGATTGCCTGGCAGATGTTGGCAGGGAGAGTCACAGAATGGTTTGGGCTGGAAGGGACATTAAAGATCCCCAGTTCCAAGCCCTGCCAAAAGCAGACACATTCCCTGTCCAGGAAGAAATCTCATATTGTGCTTCCTCAAACAATCTAAGATTTTTCTTCTGACACAAATATTTAATGCAAACACTTTGACCACTCACTGGTCTCTTATGTTGGCTGATATTATTTGTCCTTTATTTCTTTATATTTTTGAATATTTTTTTCCTACTTGTGCTTCCTCCTTTCCCATTTGACTGAGCTCAGCAGCAGTGACTGTTCTAACACAAAACCCCTCTCCATAAATTAGGTTTTTAAAGACTTGCTCTCCAAAACTCCTCAACAAGGACCAAAGGCTGCTTACTCACAGTGCTTGTTGGAGGTGTTTGAATAGATGTAGCATCTTCCTGCTCTTTAAAGACTCTGCAAGCAAAGCAAAGAACAAGCAGTCCAGGGTTAATGGTGGGATAACAACTTCTGGGTTGCCTTAATATGATTAATAGTCAGAGACAAGGATTTGTCAAGGCAGCAGGAATACATCAAGGTTAAGGACAAGCTTTTAGAACGAGTGGTTTGAGCTCATTTCTGCTTCTCCTGCCCTGTCCTGAGTGCTTCATCTGCATTGCACAAAGAAGTCAGTGCAAACATAATCCAGTGATTATCCAGTCTTGATTCAGGAAATTTCAGGTTGGTACCTGTGCTAAAACCAGAGATAAATGGGCATCCTCATGTGGACTGAATGCTTCCCACCTACCCAAACATTTCTACCTGAAGACCAGGTCCCTGCATGCCTCTCTGGAGTGAGGTTTCTCTTCCATGGACTGCAGGGAGAGATAAGGACAGCCAGGCTCCAAACCTTAAATTGAAATTAAGATTTTCAGATTTTGCTGGAGTTTTCTTTGCAAAGTGACTCATGGCAGAGAATAGAAGTTCTTAAATCATCGCTGTCTAAAATGCATGGTATGGAAATGTATTTTGAGACTGAAAGCTCCAGCAAACATTTTCATCTCACAGAAATGGGTGATATTCTAGGCAGGAATTCATGGTGTTTGCTAGTGGGCTGTTCATGGAATCCTTGAATCATAGAGTCATGGAATCACAGAATCATAGGATTGCTTAGGTTGGAAAAGATCTTTAATGTCATCGAGTCCAACTAGAATTAACCCAGAATTGCCAAGCCACCATTAAACCACATTCCTATCTACATTTCTTTTAAATTCCCCCAGGTGTGGTGACTCCACCATTTCCTCGGGCAGTTCCAGAGCTGGAACTCTGGTTTTTACCTGGATTAGCTACATCCAGTGGAACTTCCCTGGAGGAAACATTCAACAAGAAGTAAATCCAAGGTGGGGAGGAATGTCCATCCAGCTATAAGTCTGTTTCTGCAATCATGCACTGCCTCATTGGCCTGACAAATTTTGATGTGCTGGGGTTAAATAGAATTGAATTCTGTAGCAATCCATGGAAGAGACATGTGCCAGAAATTAAACTCAGCACAGAGACCTTTTTCCACACTGCTGGATTCACGGGGTATCTCTGCAAGCCTCATCATGCTGACAGAGTAACCTTTTCTAGCTTTTAGGAGCCTTGCAGCCTGTCCTTTGGGATTGGATGTGGGGGTTTGTGGCTGTCTTGGGAGCTGGGACTGCTGGGTATCACAGAACCTGGTTCAACACAATAATCCAACCCCTGTGCTTCAGTGCCACTGCTGTTACATCCACCACTGCTTTTTGAGAGATAAAGGTGAGGT
Organism: Catharus ustulatus; assembly: GCF_009819885.2. NCBI lineage: Eukaryota > Metazoa > Chordata > Aves > Passeriformes > Turdidae > Catharus > Catharus ustulatus. The sequence continues at coordinate 161,962,620 of NC_046221.1, forward strand.
GAGCCCTGGTTGAGTAGACTCTGACTGTAGCAGAACTCCTGAATTTAAACAATCTCTTATTACCCCCATCTCTCAGGTTGTGAGTTGGTCTGTGCTCACTTTAAATCCAGGAGGGATCCCAGTGCTCTCTCCAGGCTCTCTGGAGGATTTGGAGGAGCTCTCTCCTCCTTTGGAGGTTCCTACCCAACTGCACAGCAAGGCTGGGGTGATGCTGAGCCGTGCCAAGGGCTCCTGTCAGGTTTGTCCATCACCAGGACCACCCTGATGCTGTGTTAACAAGGCCTCTCTTTTCCTGCCACACTGAATCTCCCTCAAAGCCATGCACAGAAAATGCCTCATTGCTACCCCACCTCCCTCTCTCCACCCCCCTGGTAACCATCAAAATGCTGTTTTGGTCACCAATCAGCAATTCTTGTTTTGGGGAGAGAATAAACAATCCAACAAGAGGCTTAAATGCTTAAGTGCTCCAAACCACTCTGCTTTGCACAAGAGGTTTGTGTGTCCTTTATTATTCCTGACTCCTTTTTCCCTCTCTTTGCTCCTTCCCCCCTCGCTTTTCCACCCAGGCAGCTTGGTTCCTTTTGTACACAACATCCTTTCCCTTTCACAAATCCAGAAAGACCCAGTGGGAAGGCGGACACAGGAAATGCTGCAAGCAAGGAAAATACCTCCCTGCCCTGTGATATTGAGCTGCCAGGGAGGGGAGGTATTTATTTTAATTTTTTTAAGTATGTGTGGGGTGTTTTCTGTTTCTTTCCTATTCTTTTTAAAGCCCTCTTTTACACATTTCCTTTCTTGTTGGTTTGAAAACAACTGACAACAAAACCTGCAAGCAGAGCTTTGTCTTCCCCCACTTCCCAACGTTTCCTTTACTTTCACAGGCATCACACACAAATGCTCCAAGAGGAAGGGGAAGGATTTCATCCTGTTTAGTCTGCTGCATTCACATGGTGCCCACTGAGCAGAGGGCACTTCTACAGTCCTGGTATGGCTGAAATCATCATCACAGAATGTCCTGGGCTGGAAGGGACCTTAAAGACCATCCCATTCCAGCCCCTGCCATGGGCAGGGACAATTTCCACTATCCCAGGTTGCTCTAAACCTTGTCCAATCTGGCCTGGAGCATTTCCAGGGATGGGACAGCCACAGCCCGTGCCAGGGCCTCCCCACCCTCACAGGGAACAATTTGTTCTTAAACACACCATAAAACAGTTCAGATGTTGCCTCTGAAAGGCTTTGAGGCTTCCCAGATGAGCTCATTAGCAGTGCAGTTGCACTCCTGTGTTATCCCTGTGTGATCCATGTATTGATGCCTGGGATCAACTTTTCTAACAAGGATTTCTCTTTAGGGAGGGTTGTGCCATGAAGTCATTGTTGTTCTCTTTGGGGCTGGCTTAAAAAGACAGTCTGGGGTGAAGTCCAGCAAGACAAAAGCCATTTTTGTTGTGGGGAAACCTGAAAAAAAAATAAAAACAGGTTCAGGCAACACTTCCTTATGGATTTTCCTCAGGCCCAGCTGTATGAAGGACAAGCCTTGCTCCAAAATCTTGACCAGCCATGACATCACAGAGGATCTGACCAGCACCCTGCCCTTCCATAAAAGCTACATCCCAAACTTACAGGCTCACAGCATTTCTCAGGCTGGGAAGAAATCGGAGTCAAAGCATTTCTGTCCATCTTAAAATTGTGTTTCAAATTTAAAAAAAAAAAAAAAAAAAAAAAAAAAAAAACCAAACAAAATAATTCCAAAACTCAATCTCCCACTACCAGCTGCTGCCCCTATCACAGCATTTCGTGCCTCATATCTCAGCTTTGATCTGTTTTGTTGGCTTTATTTTCTCCTTCCCCAGTCCTGCATTGTCCTGCACCTCTCTCCAACTCCCTTCCCAGAGACTTGTGATCTCCATTGCCTAGGTAACAGCATCTTGCCTGTGTTTGACTGCCTGCAGTGGATGTGGGGGCATGTGCTGTGCCTGCATTCCCAGTGGGATAAGAAGTGGAGAGTCGAGTGCTGTGTGTGGGAGAGGAACTTCTTGCACTGATTTTGACACCAGCAGAGGCAAGGTCAGCTCCTTGCATCCCTCTGTAGGGTTTGGGAGCTGCTGCTGTGGTGGCTAAAAGGATTTATGGACTGCTTGATGAGAGGGGTGGGAAGGGAGAGGCTTGGAGGATTTTTTGTCCCTGTGCTCATCCAGGACATCCTTATAAAATGTTAGTTATGCATGGCTAAAGCTTTGATTATTCACAGGCCAGCTGGTGGGGAATCTGACTGACACTTCATTCCTACCCTGGGCTTCCTCTGGAACCAGCTGAAAAACCAGCAGAAAAAAAAAAACCAGAAAAACAACCACCTCAAGATCCACCTATCAACAAAGATCAAGCTATCCAGCAAATTATTCAAAGGAGCATTTTTCTGCTGCATTAAGGGTTAATACAGACCCAGAAAATGTCAAAAAGCCTGTGTGTCTCAGCAAACTTGCTCAAAACATTGATTTAGGGAAGTTTGTATTTATTTAATAGGTGGACTGGAAACCAGGTAAAAAACTGCAAGTGGAAGGTCAGGAATAGCACAGAGGATGGAATAGAAATAGGACCCATAGAGGTTTTAATTATCTTAGTTATAAAGTCAGTTCTTAACATATTCATGACTTCTTTTTTAAAGGTGCCTGAAGCATTAAGGGTTGAACCAAGGAGCAAAGGAAGAAAAGTAGATGGGGTGGCTCATAATTGAGAACTGGGGGCAGAAAAGACTGAAATGATGCTGGGTGCGAGGAGATACAGAGGAATAAATTCAAATGTGTCAATGTAATGTTAAAGAGCCTAAGAAGCAATTCACGCTGGAAGAGGTCTGGAAAAAAGGATGGGCAGCAAAGTAGATGGCAATTAGGTCCCACAGCTCAGAACTTGGGTCAGAGGGAAGGAGAAGGAAAGGCACTCGTGCTTCCCTGCTACCTTTCCATGAGCCTGCTGCTTGCAGGTTTGCTTGGAAAGCTGTCAGTCAGTGGATTCCCATTGCCAGACTCATCACATTATTGAAGAATGTCAGAGAATCACAGAATGGTTTGGGTTGGAAGGGACCTTAAAGATCATCTCACTCCACCTCTTACCATGGGCAAGGACACCTTCCACTATCCCAGGTTGTTCCAAGCCCCATCCACCCTGGCCTTGAACACTTCCAGGGATGGGCACAGCCAAAACTTCTCTGGGCAATCTATGCCAGGGCCTCATCACCCTCAAAGGGAAGATTTTCTTCCTTATTTCTGCTCTAAATCTTCCCTCTTTCAGTTAAAACTTTCTCCCTCAAGGAGGAAGAACGTTGCTGTTGCTTTAAAGAAATGTGTTCATCTGCTTGAAGCCATTACAGGATCCGTTAAGTTCCTATAAATAAAGAATTTCACAGCCTAAGCTGTGCACAAGCATCAGGGCATGTGGTTGATTTCCTTGGATTGCCCATTTGAGTGACCCAGCTGGATGGGTTTGGTGCTCATCCACTTCTCCCACCTCCCCAAAGACCACGGCTTCAGCTGTGCTGGAGGAGAAAGAATCCAATGGCATTCCATGCTCAGCATGGGGTTGGATGGCACCAAACCCTCCCCACCATCCCATTCCATGGGCAGACCTTAAGGACTGGCCACTAGGGCTTAAAAGGGAACTCAAAAACACCATTTCTGCACCAGAGTTGGAATTTTTGCATAGGTTTGATCCTAAAAAACATCCTCCTCAGGATGGGGTGCCGTGAGAGGGACCTTAACTCACAGGAACACAATGCCAACACTTTCACTTGGATCAAGTCCACATGGGGACCAGGGTCACTGAAATTTCTGATGTGGAAAACAGGATTACAAGAAGGAAATTCCCACTGGCTACCTGGATGGCTCAGGAGAGCCATTCCTTCTTAGAAAATCCCAACCACCACACCACAAGACTTTGGAATAATTTTGATTCAAGGTCCTCTGAGGCACATGGTGGAATTCATGGGGTGTCCTGTGCAGGGCCAGGAGTTGGATTGGATGACCTGTGTGGGTCCATTCCACCTGAGGATATTCCATGACTCCTTTCAGCCATGGTCTTGAAGCACAAAAGCACAAAGATGAGCCCACATCACTTTTTTTAGGAAAGGGAAAAGAAGAAACCTTTGGCTCCTAAGTTCCCAAGATCAACAACATCATAACAAGGAAAGTTCAGACCTCCAAATCACCTGATCCCAATCAACTTTGCTAAATCCAAGGCTGCTAATGAAGAAGGAAACAAAACAAAGAAAAAATTCCATTTTTGGTGGAAAGCAAAAGCTCTTTTACCCAAAATATTCATAATCCCATCTCTACCCTCTGATAAATCACTTTACATTCAAGTTTCTATCCCTGCACTCCTGAGCATCACCCTGGAGCATGTGCCATCCCATGTTGGCTCTCCAACAGCACAACTTGAAGGAAACAGCATTTGGGCAAGGTTGGATTGGGCTTGGAGCAACCATGGAAGGTGTCCCTGCCCATGGCAGAGAGTTGGAATGAGATGATCTTTGAAGCCTCTTTCAACCCAAACCACTTTCCTTCAATCTCTTCCTGTGACTCCAAACCTCTGGGGGCACCTGGATTCTATTCTCCAACAAAAAAATAATTTTCCAAAGCCTGACATAGGTGAGCAGAGCATTCCCTTTGTCAGATCTCAGGGATCACCAAGGGGTGTCAGTGTGGACAGGGAAAGAACAACAAATCTCCCTTTTCCAGCCTCCACATCTGACAGGCTGCACCAGACAGGAGGGGGAATATTTGATAAATTTTCATTTCCTTTCCAAAGCTGTCAGGGAATCTTTTTATTGACAGCGCTCCAGGGTTCTTCCATAGTCTCAGGTAAAAGGCACATGCTCTTGCTTCTTATTAAACCAAATACATATAATGGAGGGAGAAACAGCTACAATGCACCTCCTCCTCCAAACAAATCCTCCAGGTGTGAGTCCTGCAGAATTCCATACACCTCACAAGCCATGTGGGAGCCTGGTTCACATCCCCTAACCTAAGAGGGATGATGGAGGGAAGATAAACCCAGAATCATGGAATGGTTGAGGTCAGAAAATACATCCAAGATCATCAAGTCCAGCTGTTAACTCAGCATTGCCACATTCACCACTAAACTGTGACCCCAACGGCCACATCCATAGGTTTCTTCAACACTTCCAGGGATGGTGATTCCATCACCATGCTCTGAGGGCTGGAGCCCCTCTAATCTGGAGTCAGGCTGGGAGAGCTGGAAACATCCAGCTTGGGGAAGAGAAGGATCCAGGAAGACCTTAGAGCCCTTCCAGTGCCTAAAGGAGCTCCAGGAGAGCTGGAGAGGGACTTGAGACAAGGGATGGAGGGAAAGGACAAGGGGGAGTGGCTTTCCACTGCCAGAGGGCAGGGATAGGTCGGGAAGGAATTTTCTGTGAGTAAGGAGAGCCCTGGCACAGATTGCCCAGAGAAACTGTGGGTGCTCCTGGATGCCTGGAAGTGTCCAAGACCAGGCTGGATGGGGCTTGGAGCACCCTGGGATAGTGGAAGGTGTCCTTGCCCACAGCAAGGGATGGAATGAGATGATCTTGAAAGATCCCTGCCCACCCAAACCGTTCCCAGATTCTATGAAGACACAACACCAAGACCCTGCTTCAGCACAGCTCTGGCCCCTGGCAACAACAATCAGCCAACAAACAACATCCCAAACCAAGAAACAACTGGATTTTAAAAAGGACCATGGGCTAAACCACTTTGGATTTCCTGCTGGTTCACAGCTTGATGGTTTCTTGTCCAAAGGTCAGAAATTCCCTCTCTGAAATCCCCCTGGAACAGACTCTCTATAAAAAGAACCAGGAACTCACAGCAAATCCCACGTGCGAACCATAAAGCTGTAATCCCTGGAGCTCCAGGGATTCTGCACATGCCACTGGGAGTGTGAACAGCCAAACTCCCAGCCTGAATCTCAACTGCACTAAAGCTCCCAAAGTTTTCCCATTGGCTCCCAGAAGATCCATGCACTGGTTGTTTCCCAGAGCCTTAGGATTTAATCCAGTACAGGAAATCCTTCAGGAGGGTTTATGACCAAGGATTCAAAGATTTCCAGGATGGCTCAGAAGTTGCACAAAACCAGGAACAAGGTTTTACAATGCGTTCATATATTTTCTTTCAAAATAACCCAAAGCCATCCATGGTCTTGGAGAATTTATGTCCCATGTGCGGGAAAACTTGACCCTATGTAAATGAAGATACATAAATTTAAATAACCAAAGAAAACCTCTGGAAATTTCAAAAGGAGGAATAAAGGAAATCTTGTATTGCATAATTTTAGCATGATGGGGTAGAGGGTTTCCACTGTCAGAGGGCAGAGTTAGATGGGATATTAGGAAAAAATTCTTCCCGGGGAAGGTGGGGAAGGGCTGGGATGGAATTTCCAGAGAAGCTGTGGCTGCCCTGTTCCTGAAGTGTTGAAGTCCAGGTTGGACTTGGGGCTTGGAGCAGGATATTGCAGAGAGCCAGAAGGTCCCCCCTGAGCCACCTTTTCTCCAGGCTGAGTCTCCTCAGCTCCCTCAGCTGCTCCAGACCCTTCCCTTCTCTGGACAATAACAAATCCGAGGTCGTTCCCATGTGCTCTTCAGAGTCACCAACATGACAGAGAAAAGCCCCAACTCCCCAAGCTGCCCACAGGAGCACATGGAAAAGGCAGCAAGATTTTAGGGAAAGGCAGCAGGGACACCCATTAACCTTTCTCTCCCAGGATTCCTGACATGTCCACACCAAAGCCAGGCTGTCACCACTCACATCCCGTTGTTTGGCCAAACTCAAACCGTCTCCATGAAAATAGTTTGGAAAACTCTTTACCCACACACCCCCCATTCCCTCAACTCCTCGGAGCGCAGCGGCACAAAACGCCTTTCCTAATGTTTCACACTCCGAGAGCTCCTCCAGCCCGAGTTCGCCGTGTAATCCCCACAAAGTGCTTCCCAAAACAGCTGCAGCTCTCCTTAATTAGTCTGCGCGGGCAACGGGCATTAACGATTCAGTCGGATGAGTGACTATTTCTGTGCAAACCCCGCGTGCTCCCCCTGGAAGCCTCTCCACACATCCATCAGGAATGGCTCTGTTCAACAGTTGAGTGCTGACCTTCTGGCCAAACCCTTCTGGAAAAGCCACACTGGGAGCAGGTGACCACCTCCAAGGCAGCACTGACCAGCTTTCCTCCATGAGGAAAGCACTGACCAGCTCCAAGATCAGTGGGAATTTAAACCACCTGCAGGTCTTGGGAGAGATGTGGTCAAGACAAGGAACCACTTTCAGCCCCCAGATTTGGGTCCATCGTTCATGGATTTGGGATAAACTCTTAAATTATAGCAAGAGCTCGCTGTGTTTGCTCCAGGGCTCCTTTAACAGGAGCTACATTCCAAGAAACTCAACATCTTTACTCAGGCAAATGGGGCTCCAGGGTCTGAACAGAAGGGAGAGGGAAGATGTTTATCCCATCAAAGCGTTGTTCTTGACTCAGCAATTCTAGGGAAGCCTTCAGCAAAAATAACTCCTTGAGCAGGAGCAGGTTCTGCAATAAAACTCAGCCACTGTGTCCACCTAGTGCCTAGTCAGGGGCCAGGTTTTAAAAGTAATTAAAATAATTAACGGGGGGGAAAAAAGCTGAGAACTTGGGAATCAGATTTCATGGAAAAGATGGCCTTGAGGGGAAAATAGCTGAGCAGGTGGTGATTTTACCACGGGATTTAAGGTGTTCAAGGCAGAAAACAACTGAATCTCACATTAAATATTCCTTGGATAGTTGTGCCTGGTAGGGAATAGATTTAAGGGTCAAAGGGATTTGTCAACCAGCCAAAACACTCTCTGGATTCACAGGATATCCTGTATTGGAAGGAACCACGAGGATTAATGAGTCAAACTCCTGGCCCTGCACAGGACATCCCAAAAATCCCACCCTGTGCCAGAGAGTCCTTTCCAATAGCTCTGGTAGCCTTGGGACCGTGACCATTCCCTGGGAATCCTGTCCAGCATCCAACAACCCTCTGGGGGAAGAACTTTTTGTCAATATCCAACATACACCTTCCCTGACACATTTCCAGCCATTCCCTCAGGTCCTGGGCATGGTGATAGAGAGCAGAGATTGGAGCTGCCACTCCTCAGGAAGCTCCAGATCCCAATGATTCTTCCCTCAGTCTCCTCCAGGATTTTCCCCTTCAGACCCATCATTGCATCCCTTTGGGACAGCTTTAGATCCTTATTTCTGGGATTACACATTCCAGTTGCTTTTCTCCAGGATCTCAAAACGTGCTGTCCCCAGCATTTGCCCAACTCCTCCTTCCACCTGCTCCACCCCAAGGAATGAGGCTTCCAGAGGGGGCTAAACATCCTCGAGCATAACAAAAGCCAATCAGCTAAGCAAAATCTTCCTCCAAGCTCAGCACAAACCTCAGGAAGAGGATTCTCCAGGCTCATTTTCTCCTCTTGATGTACCTGTGTAAGTCCCAAAAGTGGCAGCAAAATCCCCAGACATCCCTTGGCTCTTAGGGGAAGAAATGTGCTCCCTTCAGGGTGGTGGCTCCCAGGAATGCATGGAGCTGGTGCTGAGGCTTGGAGCAATTTGAGTAGCACACAGTACATTCCTCCTGCAGGCCAGGCCCACAGACTTGTCAGCGTCTAAGTGGCTCCACAGGTCCCTAATGATGCCCTTTGGGACTGCAGGGGGTCTGGTCTGTCCCCCATCCCTGAGTGCCAGCTCAAAGGACTGCTTAACCCCCACATAACCCATCTGGTGAAGACTGAGGCAAAGAAGGAATTCCACACCTCAACCTATTCCTTGTAGCTTCAGACCATTAGCCCCTTGTCCCCAGATTTATTAAAGAAGGAGGATTTCCTTGGCACTCCAGTGCTGCTAATCTTTTAAAACAATGACTTTTCATTGCCTTTCACATCAGTTTAAATTCAAACAGGTTTTTTTCTGCTCTGCTGATCTTCCTACATGGGGTGAGGGCTCGGACACACTGTGGGTTGAGTGGGAAAAACACTTTGGCACAGCTCAGAGCTTCTTAGGGGACATATAGGGGAGAAACACAAGGTGGGAGAAGAGCTGAGGGTCATTGGGAGAAGAACAAGAATAGACAAAGTCGAGGGGCAAAGGACTAAAAAAAGCCCTTAGTAACCAGGGGCATCCCCATGGAATCTGCCAGGTCCCAGGCAGAAGGCGTGGCCACCAGGCCTTTGTGACACAAGGTGGCATCACACTCAGAGCCCATTGTGACATGGTTCCATGTCATGACCCCTGGGGGCTATAAAAGCCAGGGATCACTCTCAGGAGAGCACCTTCTGAGGAGGCAGCAGCTTCGGAGGAAGGAGTAGTTTCCTGTGTGCTCGTGGCCAGTGTTTGGCAAAGAGCAGAGAAGATGTCACGGCAGCAGAAGGCGAACGCTCACGGCCTGCCCCGTGAGTGGCAGCCCCAGCTGCACCAATGCCATGGGCTGGGAACAAGGCAGAGCCTTCGCCTGCCACCCGTGGAACCCAGACGGGCTGTGCACGGCAGCATTGACACCCAGTCCATTTGGAACCACCTGGGGCAGGGAGGGCATGGGGGAGGCCCAACCAGTGACCTGTTTAAAGAGCTGGGCCCACACCTGCGAGAGAACAGGCCTGTCACAGCCACCTGGAGAGCCTCCAAGTGGTTAATTCCCCCGCCAAGGTGGGAGGGAATTGGTATGCCCTCCCATCAAAGAGCACCTCGTCACCAGCTGTGCCCACAGGATAAGGAGACCAGGACCCAGGAGATCCTTAAATTGACAGAGGACCTGGAAGAATATGGCTATGATGAGGTGTTCAGAGCCATCATCTCCTCTGTGGGCAACACAGAAAGCCCCTCCAGCTCCAGCTGCATCCGCCAGGATCCACCCACCCCCACCCTGGAGGCAGCTGCAGGCCCCTCGGAGCCACACAGCGCATCCAGCGTCACCAAAAACACTGCAGCAGAGACACCAGAGCACTCGGAGCTTGGGTCTCTTGACCAACTCCTGGATGAGCTGGGCTTTGCCTCTGAGCATTCACTGTCCTGCGAAGATATCGTCAAGGAGATCCTGGAAGATTGGGAACAAGAAGAGCTCCTTGACACAAAGGCCGCACGACAGAGGATCAGAGAGCTACACATCACAAGGGTTCACCCAGGAGAAGAGAAAGAAGGATGTGTCCTCACAGAGGGGTCAAGTGTCACCCCAGAACTTGCTGCGGGCTCCCAGGGGCCACACAGCACTTCGGGCACCACCAAAGACCTGTCAGGAGACGACAACACAGAGATGGCACCTCCTGACCTGTGGGAAAACCCGTGCTCTGCCTCTACCGACTCAACAACCACTGATGCTCTTCTGAACGAGCTGCTGGAACAGTGGGAGCAAGAAGAGCTCCAGCACAGAGCAGTGGCAGCAGAGAGGGACAGTGACACCGAGAGCGTGTTGTCTCTCCCAATGCCAAACGCAGAAGCAGAGGCAGCACCTTCCCCTCAGGAAAGTGATTCTAGCGAGGAGGAGGCCATCCCATCTCTCTCCATGGCAGAGCCCGAATCCCCAAAGATGTTTGAGGTTTACACCTCTCCTGCCGATACAGCGGACGAGGCCGAGGCACCATGGGTGCAGGCTGGCTGGGCCCAGGCCGCCCCTCCCCAGGAGCGGCCGTGCAGGGCTGGGGCACCGGCAGGGCCTTGCCCGCTGCCTGCCCAGGCCCTGCCCTACATCGTTCCTGCTGGCCCCGCCGGCAGCGCAGCCGTCCCGCAGCCCCCGGCCCCACGGCCATGGCGCTCCCTGGCCAAGAGGGCCCGGCAGGCTCTGCGCCGGCTCCTCTCCTTCAGCTGCCTCAGGGGGCAGCCACAGGATTGAGCCCAGGGACACAACCAGGACGAGGCCCACAATCTCCCACTCAACCTGAGGACTGCAGATCTGGATATTTCCCTCTTTCCTACTCCCCATGCTCTTATCCACCCCTATGTCTCTACCCCACATAGATTGTAAATAAAGATCTTATTGTTAATTTTTATAAATGCTCTCCTTGGCACCTCCATTCAGCAGAGCCATCTCTCACTAATTGCATCTCCACATGGGCACACATTGCACACAACATTTGAGGTGTGGCCTCCCCGGTGCCCAGCACAGAGGGACAATCACCACCCTGCTCCTGCTGGCCACACTGCTGCTCACACTGAAGGCCACAAGGCCACTGGCCTCCTTGCAGCCCTGGGCACATCTTGCCTCACATTTGGCCACTGTCACCCAGCACCCCCAGGGCCTTTCCCTCTGGGCAGCCTTACAGCCACTCATGTCCCATTCTGTTTGGACACAAGGGCAGGACCTAGTCCTTGCTTTACTTCAATCCTCCTCTAAGCCTTTGCTTCTACTTTTTTCCCTTCCTCTTGGGCATAGACATCACATGAAAGTGCCCAAGAGATCTGCTTCCCATTCCAAGGAACACAAGAAGAGGCAGCTCGGGAGCAGCTTCTTCCATCACTGCTCCATTTGAGGCCAGAGATTTACCAGCCCCTTCAATAGATCCTCCACATTTGAGGGTGACACAAACACTGAGCACTGCTGCAGGCTCCCAGCAAGTTCCCAAAGTGGATCTCAGGAGGCAAAAAAATGTCGATGTCCTGCTCAAAACTCCAGAATTTCTAAGTTGACTTGTCACTTTCCAGAATCCCTCTGGATTCCTTCATGGATAACACCACCCAACACCTCAAATGTCACCAAAACCTCACTTGCAGCAAATCCCAAACCTACCCCATGATTAACACCAGCGGACATTAAACAACCCAAACAAATTCAAGGTTTTTTCGAACCATAAACCACCGTTGATTTTTCCTACTCATAAAACCTGGGACAATATGGAAGCCCATGAAGAGGTCTATAAATAAATTTGGAGTGGAATATCAATATTTATCAATTAGAAATTTATAATGAGCTGGAAAGTGATTATTGATACAGCGATGACAAATTTGCACCAACCTAAATGCAAAGCAATGACAGCACCATTGCCAAAATACACCGGGGGTGTGTTTATTCCATAAATATTGTACTCCCTGCTCCCACAGAATGGAATTCCAGAAACTTGGAAAAACTAGAAGCTGTCCTTGTCCATGGAAAGAGTTGAATGAAGTGGTTTTTAAGGTCCCTTCCAAAACCATTCCAAACAGTTCTGGGCTTCAGGGCATTTACAGAATTTTCAGGAAGAAAAAGGGAGAATGAGGGAGGATTGGCAGGGATAATTTCTGTGAAGAACCTCTGGAACACAAATGGGAGATGGCAGGGGGATCAGTTTCAGAAAAGGAAGCACAAGGAGGGACCTTGTCACTTTGTAACGCCCTGACAAGAGGATATAGCCTGGTGGGATCAGGACGTGCTGCAACTTAAATAAGGACAGGAGAGGAAACAGCCGCAAGCTGCACTAGGACTAATTTAAGTGGGATATTTTGAAAATTTCTTCATGCAAATTGTGGACAGGCACTGGCACCGTTGCCCAGGGAAGGGCAGAAGTCACCATCCGTAGAAGAATTTAAAATCCATATTCATGTGGCACTTGAGGACAGTGGTCAGTGCTGGCCTTGGAAGAGCTGAAGGAATACTTGGACTTGGTGGGTCTTTTCCAATCTTAATTATTCCACGATTTTATCTCTTGCACGTTTCAATTTGCCACCTCATATTTGCACCATGAGGGCTACAGCCACCTCTGTTCATGGAAGGAAAGAGAAATTCCCTACTCCATGCAGCTTCCTGGGAGCAACCAAGTGGGAGGATAAGGAAGGAGAGAATCTGGCAGGGAAACTGAGGCAACATCCAGAATACTTTGCAGGGACACTTTGTGGGTTGGGTGAGAATAACACTTTGGCATGGCACAGAGCTTCTGAGGGGATGTTTAGGGGAGCAACACAAGGTGGGAAAAGACAGAGCTCAGATCATTGGGAGAAGAACAAGCATAGGCAAAGCGGAGGGGTAAAAGACTAAAAAAAGCCCTTGGTGGTCAGGGGCATCTCCATGGAATCCACCAGACCACTGGGACAAGGCGTGGCCACCAGGCCTTAGTGAAACTCGCTGGCATCATGCTCAGAGCCCACAGTGACATGGCTCCATGTCATGACCCCTGGGGGCTATAAAAACCAGGGATCACTCTCAGGAGAGCACCTTCTGAGAAGGCAGCAGCTTCTGAGGAAGGAGCAGTTTCCTGCGTGCTCGTGGCCAGTGTTTGCCAAAGAGCAGTGAAGATGTCAAAGCAGCAGAAGGCGAATGCTCACGGCCTGCCCCGGGAGTGGCAGCCACTGCTGCACTAACGCCATGGGCTGGGAACAAGGCAGAGCCTTCGCCTGCCACCTGTGGAACCAACACGGGCTGTGCACATCGACATTGACACTCACCCCCTCTGGAACCACCTGGGGCACCCGGAAAAGTGGAATGCATCTAGGTGGAGGGAGGGCATGGGAGAGACAACCCCAGTGACCTGTTTAAAGATCTGGGCCCACACCTCCGACAGAACAGGCCTGTCAATTCCACCTGGAGAGCCTCCAAGTGGTTAATTGCCCCCCCACAGTGGGAGGGAATTGGTCTGCCAGCCCAGCAAACAGTGCCTCGTCACCAGCTGTGCCCACAGGATGAGGACACCAGGACCCAGGAGATCCTTAAATTGACAGAGGACCTGGAAGAATATGGCTATGATGAGGTGTTCAGAGCCATCATCTCCTCTGTGGGCAACACAGAAAGCCCCTCCAGCTCCAGCTGCATCCGCCAGGATCCACCCAGCTCCACCCTGGAGGCAGCTGCAGGCCCCTCGGAGCCACACAACACATCCAGCATCACCAAAAACACTGCAGCAGAGACCCCAAAACACTCCGAGCTTGGGTCTCTTGACCAACTCCTGGATGAGCTGGGCTTTGCCTCTGAGCATTCCCTGTCCTGCGATGATATCGTCAAGGAGCTCCTGGAAGATTGGGAACAAGAAGTGCTCATTCACAGAAAGGCTGCACGACAGAGGATCAGAGAGCCACAGATCACAAGGGTTCATCCAGCAGAAGAGAAAGAAGGATGTGTCCTCAGGAAGGGGTCAAGTGTCACCCCAGAACTTGCTGCAGGCTCCCAGGGCCCACACAGCACTTCGGGCAGCACCAAAGGCCTGGCAGGAGACGACACCACAGAGATGGCACCTCCTGACCTGTGGGAAAACCTGAACTCTGCCTCTGCCGACTCAACAGCCACTGATGCTCTTCTGAACGAGCTCCTGGAAGAGTGGGAGCAAGAAGAGCTCCAGCACAGAGCAGTGGCAGCAGAGAGGGACAGTGACACCGAGAGCGTGTTGTCTCTCCCAATGCCATACGCAGAAGCAGAGGCAGCACCTTCCCCTCAGGACAGTGATTCTAGCGATGAGGAGGCCATCCCATCTCTCTCCATGGCAGAGCCCAATGCCCCAAAGATGTCTGAGGTCTGCACCTCTCCTGCCGATGCAGCGGACGAGGCCGAGGCACCATGGATGCAGGCTGGCTGGGCCCAGGCCGCCCCTCCCCAGGAGCGGCCGTGCAGGGCTGGGCACCGGCAGGGCCTTGCCCGCTGCCTGCCCAGGCCCTGCCCTACATCGTTCCTGCTGGCCCCGCCGGCAGCGCAGCCGTCCCGCAGCCCCCGGCCCCACGGCCATGGCGCTCCCTGACCAAGAGGGCCCGGCGGGCTCTGCGCCGGCTCCTCTCCTTCAGCTGCCTCAGGGGGCAGCCACAGGAGTGAGCCCAGGGACACAACCAGGACGAGGCCCAAAATCTCCCACTCAACCTGAGGACTCCAGATCTGGATATTTCTCTCTTTCCTTTTCACCCTCCCGGTTCACATCCATATCTCTTTACCCCATGTAGATTGTAAATACAGTTCTCAATGTTAACTTTATTACATGCTTTCCTGAGCACCTCCATTCAGACAGAGCCATCTCTCACTAATTGCATCTCCACAGGGGCACACATCTCCATACAACACTCGAGCTGTGGCCTCCCCGGTGCCCAGCACAGGGGGACAATCACCACCCTGCTCCTGCTGGCCACCCTGCTGCCCACACAGAAGGCCACAAGGCCACTGGCCTCCTTGCAGCCCTGGGCACCCCTTGGCTCACTTTTGGCCACTGTCACCCAGCACCTCCAGGGCCTTTCCCTCTGGGCAGCCTTACAGTCACTCTGGCCCCACCCTGTTGGGACACAAGGACTGGACCTAGTCCTTGCTCTACTTGAATCCTTCTCTTATCCTTTCTCTCCAGTTCATTCCCTTCCTGCTGGGCACAGACATCACGCAGAAGTACCCAAAGGATCTGCTTCCCACACCAAGGAACATAGCAAGAGAAGACCAGGAGCAGCACCTTCCATCACAGCTCCTTTTACAGCCAGAAATTTTCCAGCCCCTCCAGGAGCTCCTCCACACCCGAGGGTGACACAAACCCTGAGCACTGCTGAAGGCTCCCAGCAAGTTCCCAAAGTGGCTCTGAGATCACAAAAAATATCGATGTCCTGCTCAAAACTCCAGAACATCTCTGTTAACTTCACACCTCCCAAAATCCCACATGATTCCTTCATGGATAACATCATCTAACACCTCAAATGTCACCAAAACCTCTCTTGCAATAAATCCCAAACATACTCCTTGATTAACACCAGTGGACATAAAATATCCCAAACCAACTCGAGCCTCTTTCAAAACATAAACCTCCTTTGATAGTTCCCATCCATAAAACCTGGGAAGCCCAGGTGGACGCTTATCTATAAAGTTGGAGTGGAATATCAATATTTATCAAATGCAAATTTATAATGACCTGAGAAGTGATTATTGATAGAGAGATCAGGAATTTGCACCAAACTGAATGCAAAGCAATGACAACACCGTTGCCAAAATACATTGCAGGTGTGTTTATTCCATATATACTGTATTCCCTGCAACCACAGAAAGGAATCCAAGAATCCTGGTACAGCAGAAGCTGTCCTTGTCCATGGAAAGTGTTGGAATAAGGTTTTCTTAAGGCCACTTCCAAAACCATTTCAAACTGTTCTGGCATTCAGGGGATTTACAGGATTTGCTGGAAGAAAGAGGGGAGAGCGAGGGTGGATTTGGAGGGATAATTTCTGTGAAGAACCTCTGGAGCACAAATGGGAGATGGCAGGGGGATCAGCTTCAGAAAAGGAAGCTCAAGGAGGGACCTTGTCACTTTGAAACTCCCTGACAAGAGGATAGAGCCTGGTGGGATCAGGACCTGCTCCCAGGGAAATAAGGACAGGAGGAGAGGAAACATCCTTAAGCTGCACTAGGACTAATTTAAGTGGGATATTTTGAAAATTTCTTCATGCAAAAGGTGGTCAGGCACTGGCACCGTTGCCCAGGGAAGGGCAGAAGTCACCATCCGTACAAGAATTTAAAATCCATATTCATGTGGTACTTGAGGATAATGGTCAGTGCTGGCCTTGGAAGTGCTGAAGGAATACTTGTACTTGGTGGGTCTTTTCCAATCTTAATTATTCCACGATTTTATCTCTTGCACGTTGCAATTTACCACCTCATATTTGCACCATGAGGGCTAGAGCCACAGATTTTCATGGAAGGAAAGAGAAATTCCCTGCTCCATGGAGATTCCCGGGAGCAACCAAGTGGGAGGATAAGGAAGGAGAGAATCTGGCAGGGAAACTGAGGCAACATCCAGAATACTTTGCAGGGACACTTTGTGGGCTGGGCGAGAATAACACTTTGGCATGGCACAGAGCTTCTTAGGGGATGTTTAGGGGAGAAACACAAGGTGGGACAAGACAGAGCGAGGATCATTGGGAGAAGAACAAGCGTAGGCAAAGTGGAGGGGCAAAAGACTAAAAAAAGGCCTTGGTGACCAGGGGCATCTCCATGGAACCCACCAGACCACTGGGACAAGGCGTGGCCACCAGGCATCATGCTCAGAGCCCATCGTGACATGGTTCCATGTCATGACCCCTGGGGGCTATAAAAGCCAGGGATCACTCTCAGGAGAGCACCTTCTGAGGAGGCAGCAGCTTCTGAGGAAGGAGCAGTTTCCTGCGTGCTCGTGGCCAGTGTTTGGCAAAGCACAGAGAAGATGTCACAGTAGCAGAAGGCGAACGCTCACGGCCTGCCCCCTGAGAGGTAGCCCCTGCTCCACCAACGCCATGGGCTGGGAGCTAGGCAGAGCCTTCGCCTGCCACCCGTGGAACCCAGACGGGCTGTGCACGGCAGCATTGACACCCAGCTCCTTTGGAACCACGTGGGGCACTCCGGAAAAGTGGGGCGCCTAAAGGTGCATGGAGGGCATGGGGGAGGCCCCTCCAGTGACCTGTTTAAAGGTCTGGGCTCACACCTGTGAGAGAACAGGCCTGTCACTTCCACCTGGAGAGCCTCCAAGTGGTTAATTCCCCCCACAGTGGGAGGGAATTGGTCTGCCAGTCCATCAAACAGCACCTCGTCACCAGCTGTGCCCACAGGATGAGGACACCAGGACCCAGCAGATCCTTAAATTGACAGAGGAGTTGGAATACTATGGCTATGATGAGGTGTTCAGAGCCATCATCTCCTCTGTGGGCAACACAGAAAGCCCCTCCAGCTCCAGCTGCATCCGCCAGGATCCACCCAGCCCCACCCTGGCGGCAGCTGCAGGCCGCTCGCAGCCACACAACACATCCAGCGTCACCAAAAACACTGCAGCAGAGACACCAGAGCACTCCGAGCTTGGGTCTCTTGACCAACTCCTGGATGAGCTGGGCTTTGCCTCTGAGCACTCCCTGTCCTGCGATGATATTGTCAAGGAGCTCCTGGAAGATTGGGAACAAGAAGAGCTCCTTGACAGAAAGGCCGCACGACAGATGATCAGAGAGCCACAGATCACAAGGGTTCACCCAGGAGAAGAGAAAGAAGGATGTGTCCTCAGGAAGGGGTCAAGTGTCACCCCACAACTTGCTGCAGGCTCCCAGGGCCCACACAGCACTTCGGGTGCTACCAAAGCCCCGACAGGAGATGACACCACAGAGATGGCACCTCCTGACCTGTGGGAAAACCTGTGCTCTGCCTCTGCCGACTCTACAGCCACTGATGCTCTTCTGAATGAGCTCCTGGAACAGTGGGAGCAAGAAGAGCTCCAGCACAGAGCAGCGGCAGCAGAGAGGGACAGTGACACCGAGAGCGTGTTGTCTCTCCCAATGCCATACGCAGAAGCAGAGGCAGCACCTTCCCCTCAGGACAGTGATTCTAGCGATGAGGAGGCCATCCCATCTCTCTCCATGGCAGAGCCCGAAGCCCCAAAGATGTTTCAGGTCTGCACCTCTCCTGCCGATGCAGCGGACGAGGCCGAGGCACCATGGATGCAGGCTGGCTGGGCCCAGGCCGCCCCTCCCCAGGAGCGGCCGTGCAGGGCTGGGGCACCGGCAGGGCCTTGCCCGCTGCCTGCCCAGGCCCTGCCCTACATCGTTCCTGCTGGCCACGCCGGCAGCGCAGCCGTCCCGCAGCCCCCGGCCCCACGGCCATGGCGTTCCCTGGCCAAGAGGGCCCAGCGGGCTCTGCGCCGGCTCCTCTCCTTCAGCTGCCTCAGGGGGCAGCCACAGGAGTGAGCCCAGGGACACAACCAGGACGAGGTCCAAAATCTCCCACTCAACCTGAGGACTCCAGATCCGGATATTTCTCTCTTTCCTTTTCACCCTCCCCTTTCACATCCATATCTCTTTACCCCATGTAGATTGTAAATACAGTTCTCAATGTTAACTTTATTTCATGGTCTCCTGAGCACCTTGATTCAAACAGAGGCATCTCTTACTAATTGCATCTCCACAGGAGCACACATCTCCATACAGCACTCGAGCTGTGGCCTCCCCGGTGTCCAGCACAGAGGGACAATCACCACCCTGCTGCTTCTGGCTACACTGCTGCTCACACTGAAGGCCACAAGGCCACTGGCCTCCTTGCAGCCCTGGGCACACCCTGGCTCACATTTGGCCACTGTCACCCAGCACCCCCAGGGCCTTTCCCTCTGGGCAGCCTTACAGCCACTCTGGCCCTATTCTGTTGGGACACAAGGACAGGACCTAGTCCTTGCTCTACTTGAATTCTCCTCTAATCCTTTGCCTCCAATTTTTTCCCTTCCTGTTGGGCATAGACATCACATGGAATTGCCCAAGAGATCTGCTTCCCACTCCAAGGAACACGGCAAGAGGGAGCCCGGGAGCAGCACCTTCCATCACAGCTCCATTTGAGGCCAGAGATTTACCAGCCCCTTCAATAGATCCTCCACATCTGAGGATGACACAAAGACTGAGCACTGCTGTAGGTTCCCAGCAAGTTCCCAAAGTGGCTCTCAGGTGGCAAAAAATGTCGATGTCCTGCTCAAAACTCCAGAACTTCTCCATTAACTTCACACTTCCCAGAATCCCGCATGATTCCTTCATGGATAACATCATCCAAGAGCTCAAATGTCACCAAAACCTCTCTTGAAATAAATCCCAAACCTCCCACTTGATTAACACCAGTGGACATTAAAAAAAATCCCAAACCAACTCGAGGCTGTTTCAAAACATAAACCTCCTTTGATTGTTCCGATCCATAAAACCTGGGACAGTATGGAAGACCAGGTGGACGCTTATCTATAAAGTTGGAGTGGAATATCAATATTTATCAAATGCAAATTTATAGTGAACTGGGAAGTGATTATTGATAGAGAGATCAGGAATTTGCCCCAAACTGAATGCAAAGCCATGACAACACTGTTGCCAAAATACATTGTGGGTGTGTTTATTCCATAAATATTGTATTCCCTGCCCCCACAGAAGGGAATTCAAGAAACCTGGTACAGCAGAACCTTGTACATGGAAAGGGTTGGAATGAGGTTGTCTTAAGGCCCCTACCAAAACCATTTCAAACTGTTCTGGCATTCAGGGGATTTACAGGATTTGCTGGAAGAAAAAGGGAGAATGAGGGTGGATTTGGAGGGATAATTTCTCTGAAGAACCTCTGGAACACAAATGGGCGATGGCAGGGGGCTCAGCTTCAGAAAAGGAAGCTCAAGTAGGGACCTTGTCACTCTGTAACTCCCTGACAAGAGGATAGAGCCTGTTGGGATCAGGATCTGCTCCCCTGGAAATCAGGACAGGAGGAGAGGAAACAGCCTCAAGTTCCACTAGGACTAATTTAAGTGGAATGTAGGGAAAATTTCTTCATACAAAAGGTGGTCAGGCACTGGCACCGTTGCCCAGGGAAGGGCAGAAGTCACCATCCGTACAAGAATTTAAAATCCATATTCATGTGGCACTTTGGGACAGTGGTCAGTGCTGGCCTTGGAAGTGCTGAAGGAATACTTGGACTTGGTGGGTCTTTTCCAATCTTAATTATTCCACGATTTTATCTCTTGCGCTTTGCAATTTGCCACCTCATATTTGCACCATGAGGGCTACAGCCACATGTGTTCATGAAAGGAAAGAGAAATTCCTTGCTCTATGCAGTTTCCTGGGAGCAACCAAGTGGGAGGATAAGGAAGGAAAGAATCAGAGGGGGAAGCTGAGGCAACATCCAGAGTAATTTGCTAGGACACTTTGTGGACTGGGTTGGAATAACAATTTGGCATAGCACAGAACTTCTTAGGGGATGTTTGGGGGAGCAGCACAAGGTGGGAAAAGACAGAGCTGAGGATCATTGGGAGAAGAACAAGTGTAGGCAAAGTCGAGGGGCAAAGGACTAAAAAAAGCCCTTGGTGATCAGGGGCATCTCCAAGGAATGCAGCAGACCACTGGGACAAGGCGTGGCCAGCAGGTCTTAGTGAAACTCGCTGGCATCATGCTCCAAGCCCATCGTGACATGGCTCCATGTCATGACCCCTGGGGGCTATAAAAGCCAGGAACCACTCTCAGGAGAGCACCTTCTGAGGAGGCAGCAGCTTCTGAGGAAGGAGCAGTTTCCTGCGTGCTTGTGGCCAGTGTTTGCCAAAGAGCAGTGAAGATGTCAAAGCAGCAGAAGGCGAACGCTCACGGCCTGCCCCCTTAGTGGCAGCCCCTGCTGCACCAACGCTACGGGCTGGGAACAAGGCAGAGCCTTCTCCTGCCACCTGTGGAACCCAGAGGGGGTGTGCACATCAGCATTGACACCCAGCCCATGTGGAACCACCTGGGGCACTCCAGAAAAGTGGAATGCATCAAGGTGCAGGGAGGGCATGG
Source organism: Catharus ustulatus (assembly GCF_009819885.2). Lineage (NCBI taxonomy): Eukaryota > Metazoa > Chordata > Aves > Passeriformes > Turdidae > Catharus > Catharus ustulatus. Next base: position 161,983,809 of record NC_046221.1, read on the forward strand.
GGGAGACACCTCCATTGACCAGTTTAAAGAGCTGGGCCCACAACGTCGTCAGAACTTGCCTCTGAGCACTCCCTGTCCTGCGATGATATGGTCAAGGAGCTCCTGGAAGATTGGAAACAAGAAGAGCTCCTTGACAGAAAGGCCGCACGACAGAGGGTCAGCGAGCCACAAACCAGAAAGTTTCACCCAGCAGAAGACAAAGAAGGATGTGTCCTCAGGAAGGGGTCAAGTGTCACCCCAGAACTTGCTGCAGGCTCCCAGGGGCCACACAGCATTTCAGGCACCACCAAAGGCCCGGCAGGAGATGACACCACAGATATGGCACCTCCTGACCTGTGGGAAAACCCGTGCTCAGCCTCTGCCGACTCCACAACTACTGATGCTCTTCTGAATGAGCTCCTGGAACAGTGGGAGCAAGAAGAGCTCCAGCACAGAGCAGTGGCAGCAGAGAGGGACAGTGACACCGAGAGCGTGTTGTCTCTCCCAATGCCATACGCAGAAGCAGAGGCAGCACCTTCCCCTCAGGACAGTGATTCTAGTGATGAGGAGGCCATCCCATCTCTCCATGGAAGAGCCCGAAGCCCCAAAGATGTTTCAGGTCTGCACCTCTCCTGCCGATGCAGCGGACGAGGCCGATGCACCATGGATGCAGGCTGGCTGGGCCCAGGCCGCCCCTCCCCAGGAGCAGCCGTGCAGGGCTGGGGCACCGGCAGGGCCTTGCCCGCTGCCTGCCCAGGCCCTGCCCTACATCGTTCCTGCTGGCCCCGCCGGCAGCGCAGCCGTCCCGCAGCCCCCGGCCCCACGGCCATGGCGCTCCATGGCCAAGAGGGCCCGGCGGGCTCTGCGCCGGCTCCTCTCCTTCAGCTGCCTCAGGGGGCAGCCACAGGAGTGAGCCCAGGGCCACAACCAGGACGAGGCCCAAAATCTCCCACTCAACCTGAGGACTCCAGATCCGGATATTTCTCTCTTTCCTTTTCACCCTCCCCTTTCACATCCATATCTCTTTACCCCATGTAGATTGTAAATACAGTTCTCAATGTTAACTTTATTTCATGGTCTCCTGAGCACCTTGATTCAAACAGAGCCATCTCTTACTAATTGCATCTCCAGAGGAGCACACATCTCCACACAACACTCGAGCTGTGGCCTCCCCGGTGCCCAGCACAGAGGGACAATCACCACCCTGCTCCTGCTGGCCACACTGCTGCTCACACACAAGGCCACAAGGCCACTGGCCTCCTTGCAGCCCTGGGCACCCCTTGCCTCACATTTGGCCACTGTCACCCAGCACCCCCAGGGTCTTTCCCTCTGGGCAGCCTTACAGCCACTCTGGCCCCACCCTGTTGGGACACAAGGGCAGGACCTAGTCCTTACTCAACTTGAATCCTCCTCTTATCCTTTCTCTCCAGTTCATTCCCTTCCTGCTGGGCACAGACATCACATGGGAGTGCCCAAGAAATCTGCTTCCAGCCCCACCGGACAGGGGAAGAGGCAGCCCGGGAGCAGCTCTTTCCATCACAGCTCCATTTGCAGATGGAGATTTTCCAGCCCCTCCAGGAGCTACTCCACACCCGAGGGTGACACAAACACTGAGCACTGCTGCAGGCTCCCAGCAAGTTCCCAAAGTGGCTCTCAGCTGGCCAAAAATATCCATATCCTGCTCAAAACACCAAAATCTTCTAAGCTAATTTGCCACTTCCCAGAATCCCTCTGGATTCCTTCATGGATAACAACACCCAAGGCCTCAAATGTCACCAAAACCTCACTTGTAATAAAACCCAAACCTACTCCTTGATTAAGACCAGCGGACATAAAACAACCCAAACCAAAAAGAGGATCTTTCAAACCATAAACCACCGTTGATTTTTTCTACTCATAAAACCTGGGACAATATGGAAGCGCACAAGGATGTCTATACATAAAGTTGGAGTGGAATATCAATATTTATAAAATGGAAATTTATAATTATCTGGAACGTCATTATTGATACACAGATCGGGAATTTGCACCAAACTGAATGCAAAGTAATGATAGCACTAGTGCCAAAATACATTGGGTCTGTGTTTATTAAATAAATATTGTATTCCTGGCTCCAAAGGAAGGGAATCCCAGAAACTTGGTCCAGTAGAATGAGCCTCTCCATAAAGAGAGTTGGATTAAGGCAGTCTTTAAGGTCCCTTCCAAAACCATTACTAACTGTTCTGGGATTCAGGGGATTTACAAGATTTGCAGGAAGAAAAAGGGAGAGTGAGGGTGGATTTGCAGGGATCATTTGAGTGCAGAACCTCTGGAACACAAATGGGAGCTGGCAGGTGGCTCAGGTTGAGAAAAGGAGGGTCAAGGAGGGACTGTCTCCTACTGTAACTCCCAGACAGGAGGAGATAACCTGGTGGGAACAGGACCTGCTCCCGTGGAAATAAGGACAGGAGGAGAGGAAACAGCCTCAAGCTGCACTAGGACAAGTTTAAGTGGGATATTGGGAAATTTTCTTCATGGAAGAGGTGGTCATCACTAGCACAGCTGCCCAGGGAAGGGCAGAAGTCACCATCCCTAGAAGAATTTGAAAATCCATATTCATGTGGCACATGGGGACAATAGGCAGTGATGGCCTTGGAAGTGCTGAAGGAATACTTGGACTTGGTGGGTCTTTTCCAATCTTAATTATTCCACGATTTTATCTCATGCACGTTGCAATTTACCACATCATACTTGCACCTTCAGGGCACCAAACACACCTTTTCATGGAAGGAAAGAAAAATTCCCTTCTCCATGGAGCTTCCTGGGAGCAACCAAGTGGGAGGATAAGGAAGGAGAGAATCTGGCAGGGAAACTGAGGCAACATCCTGGATGCATTGCTGGGACACACTGTGGGCTGGGTGGGAATGACACTTTGGCATGGCACAGAGCTTCTTAGGGGATGTTTAGGGGAGAAACACAAGGTGGGACAGAACAGAGCTGAGGTCATTGGGAGAAGAACAAGCATAGGCAAAGTGGAGGGGCAAAAGACTAAAAAAAGGCCTTGGTGAGCAGGAGCATCTCCATGGAACCCACCAGGCCACAGAGACAAAGTGTGGCCACCAGGCCTTGGCGACACTCGTGGCATCATGCTCAGAGACCACTGCGACATGGCTCCATATCATGACCCCTGGGGGCTATAAAAGCCAGCGGCCACTCTCAGGACAGCAGCTTCTGAGGAGGCAGCAGCTTCTGAGGAGGCAGCAGCTTCTGAGGAAGGAGCAGTTTCCTGCGTGCTCGTGGCCAGTGTTTGCCAAAGCATAGTGAAAATGTCCAAGCAGCAGAAAGCGAACGCTCACGGCCTGCCCCGTGAGTGGCAGCCCCTGCTGCAACAACGCCATGGGCTGGGAACAAGGCAGAGCCTTCACCTGCCACCCGTGGAACCCACACGGGCTGTGCACATCAGCATTGACAACCAGCCCATTTGGAACCACCTGGGGCACTCCGGAAAAGTGGAGCGCATCAAGGTGCAGGGAGGGCATGGGGGAAACACCTCCAGTGACCTGTTTAGAGAGCTGAGCCGACACCTGCGGGAGAACAGGCCTGTCACTTCCACCTGGAGAGCCTCCAAGTGGCTAATTGCCTGCCCAAAGTGGGAGGGAATTGGTCTGCCAGCCCATCAAACAGCACCTCGTCACCAGCTGTGCCCACAGGATGAGGAGACCAGGACCCAGGAGATCCTTAAATTGACAGAGGAGCTGGAAGAATATGGCTATGATGAGGTGTTCAGAGCCATCATCTCCTCTGTGGGCAACACAGAAAGCCCCTCCAGCTCCAGCTGCATCCTGCAGGATCCACCCACCCCCACCCTGGAGGCAGCTGCAGGCCCCTCGGAGCCACACAACACATCCAGAGTCACCAAAAAAAATTCAGCAGAGACAGCAGAGCACTCCGAGCTTGGGTCTCTTGACCAACTCCTGGATGAGCTGGGCTTTGCCTCTGAGAACTCCCTGTCCTGCGATGATATCGTCAAGGAACTCCTGGAAGATTGGGAACAAGAAAAGTTCCGTGACAGAAAGGCCACACGACAGAGGATCAGCGAGCCACAGATCACAAGGGTTCACCCAGCAGAAGAGAAAGAAGGATGTGTCCTCAGGAAGGGGTCAAGTGTCACCCCAGAACTTGCTGCAGGCTCCCAGGGGCCACACAGCACTTCGGGCACCACCAAAGGCCTGGTAGGAGATGACACCACAGAGATGGCACCTCCTGACCTGTGGGAAAAGCTGTGCTCTGCCTCTGCCGACTCAACAACCACTGATGCTCTTCTGAACGAGCTCCTGGAACAGTGGGAGCAAGAAGAGCTCCAGCACAGAGCAGCGGCAGCAGAGAGGGACAGTGACACCGAGAGTGTGTTGTCTCTCCCGATGCCATACGCAGAAGCAGAGGCAGCACCTTCCCCTCAGGACAATGATTCTAGCGATGAGGAGGCCATCCCATCTCTCTCCATGGCAGAGCCCGAAGCCCCAAAGATGTCTGAGGTCTGCACCTCTCCTGCCGATGCAGCAGACGAGGCCGACTCACCATGGATGCAGGCTGGCTGGGCCCAGGCCGCCCCTCCCCAGGAGTGGCCGTGCAGGGCTGGGGCACCGGCAGGGCCTTGCCCGCTGCCTGCCCAGGCCCTGCCCTACATCGTTCCTGCTGGCCACGCCGGCAGCGCAGCCGTCCCGCAGCCCCCGGCCCCACGGCCATGGCGCTCCCTGGCCAAGAGGGCCCGGCGGGCTCTGCGCCGGCTCTTCTCCTTCAGCTGCCTCAGGGGGCAGCCACAGGAGTGAGCCCAGGGACACAACCAGGACGAGGCCCAAAATCTCCAACTCACCCTGAGGACTTCAGATCCAGATATTTCCCTCTTTACTTTTCACCCTCTCCTTTCACATCCATATCTCTTTACCCCATGTAAATTGTAAATACAGTTGTCAATGTTAACTTTATTACATGGTCTCCAGGGCACCTTGATTCAAACAGAGCCATCTCTCACTAATTGCATCTCCACAGAGGCACACATCTCCACACAACACTCGAGCTGTGGCCTCCCCGGTGACCAGCACAGAGGGACAATCACCACCCTGCTCCTGCTGCCCACACTGCTGCTCACACACAAGGCCACAAGGCCACTGGCCTCATTGCAGCCCTGGGCACACCCTGGCTCACATTTGGCCACTGTCACCCAGCACCCCCAGGGCCTTTCCCTCTGGGCAGCCTTACAGCCACTCTGGCCCCACCCTGTTGGGAAACAAGGGCAGGACCTAGTCCTTGCTCAACTTGAATTCTCCTCTAATCCTTTGCCTCCAATTTTTTCCCTTCCTGTTGGGCATAGACATCACATGGAATTGCCCAAGAGATCTGCTTCCCGCTCCAAGGAACACGGCAGAGGCAGCCTGGGAGCAGCACCTTCCATTACAGCTCCAGTTGAGGGCAGAGATTTTCCAACCCCTTCAATAGATCCTCCACATCTGAGGATGACACAAAGACTGAGCACTGCTGCAGGCTCCCAGCAAGTTCCCAAAGTGGCTCTCAGGTGGCAAAACATGTCGATGTCCTGCTCAAAACTCCAGAACTTCTCCATTAACTTCACACTTCCCCGAATCCCACATGATTCCTTCATGGATAACATCATCCAAGACCTCAAATGTCACCAAAACCTCACTTGCAATAAATCCCAAACCTCCCACTTGATTAACGCCAGTGGACATTAAAAAAAATCCCAAACCAACTGGAGGCTGGTTCAAAACATAAACCTCCTTTGATTGTTCCGATCCATAAAACCTGGGACAATATGGAAGCCCAGGTGGACGCTTATCTATAAAGTTGGAGTGGAATATCAATATTTATCAAATGCAAATTTATAGTGAACTGGGATGTGATTATTGATACAGAGATCAGGAATTTGCCCCAAACTGAATGCAAAGCAATGACAACACCGTTTCCAAAATACATTGCAGGTGTGTTTATTCCATAAATACTGTATTCCCTGCCCCCACAGAAGGGAATCCAAGAAACCTGGTACAGCAGAAGCTGTCCTTATACATGGAAAGGGTTGGAATGAGGTTGTCTTTAAGGCCCCTTCCAAAACCATTTCAAACTGTTCTGGCATTCAGGGGATTTACAGGATTTGCAGGAAGAAAGAGGGGAGAATGAGGGTGGATTTGGAGGGATAATTTCTGTGAAGAACCTCTGGAACACAAATGGGCGATGGCAGGGGGATCAGCTTCAGAAAAGGAAGCTCAAGGAGGGAACTTCTCACCCTGTAACGCCCTGACAAGAAGATAGAGCCTGGTGGGATAAGGACCTGCTGCAACTGAAATCAGGACAGGAGGAGAGGAAACAGCCTGAAGCTGCACTAGGACAAAGTTAAGTGGGATGTAGGGAAAATTTCTTCATGCAAAACGTGGTCAGGCACTGGCACAGTTACCAATGGAAAAGCAGAAGTCACCATTGCTAGAAGAATTTAAAATCCATATTCCTGTGGCACTTGGGGACAGTGGTCAGTGCTGGCCTTGAAAGTGCTGAAGGAATACTTGGACTTGGTGGGTCTTTTCCAATCTTAATTATTCCACGATTTTATCTCTTGCACGTTTCAATTTGCCACCTCATATTTGCACCATGAGAGCTACAGCCACAGCTTTTGATGGAAGGAAAGAGAAATTCCCTGCTCCATGCAGCTTCCTGGGAGTAACCAAGTGGGAGGATAAGGAAGGAAAGAATCAAGGCGGGAAACCGAGGCAACATCCAGAATATTTTACAGGGACACTTTGTGGGCTGAGTGAGAATAACACTTTGGCATGGCACAGAGCTTCGTAGGGGATGTTTAGGGGAGAAACAGAAGGTGAGACAATACAGAGCAGAGGATCATTGGGTGAAGAACAAGTGTAGGTAAAGTGGAGGGGCAAAGGATTAAAAAAAGCCCTTGGGGAACGGAGGCATATCCAAGGAATGCAGCAGACCACTGGGACAAGGCGGGCCGCCAGGCCTTAGTGAAACTCGCTGGCATCACGCTCAGAGACCATAGTGACATGGCTCCATGTCATGACCCCTGGGGGCTATAAAAGCCAGGAACCACTCTCAGGAGAGCACCTTCTGAGGAGGCAGCAGCTTCTGAGGAAGGAGCAGTTTCCTGCGTGCTCGTGGCCTGTGTTTGCCAAAGCATAGTGAAGATGTCCAACCAGCAGAAGGTGAACGCTCATGGCCTGCCCCGTGAGTGGCAGCCACTGCTGCACCAACGCCATGGGCTGGGAACAAGGCAGAGCCTTCGCCTGCCACCCATGGAACCCACACGGGCTGTGCACGGCAGCATTGACACCCAGCCCATTTGGAACCACCTGGGGCAATCCAGAATAGTGGAGCCCATCAAGGTGCCGGGAGGGCATGGGGGAGACACCTCCAGTGACCTGTTTAAAGAGCTGGGCCCACACCTGCGAGAGAACAGGCTTGTCACTTCCACCTGGAGAGCCTCCAAGTGGTTAATTGCCTGCCCAAAGTAGGAGGGAATTGGTCTGCCAGCCCATCAAACATCGCCTCATCACCAGCTGTGCCCACAGGATGAGGAGACCAGGACCCAGCAGATCCTTAAATTGACAGAGGACCTGGAAGAATATGGCTATGATGAGGTGTTCAGAGCCATCATCTCCTCTGTGGGCAACACAGAAAGCCCCTCCAGCTCCAGCTGCCAGGATCCACCCAGCCCCACCCTGGAGGCAGCTGCACGCCCCTCGGAGCCACACAACACATCCAGCGTCACCAAAAACACTGCAGCAGAGACACCAGAGCACTCCGAGCTTGGGTCTCTTGACCAACTCCTGGATGAGCTGGGCCTTGCCTCTGAGCACTCCCTGTCCTGCGATGATATCGTCAAGGAGCTCCTGGAAGACTGGGAACAAGAAGAGCTCCATGACAGAAAGGCTGCACGACAGAGGGTCAGAGAGCCACAGATCACAAGGGTTCAGCCAGCAGAAGACAAAGAAGGATGTGTCCTCAGGAAAGGGTCAAGTGTCACCCCAGAACTTGCTGCAGGCTCCCAGGGGCCACACAGCACTTCGGGCACCACCAAAGGCCCGGTAGGAGATGACACCAGAGAGATGGCACCTCCTGACCTGTGGGAAAACCTGTGCTCTGCCTCTGCTGACTCTACAGCCACTGATGCTCTTCTGAACGAGCTCCTGGAACAGTGGGAGCAAGAAGAGCTCCAGCACAGAGCAGTGGCAGCAGAGAGGGACAGTGACACCGAGAGCGTGTTGTCCCTCCCAATGCCATACGCAGAAGCAGAGGCAGCACCGTCCCCTCAGGACAGTGATTCTAGCGATGAGGAGGCCATCCCATCTCTCTCCATGGCAGAGCCCAAAGCCCCAAAGATGTTTGATGTCTGCACATCCCCTGGTGATGCAGCGGACGAGGCCGAGGCACCATGGATGCAGGCTGGCTGGGCCCAGGCCGCCCCTCCCCAGGAGCGGCCGTGCAGAGCTGGGGCACCGGCAGGGCCTTGCCCGCTGCCTGCCCAGGCCCTGCCCTACATCGTTCCTGCTGGCCCCGCCGGCAGCGCAGCCGTCCCGCAGCCCCCGGCCCCACGGCCATGGCGCTCCCTGGCCAAGAGGGCCCGGCAGGCTCTGCGCCGGCTCCTCTCCTTCAGCTGCCTCAGGGGGCAGCCACAGGAGTGAGCCCAGGGACACAACCAGGACGAGGCCCACAATCTCCCACTCAACCTGAGGACTCCAGATCCGGATATTTTCCTCTTTCCTTCTCCCCATCCTCTTACCCATCCCTATGTCTCTACCCCACATAGACTTTAAATAAAGTTCTCATTGTTAAGTTTCATAAATGCTCTCCTTGGCCCCTCCATTCAGGCAGAGGCACCTCTTGCTAATTGCATCTCCATAGGGGCACACATCTCCACACAGCACTCGAGCTGTGGCCTCCCCGGTGCCCAGCACAGAGGGACAATCACCACCCTGCTCCTGCTGGCCACCCTGCTGCTCACACTGAAGGCCACAAGGCCACTGGCCTCATTGCAGCCCTGGGCACCCCTTGCCTCACATTTGGCCACTGTCACCCAGCACCCCCAGGGCCTTTCACTCTGGGCAGCCTTACAGCCACTCATGTCCCACCCTGTTGGGACACAAGGGCAGGACCTAGTCCTTGCTCCACTTGAATCGTTCTCTTATCCTTTGCCTCCACTTTTTTCCCTTCCTGCTGGGCATAGACATCACATAGAAGAGCCCAAGAGATCTGCTTCCCATTCCAAGGAACACAGCAAGAGGCAGCCCGAGAGCAGCATCTTCCATCACAGCACCATTTGCAGATGGAGATTTTCCAGCCCCTCCAGGAGCTCCTCCACACCCGAGGGTGACACAAACACTGAGCACTGCTGCAGGCTCCCAGCAAGTTCCCAAAGTGGCTCTCAGTTGGCAAAAAATATCCATATCCTGCTCAAAACTCCAAAATCTTCTAAGTTAATTTGCCACTTCCCAGAATCTTTCTGGATTCCTTCATGGATAACACCACCCAAAACCCCAAGTGTCACCAAGACCTATCTTGCAATAAACTCCAAACCTCCCCCTTGATTAAGACCAGCGGACATAAAACAACCCAAACCAACAAGAGGCTCTTTCGAACCCTAAATCATCGTTGATTTTTCCTACTCATAAAACCTGGGACAATATGGAAGCCCACAAGGATGTCTATACATAAAGTTGGAGTGGAATATCAATATTTATAAAATGGAAATTTATAATTATCTGGAACGTCATTATTGATACACAGATCGGGAATCTGCACCAAACTGAATGCAAAGCAATGATAGCACTAGTGCCAAAATACATTGGGTCTGTGTTTATTAAATAAATATTGTATTCCCAGCTACCAATGAAGGGAATCCCAGAAACTTGGTCCAGTAGAATGAGCCTCTCCATAAAGACAGTTGGATTAAGGCAGTCTTTAAGGTCCCTTCCAAAACCATTACTAACTGTTCTGGGATTCAGGGGATTTACAAGATTTGCAGGAAGAAAAAGGGAGAGTGAGGGTGGATTTGCAGGGATCATTTAAGTGGAGAACCTCTGGAACACAAATGGGAGCTGGCAGGTGGCTCAGATTGAGAAAAGGAGGGTCAAGGAGGGACTGTCTCCTACTGTAACTCCCAGACAGGAGGAGATAACCTGGTGGGATCAGGACCTGCTCCCAGGGAAATAAGGACAGGAGGAGAGGAAACACCCTCAAGTTGCACGAGGAAAAGATTAAGTGGGATATTGGGAAAATTTCTTCATGCAAAAGGTGGTCATCACTAGCACAGCTGCCCAGGGAAGGGCAGAAGTCACCATCCCTAGAAGAATTTGAAAATCCATATTCATGTGGCACATGGGGACAATGGTCAGTGGTGGCCTTGGAAGTGCTGAGGGAATACTTGGACTTGGTGGGTCTTTTCCAGTCTTAATTATTCCACAATTTTATCTCTTGCACTTTGCAATTTGCCACCTCATATTTGCACCATCAGTGCTACAGCCACAGATTTTCATGGAAAGAAAGAGAAATTCCCTGCTCCATGCAGCTTCCTGGGAGCAACCAAGTTGGAGGATAAGGAAGGAGAGAATCAGGTGGGGAAACTGAGGCACCATCCAGGATAATTTGCTGGGACACATTTTGGGCTTGGTGGGAATAAAAGTTTGGCATGGCACAGAGCTTCTTAGGGGATGTTTAGGGGAAAAACAAAAGGTGGGAGAAGAGCTGAGGGTCATTGGGAGAAGAACAAGCATAGGCAAAGTAGAGGGGCAAAGGACTAAAAAAAGCCCTTGGTAACCAGGGGCATCCCCATGGAATCCGCCAGGTCCCAGGCAGAAGGCGTGGCCACCAGGCCATTGTGACACGAGGTGGCATCACACTCAGAGCCCATTGTGACATGGCTCCATGTCATGACCCCTGGGGGCTATAAAAGCCAGGGACCACTCTCAGGAGAGCACCTTCTGAGGAGGCAGCAGCTTCTGAGGAAGGAGCAGTTTCCTGCGTGCTCGTGGCCAGTGTTTGGCAAAGAGCAGAGAAGATGTCACGGCAGCAGAAGGCGAACGCTCACGGCCTGCCCCGTGAGTGGCAGCTCCTGCTGCACCAACGCCATGGGCTGGGAACAAGGCAGAGCCTTCGCCTGCCACCCGTGGAACCCACACGGGCTGTGCACGGCAGCATTGACACCCAGTCCATTTGGAACCACCTGGGGCAGGGAGGGCATGGGGGAGGCCCAACCAGTGACCTGTTTAAAGATCTGGGCCCTCACCTGCGAGAGAACAGGCCTGTCACAGCCACCTGGAGAGCCTCCAAGTGGTTAATTCCCCCTCCAAGGTGGGAGGGAATTGGTATGCCCTCCCATCAAAGAGCACCTCGTCACCAGCTGTGCCCAAAGGATAAGGAGACCAGGACCCAGGAGATCCTTAAATTGACAGAGGACCTGGAAGAATATGGCTACGATGAGGTGTTCAGAGCCATCATCTCCTCTGTGGGCAAAACAGAAAGCCCTTCCAGCTCCAGCTGCATCCGCCAGGATCCACCCAGCCCCACCCTGGAGGCAGCTGCACGCCCCTCGGAGCCACACAACACATCCAGCGTCACCAAAAACACTGCAGCAGAGACACCAGAGCACTCTGAGCTTGGGTCTCTTGACCAACTCCTGGATGAGCTGGGCTTTGCCTCTGAGCATTCGCTGTCCTGCGAAGATATCGTCAAGGAGATCCTGGAAGATTGGGAACAAGAAGAGCTCCTTGACACAAAGGCCGCACGACAGAGGATCAGAGAGCTGCAGATCACAAGGGTTCACCCAGGAGAAGAGAAAGAAGGATGTGTCCTCACAGAGTGGTCAAGTGTCACCCCACGACTTGCTGCAGGCTCCCAGGGGCCACACAGCACTTCGGGCACCACCAAAGACCTGTCAGGAGACGACACCACAGAGATGGCACCTCCTGACCTGTGGGAAAACCCGTGCTCTGCCTCAGACGACTCAACAACCACTGATGCTCTTCTGAACGAGCTCCTGGAACAGTGGGAGCAAGAAGAGCTCCAGCACAGAGCAGTGGCAGCAGAGAGGGACAGTGACACCGAGAGCGTGTTGTCTCTCCCAATGCCAAACGCAGAAGCAGAGGCAGCACCTTCCCCTCAGGAAAGTGATTCTAGCGAGGAGGAGGCCATCCCATCTCTCTCCATGGCAGAGCCCGAATCCCCAAAGATGTTTGAGGTTTGCACCTCTCCTGCCGATGCAGCGGACGAGGCCGAGGCACCATGGATGCAGGCTGGCTGGGCCCAGGCCGCCCCTCCCCAGGAGCGGCCGTGCAGGGCTGGGGCACCGGCAGGGCCTTGCCCGCTGCCTGCCCAGGCCCTGCCCTACATCGTTCCTGCTGGCCCCGCCGGCAGCGCAGCCGTCCCGCAGCCCCCGGCCCCACGGCCATGGCGCTCCCTGGCCAAGAGGGCCCGGCGAACTCTGCGCCGGCTCCTCTCCTTCAGCTGCCTCAGGGGGCAGCCACAGGAGTGAGCCCAGGGACACAACCAGGACGAGGCCCAAAATCTCCCACTCAACCTGAGGACTGCAGATCTGGATATTTCCCTCTTTCCTACTCCCCATCCTCTTATCCAGCCCTATGTCTCTACCCCACATAGATTGTAAATAAAGATCTTATTGTTAATTTTTATAAATGCTCTCCTTGGCAACTCCATTCAGCAGAGCCATCTCTCACTAATTGCATCTCCACAGGAGCACACATCTCCACACAACACTCGAGCTGTGGCCTCCCCGGTGCCCAGCACAGAGGGACAATCACCACCCTGCTCCTGCTGGCCACACTGCTGCTCACACTGAAGGCCACAAGGCCACTGGCCTCCTTGCAGCCCTGGGCACACCTTGCCTCACATTTGGCCACTGTCACCCAGCACCCCCAGGGCCTTTCCCTCTGGGCAGCCTTACAGCCACTCATGTCCCATTCTGTTTGGACACAAGGGCAGGACCTAGTCCTTGCTTTACTTCAATCCTCCTCTAAGCCTTTGCCTCTACTTTTTTCCCTTCCTCTTGGGCATAGACATCACATGGAAGTGCCCAAGGCGTCTGCTTCCCACCCCAAGGAACACGGCAAGAGGCAGCCCGGGAGCAGCTCCTTCCATCACAGCTCCATTTGAAGCCAGAGATTTACCAGCCCCTTCAATAGCTCCTCCACACCCGAGGGTGACACAAACACTAAGCACTGTTGCGGGCTCCAAGCAAGTTCCCAAAGTGGCTCTCAGGAGGCAAAAAAATGTCGATGTCCTGCTCAAAACTCCAGAATTTCTAAATTAACTTGTCACTTTCCGGAATCCCTCTGGATTCCTTCATGAATAACACCACCCAACACCTCAAATGTCACCAAAACCTCACTTGCAGTAAATCCTAAACCTACCCCATGATTAACACCAGTGGACATTAAACAACCCAAACAAATTCGAGGCTCTTTCGAACCATAATCCACCACTGATTTTTCCTACTCATAAAACCTGGGACAATATGGAAGCCCATGAAGAGGTCTATACATAAAGTTGGAGTGGAATATCAATATTTATCAATTAGAAATTTATAATGAGCTGGAAAGTGATTATTGATACAAAGATGACAAATTTGCACCAATCTAAATGCAAAGCAATGACAGCACCATTGCCAAAATACACCGGGGGTTTATTTATTCCATAAATATTGTACTCCCTGCTCCCACAGAAGGGAATTCCAGAAATTTGATAAAACTAGAAGCTGTCCTTGTCCATGGAAAGAGTTGAATGAAGTGGTTTTTAAGGTCCCTTCCAAAACCATTCCAAACAGATCTGGGATTCAGGGGATTTATAGGATTTTCAGGAAGAAAAAGGGAGAATGAGGGAGGATTTGCAGGGATAATTTCTGTGAAGAACCTCTGGAACACAAATAGGAGAAGGCAGGGGGATCAGCTTCAGAAAAGGAAGATCAAGGAGGGACCTTGTCATTTTGTAATGCCCTGACAAGAGGATGTAGCCTGGTGGGATCAGGACCTGCTGCAACTGGAATTAGGACAGGAGGAGAGGAAACAGCCTCAAGCCGCACTAGGACTAATTTAAGTGGGATGTAGGGAAAATTTGTTTATGCAAAAGGTGGTCAGGCACTGGCACCGTTGCCCAGGGAAGGGCAGAAGTCGCCATCCCTAGAAGAATTTAAAATCCATATTCATGTGGCACTTGGGGACAATGGTCAGTGTTAGCCTTGGAAGGGGTGAAGGAATACTTGGACTTGGTGGGTCTGTTACAATCTTAATGATTCCATGATTTTATCTGTTGCACGTTTCAATTTGCCACCTCATATTTGCACCATGAGGGCTACAGCCACAGCTTTTCATGGAAAGAAAGACAAATTCCCGGCTCCATGCAGCTTCCTGGGAGCAGCCAAGTGGGAGGATAAGGAAGGAGAGAATCTGGCAGGGAAACTGAGGCAACATCCAGAATACTTTGCTGGGAAACACTGCGGGTTGGGTGGGAATAACACTTTGGCATGGCACAGAGTTTCTTAGGGGATGTTTAGGGAAGAAACACAAGGTGGGACATGATAGAGCTCAGGTCATTGGGAGAAGAACAAGCATATACAAAGTGGAGGGGCAAAAGACTAGAAAAAGGCCTTGGTGACCAGGGGCATCTCCATGGAACCCACCAGACCACTGGGACAAGGCGTGGCCACCAGCATCATGCTCAGAGCCCATCGTGACATGGCTCCATGTCATGACCCCTGGCGGCTATAAAAGCCGGGGGCCATTCTCAGGACAGCACCTTCTGAGGAGGTAGAAGCTTCTGAGGAAGGAGCAGTTTCCTGCGTGCTCGTGGCCAGTGTTCGGCAAAGAGCAGTGAAGATGTCCAAGCAGCAGAAGGCGAACGCTCACGGCCTGCCCCGTGAGTGGCAGCCCCTGCTGCAACAACGCTGTGGGCTGGGAGCAAGGCAGAGCCTTCGCCTGCCACCCGTGGAACCCACACGGGCTGTGCACAGCAGCATTGACACCCAGCTCATTTGGAACCACCTGGGGCACTCCGGAAAAGTGGAATGCATCAAGGTGCCGGGAGGGCGTGGGGGAGACACCTCCACTGACCTGTTTAAAGGTCTCGGCCCACACCTGCGAGAGAACAGATCTGTCAGTTCCATTTGGAGAGTATCCAAGTGGTTAATTCCCGGCCCACAGTGGGAGGGAATTGGTCTGCCAGCCCAGCAAACAGCACCTCGTCACCAGCTGTGTCCACAGGATGAGGACACCAGGACCCAGCAGATCCTTAAATTGACAGAGGAGTTGGAAGACTATGGCTATGATGAGGTGTTCAGAGCCATCATCTCCTCTGTGGGCAACACAGAAAGCCCCTCCAGCTCCAGCTGCATCCGCCAGGATCCACCCAGCCCCACCCTGGCAGCAGCTGCAGGCCCCTCGCAGCCACACAACACATCCAGCATCACCAAAAACACTGCAGCAGAGACACCAGAGCACTCTGAGCTTGGGTCTCTTGACCAACTCCTGGATGAGCTGGGCCCTGCCTCTGAGCACTCCCTGTCCTGCGATGATATTGTCAAGGAGCTCCTGGAAGATTGGAAACAAGAACAGCTCCTTGACACAAAGGCCGCACGAGAGATGATCAGAGAGCCACAGATCACAAGGGTTCACCCAGGAGAAGAGAAAGAAGGATGTGTCCTCAGGAAGGGGTCAAGTGTCACCCCACAACTTGCTGCAGGCTCCCAGGGGCCACACAGCACTTCGGGTGCTACCAAAGGCCCGACAGGAGATGACACCACAGAGATGGCACCTCCTGACCTGTGGGAAAACCCGTGCTCTGCCTCTGCCGACTCAACAGACACTGATGCTCTTCTGAACGAGCTCCTGGAACAGTGGGAGCAAGAAGAGCTCCAGCACAGAGCAGCGGCAGCAGAGAGGGACAGTGACACCGAGAGCGTGTTGTCTCTCCCAATGCCATACGCAGAAGCAGAGGCAGCACCTTCCCCTCAGGACAGTGATTCTAGCGATGCGGAGCACATCCAATCTCTCTCCATGGCAGAACCTGAAGTCCCAAAGATGTTTGAGGTCTGCACCTCTCCTGCCGATGCAGCGGACGAGGCCGAGGCACCATGGATGCAGGCTGGCTGGGCCCAGGCCGCCCCTCCCCAGGAGCGGCCGTGCAGGGCTGGGGCACCGGCAGGGCCTTGCCCGCTGCCTGCCCAGGCCCTGCCCTACATCGTTCCTGCTGGCCCCGCCGGCAGCGCAGCCGTCCCGCAGCCCCCGGCCCCACGGCCATGGCGCTCCATGGCCAAGAGGGCCCGGCGGGCTCTGCGCCGGCTCCTCTCCTTCGGCTGCCTTAGGGGGCAGCCACAGGAGAGAGCCCAGGGACACAACCAGGACGAGGCCCACAATCTCCCACTCAACCTGAGGACTCCAGAACCAGATATTTTCCTCTTTCCGTCCCCCCATCTTCGTACCCACTCCTATGTCTCTACCCCACATAGATTGTAAATAAAGATCTTATTGTTTAGTTTCATAAATGCTCTCCTTGGCACCTCCATTAAGGCAGAGCCATCTCTCACTAGTTGCATCTCCACAGGGGCACACATCTCCACACAACACTCGAGCTGTGGCCTCCCCGGTGACCAGCACAGAGGACAATCACCACCCTGCTCCTGCTGGCCACACTGCTGCTCACACACAAGGCCACAAGGCCACTGGCCTCCTTGCAGCCCTGGGCACACCCTGGCTCACATTTTGCCACTGTCACCCAGCACCCCCAGGGCCTTTCCCTCTGGGCAGCCTTACAGCCACTCTGGCCCCACCCTGTTGGGACACAAGGGCAGCACCTAGTCCTTTCTCTACTTGAATCCTCCTCTAATCCTTTGCCTCCACTTTTTTCCCTTCCCTTTGGGGCATAGCCATCACACAGAAGTGCCCAAGGGGTCTGCTTCCCACCCCAAGGAACATGGGAAGAGGCAGTTCGGGAGCCGCACCTTCCACCACAGCACCATTTGCAGACTGAGATTTTCCAGCCCCTCCAGGAGCTACTCCACACCCGAGGGTGATACAAACACTGAGCACTGCTGCAGGTTCCCAGCAAGTTCCCAAAGTGGCTCTCAGGTGGCAAAAAATGTCGATGTCCTGCTCAAAACTCCAGAACTTCTCCGTTAACTTCACACTTCCCAGAATCCCACATGATTCCTTCATGGATAACATCATCCAAGACCTCAAATGTCACCAAAACCTCTCTTGCAATAAATCCCAAACATACTCCTTGATTAACACAAGTGGACATAAAAAATCCCAAACCAACTCGAGGCTCTTTCAAAACATAAACCTCCTTTGATTGTTCCAATCCATAAAACCTGGGACAATATGGAAGCCCAGGTGGACGCTTATCTATAAAGTTGGAGTGGAATATCAATATTTATCAAATGCAAATTTATAATGACCTGGGAAGTGATTATTGATAGAGAAATAAGGAATTTGCCCCAAACAATGCAAAGCAATGACAATACCGTTGCCAAAATACATTGCGGGTGTATTTATTCCATAAATACTGTATTCCCTACCCCCACAGAAGGGAATCCAAGAAACCTGGTACAGCAGAATCTGTCCTTGTCCATGGAAAGGGTTGGAATGAGGTTGTCTTAAGGACCCATCCAAAACCATTTCTAACTGTTCTGGCATTCAGGGATTTACAGGATTTGCAGGAAGAAAGAGGGGAGAACGAGGGTGGATTTGGAGGGATAATTTCTGTGAAGAACCTCTGGAACACAAATAGGAGATGGCAGGGGGCTCAGCTTCAGAAAAGGAAGCTCAAGGAGGGACCTTGTCACTTTGTAACGCCCTGACAAGAGGATAGAGCCTGGTGGGATCAGAACCTGCTCCACTGGAAATAAGGACAGGCGGAGAGGAAACAGCCTGAAGCTGCACTAGGACTAACCTAAGTGGGATGTAGGGAAAATTTCTTCATGCAAAAGGTGGTCAGGCACAGGCACCATTGCACAGGGAAGGGCAGAAGTCGCCATCCCTAGAAGAATTTAAAATCCATATTCATGTGGCACTTGGGGACAGTGGTCAGTGCTGCCCTTGGAAGAGCTGAAGGAATACTTGGACTTGGTGGGTCTTTTCCAATCTTAATTATTCCACCATTTTATCTGTTGCACGTTTCAATTTGCCACCTCATATTTGCACCATGAGGGCTACAGCCACAGCTTTTCATGGAAAGAAAGAGAAATTCCCTACTCCATGGAGATTCCTGGGAGCAACCAAGTGGGAGGATAAGGAAGGAGAGAATCTGGCAGGGAAACTGAGGCAACATCCAGAATACTTTGCAGGGACACTTTGTGTGCTGGGTGAGAATAACACTTTGGCATGGCACAGAGCTTCTTAGGGGATGTTTAGGGGAGAAACACAAGGTGGGACAAGACAGAGCGAGGATCATTGGGAGAAGAACAAGCGTAGGCAAAGTGGAGGGGCAAAAGACTAAAAAAAGCCCTTGGTGACCAGGGGCATCTCCATGGAACCCACCAGACCACTGGGACAAGGCGTGGCCACCAGGCATCACGCTCAGAGACCATCGTGACATGGCTCCATGTCATGACCCCTGGGGGCTATTAAAGCCAGGGTTCACTCTCAGGAGAGCACCTTCTGAGGAGGCAGCAGCTTCTGAGGAAGGAGCAGTTTCCTGCGTGCTCGTGGCCAGTGTTTGGCCAAAGCATAGTGAAAATTTCCAAGCAGCAGAAGGTGAACGCTCACAGCCTGCCCCCTGAGTGGCAGCCCCTGCTGCACCAACGCTGTGGGCTGGGAAAGGCAGAGCCTTTGCCTGCCACCCGTGGAACCCACACAGGCTGTGCACGGCAGCATTGACACCCAGCCCATTTGGAACCACTGGGGGCACTCCGGAAAAGTGGAGCGCATCAAGGTGCAGGGAGGGCATGGGGGAGACACCTCCAGTGACCTGTTTAATGGTTTGGGCCCACACCTGCGAGAGAACAGGCCTGTCACAGCCACCTGGAGAGCCTCCACGTGGTTAATTGCCCCCCTAAGACGGGAGGGAATTGTTCTGCCAGCCCAGCAAACAGCACCTCGTCACCAGCTGTGCCCACAGGATGAGGAGACCAGGATCCAGGAGATCATTAAATTGACAGAGGAGCTGGAAGACTATGGCTATGATGAGGTGTTCAGAGCCATCATCTCCTCTGTGGGCAACACAGAAAGCCCCTCCAGCTCCAGCTGCATCTCCCAGGATCCACTCAGCTCCACCCTGGAGGCAGCTGCAGGCCCCTCGGAGCCACACAGCACATCCAGCATCACCAAAAACACTGCAGCAGAGACACCAGAGCACTCCGAGCTTGGGTCTCTTGACCAACTCCTGGATGAGCTGGGCCCTGCCTCTGAGCACTCCCTGTCCTGCGATGATATCGTCAAGGAGCTCCTGGAAGACTGGAAACAAGAAGAGCTCCTTGACACAAAGGCCGCAAGACAGAGGGTCAGAGAGCCACAGATCACAAGGGTTCACCTAGCAGAAGACAAAGAAGGATGTGTCCTCAGGAAGGGGTCAAGTGTCACCCCAGAACTTGCTGCAGGCTCCCAGGGGCCACACAGCACTTCGGGCACCACCAAAGGCCCGGCAGGAGATGACACCGCAGAGATGGCACCTCCTGACCTGTGGGAAAACCTGAGTGCTGCCTCTGCCGACTCAACAGCCACTGATGCTCTTCTGAATGAGCTCCTGGAACAGTGGGAGCAAGAAGAGCTCCAGCACAGAGCAGCAGCAGCAGAGAGGGACAGTGACACCGAGAGCGTGTTGTCTCTCCCAATGCCAAACGCAAAAGCAGAGGCAGCACCTTCCCCTCAGGACAGTGATTCTAGCGATGAGGAGGCCATCCCATCTCTCTCCATGGCAGAGCCCGAATCCCCAAAGATGTCTGAGGTCTGCACCTCTCCTGCCGATGCAGCGGACGAGGCCGACGCACCATGGATGCAGGCTGGCTGGGCCCAGGCCGCCCCTCCCCAGGAGCGGCCGTGCAGGGCTGGGGCACCGGCAGGGCCTTGCCCGCTGCCTGCCCAGGCCCTGCCCTACATCGTTCCTGCTGGCCCCGCCGGCAGCGCAGCCGTCCCGCAGCCCCCGGCCCCACGGCCATGGCGCTCCCTGGCCAAGAGGGCCCGGCAGGCTCTGCGCCGGCTCCTCTCCTTCAGCTGCCTCAGGGGGCAGCCACAGGAGTGAGCCCAGGGACACAACCAGGACGAGGCCCAAAATCTCCCACTCAGCCTGAGGACTTCAGATCAGGATATTTTCCTCTTTCCTTCTCTGCATCCTCTTACCCACTACTATGTCTTTACCCCATGTAGATTGTAAATAAAGTTCTCATTGTTTAGTTTCATAAATGCTCTCCTTGGCACCTCCATTCAAACAGAGCCATCTCTCACTAATTGCATCTCCACAGGGGCACACATCTCCACACAACACTCGAGCTGTGGCCTCCCCGGTGCCCAGCACAGAGGGACAATCACCACCCTGCTCCTGCTGGCCACACTGCTGCTCACACACAAGGCCACAAGGCCACTGGCCTCCTTGCAGCCCTGGGCACACCCTGGCTCACGTTTGGCCACTGTCACCCAGCACCCCCAGGGCCTTTCCCTCTGGGCAGCCTTACAGCCACTCTGGCCCCACCCTGTTGGGACACAAGGGCAGGACCTAGTCCTTGCTCTACTTGAATCCTTCTCTTATCCTTTCTCTCCAGTTCATTCCTTTCCTGCTGGGCACAGCCATCACACAGAAGTGCCCATGAGATCTGCTTCCTGCCCCAAGGAACATAGCAAGTGAAGGCCCGGGAGCAGCACCTTCCATCACAGCACCATTTGCACCTGGAGATTTTCCAGCCCCTCCCGGAGTCCTCCACATCCGAGGGTGACACAAACACTGGGCACTGATGCTGGCTCTCAGCAAGTTGCCAAAGTGGCTCTCAGATGACAAAAATATCCATGTCCAGCTCAAAATACCATAAACTTCTCCATTATCTTGTCACTTTCCAGAATCCCTCGGGATTCCTTCATGGATAACACAATCCAACACCTCAAACGTCACCAAAACCTCACTTGGAGTAAATCCCACACCTCTTACTTGATTAACACCAGTGGACATAAAAGAACCCAAAACAACTCCTGACTCTGTATTGAGGGTAAGGGACTGCACTGACTCAGCATGGTCAGTCCCTGGTGAAGGGAAATTGCTCCTGTCTGCAGAAAAACAGTTCTGTGGGCTCCTACACAGGAAAAAAAAGTGACATTTTGGTGAAGTGAGGCAGCAGGTGAGATAGAGCAATTGTCTTTCTCACTTTTGAACTTTCTCATACCCCGTTATCCCGTGCCAAACGTGAATGGGATGCTGAGGGGAGCTGAGAAGCAACATGAATTTTTATCCTGCTTCTGAATGAAGGAGAGAGAGTGACACCTGGAAGGCACATGTGCATCTCTGGGCTAGAGTGGGAGGCAGCAGAGACCCTCCTCTGTGGAGTGCACATCCTCCAAGCCCTGCTTCTCCCTCTCCCCCAGCTCTGAGAGCTGCTGCTGTGGCAGGTGAGTCAGTGTGACAGCTCAAGCACGGGGCAGCCCCCTCAGCTGCTGAAATGCCAGCCAATCTCCCAGCAGGCTCAGAGCCCACTATTATAAATGCATTATTTTCCTCCCTCCCCTCTCCTTCAGCTGGCGTGGTGAGTCAGTAATCAAGGTTCCTTTGTCATTTTGTGGGGTGTGGGGGAGCTGCTGGTGCTGCTGGTGGGCACAAGGTGTGTGGGGCAGGTTTAGCTGCATCCTCACATGGATCTTCCTTCTGCCCCTTCCTAGGCTGAGAAAACCCCACTAGCTGCAGGAAAGGGCAGGAAAAGGGACAAAGAGGGGGTGGAAAGGAGGGGGGGGACAGCCCCACTCTGAATTTCAACACCCTCCAATCTGATTCACAGCGGTCTTAAATAGAGACCAAGATCCTTCCCTGTTCATGACAATTGTTCAACAAATTCCAGGCGGGGTTTTACAAGGGAATTTAAAAATTCCCAGCAGCTTTAATACCCAAGCTCTGGCAGAACTTGGAGGAGCTGGTGGGACACGAGCATCACGTCAGCCCCTTTGTTTGGCATCTCTCTGCTGGTGTGGGCTGCCCGCTGTGGAAAACAGCAGCAGGGAAAGTTGGGAGGGAAGGAGGGGAGGGAAGAGGAGGACAAGGCAGGGGGATGAATTTTTATGTCAGGCTCAGGAAACAGAGTCCTGAGCAGAGGGGAGAGAGAGGGGGATGCTGCCAAGGGGAAGGGAACAGCTCAGAGTGAGGTGGGGGTAGAAAATCAGCCAGTTCCCACTGTGTGATCCCTCAGACATCTGGGCAGGAACCTTTCCCTGGAATGGCACAGCTGCAGGGATGGATTGGAGCAAAGGGCAGCGCAGCCCTGAGCGGCCAAAGCAGATGTCGAGAGCTGAGTAAATGCACTGAAAATACATCCCTGGGCCACCCCGAGCTGGGCAGGGCTCAGAGACCTTCTGAACAAGAGCTGGGGTGATGGTACCAGGCAGCACCATGTGGATTTTTCCCCTGTGAGTTCATCCAAACACTTCTTAAATCCATGCAAGCACCAGCAGCATCATCCAGCAAAGAGCTTCAACTTAGCACAAAAGGGTCTCTCCTGGTATTTTTGTGGTGGGCTCCATGTTTTAGAAGGAAGTTTAAATTGGTATTACCTTATTCAGCATCTTCTGGCCCCTCATGTTTCCCCTCAGTCATCAAACATTTTTCCAAGCCATCCCTTAGCACACCACGAGAGCTTCCTTACACTGCAGGACACCTCACAACTGAAGCATCAGTGATGTTTGTTGTGTCCTTGAGGTTTTTGTGGTGCCCATGGGGTGGGAAAGCTGGCAGAGACCTTCCTTGGGTGCTGAATCCTGCACAGGGGTAATCTCTCCACAGAAATCAGCATGGAAAAACTGCAGAGAGGGAGCTGGGTAGATGGGATGCAGTCAGAGAAGGTATGGAATGGAACTCCACTGGGCCCAAGATCATATTAATGCTCCTTCTGTACCAGCTCCACCTTCAAGCATTAATTCCCACAATTTTCCCAGTGTGTGTGCACATGGCTTTGTGTAAAAATCCATGGTTTTAGGGAAAAGGGGTCCAATCACTGCCAGTTTGTGACTTGACATTTGGCTTAGGTCGCTGCCTGCCAAGCCAAAGGCACAGTGTTCTCTCCATGGATGTGAGCACAGATGGGAGCACCTTTCCCTCTGCCTCTTCTCGTGGAGAATTTGTGGTTTTCTGCTGGATCAGTGAGCGGAGCAGTCATTGAGTGTGACCACACTTGCCAGAGCTGACACGTGGGAGGCTGTGTGAACACTTCACCAGGGATGCCAGAGGAAGTGGGACTGTCCCTTTGGGTGGCAGCACAAATCAATCTTTGATTTTCTTAATCTGGCAGCAGCTGCACCTTTCGAAGTGGTAGAGAAGGATATTGCAAACCCAAACGTGTTTGATCAGTGAAATCCCCTGGATTTGTCTCTCTTGATTGACCCAGGGTATGATCAAAGCTTTCCTTTTAGTTGTGAGCATTCAAAATACCTTTCTAATTGTACCTCTCAGATGTGGGCTCCTTATTATCTAATAAAAGCTGACATGCAACAGCCACTTCTTTGCATGAGACTCTCCTCCAGCTTCCTGTGTTTGTCAAGAGTTCCCTGAAATTAGCCCAAGAACTCAGCAGCTGTTAAGGAGAGGAATGGGATGAAACAATCTCAGTTTTATCAGTCTCAGATGGATTTCCTGGGAAGCTGAGCCTGAAAAAGCTGATTAAATATTCAAGTCTGGGTTGGATGGGGCCTTAAGAAACTTGATCTAGTGGAAGGTGTCCCTGTTCATGGCAGGGGTGGAACTGGATGGATTTTAAGGTCCCTTCCAATCCAAACCATTTTCTGATTTAATAATGCTGATAGCAAGAAGAAAATATGGATAGAGAAGAGAGAAGTGGACCTGCTGTACCAGCACAGACTACCCAGAACAGTGACCACAGGAGTAGCTCAGAAGGAAGAAGGGGGCCATAAAATGGTGCTGCTTTAGCTGGAAGTTAAGAGGTCTTTGACTCTATTCCAGAAGGAAAATTGCACTTCAATATTTACTAGCGCTGAAAAGAGCATTTTTTATTACAACATATTTTTAGTTAATTGTGTATTGGTTCAATTTTCATTCCAGAGGAAAAAAAACTAAGACACAATTGATAGTCTGCTTGCTTTACTAACTTCTGTAACTGCTAAATTGCCCAGAGCAAGAGGAAGGTGCTGATGGAACATTGTCTTTGTATGTACCTGGAGAACAGGTGGGATTTTCTTCATCCTCTATAAAATAATTCTAATGCACAGCTCACCTAACCTCACCTGTTGATGACAACAGACTGGTTGAATTATGCTGAATACATCCCTGGGAAACCTGGTGGGTACCAGTGACACCAGGACAAAGGCAGGATCAGAATCTGAGTGGCACAGCTCAGGGGTGGACCTGCATTGATGTCTTTACAGTTTGTTCCCTCAATTATTTGTGTCTTTTCAGACCCACTGTGTGCATTTTTCCTCTGCTCTTTCATCTCAGATGCACCCACCTGAATTGCTTTCTGTGCTGTTTTGCTGCAAGTTTCTCTGTGTTATTAAAATGTGGCCCTAAATGTGCTATGGAATTAGATATTTTTGCTGGATGTAGGATTGGGTGAATGCACCAAAGCTTCTCCAAGAACCACAGGCAGGTTTTCAGGCCATCTCTTCCAGGACACAAAAACTGTTAAACTTCCAGGATGTTTGTTGCTGTTTCCCTAATTTATATTATTGAACAGAATGTGATTAATTGCATTATGCTTTGTGCCACTTGAAAATACTTAGTCAGAGATAATTCCTTCCCAAGCGAGCTGCCATCTGAGGAGATGAGATGAACACACACAGAGGCAAGGGTGGGGAGCTTATTATCCTTTTAGTGATGAGGATTTGAGGGATTTTTTTTTTTTTTGGTAGAAAAGCTCAGCATCTTTCAGGGGTGACTCAGCCCAGCTTAAATTTGAATCATTTCTCTCCATGTCTCTCTGTGGAACACAGAAGAAAGGACGATGTGGTTCCTCACATGGATATCTCCAGATGGATCTTTAAAGGTTTTATCCTTAATATTTGTGTGCAACTCAGGTGAAAACAGGTCTGAAGTTTTTTCCAGGCACCTCCATGTGTCTTTGGGCACTTGAACACCATCAAATCTCTCTCCTGAGCCACCAGCCCACTCCTGAGAGGAGCAGGCAGACACCTCAAAACCTGGTAACAAGAGAATGAGGGTTGGAAGCCGATGTGCAACTCTGATTTTGTGCATTTTACCCCACTGAACAGTTAAAATTTTAAAACAATATTCCTTTTATTTATTTTTTTCCCTCCTCTGGCTAGAATGATCATTTGTGTGTGTTCATCCACAAAACACCCTTAACAGAGCAGCTGAGCTTTTTACAGAGATCAATAAAACTTAAAAGGTGGAACAACTCTGATTTTCTCAAGCCCTTTACAAAAGGTTTGCCCACGGCTGGGGTTGCTGACCCTTTTGGGGTGATGGTTAGGAGAACAAAAAGCCAGGAAAAGATAAAGGCAAGTGAGTATGGGACAGAAAAGGGGATTGTGGAACTTCTAATGCAAGAGAATGCTACAAATGTTCAAGTCACTGGGAAGGTCAGAGCTACAAGCTGCATAAACACAGGGGTAAGTCAGGCTGGTAATGAGCAAGGGCATAAATTGATGTATTTTTGTCCAGAGAAGAGAATGAAAGGACTGAGAGAATACTTGGCAGAGCAGCTGGGGGTTGGGTCCAGAGTTCTATAACAGAGAGTGTGCATGTGGTGGTAGTGAGGCTTCATTTCCTGATGCACAGGAATCCATTTCCTCCAGGCACTGCTTTAGTGAGGGGAGAAAGGTTTTTGGGAGCCTTGAGCAAAATCAAAACCAGCATGGTTTCCAGCCAGAGAGTCCCAGAATGGTTTTTGTTGGACAGAAACTCAAGATCACCCAGTTCCACCTGGGACTCCTTCCACCAGACCAGGCTGGTCCAAGCCCCACCCATCCTCAAACCCAACCTCGTGCCCCTGTACCAGTCCAGTGAGGACTGTGGCTGCCCCTGTGCTACCAGCTTTCTGCTGAGCTATTTCTAGCTGCATTTTGGGAGCCTTTCCCCTTTATATTCATTTCCCTTGGTGGCAGATAACTCCTGTACCTTTTTCCATGGAGTAGCTCTGAAATTCCACATCTGCCCATGGCCAGAAGGTGCTGTGTGAAAATTAGAGCAGTGATTAGCTAAATGACATTTGATACCATAACAGTGAAATCAGATCTGAGTCAGCCCCCATAAGCCAGCCCAGAAAATCACATTGGCCTCAGCACGAAAGTCACATCCATCCATCCTCACCGTATTTTTGTGCAGAGGAACTTGGGAGTGCACACCCAGAGCTCCTGGTGCTGAACTGAAACACAGGTCCTGCCTGCAGACACCCAGACCATGAATCCTTCCACATCATTAGAGGGATGCTAGTGAACATAATGGACTTTCCAGAGGGGCACTTGGCAGGAATGTGGCAGCCAGAACAGGCAGCTTGATGTTGTGCAGGAAAGCAAGTTTGATTAGACAAGTTCAACTCATCATTCAGTTCCAGCTCTCAGCAGTGCAGGCACTGTTCCTCCCCAGATTGAAAATTCATATGTGCACGGGAGGAAAATGAGAATGAGCTTCAGGACCTCCAGCAAAGGTGAGATGAATCTCAGGCAGTGGTTCAGACTCTTATTTTTGCCTGAAATCCTTTTACTTCCACAGCATAGAGCAGAGCTCTTTAGAATGGAGCTCAGCCTGCTTGGGGCATGGTTTGAGAAAAAATTCAGATCACACTTTCCTGAGAATTGTAGGCCTGGGTCAGAATTGTAAATGTCAGATCTGGAGTTCAATTCTTCTCAAATTTCAGAGTGCCCACATTTGAGATGCTTCCTTTTATCTCTTTTAGAGCAAAGATGTAAGGCTTAAGCTTCTGCTCCCTTCTGATTTGATGTATATTTGGAAGTCCTTTATTTTTTAGGGTTTTGCAAAAAAATTTTTCCTACCAAAATATTTGATCATAATTTTTACACAATTGACAATGTCCAATAATTTTAAAGCTTCATTTTTTTAATCACTTTTGTGCATGTGGGCAAAAGTAATAGTTCCACATCTGCTTTGAAACAAGTTCACTTGAAAGTGATAAACATGGTGGATTTCGAAAGGATATGAGGCAAATCTATGTTCTCATAATTCCCTAAGAAGTTTCTCCATCTGAAACGCTTCTGAGACCATTTTTCATGCATTTATTTCTTTCATTCTTCCTTCCAAACAGTGAACTCAGTAAGGCGGGTCAACAAAAATACATCCTCCAAAGAACAGATGACCAGGACACGTTCTTATTTTAATTCTGGAAGGATTTTTTTGTTGTTGTTTGATTGTTTTTAACTTGACCTAGATAACACATCATCTTCTTAGATACCAAATGTCGCAGTTACCTGGACACTCACAGAGAAATATAATTACATATTCATGTGCCAGATGTAGCCTGTCCACAGAGACTCCCACCAGCATTTGGTCTAATGAAGGAACAGCTGGATTGAAGGAAGATGTACTATGGAACAGAAGAAATCCATAAATTATGAAGCACTTTCATCAGCCAAAGTCCTGCTGACATCCCACATTCACATTTCACTTGGAACTCAGAGCTGGTTCTTCTTCTCCAACTTCACTGAAGGCAATGTCTGATTTTCTCCCAGCTCTGTCATTCCTTTCTTGCCTACTTGTAGTCCCCCAAAGGTGTTTTTAGAGATTAACACTTCATTCTGACTCATAGTCCCCTCAAAATTACAAGGCAGGAGGGGGAAAAATATTAATCTTTTATACTACTCTTCAACTTCTTTCCTCTGACACTTATTCTTTGCAATTGTACTTCAAAATACTTCTATTGGTTCTAATTACCATCTTCAGGACTATCCTGAAGCTCTCCAGACTCTGATCTGTTTACAGAATTCCAGAGGAAATGCCCTCTGTAGCATTTCTTGGGCAGTCACTTACCCAGGGATGGTTCAGATCCTTCCTTACATTGTGTGTCACAGGTAACAAAATGAAGTGCTCAGCAGCTTCCCTCAGATACTGACAGGGCAGGTTCCTGCAGGGTCCCTGTCTTGGGTTACAATACAGGATGTGATAAAAGGTATCTGTTCTATCACCATCTGTTGAGGGTGGGGGCAGTGATCCTTATCTCCGTGGGAGATATTCTGCTAATGGGCCATCCACTGAAACCAGGCAGGGCATTGTTCTTTATCTTTTCACAACCCATCCTTCCTCCAGCCAGTCATTTTCTGCTCATGGCCATTGAGTCCCACTGTGGGACTGATAAAATTACTGCATCCCATTGGAAGTTGCTGCAGCCAGGGGGAAGAGCCCAACATTTCTTACCAAGATAAAAACAGAGGTTTTGGGACACTAAGGGAGCCCCTTTCTCCACTGGACTCCAGAGGAAAACCGGATTTCTCCACATCACCACTGGAGCTCCAGAGGGAAACTGCACCTTGTACAGGAGCACTGCTCCAACTGAGCCACATCTGTCACTGCAGGAGGATGCAGCCACCATGGAATGGGACTGCTACCAACACCCTGCCTGACAGGGTGTCAGGTTGTACTCTGACTGTGTCAGGGTTTGGGGTTTGTTTCTTTGTAGTATTGTATTTCTATTTTAATTTCCCTAGTAAAGAACTGTTATTCCTAATTCCCATATCTTTGCCTGAGAGCCCCTTGATTTCAAAATTATAATAATTTGGAGGGAGGGGGTTTACATTCTCCATTTCAAAGAGAGGCTCCTGCCTTTCTCAGCAGACACCTGTCCTCCAAACTAGGACAGTCCCTCAGGGCAAATTGTGCCTTCCCAAAATCTTTAAAGCCTTCTCCTGAATATTTTGATGGAAAAAAAGGCCAAAGATGGGCAGGCAGCCTGTTGCACAAACAAGGGGGATGCTTGTGTCCCTCTGGCCAAGGCAAGTTTTCAAATAGGAGTTGTCCTGGTGAGTTGTGCCCATGAGCAGTGGGGAATGGGTTGAGCTGTGTCTGTCTCTGTAGCTTTTATGGTCCCATCATTATGGGATCTGAGTAACCATCCCATAAATCAGCAGCAAAAGTCTGGTCCTCATGGCCCAGAAATATCCAAATGATTGGAGATACTGACCTGAAACAAATCCCTGATGATCCCAGGAAATCCTGCAGGCAATGCAGCAACACAACAGTCCTGCATCCCTAAGAGATGTTTTTTTCCTGAATCTGTTGGAACCTCTGGGTTGCTAAAATAGAAGACCAGATTCCTTGTTTCCCTGTTTGCTTTTTAGTTTGTTTGGATTTGGTTTTTGGTTTTTTGTTTTTTAATTTTCTTTTTGGTGGTTCTTTTTAGGCTGCAGAAAAAAAGAAAAAAAAAAAAAAAAGAAAAAAATAAGAAAAAAATTTGAATA
Source organism: Catharus ustulatus (assembly GCF_009819885.2). Classification (NCBI taxonomy): domain Eukaryota; kingdom Metazoa; phylum Chordata; class Aves; order Passeriformes; family Turdidae; genus Catharus; species Catharus ustulatus. Next base: position 162,013,358 of record NC_046221.1, read on the forward strand.
TTGACATTATCCTCACTACAAAAATTCCAAAAATTTTTGGCTTAATTGGCATCTAGCACAATTTCTTGTAAACTATGACGTGTTCTTTCCCTCAAAAAAAAAAAAAATCTGTCAGAGTTGTTAGTGCTGTTTTATACAAACCTAAGGATCAGCTGTGAGGGGTTGTCACGGACTCAAGTTTTAGTGACTGGATCATCTGCTGCTCTGAAGGAAAAGTGGGTTGATTTTTTTAAGGAAGAACAACCCTCTAGGCTGCCAGACACCGAATTGATCTTTTCTGGTCTGGGAAATTGTCTGTTTTCCCTCCTGATGATGAAACCCTCCCTGCAGCTCTTCCATTCCAATTAATTCTGAGATAAAATGCTGACTCTGAATGGATGAGTTTGACACTCCAATGGCCAGGATGGCAAAGTGGAAGTTTCCCACATGTTTTTTAGCATGTGGGAACAGGTTTGAGCCTGGTGTGTGTCCATGGGAGTGTGTGCACAACTCTCTTCTTCAGATTCACATACCAATAAAAAGTGTTCATCTGAGGATGAAAAATCCTAACTGTGTGCAAATATCAGCTTGACTAGTAAAAAAAAGACATTTCTAGTCTTTAATACCATGTGTTAATATCTGCCTCTTTTCAGTGAGATCAAGTCCTGAAGACTAGAAACCTAAATTATGACTGGAAACATGTTTTTAGGTAGGGATAAAATATCTTTTAGCTTCTCCCAGCATCACTTTTCATGATTTCTGCTGGAAGTTTCTGATCTACATGGAAGGACTTAACTCCCCTTAGTGTCTCTAAGTTTTTAGATTACTTTTGTTTTGCAGTTTTACCATTCACTCAGTCTTCAGTGAATGCCTTTACACCCTTTGAACTAAATAAATTAATCTTGTGTTGCTGTTTTGACTTGAAAAGGAGTGGTTGCTGATGGCAAAAATTGAGTTCAGCCTGTGGAAAATTTAGCAGTGGTTCCTCTCACATAAGCGCCTCTGCAAGGGCTTAGGAAGTGTTTCAATTTAATCTCGACACCCTCTGGGGTTTCTCACCTGTCAGAAAGGTGTGAGGTTATGAAAGCAGGAAAAGATCCAGCACAGAAAGCTCATTTGTGCTTGCCCTTCCCAGCAGCATCTCTGAGAGGGAGTGGGCCAAGCAGGAAAAACTTGTATTTTATACAGGAATTAAATGGGTCATCAACCTGTAAATGTGAATTAAGAAAATATTAATAAGAAAATTTCAGAAGTGAGTGTTTGGGGGCACCAGGGAAAAATAAAGGCACTCTATTTTCCAAGTGGAGTAAGTATTGCTCATTTTCAAAAATATACTTTGATTAAGCATTAATTGATTCTTGAATTGCAGCTCTTCTATTCCAACCTGGGCACAGGATTAGTTCAGAGATGAGTGCAGACAGAAAAATCTCCCGTGAATGTTTGTGAGCAAATAGCTCTGCGCCATCAGCATCAACCTTCTGAAATAGTTCACCCACCTTCAGTTCCCTGGTCTGGCATTGCTCCCAATGGTGGAAAAGTCACATAACCCACATGTTTTAAAAGGGGAAAAAAGGAAGATCCAGGGAATTAAAGCCTTGTCAGTCTCACTTCTTTTCCTGGCAAGATCATGGAGCAAATCCTCCTGGAAACTGGGCTTTAGGAAACAAGGAGGTGATTGGTGACAACAAAAGTGGCTTCACAGGGCTTAAGGATGAAGCAGGGAAGGTTTAGGTTTTCTAGTAGGAGAAAATTGTTTACTCAGAGGAGGGTGGTGAGGCCCTGGCACAGGTTGCCCCGAGAAGCTGCCCCTGGATCCCTGGAAGTGTCCAAGGTCAGGCTGGATGGGGCTTGGAGCAACCTGGGATAGAGGAAGGTGTCCTTGTCCATGGCAAGGGAATTGGAGATAAATGGTCTTGAAGGTCCCTTCCAACCCAAATAATTCCAGCCTCTTGTCAGTACATCACTTTTTTACAAAACATAAAAAAAGCATAAAACCACACACACACAATTAAAACAAACAAACAAACAAAAAACAGAAACAAAAAACTAAACTAAACAAACAAAAAAACCCACTGACTATCAGAACACAGAACAGGATAATAGCAGATAGCTTCATTTCTTAGTCTGAATTAGAATCAGGTCACATCCCCACCCTCTCCCATGAGCTCAGAATGTGCCCACAGACCAAAAGAGAAGCCTGGTGGCAATTGATGGCAACCTCAAGCAAAGCTACTGAATTTCCTGGAGGTGGAGGAACTGCTTCTTTTCCAAGATTTTGTTGCCTGGCTCCTGTTCCTCACTGCTCCCCTCGTGCTGGTGGCCCCATGGAGGATTTCCAAGCTGTCTTTTCAGCCCCCAACAGCAGAATCAAACAATGTTTAATAGAGATTATTGTCACGGAGCTCATGGGACATGTCCAGCTGTCCTTCCTCGTTGCACTGATGGTACTGCACATTTTGCAATTTTCACCATGACTCAAGGAGGGAAGGATCCATGGTTCCTCCCTCTCTCAGCAGATTACTCAGAAGCCTTCTCCTAGACTGACTACTGCCCTGCAGAAAAAAGTTTTTAATATCTAGTGATTATTTTTATTGCAGTTTGAGTTTCTTTTCTCTTTTAGACCTCCTGGGAGGTTCCTGCTGCTCTCAGCCATTTCTGGTGGAAATATTGACTTCCAAGGAGCCTTGTCAGTGCTGGGGATGGACAGGAACGGAGAGAGACTGCAGGTGGGATTAGAAAAACATCTCAGCAGAGATGTACTCTGTGTAGGATGTAGGACTTCACCGAGTTCTGGAACATAAGGAGGAAAAAATATCCTCTTTCCTCTAGCCCAGAGATTCCCAAGCTGTGGGAGTTATGGCACACCTACCTCTGAGAACCTTCCCCAAGCAGCTGTCTACAGAAATTAGTGCTTGCAGAAAACTGCAAGGAGGAATATCTTGAGCATGGTGGCACCAGATTGTCTCATGACTTCTCCGCGCTGCGTCGTCGGTTTGTATCCATCTGTTGTTTCTTGTCCCATCTTTCATCTAAAGAAAAGGACTCTGCAACATGGCCAAGGGATTAGACCTTCATGCAGGGAAGAGATAAAAGCAAAGTGTAATGAGAGGCAGAAACAGAAGTCGAAGATGTGGTCAGTCTGAAATGTTGTTGGAAAAAGAACCAGGTTAATTCATCTTCTCCCCATTGCTGCTACCAGGGTTTGGCTCTTTCTCCACCAGGTTATTTTCTCTGATTTTCTCTAATTTTGCTAAAGTATTGAAAAACAGACCCTGCCTTTAAAGTTTGTAATTCTTGAGCTGCCTGATCAACACTCCATGCCCTGTCCTCTGCTCTGGAATGTGTTGATGAGTGAGCAGCAGAGCAGGGAATTCCTGTATCAGGGTTTTTCTGATGTGTTCAGTCCCTCTTGCCGTGGTGTTCCCAACACAGCAGAGCATTCCTGTGTTTAGGAACACAAACATTTGTGTGTCTCAGCACAGGTGAAGATTGACTGATGATATTAATAATGTCAAATTGTACTCCTCTCTCCCGTAATACTCTCAGGTTATTTTACAGATAATAAGGATGAGACAGACAGGTGCAATGAGTCTTAGGATGTTTTAATTTCATCTGATTCTTTGCTTGTACAATATTTTATTCCAGGAGGAGACACTTGGAAAATGTAGACGTATGACACTAAATTAACCTAGGTGGCAATTCCACAGAGAGTTCAGGAAATTGTTTTGACATGTCGGGAAGGAAAAAAGGTGACCTCCCCACTTGTGTCTCCTGAGAAATTAAAAACATAATCTGGTTATCATTTCAAGGCAATCAGCCCTCTGTGGTGTTGTCCTATATTTTTTTTTTGTTTCTTGTTCAATCTCAGTCTTTGATCAACCACAACCCTGGATAATTTCCAGCTCAAGGTTGACAGTGGATGACATGGTGTTGGATCAGAGACTACAAAGCCCTAGTGGGACTTTGCACTATATGAACATGCCAGGGTCATGTCCATATAATCATTAATCAGCTCCTGACTTTGGTTCTTCTCTGGAGGAGCCTGACACCTGAATTCCTGTTTGGCAGCCATAGGAGAAAAAACAAGGACTGATAAGGTCATAGAAACTTGACTTCTGCTCCCCTTAAAGAGCAAAAGGACTGTAAAAGGACAAAAATTATCTTTCTCTTGCTGTCCCTACCATAAATATGGAAAAGTAGGAAATTTGCAGCTTTTGAAGCTGTCCTGGGAAGAACTTTCTGTAGTAGAATCACAGACTCACAGAATATTTTGGGTTGGAAGGGACCTTAAAGCTCATCTAGTACCAAACCCCTACCATGGGCAGAGACAACTTCCACCAGCCCAGGTTACTCCAAGCTGTGTCCAACCTGATCTTGAACACTTCAAGGGATGGGAAAGCCACAGCATCTCTGGAAAATCTGTGCCAGGGCCTCAAGACCCTCACAGCAAAGAATTTTTTTCCTAATATCTCATATTCCAGCTGTGTAGACCTGGTGGAACTACAGGTTGTATCCATGCTGGGGATCTATGGGAAAACACTTTGCCACCAAAAATGGCAAGGAATTGATGCTCAGCCTCTTCAACAGCCTCTACTTCTCATATCAGGTAAAAAAGAGTGGCTTTGAAATTCTTTGAATTTGTAACGTGAAAGACACAGGATTTCGTGAGTATTTAAAAATATCTTGGCAGGTTTTTGAATGAGCAAAACCAGTTTGTGCTCTTTAAGTGCAGTGAAAGGAAATGGGAGCTAAACAGTAACCTGATTTTCTGTGTTCCTACTTATATCCTGAAGCCTCGGTTTTCAAAGGCACTCAGGTCCAGGAATAGCTTTGTGCAGGGGGAAGTAAGGCACTGGGACATTGTAGTGAGAGCACTGGCTGTTCCACAGGAAATGTTGTTGATTTTGGTGCAGAAATCAGAAGTAAACAAAGACAAGAAACTCACCAGAGAAGGATGCAAGAAATCTCTGTCTTTCTTCCCTCTAAGTCAATAAGAAAGCTGAGGAAAAAAAGAAACATGAATGAGTTAAATATTTAAATGTGAATTGCCCCCTCCTACTCCACCCCGGAATTTCCAGAGTACATAGTTGTGGAGGCTTTACTTCTGCTACCTGTCCAGCTAATTAATACCTGCCAGTTTACTTTTCCCACTCTTGCTATTTTTGGACTGCTATTTTATTGGGAAAAAATAAAAAAGAGAAAAGAGAAAGAGAGAGGAAGCTAAAGGGGAAAAAAATATTGAATTTCATCTTCTCTGATGAAAATAATATATGTCTGATGTTAATTCACATATTGAATCTCTTTCAAACTTCCCCACATTTTTTCTCCTCATTTAAAGATTTTTTATGCTTTATAAGCCATGTAACGCACAATGAGGATTTCATTAATTTTCTCCATAGCAACATGTTTGTATTGGTTCCTTTTCCTTCCCTTTTCCTCCTAGGTGCTCTTGTCAGAGAAGGAAGGCTGTCAGTGACCAGATTGATGAAGTACCTTTGTTGGCACTGTTAAATCCAGGGATGTAGCTCTTAACCAATGCTAGCAGTAAACTGCAGATGCAAACAGCTCCTTTGGACACAGTGGCAAAGAAAATTCCTAAAAAAAAAAAATTAGTGACAAAGGGAGTTTCTCAAGTTCTTTTTTAAATGGCAGGATGTGCTCAGTCCTGCTAGGCTGAGTTGGAGCCAGATGCTTTTCCTTGTAGGCATGCTGACAGATTACAAAGAGGGTCAGAAACATCACTGCAAGGCACTGGAGCTCATCAACATATTGCTGACAGCAGTGCTTGGGTCCCTCTCCATCTTCCCAACTGATCATCTGTAAACAAACAATAATAATCCAGGGTTGAGTTCACACTCTTGATTTATAGGCACGAACTAAGAATTCATCACTGGTGGAGTTTATATTTTTCTGCTAAAGGAGGAGTAGCCAAAGCTGTGAAAGAACAATTAATATTGATATATCTGGATGTGCTGACAGAAATAAACCCCAGCACCCAGCCAAGCCATATGTGACCCTGGAGTAAATCACAGGAACAAGAAAACAAGAAGCTCAGAGGAGAAGCCTGGTGTGCCAGCCCATGTCAAGCTGGTGAGCTTGGTGGCAGCCCTGACAGCTCCACAGATGCAAGATAATGCAGGCATTCAAGTGCTGTGCACAGAAGGGAATCTCTGACACCAGATCTCTTCCCTCTTGCAGTCAGAAGAGTTTTCAACCCCTGTTCATGTCCCTGTTGTGATGGTGGACATGTAGGAATGACTCCTCATTATTTAAGGTTGTGTCAGACCCATGGATCCTCTTCAGAAGACAGGGTGGAATCAAGACATTCTGGGGCATGCTTCAATTTAATTACTATGCTTATAACATGGCTTTCCACAGTCCAAGAGATCTGTGGCAGATGGACCATTCTAGAGCTTTCCCAAAATCTTTTCCACAGCTGAGGGATGCAGTTCTTGCCTTTGTAGCAGGAATGCCTTGCAGCTAAAACAGAACAAGGATTTCACTACATCTGGTTACCAGATTGGTAACAGCGTGGCCAGAACAAGATTGACTTGTTCTCAGATATTCAGGATGGTATTCACCTGATTTATCTTCAGGGATGGGATTTATTCTAATATTTGTGCATTTCCACAGGGGGAAGTGCCTACTGAACAATTCAGCCCAGGCTCTCTTTCTTCCCACAGGAGACCAAGCCAGTGGCACTGAAGTAGTTCAGGATAAGATTTGGTTTATTCTGAAGAAGATGCTTCTTTGAGGTTTGATAATCACATCCTGCTCTCACTGAATGGGTTGACTTATTCTCCATTCCTACAGTAGGCAGAGGATGGAAATACTAAATATGGACAGTTTAAATCGTAAGGGTGAATCCCAGACAACTCAAAGAGGGGAAATACTTGTAAACAACTTGTCCATATCTTTATCTCAGAGTGTGATCAAACCCATCCCATGTGCAAATAAGGTGATCAGCCACCTAATGAAAATTTCCACCTGGTTTAGGATTTGGATGGCCTCAATTTTAGACAACCAGACCAACTGGACCCTGAAAAATGTGTCCTCACATCTCTATTTGGAAAAATATCTCTTAAAACCGGCAGCACTAAATCCTCAATGTCCAGTCTGGGAACATATACATATATATATATTTTTTTTTTTTTCAAAAATTCCTCAATAGGAAAAGGATCCAGCTAGGTTGTTCCAGTATTAAAACTCAACCAGATTATGGTAGGACACATGCTTTGGACTCCACAGGCATTTTTAATCACAGGGACTTTGCAAAGATGAAGGACAGAACCCAGGGATCACTGCCCCATGGCTCTGGGCTTGGCACCAAAGCCATTACAATGGAGCTGTCCTCTCCTTTATTTTCCATAAACTGCTTTGGAGAAAACAGTGCTGTTTGCAACCATTCATACATTTTCCCATCTAGAACAAAAAGTGAAAGGAAAAAGACCCCAAACCCCTCCATTCTTATTATTAAAAGCTTTTTTCTATTGTTCCTATTGCCACAGCAGGAGCTGGAACCCAAACTTATTGACTTCCTGTAGGCCTGAAAACTCCTTGTGGTTATTACCACTTTGCACCAGATTCCTGCCACTGACCTTGATGGGAAAACTCCTTAACCCACTTACTGAATCCCCCAAGTCATCCTGAAGCCAGAGAGTAACAGTTAATAAAGTGCTTGCCAGGTTTCACAGTGTTTTTAGCTGACCTGTATTTCGGCTTGTTACAGGATTCTCTGTGCAAGAAAAGCCCAGGGGTAACGTTCCCAGTGCTGAGCACACCGAGAGGGCTCTGGGGAGTGAGAATGAACTGTGGCCCTGCCCCTGATCTACACCTGCAAAAATTCACAGGATTCACAGGGTGAGGGGGGAAAGAAGGGTAAAGACAGAGGAAAAAGTAGGTGGGATGGGGAGGGAGGACTCAGCCTTCTCAGCAATAAATGCCTTGCATTTCTGAGCTCTCTTGCTTTGAGAAGGGGCTGAGTTATGCTGAGTTATGTGTCCATGTGCAGCACAGGGGACACTGAACTCATTCACTTTAGGGAAAAGTGCCACAAATAATCCCAGAATCCCAGAATCCCAAAATCCCAGAATCCCAGGACCACAGAATAACAGAATCACAGAATCATAGAATCAGAGAATCATGGAATCACAGAACCATAGAACCACAGAACCACAGAATGACAGAATGACAGAACCATAGAAACACAGAATGACAGAACCATGGAACCACAGAATCACAGAATAACAGAACCACAGAACCATAGAATCCCAGAATCACAGAACCATGGAACCACACAACCACAGAATCATGGAACCACAGAACCATAGAACCATGAAATCACAGAATCACAGAACCACAAAACCATGAAATCACAGAACCACGGAATCACAGAATCCCAGAACCACGGAATCACAGAATCCCAGAACCACAGAATCACAGAACCATGGAACCACAGAACCACAGAATCACGGAACCATAGAACCACAGAATGACAGAATCACAGAATCACAGAACCATGGAACCACAGAATCACAGAACCATGGAACCACAGAACCACAGAATCACGGAACCATAGAACCACAGAATGACAGAATCACAGAATCACAGAACCATGGAACCACAGAATCACAGAACCATGGAATCCCAGAATCACAGAATGGCTGAGGTTGGAAGTGACCTATGAAGGTTATCAGGTCCAACCCACCTGCTGCAGCATGGTCACCTGCAGCCAACAGTCCATGATGATGTCAGATGTCTTTTTAATATCTCCAAAAATGGAAACTTCATAAACTCTCAGGGCAACTTATTCCAGTTCTCAATCACCCTTAACACACACAGACACAAAAAGTGTTTCCTGCTGTTTAGAAGGAAATTCTTGTGTTTCAGTTTATGCCTCCTTTTTCAGGTACCACTCAGAAGAGCCTCTTCTTACTCTCCCTTCAAGTATTTATAGACATTAATAAAATCCTCCTAAGTCTGCTCTTCTGAAAGCTGAACAATCTCAGATCTCAATCTCTTCTCATGGGAGAGATACTCCAGTCCCTTCATCATCTTCACAGCCTTTGATGGACTCTATCCAGTGTTCTTGTTTCCCTTTTACTGGGAAACCTGGAATGGGACACAGATTCCAGGTGTGGCTCCTCAGTGCTGGGTAGAGGGAACAGATTGAGGGCATTACAGAGTCACAGAATAGTCTGGGTTGGAAGAGACCTTGAACAAACCCCTGCCAAGGGCAGGGACACCTTCCACTATCCCAGGTTGCTCCAAGCCCCATCCAGCCTGGCCTTGGATATTTCTGAAGATGGGGCAGCCACAGCTTCTCTGGGTATCCTGTGCCAGTGATTCACCACCCTCTGAGCAAAGAACTTATTCCCAATATCCCATCTAACCCTGCCCTCTGCCAGTGGGAAGCCTTTCCCTGTCCCATCACTCCATGGCCTTGCCCAAATTCCCCCTCCAGCACCACTGGAAACTCTTTTGGCACTAGAACTGTTGATAAGATCTGCCCAGAGCCTTCTGTTCTCCAGACTGAACAATCCCAACTCTCAGACTGTTCCCATAGCATACTTTTGTAATTTCTTTAAACATTTTGCCCAAGCTGATCTCTTCTGTGGGTATCCTGGCCAGCTCCTCACTCCTGGTGCAGCAATGAGAGCACCACCAGCTCTGCACTTGCAGTTTGAATTGCCACTGCTGCTACCTGGCATTTCCATGCTGCCAGGCTCAGCTGAAGTGACAGTGTTGGAAAGACAGTGTAAAAGAGAAAGAAGAAAGCTGACAGCTCCTTAAAAGCCTTGTACAAATAGGACAGGGCTTGACTTAATGCTGTTCCAAAATCAGTCACTTGGACTTGATCTGCAAGGCTTGCAAAAAAGCTGCTTGTTGCCTGGATTTTGCTGGGAAAGGTGGTTTGATTTGGCTCCTCTGGGTTTAACATCCTGAGTGAAGCTGGGCAGATGCCATCAGCAAAAAACAGCTTCAGCTGGGAGGAAATAGAGCTGAAGAACTGAGTTTTATCTGAGAGGATCTGGCTGCAGAATTTTCAACTGCAAATGGACATAAAGAGGGATTGAAAAAAAAACACTTTGTTGGACTGAGCAGAAGACCACCAGTGAAGCAGGTCACAATGTCCTTCATTTGTATATTAAGAAAAGAAAAAAAAAAAAAAGAGTAATTTTGTTATTTCTCTAAAGGTCCTGTTTGTCTGACCTCGTTCTTTAAATGGCACCAGTTAAATATTTGAGGTCTTCCTTCTCAGCACCACTTTCTGCTCTGTGACAGAGTACAGACCAGTTGTTCCCTCATTGCACCACCTGAGCATGAAGACTTATTTGACAAGAAAGTCAAATGAATCCTTCTCTGGATGTTTCAGCTTTCCTCTGCCCACTGGGGTGAGATATTCAGGGAAGAGCCACAGGTCTGGTGAATCCTACACTAAAATGACACCATCACCTGAATTTTGAGATCCCAGATCTCATGCAATACATTTGGCACACACTCTGGCCACTGATGCTCCCCAAAAAACAGGTCTGACCTGTGCAGAAGAGCAACCCTTTGGAGCTACTACATAACACAGGTGATGGTGGAGAATCATGGAACATTTTGGGTTGTAAAGACCTCTGGAATCATCGAGTCCAGCCCTTCCCCCAGCACTGCCAAGGCCACCACTAAACCATGTCCCCAGTGCCACATCCACACATCTCTGAAATCCCTCCAGGGATGGTGACTCCATCACTTCCTCGAGCAACCTGGCAACCCTTTGGGTGAAGAAATTGTCCCTAATATCCAACCTAAACCTCCCCTGGTGCACCTCGAGGCTGTTCCCTCTCTTCCTGTCCCCTGTGAGGTGTTCTCACTGTGAGCTGCCCTTTGCTGAATACATTGATTTTGCTCTGATATAAAGCAAGGCTTCTCCCACACCCTGCAGGGATGCTTCCCTCTAGGAAGGCTCAAACTCTCCATCTGTTTTCTCAGTCTTCCCTTCCCTAGACTGCAGAAATGTCAGAACCAAGAAAGAGTTTCTAGTGATTAACATGAAGAGATACCTGGAGCTGGACTTCTGCAATGGTTTGGAAAGCCCTTTTACAGTAGTTTCACGAATACAAGCCGCACGGATTATAAGCCGCACCCCCGGTGCCTCGACAATGTTGCTGTCTTTGTCAATAGATAAGCCGCACCCCGAATATTAGCCGCACTTTCGTTCGTCGCGAGAATCCGTGCGCAGCTTTCACAAATTGGCCAATTAGTAACAGGATCGCGGCATAGCGGGCTTTACTGGCTCGGGGCGGGGCCAGGAAGGCTCGGCCCGCTCATGGTTGCCGACGGGGCCGGGTGGCCCAGCTCAGCGCCACGGCTCGGCGGGGCTGGCCGGGTGGTACTGCCGCCGCCGCCGGGCTCACTGGCCCCCCTCTCCCATCAGCACCGCCCCGCTGCCGCATTCGCTCGCCCGGCTGGCAGGGCTGCCGCCGCCGGGCTCGCCACCCGCCCCGCTGCCGCTTTCGCTCGCCGAGCGCCGCTTTCGCGAGCGCCGCTTTCGCTCGCCCCGCCGGCAGGGCTGCAGCCGCCGCCACCAGGCTCGCCGGCCGCCCCCTCCCGTCTGCACCGCCGCCGCGTTTCCTCGCCCTGGCCGGCACTGCAGGCCCCTGCACCGCCGGGCTCCCCCACGCTGCTGGCCCCGATTCTGCTGGGCTTCCCCCGCTGCCAGGCAGCCCCACCCGCCGGCCTTCCTGCTTCTGCCATGCTCCCCTGCACTGCTAGCCCCAGTTCTCCCGGGCTCCCCCGCCCTGCTGGCCCGGGCTCTGCCGCCCTCCTGCCCCGCCCTGCTGGCTCAGGCTCTGCCGCCCTCCCTGCCCCGCCCTGCTGGCTCAGGCTCTTCCGCCCGCCCCCCACACTGCTGGCCCCGCCTCTGCCAGGCTTTCCCACCTCTGCCGGGGCCGGCCGGGCTCCAGCTTGGCTTGGGGCTGCCGCGGGCTCTCACTTCCGTGTTGGCAGCTTTTAGAATTTTGTTAATAGATTAGCCGCCCCGGAATATTAGCCGCACTTCCGGGTTTCCACCAAAATTTTGGTCAAATTGGTGCGGCTTGTATTCGTGAAATTACTGTAATTGTTATTTTCTTAAACATTTCATCATGATTTCTAGCTCTAGGGAAGCTTTGGGATCAGTCCAGTCATGGGTGATAGATAAACCAAAATGAGCTGAGGATTGTTGATACCAGAACTATAAAAATATGATAAAAACATTTGAGTAAAAAACCCTCAAACCAGGCACGCTTCCAATTAGGAGATAAGACAGCAGCAGACAGTCAGGGTCATTTCCTACTCTTGAGCCCCTGGTACAGGTTTCCCAGAGGAGCTGTGGCTACTCCAATCCCTAGAAAAATTCCAGGCCAGGTTGCACAGAGCTGGGAACAATCTGGGATGGGGGAAGATGTCCCTTCCCATGGCAGGGGGTTGGAACTGGATCATCTTTAAGGTCCCTTCCAACCCAAACCATTCTATTTTTCCATCATAAAGTGAGTTTATAATGTTGACCTGGATCAATTTCTCATGTAATGAGGAAGGAAATAGATTCCCAGGGTGCAGCAGGAGAAGCACTAAACCAAAGGTGGCTATGGGGAATATTCTTAAATAATGGAGGAAATTTCATAAATAATCAGTTCCAAGTAAGCCAGAGCTGTTCTCTAACCTCAAGAGGACAAAGAGAGGGCCCTGGTTTTGCTCAGGTGGTCTTCTCTGGGCATTGAGTAGCCCTGGATGGAAGAACCTGAATTTCTGGATCCCCTGTGTCAGCAAGAAGCAACAGGCAGCCTGTGCAGGACTCATCTCCCTCCAGGGTCTCTTCCAGAGGGCGGATGAGATCACCCCCTCATTTCTCAGAGTAGCAACTGCTGATTTAGAATCCAGCTATTCTGTGATCTCCCATCCTCTGCCTGTCAGTGTACAAACATGCCAGGCCTCAGCAGCACTAAATCATCTGTGTGGGAGAGGGCTGCGAGGGAAAACCAAACCTTGTGGGGCAGACGCACATGTGGGCAAGGAGGGAAAAATAAAAATACTGCCAGTCTTGCTGACACCTTCAGCATCTTGCAGAAACATCCCTCAGGGCTTCAGCCTCCCCACCTGGGAAACACTGAGGTCAATAATTCCTGTACCTTGCTGTGCTAAATAAGCTCTTCCAACCCCACAGAGAGAGTGATTCTCACTTCATCGACGTCAGGAGCTGAGAATGGGAGGAAGGAAAAATGCTGGGACCTTCGGGGAACTGACTTCTTCATAGCTGGGGAGCGATTAAACTGCACATTTAATTGCTTTGATATGTATTTGTTTTACATGAATGTAAGACCCAAGCTAATCTAATCGACTTATTTGCTAACAATGGACCCTAAACTGTACATAAATGACCATTAAATTATTACTATCAGAGGGATCTGCAATTGGATTTGGAATGGGAAAGAAAACGAGGGCTAGGAGAGGCAATTATTATTTTTTATTTTTGTATATTTTTTTTCTTTTTTTTTTAAATCAGTCTTATTATCTATACAGAAGCCTTGCTCGGGAAACAAGTGTTCCTGTTGGAAAATCAATAATGGAGCTGCTGTGATAGCAGCAGAAACCTGTTGAGTTTCAATTAGTGCTTGGGAAAGGTTGATCCTCTTCCCTGAGCCTGTCACTTGCTAACACCAGGGAAATTTTGGGGCTTATTTATTGTTTGGAGAAATTTGAACTCTCAGCAGTAATGATTTGGGGCAGTAATAATTACTATCATGATCTGCAGTTAACTCCATCTTTATTTTGTGCTTTTTCTCTTGGACTGCTGAAGATGCCTGAGACCATGAAAGATTTTAAAGCGTTTTGTGAGAAATGCATCAGTAAGGAGATGAGGGCTGCTCTCACAGTTTGAGCCGGTTCCCTACTGCATCTTGAAAGAAGACTGGATGATTCTTTTGGTTTGTGCTCAGATTTTGAAATTAAATATTTGTACAGCACCTGAAACACAGAGGAGTTTATATGTGATGAAAATCTGGTTTCTACAGCCAGAACACAAAGTATCCTGAGATCCTTGAGTCTTGGTCACCCTTTATTTATCCATGTCCACTCAACCTGCTTTCCCAGGCTCAGCTGGAGCTGGAAAGGGAAATTTCCAGCAGGGAAATCAGAGTGGGAACCCACATTTGTGGACTATTTGATAAAATCCCAGAGCAAACAGAAAAGGAGGAAGGAAGGTAACACCCCGCAGGAGGACACAAGGTCAGCCAGGTGTATTCCAGGGATTATTTTGCAGGACATTGATGTGAATTGTTCTCTTCTTGCCTCCTTGACAAGCTCTGCCAGTTTTCCCAGCTGCTCCACCTTACAGCTCTTCTCTCTCCACAGTTTTATACTCAGCCTGCTTTTTTGCTTCCCTCCCAGAGATTTCTTCTCACAAGTCAACCTTTCAGGTGTGAGCAGTTCTCCTGGCCCTCCTGTGCTACGGACAACGTCCCCTGTTGTCCCTTTGACCAACTCTGCTGGAAACCCTGCTCCTCTGTGCTTTACTCAGGAGAAAATGGGAGGATTTTGCACTTTTAACAGGAATTACAGGAGCTTTTAAAACAGGAAAAACCTTTGTTTTAATCAGCAAAGTCACACACAGGTAGGAACAGACTCACTGCAAGAGTTGCTGTGTTTTCATTTCCAGGAAGAAATGAACCCAAAGCAGAACTGTGGAGAAACAAGAGGCACTGTGTAAGGGGGGAATAGGATCCATGTCACCTACTTGGCATGGTGCTGGCCACAGGCAGGGGCTAGCTCTGCTGGTTTGAGATCAACACAGAGTTCAGCTCTTCTTGACGGCGATTCAAGCCAGACCATCGGGGTGGGTGGAACACGAGAGGTCAAATTCTTCATCTCTTCTCACCTTGGAGAAGAGAAACATCTGGGCACAGCTCCTTGTGACCTTTCAGTACTCAATGTGGGCTTGTAAAAAAGAAGAGTGATATTTTACACAGGCAGATAGTGAAAGGACAATGGGGAATGGTTTTAAACTAAAGGAGGAGAGTTTTAGATCATACATTAGGAAGAAATTCTTCACTCAGAGGGTGGTCAAGTCCTAGCACAGGTAGTCCAGAAAAACTGTGGATGTTCCATGCCTGGAAAAGTTCAAGGCCAGGTTGGATGGGGATTGAAGCAGTGGATGTTGTCCCTGCCCATTGGAACTCAATGATCCTTAAGGTCCCTTCCAACCCAAACCATTCCATGATTCTTTCCATTGATCTATGAGCATTCCTGCTGAGCAGCTCTCAGGAGATTTTTCAGATACTCAAAGTTCAGCAAAGAATTCCAGGGTATGCAACTCGTTCTAAACTTTGTATCTGCACTTCTTTATACATTAAAAAATAAATCAAAGCTTCCTCTCCCTGTCATGTGGTGGATTGACATGAAAGTTCCCGATCCTCCAGTGCCCCTCTTGGAACAGATGTTTGGGAGATGGGAGTATCAATATCATCTCACAGGAAGTTTATCAGAAGAGCTCTGACAAGATTAATTTCCTACTTCAGACAGTGATTGGTCTGTTAGGAGGTTCTTGAATACTTAATTATTAATATAAATTATTAAAGAACACTGTGGGATTTGTGGATACACACTGGAGTAAGGCACACCCCTACAGCTGCAGTGTGTCTAACAACTGCAGAAATGTTCAATATTTTTAAATAGCCCTGAGTTTATGAATTGGTGAATTTTGCAGTTCACTACAATTTACTCTTCTCTGATTTTAGACACTTCCAGAGCAAGTGATTCCTTTATTCCATGCCAGTGACTTAAAACTTTGAGCCATGACTAGGATAAGGGGACTGCTGTTCTGAAGTACAGTTTCCCAGACACTGATTTGCTTATCTGTGACTTGCTGTAAGGCAGTCCAAAAATTTCCAGCTGAAAGAATTTTGGTGGGAAAGGTTTCCATCAGATTCCAAACTGATAAAAATTCCATGTGAATTTTTCACAGAGGGGTTGATAATTTTTTTAATCTTCAGAAAAACAAACAAAATAAAAATATTTCATATTCTCCTTCTTCTAAAATAAAAACCAACCTTCCTTTTTATTTTTTTTTAATTTGAAATGATATTCCATTTAGATATTTTTCCTGATGTGCTGAGGAAACACATTATAAAGCTTGAAAACACCATGAAGAAATTCACTGTGGGTGGAAGACAAGATTCAGTTAAACTCAGATGTGCCAGGCTTGTTTGTCTGTTTGTTTGTTTTCCATTTTCAGTCAGTTGATTTTCCTTTCTTTTTGTTAGTTCCATTTAAGATCTGCCTCCAACTTATTCATTTATTTGCTTACCTTGAGGAATTGGCAGCAAAAATGGCAAACCTGTTATTCCCACATCTCAGTTTAGGAAACAGCGTATCCTGATCAGTGCCTTGAGGGGACCAGAAATTGCTCTAGATCTCCAGAAAACATTTTAATATAAATGAGAATAAGTAACAGACTAGAAATAACTCTAGAGTAGTAGTAATAACAATAGCAATAAAAATAGCAATAATAATAATAATAATAAGAAGAAGACGTTTGTCCAGAGAAGCTGTGGCTGCCCCATCCCTGGAAGTGTTCAGTGCCAGGTTGGATGGTTCTGAACAACATGGTTTGTGGAAGGAGCATGATGTGAGTCAGACATCCTTCATGGACATGAGGACATGACATTTAGAATCAGAGAACAGAATCAGAGAATGTCCTGGGATGGAAGACACCTTAAAGATCTTCTCATTCCAACCCCCTTTCCATGGGCAGGGACACCTGCCACTGTTCCAGGTTACTCCAATCCAACCTGGCCTTGGACACTGCCAGGGATGGGGCAGCCACAGCTTCTCTCTAAAACATTTGTCAGGGCCTCACCACCCTCACAAGGAAGAATTTCTTCCTGATATCCAAGCCAAACCTTCTTTCTTTCATTTTGAAGCTATTCTCCCTTGTCCTGTCACTCCAGGCTTTTGTAAATATTTTCTCTCCATGTTTTTTGTAGGCTCCCTTCAGGTACTGGAAAGCCACAATTAGGTAATCATAAATTTTCTCTTCTCCAGACTGAACAATCCCAATTTTCCCAGCCTTTCCTCCCAGCAGAGCTGCTCCATCCCTCTGACCATCCTGGTGTCTCCTCTGGGTTCACTCCAGCAGCTCCAGGTCCTTCCTGAGCTGGGATCCAGGGCTGGAGCAGCTCTGCAGGTGGGGTCTCACCTGAGAGGAGCAGAGAGGCAGATTCCCCCTTCACCTGCTGCCCACCCTGCTTTGGATTGGCTTTCTGGGCAGCAAATACCTTTCCACTCTGACTTTTGGGAAGAGGAATATTCACTACTGACTTTGTTGAAATCTCTGCTGCAAATGCATCAAACCAGCGTAGGGCTGGAGTCTGGGCTGGGTTTGGAGCAGGGAACTTTGTAGAGCTGATCACACTCCCTGTGGAATGGTACCCAGGGGGGAATGGCAGCACCTTCTGCAGCTCCATTTGTCTGTGCTGCTGGGCCTGACAAACTGCATCTAAAGTGAAAAACAGGCTCCATCCCAGCATCTCCCCCAAGTGAGGAAAACCAGGGAGTTAAGGGATGGAGCAATCTCTTTTTCCTCCTTCCCTGTGGGCAAGGGATGGAGCTGGCTTAGTCTATCCGTCTTTTTTTCTTTTTTTTTTTTTTTTTTTTGTCTTTTCTTTGAGCAAACAGAGATGGTTAGACCCAAAAGACAGACTTGTAAGAGTCTTAATCGTTTTTACATCAGCTAATTGTCACCTTATTCACAACATTTTTGGTACAGGGACATGTTTTTGCAGGGATTCTTCCAACCATTCATCCCTATCCTGAGCACTGATGGCTGTCTCATCCTGGGACAGGGACCCAGCTGTGACCCAGCCTGGGTCTCTATCTAAACCAGCTTGTCATGATCTACTTTGGCATTTTCCCTGTTGTTTTTTTTCTGTACTAGAGACATTTCCACCGGGTACCAAATACTCTCCATGTGTTTCACAGTTATATTTAGCCCAAAAGTATCTGACTCAACAAGTAAGAAAGATTGCTCTTCATAGGTATGTGTTGTTCTGATGAAGATAGACACTGAAAATCTGTATAAAATCTATTGTTCCAAAAATTTCTTTGGAAATTGCTAAGAAGACTAACCCAAACCCAAACTATTTTTGTGACCTAGTGTTGTGCTTAGAATATTTTATGAGCTCAGGCTGATTTGGGTTGTCATCTGGCTTAGTGATCAGCCTTTCCTTTTAAATGTCATCCCATGCAAGCAAATCCTAGAACCATTTCTCCATTCTGTGCTGGAATTCACATCCAAACACCATTTTAAATATGCTCTGGTGAACTTTTCCTTCACAGATTTGTCTAAATCCGTGTCAGTGGAGAGACATCCACTCTGGAAAATGGGGAAGGTGCATCACCAGCTCCTTCCAAACACCTGTGTAGAGTTTCTGTGTCAATATAAGCACGTTTGACCAAAGCAAAAGGTCATGCTTGTGTTCAAATGTGGGACCACTGCTACTACAGGGTGGTACTGCAGGTACTGAGTTGTATTTTTTCTTCCAGCTGTGCATCACTATCAGGTTTAGATCTGTGAAATGTATCTGTGAAGACACAGATATCTGGGAAACCCAGGAGATGAGTCATTCACTATTAAAATGACAATTTAATCTATAAATTTCTGTCCTGTCTATGCCCTGCCTCCTCTGAACCTCAAGGAAGGTAAAGCAGAAAAGGGTCTCTGCCCCAAATCCTTTACAATGTGCAGTGTTTGACACCATTAACTGGCTTCAACATCATCACAAATGTAAAAATATTATGGTTGTGCTATTTGACTCAATATTTTAGTGACATGAGGAAAGACATGGTGTCTTCCAAGTTTTCCATGCAGTTTGAAGCAAACCAGCTTAGTGAGCAAAAAGAAAGTGGATTCAGGGAAGGAATATGCAGCTGCATTGAGTACAATGTTCTGAGTCTCTTCCAATTATTTCAAGCCATTCCTACACTCCCGTGGATTTGCTGATTTTGTGAATTTGAACCTCCCTGGAGATCTTTATTCCCATTTCACTAAGCCTTCACAGGCTCCTGGGCTTTTTCCAGCAGGGTTGCACTGGAGCTGGGGGTAAATAGAATCCTAGAATTATCAAGGTTGGAAAAGGCCCATGAGATCATCAAGTCTGTAGAGTTGAAGGAAAACCAGGGTGGTGCTTGGGACAAAATATCCAGACACAATTGTTCCCATGTCCCTACACACCAGTAAGAGCAAGGCTGTGTAAAAGATTTCTGTGTCCCTTGACATGGGACACATTTGTCACCCCCTGCTCCAAATAAACAAATTTAAAATGAAGTCTCCTCTGGTTTTTCCTGCCTCCAGCACCAATGGATGCCTCAGCTTGGGCTTTAGCCTTCTCTGCTGATCCCAGACTTACCCCAGTGGATCTGGCACTCTGTGGTTCTGAGAGGCTTGTGAGGAGAGGAATGGAAAGACAAGGCTTGAAATTAGCAATATCCGACTCTAAATGCGGGTTTTGATGTAAAAACACTATTATTAGAAGGGGAAAAAAAAAACAAACAAGCAAACAAACATGGTTCATTATGCTCTAAATGAGCCTCTGGATAGAGCAGCCTTCTTTGAGGGAAATGTAGGAAGAAAATGTCATTTATGGAGAGGGAAGGGACACAACCAATCAGCATAGAGGCTTTTAGGCTGTGTTGCTAAGACTGATCAAAGTGAGGCAGAATTAGGGATCTGGAATTGGCCCTGGGATCATCTGCTCCATTGACACATTTCTGGACCATGATTCTGTTCTCTCTGCCTCAATGTCCTCAGGTCCATGTTTTCCAAAGCACATAAACAGTTTTCCCTTCATAAAATATACATTATTGGTTCTAATGTGCCTCTTGGATTGCCTTCCAGATTTTCCAGCACCCTCCAAAGGCTGTGGCTAAACCCAAAACCAGAGGGGGAGATGGTTTCTGGAGTTTATGTTCTCCCTGGGTATGATGGAAAATACTTTAGAGTGTAAATGCTCTTGCTGTTTGTTAAAGTACACAACGAAAATAATGAGTCAGGTTTTATTCAACCCCCCACCAATTTCTAGCACTAAAGTGGGCTATAAAACATTCAAAATAAGAACCAAAAAAAAAACCAAACAGAAAACTCATACGAGTCACACTGGTTGCGTATTTTGAGGTTAACATGACATGACTGTGTCTCTTAAGCTCATTTAAACATTTAATTTTGTTCTCTTGTTCCATCCACAAGTACACATGGATTTCACAGAGGTTTAACAGGACAGAAGAAAGTTCCCCATAATTGAAACAGGCTTTATGCACGAGTCACGATGTGTTCAACAGTCAGAGGGAGAAAAACGTGCTCTTTCTGTCTGAAGTGACTTATTTTCAGATTAAGGGAAACAGCTGTGAGAAGAAACAGAACTGCTACTTAGAAGATCACCACCAACAAATGGTTAGCTGAAATCTGTTCAAAGAGATTAATCTTAGAACCTTAGATTGAATAATGCAGAGTAGGTAGAGAAGGACTCGTGTAGCATAAAACCATGGAATGGTTTGGATTGGAAGGGACCTGAGAGATTATCCAGTTCCAAGCCTTCCATTAGACCAGGTTACTCAGAGACTCATCCAACCTGGCCTTGAACATCTCCTGGGATGGAGAGTCCACATCCTCTCTGGACAACCTGTTTTGGTGTCTCATGAACCCTGTAGCAAAGAATTTGTTTTAATACCTACTTTAAATAAAAGCTACCTTGTTTCCATTTAGGACCTTGTTTGTCAGTCCTTGCCCTTGTCCAAAGTTCCTCTCCAGCTCTCTTGGAGCTCCTTTGGGTACTGGAAGGGGCTCTGAGATGTCCCTGGAGCTTTCTCCAGGCAGAGCAGCCCCAACTCTCCCAGAGCAGGGGTACCCCAGCCCTGTGATCAGTTTAGTGGCCTCCTCTGGACTTGTCCCAGTGATCTGATCTCCCTCCTGTGCTGGGAATCCCAGAGCTGGATGCAGATCCAGGTGGGATCTCCCCAAAGCAGACAAGTGGAGAATCCCCTCCCTCTCCTCCTGGTTGTTCTGCTGTAGATGCAGAATCCAGGTCATGGCTTTTAAAACCATCCCTGCACCTGCAGAGCTTTGGAGCTTTGCTGGAAGCCTTTGCAGAGCCTTTCTGAGCACGAGCAGCAGTGAAGGATGAGTCCTGTGCTGGTGGCTCCAGAGCCAGGCTCGTCCCAGCCACTCTCAGTGATTTATGGTAGGAGGCAGAGATAAGTTATCTGATAAATGGCTCCTCCATTATCATAAACAGATGTGTCCCAGCATAGATTATAATTACATCTGAGGGAAAATAAAACAAACACAAAGGTTACAAGGCTGAGATTGGGTGACTGGTTTATTTAATCTTAATGGGTTTTTTCTTCCCTGATTTGGTATTAATCCCACCTTCCTCTGAGGGACTTCCAATTTCAATAGACTATAAATTATGGGATCAAACTTGTTTTACATATGCTTATGTCAAATCATTTACACAACTGCAGGATCAGCCTTTAATTTCAGGATGCTCAGGTGAAATACAGACACTGGAAAACCACAGATTTCCATTCATGAGAACATCTAAGGAACAGACCCGTAAAGATGCTGAGCACTCTCCAGCTCCACTGGTTTCTGGGGGAGCCTGGAAGCACCTGGCCTCAAGAATTACATCTAGGGGGTGATTTGAAATGTCTAAATATGAAAAACGAGGTTGGAAACCACCAATGTGTGAACTTTTGGAAATTCTTTTTTTATTTTTTTGTGCCTATTTCTTCTGACATCTGTGAAAAGCTGACTTGGATACTTGGATGTGAAGAAACCAACAGAGATTAAGCTCCTGGATGTTGGGAACATAGGGACAAGAAGGTGACTGTGGTGGGTTGACCCTGGTTGGATGTCAGGTGCCCTCCTAAGCTGCTCTGTCAGGCCCCTCGACTGGACAGGAGAAAGAAAAAATAATGAAAGGCTCCTAGGTTGAGAAAAGGACAGGGACAGATCAGTCACCAGTTACCCTCAAGGGCCAAACAGGCTGAACTTGGGGAAATTAATTTATTTTAATGGAAATTAAATCAGCAAGTTGCATATTCCTTTAATGTGATACTTTGGGCTAGAAGTGTCAGTTCATTGAAATCAGACTTCAGTGTGTTTTTCTATAACAAGGAGAAAAGGAGGGAAAGAAATCCCAAACATTGTTACTTTAACTTTTTTTATTTTATTTTTTGAAGCTAAGCTAGTGATAGTAAAGCAAAAACAAAGTGGAACTATAAGTTGAAATCAAAGTAACCTCTTTTGTCTGGCCTGAATTAAATTCACATCCACACCCCCAACTGCTGGTTTTTGAAAGTGAACCCAGAATTTTGAGCTCGTTTCAGGCTTTTGTGACAGTCACTTGAGAGAACTTCAACTTTTCTCCAGTATGGAAAATTGTTTTCTTGTTCAACTCCTCAGGTATCATCCCTGTGAAAGGGGATAGAGAATCCTGTGGAGCACAGAGGGATTTTGCATTTCAAGCTCTGTCTGCCAGTGCTCAGGCAAGGAGGCTTTTCTTGCTTTCTCCATTGATTTAGGAGTTCTCATTCTGAGCGCGTTGTAACTACAAGAAAATGAAATTCTGTCGCTTTCTGCTAAAATAAGAAGATTTACTTGTGGAAATAACTCTGTAAATACCACGTACTGCCATCTATGGCTCTGCTTGGGAAGCACATTGAGAGCCCTGCAAAGGAAACTGCTTTTCCCACCATCAAAGAAACCTTTTGTGCTAACCGGGGTTTTAAACGAGTGGCTCGCAGCTCCCAGCAGCTGGTGTGGGAAAAGAGAGTTCCCAGGGGAAGGGGAATCTCAACCCATCCCTCTCCTGCCAGTTTGGTGCCAGGGTCGGTAAAAAATGCCTTGAGCTTGGAGAGGGACTGCAGGTCAGCAGGAATGCACCTGGAGAGCAGCACAAAGGAATTCCAGGCACTCCACACAGGAAAATGGCTCCATCACTGATCCAGCTCAAATTCCTCTGTTCTGAGCATGTGGAATGAACCAGAGGATCAGGGATGTGTTCTGTAGGGCTGTGATCTTGTTGTTGGCATCGTGGAGATGTGGTGGGATGGCTCCTTTGGATTGGGATGGAATGGAAGGATGCAGGAAGAACAGGAATAGGAATTCTCTTTAGGAAGAGCACAGGAGATGAAGAGGGGCTGTCTGCTTTGCTGAGGAGCAGATGGAATACAAGGAGCTTTACCTGAGGATGGAAGAGGAGCTAAGGGAGAATTTATGGGTCAGGACTAAGGGATGGCAGATACAGGTGACATTAAAGTGGGATCTGCTGCAGCTGCCCAGCCAGGAGCACAGGGGGGCTTGGAGCACCCTGGCCTAGGGGAAAGTGTCCCTGCCCATGGCAGGGGATGGAACTGGATCATCTTCAAGGTCCCTTCCATCACAAACCATCCTGTGACTCTGGAAACATGCAGTAATTATTATTAGCATGGCTATTTTTAGAAGGTGTTCAGCACCTTCCCTCCTGAAGAAAGTTTCTAAACAAGGATAAAGAAGAGTTGAGCACTTTTAGATTTTTTTTTTTTTTTTATTGTGACCATTTGGGATGCTCCCAATTTGTCTTTACTGGCAATAACATCAAAGTGCACTTTGCCTTTGCTCTTGCTCTTAGTTCTCAGCCTCTGGTCCCAGGGTCTTCACCAGTAGAAGAACTTCAAGAATATCTCATCCCCACTCTTTCCCTTCCTGGACAGGGAGAGGGGAAAGAGGGAAATTCAGGATTGTTCAAAGCTCTGGAAAAAAAGGAGGGGGGCTCCATCTGGCAGCATCACAAATGCTTTCAGAGGGGGTTTCCATCTTCTCCCCTGGTCATCCAAGAGCTTTGGGAATAGCTTGGCTTCTCAACAAAGCAGCAGTCACTCATCCAAGCTCCCTCCACCATCACTGGCTGTGAACACACCTGAGCTGGTGCTCATTCTCCTCACTAAAACCTTTTTTGGGGCTTGATGAAGTTGTTCCCTGCTCCTGGTGTGCAAAGCAGGCTGGTCAGGGGAGAGGGCTGGACTCAAGGTTTTCCATGCTTGGGAAAGCTGGAAATTCACTTTACAAGTCTATACAATGGGATTGATGCTAAAATCCTGTTTTAGGAGAATTCTCTCACTAGGCTGTCCAAAAATGGAGGAGTTTGAGCAAAGACTCTCCTTGAACACAAACCATTCCTACACTTAATAAATGCAGCCCATGGGAGGAGGAGCAGGAGTTTTCTCCTTGCCCTTAGGAGAGGCTGGGATTGCTGGGTTTGACCTGTGATAGGTGAGCATTAACCTTCCTGGGCAGCCACTGCCAGCAGAAACCACAGCTGGCAACAGCCATAAAAAGTCCTTAAAAATATATAAAAATTGGCAACAACAGCAAAAGCGAGGTGGAAAGCACAGCAGCCATGTGAGAGGCAGGCATGGGAAAATCCCTTTCAAGTCCTGGGTAGAGCTGAGTTATCCCATGTCTCCCTTCAGCAGAAGGATGTGGCTGGCTGAAAATTTGAAATGTTCAAGGAGATTTTAAACCAGACACAATGGAAAGTGTTGTAGATGTAAACACAGTGGTATCTGTTGCTGGAGGGGAAGTAAACTGATAACTTACAAGCTGTCCTGCTTTGCAGTTATCCTCTTCAAACAGATCCCCTGGGAATCCCAGGCATTCCCTTTTTTATTTTCCTTGCCATCCCCATCTACACCTACGATATCTGGGGGTACCACTGGCAGGAGGAGACTCTTCCAAAAAACTAAACTCAGTTTCTCTACATTGCAGTTATGCTTCCAGCAGATTTTTGGGGCAAATCTTTTATTCCAACAGCACCAGCAGCCTACCTTTGCAATGTGGGAGGTGGGAGGACAGAGTTAACAAATTTAAACCAGCTCTGAGCAGCTACCAGCCCAAACAGCCTTTTTCTGTCCGTGTTCTGTGCTTCAAAAGAAGGTGGAAAAATTGGGAAGATAGAAAATGTTTTTCTGTCTCTTTCATGTCTCCCTCATGTACTTTGTAGTTTGAGACCAGCTTAGGCTCCTAAAGTGTGCAGCTTAATCCTTCTCCCAAAATCTCTTTGCATATTCCCAGGGGTGCTGCATTTAACCATTTAACCATGGATATTCCCATTCCTTTTTTTTTTTTTTTTTTGGCTCTGGACCTGTCTCTGACAACAAGAGGCATTTTATGTGCAATAAACATGTTCTAAATTCAAAATGTGTGTAAAAGTTTGCTTATCTCTCTTGAGTTTGCTGTTTTCCTTTGACAGGGAGAAGAGGAGAATTACAGCTGGATGCAGCTCAATCCTTTCCACCTCCAGAACCCAGAGAGAAAACAGAGCAGAGAAGAGAAAGATACTTCACTCTGGTTGTGTTTTTGGACAGCAAAGTTGGTGTTTGTCACAAAACCCTCACCAAGAAGAGTTGGGATTGGGTTTGCCTTATCAGCACCACCATGCTGCTGTGGGGATGGTGTGTCCCAAAAGCTGCTGGGCCTTGGGACCTCTGTTTTTGCTGTCCTTGCCTGCTTCTTTTCCTCTGGGAATGACACTGGGATGTCCTGATGGTGTCCATGTCTGCCCCGAGTGACTTCAGGAGTCCTCACACCTATTGCCATGGGACAGAGGTTGCCAGTTTGGGCTGAGCTGAGGCCTTTTGGTTATTTCTGCACAGTTTCAAGCCAAACAGGGCAGAGATCTCAGTTTCAGGGCTTTCTGTGTCACAAAGAAATTGTCCCTACATGGGGACAGAGGGGACAACCATGAGCATAAAGGTGTCTTTAAATCTGTTATGTTACCAGTACAGACCATTCTCCCCACAGATCCCATGTCTGGATTATGTTGGCAGGATGGAAGGAAGGGTCTATGTCTCCCCAAACTCAGATTTCTGGGAGATCTGACGTTTTGGGAGTACCTCTTGCTCTGCCAATGGCTCTCTCTGCCCTCAGAATTCTGCTGCTGCAGGGAATTTCACAGATCCATTTTATGCTAAAGTTATTTTGCCTTCCTCAGTTCACAGATGAAGAGAGCAGGTGAATTGTTGCACTTGGTTACCTCAGCCAGTTGCAGACCCCAAATCCTCACGTCCTGTTTGCTGTCACAGCTCACCCTCACTTCTCCCTGGAGGGCACACAGTGACAAATGGGGACATCAGGTCTCTCTGTGACTTTGAGGTGTTTACCACCTTGTTACCCTCTTGTTAAATGGGGGTCTAGGAATTCACAAATCTCTCTACCTAGGACTGGGAAATAATGGTTTGCAGTGACATTTGTCAGTACGTTTGGACAATGCTCTGTGGCCCAGGGTAGGATTCCTGGTCCTGGGCAGAGCCAGGAGCTAGACTTTGATGATCCTTGTGGGTCCTTTCCAGCTCAGGACATTCTGCCATTCTCAGATTCATGGAGCCAAATTCCCCATTCCCACAAAGATGAGTTTTTCCATCAGGCCCCGTTGCAGCCACCAAAGATGGGTTTAGTTAGGTCAGTAGCACTTTCTGGTGCTTTGCCCTTCTGCTTGGGCTTCTTTACAACACAGGAGAGAAGCCAGCTGCACCTGGCTCTGCCTGAGCTCCCCAAACACAGGACAGGGAAGGTGAGTGCCCCTCTCTTCCCCCATCACCCCAAACGCAAGGCAGAGCTGCCCCACGGGGCTCAGAGTTAGGTTAGGCTTAGGGTGAGGTTTAGGGTTGGGTTCCTTTTTCCAAAGCTCCCTCCAAAGCTTTCCCCTCTCCTGCTGGCACCTGCGAGGGCTGGGGACAGAGAGGAGCTGCAGAGACAGGGAAGCAATCCCTGGGTGACTCGGAGGAGCAGGGAAGCCTTCCTGAAGGAAAACAAACTCCCAAAATGCTGGCGAGGGAAAGGGAGAGATTTCCATTCGGAGCATGCACTGTGCTAATCCAGCATAGCCGCCTGTCGGCTGAAACCCTGCATTTCAGGCCCCAGCTGCCCCTTTGCTCCAGTCCCCGCTTAACTGGAGATGTCACAGATGCCTTTGGCCAGCGATGCTGCAGTGCTGGCTGGGGATGAGAGGCTGCTCTGCTGCGTTCCTCCACAGCCGGGGCTTGCAGCTCAGCGCGTCCAAATGGAGAATTTTCTTTCTTTTCTCCTTCCCCCAGGAGTTTTTTTTAGGGATGTGAAAGGAATGAAGGTGTGGAAATAGGGGTTAAAGGGCTGGATGATGTGATGGGAAGGGAGAAAAGGGGAAGGAGGCCAAGGAGAGGGGGTGGAGATGCCCTGGAGGGTCCCTGGGGGGAGAAATGGGGTGCTCCTCTCCCTCCCTGAGGCAGAGGGACAGAGGGTGGTGGCAGATGGGATCTTTGCCTCTGCCCCTTGGGCAGGTCTGTGCCCCTTCCCTGTTGGGGAAACAGAAGCCCCGGGCAGGGAGGGAGGTGATTCTGTCAGGAAAACAGGGTCAGTTCCCCCCTTTTGGAGTGGGAAGGGTTAAAAACAAGGGGCAGGTCCCGAAGTCTGACAGGATGCTGAAGTCCCCCAGCTCTCCACACACCTCCAGCCTTATCCCTCTCCCTTCCATCCCCTTCCCACCCCCCCTTCTCTGCTCGGCAGGTTTCTCATTACCGGAGGACCTTCCTCAGGCTGCAAACCTGGAGGCAGCACCCTCACCCCAAATCTGCCGGGATGTAGCACGTACCTTTCACCCCAGCCCATTCCCTCCTCCTCCATCTGCTCAAACTTTCCCTTCCCCCCTCCCCAGCCTCCTGCTACCCTGGGGTGAGAGATTCTCCAGCTGCCCCCCCAAATTTTGGGTTAATAGAGCAGGGAGTTGAGGAGGATGCTAGGAGAGAGGTAAAATTTAAACAATTAGGAAAGGGTTAATGTCTGTTGCCGTCTTCTGCCTGGGCAAGCCGTGCGCCCTGGTGCAAAGGCACGGCCGAGCCGGGGTGCTGGGGGAGGTCCCCCCATCCCCTCCCTCCCTCCCCGCAGCTCAGGGGCTGGGGAGCCACTGCCCCGCTGGTCCCCGCCGCCCTGTCCAGTGTCCCGTCCCCTTTCCCAGGCTGTCAGCTCCGGGGGAGGCTCCGGGGGCGCGATGAGAGAGCCCCAGCACCCCGCGGTCCCTCCCGGTACCCCGGCAGCGGCACCAGCGTCTCTGCGCATCCCTCTGCGGGCGAGCGGCACCTCTCCGTGCTGAGCCTCCGCAGGTTTTTGGGGGAGCGGGGCGGGGAGAGGGGGGGAGCAGCAGAAGCCTGGCCATCCTCACCACCACCATCCCGGCTCCCTCTTCACCTCCTGGTTCCCCGCTTAGGGCTAAGCTGTCCCGAGGAGGCTGCGCTGCTTGAGCCGCCAGCGCGCTCCGGCTGTGGCTGGCTCCTCTGTTCCATCCATCCATCCATCCATCCATCCATCCATCCATCCATCCATCCATCCATCCATCCATCCATCCATCCACTCCTGCTGGAGGCTAGCCGAGCATGCCCGATGCGATACCGTGTCAGTTCGGGTCCTTGCCTATAGCTGCCTGTTTTACAAAGCTCCGATCCGTGCGTGTGCGTGTGTATGTGTGTGTGCATTTCATCCCTCCCTCCTATCCCTCCCTCCCTCCCTCTCTCTCTCTCTCTCTCTCTCACTCTAATGTGTGATCTGGAAAGCTTATAAAAGCCTGATGTAATCCTTAATGCAGCCCCTGGCTACAAAGACTGGATCTAGTTTCAGAGAGAGAGATTCAGAAGCAGAATTAAAAAAAGAAAGAAAAAAAAAGGAAAAAAAAGTGTGGGGGGAGAAGAGAGAGAAAGAAGGAAAAGCAGACGAGTGGATTTTAAACAAACATATCTTTCTGAAGAAGACCATTCTTGCTCCTCGCTGCTGGGAAAGCTACTCTGAACCCTGCTGTATATTTTTTTTTCCAAAGGAGAAGACTTGATTGTCTGCTTGGATCTAATGATTTACTGGCTTTTAACTGCGTTTTTCCCCTCTCCTAAGGATTCCTCAAAAAAAGGCTTAATTATTTTCAGCTTTTCTCTTCTACCTGCCTGTCTGCAGAGACACCAAAGGTTCTCCCTTCCTCTCCCTCCCCACCCCCATTTCTTCTAGGATTTTTTCCCCCCTTTTCCATTTAATATATACATATATATATATATAAACGTGTATGTATATATATATGTAGAGGCGAGAGTGGAGGAAGCGGAGGGGGAGAGAGAGCTCTGCCATCCTTTTGGACTTCACGCGCTGCCCAATGTTGGGCTGGTTACCCCTGGATATGTTGCTGGTTTCCATTTGGAATTTGACGAAGGGAAGAAGGAGGATATAAAACCTGGGGAGCTCGGCAAGGTAAGGGGCTCCCGGCCACCTTTCCTTCTTCCACGGAGGGGAGGGAGAGGGGGAACGCGACTTCTCCGGCTGCGCTTTGCCTGGAGCGCAGGGGGGTCTGGCTCCATCCCCGGGGGAGACGGCGATGGGGGCAGCGCTGGGCACCCACTCCTCTGCTTTTGCCCCTGGAAACAGCACCCGGAGGATGTGCAGGTCCCTTGAACTCCGCAATTTGGACTGATAGAGCGTAATCATTCCCTGACATGGGAAGTTTTAACTTTTGTGCATGCAGGTCCTGTGGGCAAACATCAAGCGCTGGTGGGGAAATACTGAATGCCTGCAGGATGCGGAGGGGGAAATGCAGACGTGTCCCGGGGAAGGGAGCTGGGGACTGGCTTGTTTGGGGAGGGGAGAAGGCAGCCAGGCGAGGGAAGAGGAGCGGGGATCGCGGCAGGAGAGCTGCAGAGCCAGCCGGGGCTGAACTGCCAAGCGCTGCGAAGCCGCGGTGCCTCCGCGGGCAGCCCTGGGCTCCGGGACTCCTCAGCCCGCAATGTTGGCAAACAAAGTCTCGGAAGGACAGGCAGCTGCCTGCCCCGGGCACGAATCTGCCCCGATCGCAGCTTCCTGCCTTCCCCTTTTCCTCGGAGAGCTCTCGGGGTGATGGGGGGGTCCCTGCCTGCCTCGCTGCTTGTGTGGCACCTACCCAGGGCTGGAGGCTACGGCTGGGGAGGCGATGAGCTCCTCGTGTGCCCCCACAAATGCCATTTCTCAGCACTCGGCTTCGCTCTGGGGGAGAAAATTAACCTTTAGCCTCTGTAGAGCTCCGAGCGTGGCACAGACACACACACACGCTGCTCCCGGCGCTGCGCTCCTGGGGGATGCTGGCACCCAGGCACGGCTCAGCCTTTCCTTGGGGAGCGGGGGGCGGGTGGAGAGAGAAGGAGTCTCCATCAGGGATGCGTAATTACAAAGCATCTTGTTCTGAATCACCCTGTGTGGGAATGAATCGCAAAATTTGTCTCTCCCTCTTCCCCCACCGCCCCCTTGCCTTTCACGGCCTGACATTCGCTGATGGAGGGTGGCTGTTGATGCAGCTTCAGACTTTTCACAGAGAGGTGTTTCAGCCATGGATGGGAGGAAAAGGGGATGCGAGGGATCGAGGGGGATCAGCGGAGGTTTCAAAGGGACTTTTCAGTCCTGGCTGAGAGCAGGCACAGGTTCCCGAATCGAAGGCACGGGTTGCAGGCGAACTCTGCCAGGTACCTTCGGCTGTGACTCACGCTCGTATCCCTGATCCTGCCCTGGCCAAGCAAACAACCCCTGTGAATCAGCTGCACGGAGAGGAGTTGGGAGGGAGGGGAGCATCGAGGCAAGGTCAAAAGGATGGAGGAAAGACACCCCCCTTCCATCCCTGCCCGCCCCATCCCTTCAGAGCTGGGGCTTTCCGAGGCTCAGGCTCAACCCAGCTCCAGCATTGGGTCTGCCGAGCTGCCAGGGCCAGCTGACAGCTGATGGCTGAGGGAGGAGGAAGAGGAGGAGGGGAGGAAGGGGGCTGAGGAAGAGCGGAGCTACTTTGACAGATGCCCAAACCTGCGTGCGCGGCGGAGCGAAAATCGCAGCGCCTCGAAAGCCTCGCTGGGAGGGAGCCAGGGGTGCTCGGGGTGCAGGCTGCACCTCCCCAGCCCCGGGACCTGTTGATTTCCGAAAGGCTTCCCCTCACCTGGCCAGGCAGAGCCCGAGGAAAGCCGGGAGGGCACTCCGAGGAGTTGCCCGGTGACCTCCGGCGCGTAGCAGGGAGGGCTCCCTGTTAATGATGATGACTCTGCTTTGGCTGGTGCTGAAATATCTGTATTATCTATTATCAGCTGGGAGACGGGGCTGGAGGCTTCGCAGGGCTGGGATCTCATCCAAAGTCCGGGCTGCTAAAGGAAACAAACAACTCCCCGTGCATATTAAGTGGGTCCCTAATTAATTAATGACTCATTAACCTGGGTCCCACAGTCCTTCCTGTGCCCAAAAACCTCGCTGAGGAAGAGGAAGGAGGTGGCAGAGCAGAGCTGGGGAGGTTTCTACCCTCGGAGGGTGCTGAGGAATTGCACCAGCTCAGCCAAGCCGCACTGCCAGGGGACAGGCAGGGGACAAAGGAGAGGGCTGAGCAGACAGGACATCCTGCCAGAAGGGTCTCGGAGGGGCACAGGGGTGCTGGGGTATGGAAAACCCGGGGGAACCTCCCCACGCTGTTACAGAGGGGTCAGGGTGCAGCATCGCTCCTGCTCAGCAGCTCGAAAGGCAAGAGCAGAAAGGAGCTGGACAGGCACAAGGCACGGACAGGGAAGGAGCAGGGCTCCTTTTCACAGCACTTGGGATGGTGTTGTAGAGCCCTGGGCGCAGGGAGAGGGGCTTGGAGCCAGCGAAGGTGGACAGGCTCAGGGAAGGACTGGCTGCAAAGCAGAGGGGTTCTCTATTAATGATTGTAGTGCTTTCTTATATGAAAGAAAACGAGGCAGGGACGGCGTGCCAGACCCCATAGCCGGGATGTGAACTGCGTGTGTGTGGGGGGGAGTCGGGGGGAGATCCTGAACCCCCATCACACCCCAAGGAGCAGCCACGGCTGGAGCAGCACCCCGCATCCCATGCTGTGCCACCCCAGCGAGACCCGCATCGCCCTGCAGGCACCCAGAGCTGCTCTGGGACACCCTCCAGCCCTTCCCTGCCTTACAGCACCCCACAAACCCCTTTCACAACCACCCCAAACTTCGCGACACACGCGCATCCCCACTCCATCCTCGCAGCATCGGGACCATCCCCGCTGCAAACCCCGCGGCGGGAGAGGTTGGGAAAAGGTGCCGGGCATTTCCACAGCATGTCAGGGTCCCCCCCAGGCTCCCCCACAGCCAGGAGGGCTCGGGGGGGCTGCCGGGGCTTGCGGCGAGCGGCGGGGAGGTGGCGCTCGCAGCCCGGCTATCGCCGCTCGCCACCCCCGGAGCGCTCGGGTGCGCGGCACAGCCCGCGGAGCGCTGCTCGCCGCTATCCCCCCCACCCAAAAATAAAAAAAAAAAATTAAAAAAATCCCCACCCGCACAGCTGGGGCTAGCAAGAAGCGCTGGTTCTCACCCCGCACCCGAAATGTGAAAGCCACGGGGTTTATTTCTCTCCCTGTTGAGCTTTTGCTGCCCGCTCCTCATGTTTTATTTATTTTAACCCCCGTCCTCCCCTCTTCTCCCCGGTTTCGGTATCCTTGTGGAAGTAGAGGCTTCCAGCGGCTCTCCCCGGGAGTGGAAGCGCTGCTGTGTGCAGCTCTGTTACCCCTTTGCCCAGAATTGGGGGGCACGGAGGCAGCCCCAGCTCCAAGGGTTTGCTGCAGGTCTTCACACCATCCCTGCGAGCGGCAGAAAGGGATGCCCGAGCACTTTGCTCCAGGGAATCCACCCGTGGTATCGTCCAGCAGGGTGCCTCATCCTGGGGGGAGATGATAGAGGGGCTGTGTGGCTGCAGGTGGCTTTTCTTTCCCAGATTTTTTTTTTTGGGGGGGGCTGGGAGGAGAAGGGGAAGCAGTGTGCTCACAGATTCAGATTCACCCCTTGCTCAAGTGCAGCAGGCAGGAAATCCTCTGTCATCGATACCTGTTGCAGGGTATCAGCTTGGCTCATTAATTAGCTCCAGGAAAAACCTGTGCTGGTAAACAAATGACTCAAAGCTTTGCTCCGGGCTCGTGGAATGCTGGTCTCCACCTTTCTAGGAGAGGTGCAAAGAGAGAGGAGTATTTTCCTCAAGATGGATGACAGGCTGTCTCTGGAACCAGCTTGCCTCCTCCCCTTGGAGAAAATCCCCATCCCCAGACAAAGGGAAGGGAGCTGGCACCTGGCCTGGAGGTTTGCAGGAGAGTCCTGCTCGGTGTCGCAGCATGGGTTGGAACAGCTCAAATGTGGCTGCAGACCAAGCCCAGGGGTCCCCATCACACCCCAGTGTCCACCACTCACAGCATGCTCCCGAGTTCTTCTCATGGCTCCTCCCCAAATTCCCTGGGTTCTCTGCTCGCCTGGAGTTTGCTGGGATCAAAAAGAGCAGGACGGTGATGCTTGTGCTCGAGGGAAACTTGACTAAGAGTTAAATGCTGATGGGGGTGGATGTCCATCCATAAATTTGGGTGGGGATTTGGGGCTCTGAAGCTCAGGAAGGAAAGGGCTGGTGCACAGTTTCCTCAGCCAGGGTGGGGATGGGGCATTTCAGTTGCCTTGAACCACATCTCTGCCAGGGAGCACAGCATTTGGGTGTCCCATCTGTGCTGGAGAGGCAGGGGCTCCTTTTGACTTGAAATGCACTGCTTTCCTTTAAATATTTGGGAGAAATTCTTTACTGTGAAGGAGTTGAGGCCCTGGCACAGGCTGCCCAGAGAAGCTGTGGCTGCCCCTGAATCCCTGGAAGTGTCCAAGGCCAGGCTGGATGGGGCTTGGAGCAACCTGGGATAGTGGGAGGTGGAATGAGATGAGCTTTAAGGTGTCTTCCTATCCAAACCATTCTGTGATTTTATGATTCATACTTGGCCCTCTAAGCACCAAACCACCATGGCAGGGAGTTCTGGTAACCCTCATTTCCCCACATCAGGACCACCACAGATTTCATCCCAGCTTCCAGCATCCAGGTGTTGGAGGTCCCACCTGCCTTGTGCCCTTCCTTAATGCTCCTGCTGTCAGAAAGGCAATTCTTCCACTCCATCCCTGGCCCATTACTGGGGGCATTTCATTCAGACCTAAGAAACCATCAACTGGAAGCCAAACTTCTCTTTTGGAGAGCAATCTGGCAGGGCAGCTCATGGGGGGAGTGTAATTCCCTCTCCCTTCCATGCACTCCGTGTGATATTTGGCTCTCTAATGTGGTTTGCAGCACACTGAGGCTACAAAACACAACAACAAAAAAAAAAATAAAGGAAAGGAAAATGAGCAGTAAATGAAGTCCCTTCAGAACATCCATTTGTCGTCACATCTCGAGTTCAGAATTTCCTCACGGTGCCTCTTGGAGCGAGGGTTTTGTATTAGTCTGATTATGTTGAGATAATCTGTCATGTTGCTCCAGGAAGCTCTGAGGGAAGAGGGGAAAAAAAAAAAAAAAAAGGAAAGATAATATTTTAAATCAGAGGGCTTGCTAGATTGGTGACTCTGTCTGGCAGACACACATCGCTGCCCCCTTTATGAAAATTTTAATTGGTTACCTCTGTCAGAGAAAATGAGAGATTTGCTGATTTTAATTTGTTGAAGTGAATCACTCCCTGCCAATGTTATCAAAATTAAACCGGGGATGGTTCCTTACTTTCCTTCTCCTACTCCCTCTGCATTTTCTTCTGAAATATCCCTCCATGAAAGATTGATTAAGGAGTGACCAGCTGATGACAAACGAGCTGTTGAAGTGGCAAATTCTGCCCTTGGTGCTTGGTGTCACGCCTTACCCCTGGGACAGGCAAAGCAAACGGGATCTGGAGGAAGAATGGACAGAGACCTAGTGAGGAAACACAGAGTTTTTTGGGGAGGGGTAAAAATTGGAACAGATGGGTATCACCTCATGTGGTACAGTATATGTTGGCTGAAATAAGTGTAAGAAACAAGATATAGAAAATATTGTAAATAAAGTGTTTCAAGTACCATTGCAGTTTTAGGTTGGTGATTTGCTCCAGGCAGAGCTGCTGTTTGTTTGATGTGGCCTGGGAGCAGGACAGAGGAATCCTGCATGTGTTTGGGGGCACCATTTCGTGCATGTACCAGCATTTATTGTTGCCAGCTCTTTTTCTGAAAATTGAGTTTTGGTCAGAGGCAAGTCTTGAGATACCTCCTGCCGTGGTTTCAGCACTCCCACCTGCAGGCTCACCTTGTCAGCTGCCTGTTTCCAGGCTGGCTTTGCTAGATGGAGATGTTCCCTCAGTTTTTTGAGCTCAGCTGGCCTATAACAAAGTCCTTGCTGTTTGCAAAATGGCTCTTTTCTTGCTCCCCTCTGCCAGCTATGAGGAATATCCCATTCCTGGCAGACGTGCCCTATTCCATATTCATTGAGAATTAGCACAGCTCTCTGTCTAAATGTTTTTTGGGATAGGGGTCATCATGATATCCGTGCTGGAATAGATCTGGAGCTGAGATGCTTTGTCTCCATCCCATCTGTGCTCCTGTCTCCCTGGGGATGATCCTTTAATCCAACAGCTCCACAAACTGCTGAAGTTTGGGTTACCCAACACCAAACCCTTGTGGCTGGTTTTAAAAGCTGCTGTAGTGCAATTCTGCCTGTGGGCCAAGGGCATCATCACAGGGCTGATCTCAGGCTCAGTGCAGGGGTCAGGTCACACTTAATTAAGGGTTTGGTCTTTCTGCATGTTGGTTTTCTCATCTGTGAAATGGGGAAGCCTGGATTCCTCCTTCCCACTGGGGCTCTGCGCCATAAGGATGTGGTCAAACCACATTTCCTCTGGGATCCTGAGTGAAGGGCAGTTATTCTGAGTTATTCTTCTTGTGCCTGGACATGTCCACCCTTAAACATTCCTCCAGAGCCATCTTTTCTTGTCCTTTCTCAGTCCTTGATTTCTTGAGGTCTTTCTACACCTGAAGCAGGCAGTTCTCCTATGCCTGCCTTGGATTTCCTCTGGAATGATCACCTCTTTTTCCAGGAGAACCTCGTGGAGCACTGCAAAATGGTCCTTTGTACAGTCCAGCCCACTTGGATATTCCAATCAATCAAGCCCAGGGTAGGAGTCAGGCTTTATGCTGGATGCTGTTGAGCAGCAGTGCAACAATGGAGATCTCCTCCAAACAAATATCTGCTGGTTCCTGCAAATGGAAGTCGATACACCTTCACAAGGAAATCTGTCCCAGTGGGGTCTTTTGCATCGAAAGCCCTGTTGGTAGATTTATTCATTGTGCAGGGCTGCTCCCTTAACAAGTCAGTTATTCATTGGCCACTGCTCGAGGGCGTGTGGAATTTATGGTCATAGTGCTGTAATCAGATATTTTGTTATAGAGGGCTTTGCCACCATGAAAGGTCTGAATAAATCAGTATGCAGCAGAAATTGATCCCCTCACAGGCTATTTCTGGATTCAGCTCCTGCTCTAAGAGTGTGTTCTCCATTCTGGAACCATGCTACCGAAGCCTTTGCATGTTTGCACAGTGGTCAGGCCTACCAAAGCTCTGCTTTAGTGCCTGTGTGCAGGCAGAAACACACTTAGCTCTGTTTTCTGGGTCTGATTTTGGTCCTGAGATACTTGAGGTCCATTATGCTGTCATTTCCCAGCCAGTAGAGAGGGAAAAAAAAAAAGAATTTTTCTCCATCACCTGACTTAAACATCTGCAGGTTGGAAAGAACTGCTTGAAAAGGCTTTAATCAACTGCCAGGGAAGAAAGGGAAATCTGATTTTGAGTAGCTGCACTGGTGCCTTAAGTACTAAAGAGCTTGGCCTGCTAATCTCCGCTTCTCAGATGTTGTTCCACAATCTGATCAGCTCTACTGAGCTGAAACAAGGGTTAATTGCTGACAAAATACTCCACACCTTCCTGCATACAAGCAAAGGGGTGAGGGTGAGCACCTTGCATTTTGGAGCTTGTGCAGCTGATGGGGAGGGAATTTGGTTCTTATGTGCCCCAAGAATTTCTGTCTGGGAAGGTAAAATTACAGCAGAGCCTCTGATTTTTATGGCAGAAATCAGGGATGGCAGGAGAGGAAAAAAATCTCTGTAACCTAGCAGCCTGCACAGCTGCTGCCTCCCAGGTCGTGGGTGATGTTAAATGTTTAAATGTCAATGAACCTCTCCCCTGAGCAGGGCTGAGCTGTCTTGGCACTTACACAGGGGATGGAGCTTGGCAGTGCTGCGCTTCCTCAGTGCTCAAATGCTGCCTTGCAAGTGTTCCCCAAGGCACAGCATCTTTCTAGGGAAACTCTGATGGCTCCAGGGCTGGGTTTTGGTTTAAGGAGAGTCTGTGACACAACACATTCTGTGCCTGGTCTGCTCTGGTGAGTGCAGCCCAAAGGAGGGTAAAACTGTGATAAGGAGCATGTGAATTATGTGGGGAGACAAACCCTGGAGAGGCCAGAGGGTGCCTGAGCTGCCCACATCTCAGCAGAGTCACAGAATGCCTGCTTTGGGAGGAAACCACATCGAGTCCAGCTCCTAGACCTGCACTGAACAACACCAAGAATCCCCCAAGTTCCTGAGAGTGTTGTCCAAACTGGAGCTCTGGCAGTGTCCATGCTGTGGCCACTTCTCTGGGTAACCTGTTCTGGTTCCTGACCACCCTCTGGATGAAAACCTTTTTGCTGTTCCAATCTAAACCTCTCCTGACAAATCCCCAAGCCATTCCATCAGACCCCATCACTGGACACAGCACTGCCCTTCCAATCACCCATTTTAGCACCTCCAGGCCAGCCATGAGGACGAGTGAAGGAATAACCAGACAGTGAATTTATGTTCACTGCATACTCTGACTGTTTTAAAAAAAAATGACATGAACAATGTTAAATATTTCCTGCCCTGTGTCACTTGCTGGTTCCTGCCAGCTCAGGGTTTTCAGATATGTTACCAGGGATAGCAGTGCTGTCAGGACTTACAGAGTCTCCAGATGGAGATGATGCTACTACCAGCAGGAGAGATGGTGACAGGCAGAAGAGCAGCAGAGCTGGGAGGGCAGGGGGGAAGCTGGGAGAGATCCCAGCAAAATGCCAGTTGGCTGGGGGATCCAGTTAAGTGGGATGAGTGGAAATACCAGGAGGGCATCCTTTGCTGTGAGAGCTGAAAGGATTGTGGATGTACCCAAGGCATCCCTCAGGGACTAGAAACTGTGGGAGGTGCCTGCAGGCATGGAAATGCCACTGGAAGTGGAATTCTCCAGATGGGGAATCCTCAGTCTGGCTATCCTCTACCAAGACCAAGGAAAATGGTGAGGTAGATTGAAGGAGGTGATTTCCAGAGGCCCCTTCACCTTCGAGCATCTGTGATTCTGTGAAGAGGGGACAGGAGTGCTGCAGATTTTGATGTCCCCAGGAGCTGCCTCCAGGTGAGCAGGAGGCCTGCAGGGGATGTAAAGGTGTCCTGGGGAAAGAGCTGAAGGCTGTTTTGCAGGACAAACTCCAGTGTGGGGCTGTGTGGAGCACCCTTTGTGGTGTCCTCCTCAGAAGGGAGGAAATCTGATCAGGATTGAGGTCTGCGGATGAAATCCAGGGTTTTAATGTGTTTTGAGTGGAAATAAACCTTTTTGCAATGGTGTGAGACAGGCTCTCACCCCTCAAAAAGTAGAGACTTTCCTTCCCTGTGTTGGGGAAAAGGACCGGTTTGATGTCCTGTTGACTTGATCTCACTTTTCTAGACAAGGCTCTTTTTTGCAATTCCATACCCCTTCATTTCTCTGGAGTTTTACACAGATTTTTAGCTGGGCTGTGACCAGAGGTAATGCCACAGCATCATTGGTCAGAAATGTGCACACACCCTGCTCTGAGATGTGATCCTTACATTCTTTTCTTTTACTCCCATATCACAAAATATTTTTTTTCTTTTTTTCTTTTTCTTTCTTTATTGTTTTTTGGTGAATATCTTCTTCTGTTTTCCTGGAAAAAACCTTGGCTTGTTCTGCAGTTGAGTTTTCCAAGTTGTAGAAAGGGGGGATGCTCCACCACAAGCT
Organism: Catharus ustulatus; assembly: GCF_009819885.2. NCBI lineage: Eukaryota > Metazoa > Chordata > Aves > Passeriformes > Turdidae > Catharus > Catharus ustulatus. The sequence continues at coordinate 162,052,278 of NC_046221.1, forward strand.
CCAACTTCTCCTCCCTTCTTCTGTGGTGCTGATGGCTGGTTTGGATTTTGACTTGTGATTAGGAGCAAAGACCTTCCCAAAAGGGCCTCTAAAACCATCCTGGAGTGGCTCTGAGAATATCCTGACTGCCAACAGCATCAGGTACAATCTGGGATGAAGTGCTGGGGATGGGGAAGATGGTTGGTAAAACCAGCTGTGATTCCTCACAGCTCTTCGTGTCCTTGTTGGATTGGAGCTCATTTTAAAAGCTTGACAGAGCTGAGGCACCTTTCTCTTCCCTGCCTTGAACAAGCCTTAAATGTCTTTGTAGAAGATCTCACCACAATTATTTCCATTTTGCCTGGTGAAGGAATGTGGGACAAAGCACTGATTTTTTTCAACTCCCTTCCCTTGCCCAGAAGAGTGGTTGGATGTAAATAGGACACGGCTCTTCCCAGCCCTGGAGCTGGTGACAGAGCTGGGACGTGACAGGGAAGCTGGCACTGAACACAACAGCCACCAGCACCTGGGATGTGCCACACCAGGCACAGCCACATTTCACATGGCCTCAAAACCCTCCCTGTAGCCTCCTATTAGTGGCTATCTTTTTTTTTTTTTTTTTTTTTTTTTTCTTTTGCCTTTACTCAGAGTCAGGATTGAAGCACAAGAGAAGGATTTTTGTGTTCAGACTCGGTTGTTTATTAATTCTTATCTAGAACAGTGAGTTCTACAGTGCTTCTACCTAACAAGCTAGATGATAAAATGGAGCTTTATCCTGTTTGTTACAAGGTCTTTTAAGACCTAACTATCTAATTAAAAGCTAACATCTACATCATTTATACCTTTGACCCAATGACCAAACATCTGTGACTTGCACTGTGGTACTTTCTATCCAACCAAAAACTACCACCTAAAATCAAGAAAAAGGAACAAAAAGAAAGAAGAGCCAATGCCCAAGTCCCATACCTACCAGTATATTATAAAACCCCAAATTCAAAACCCTTCATCATGTGAAATTACACACTTCTATTCGAGCTACTCACCAGTGATTCCAACTCCATCACCCAGTTTTGGAAGCCTTCTCCAAGCTCAAGACAAAAGCAGCATTCTTTTGAGGGTCAGAAAGCACAGAAAGTTCAAAGCTCCCAGGATTCAGGGTTCAAGCAGCCTCCTGTTCTCATAAATGCAATTTATGAGCCACAAGGTGCCCAGCAGGTCACAGTGAGGTGCTTATTAAAACCCCAGTTTCCCACCTCAAATTACAGCCCAAATGCGGTGTTTGTTTCCCACTTCACACCGTCCCTTGGAGGTTTTCCTTTAGCACTGAGCCCTTTTGAAGTTGATTACAGAGCAGGCGGTGTAATCTCCCTGTGGAAGGCATTTGGAGCTGGGGGGAAGGGAATCCATCACCCCAGTGCAGGGGTCAGAACTGGGCTGGGGGATTCATGGTGCTGCCCAGCCAGCCCTTCCACTCAGGGGCTTGTCCTGCTCTGGAAGTGCTGCTCTGATGGTTGCAGCTCCTTGGACAGCCAAAGAAGGAACATTTCAAAGAGGGTTTGAGCCCTACAAGTTAACTTCCAGTCTGGAAAGTGGCTTCAGTGGTGTAATTATTCTGTCCAGTCACCTTCATCAAGCACTGTCAGTGGGGCTCTTCCTGAACCCTGATTTTCTCTTTTTTTTTGTGGTGACTTGATTGGCTGTTCCCTGGGTCATCAAAAGAGTGAATCATTTAAAGTTATTAAACTTTATTTCTTCCCAAATTATTGACCCACACTTCCTCGTGTCCCTACACTTTTCCTGATGAGCCTTTTTGGATTTACATCACTTGATCACTGTGGGTTGCACAACACTGAATATGAGTGTGGCCAATGTAGAACTCCTGAGTACAGAGGCAGCTGCTTGCTCTGTGCCTTGAATTGGGTGGAAAGTGAACATCTGGCAGAGCTGAGGTCAACATCTGGAGGTCTTTGGATTATCTTCATCTCCAGATCAGCCCTCCTCCTCTGTGGAGCTCCTGGAGAGCTGCTATGATCTCTGAACTGTTCGTTTGCACCCTTTCCCTCAGGAAAATTTACTTATTTATTTGGACATCAGCACTCCTGCTGGTGAGTCTTGTCCTCCAGATGTTCTTGACTTGATCCACAGCAGGTCCTGGATGTCTGCAGTATTTGGATTTTGCTGAATATTAACCTTAAACAGCTTTGAAATGTGCAATAGCACAAAGCCTGGCATTTTTGCATTGGTGTGACAGGCAGATTTGGGAGGTGGAGGGCACCTGGCCCAACCCAGTGCACCATCTGAAATTATCCCTCCATGAAAGATTGATTAATCTTCATCTGCTGATTAATGGTTGTTTCCTTTTCTCTCATAGAATCTGTAGTGAATTATTAGCTATAGTAACAATCTTCTCCTTCAAGAATAAAATCTCTAACATTGGTAAATATTCAAGGTGGGAGGATAGCAAGGAAACCTGGGTAAATAGGATGTTGTAGAGGCTGGGTGTAGAGGCTCTAACTGAAGCTGAGCATGGTTGTGCTCTGTAAAATTAGATTTTTTAACACATCTTTCCTTCTTAATTCAGGAGTGGAGGTGAGTTTCACCTGGGCACCGTCAGAGTTCCTTTCCCTTTTGGTTAATCCTTGAAAGTACTTTGCTCTTCCAGCATCTCTCGTGTGTGCAGGAACATGAATCCCTGCAGATCTTCAATCAATGAAATATCACATCAAATGTTAATTAACAACACATGCCAGGGCTTGTTCTTTGACTCAGTGACCTGACTTGGTGCCACAGAACAAAACTCTCTCTGTCTCCCCACCTGTGACTAAGGTTTATTAACAATAATTCCTGCCCCATCCCCATGGTGGGAATGGATTCCACACAGAATCATGGAATATCCTGAGTTGAAAGGGACCCTCAAGGATGATTGAGTCCAGCTCCTGGACAGTTCACCAGATGGTTCCTGAGACTGGGTTCTGTCCCTGTGCAGCCCAGCAGTACAATGGCAGGCAAAATTTCCATTACTGGGTGAAATAATGCAAATAAATAATGAGTGGCCAGGAGAAAAAAGAAAGGCCAAAATGAGAAGGAAGCCACTGGCATTGAAGGCCAGCACAGTGGAGTGTGGCAGCTCAGATGAGTCTCCAACATAACCTTGACCATCTGGGCTGCTTTCCTGAATCCAATCCTGCTGTTTCATAGAATCACAGAATTATTAAAATTCAAAAAGACCTTTAAGATCATCGAGTCCAAATATCAGCCTGGCACCACCACCACATTCACTATCACCCATGTCAACACATTTCTGAGCACTTCCAGGGATGCTGACCCCAACACCTGCCTGTGCAGTCCATCCCAATATTTTACAACCTTTACCATGAAAAACAAAAATCCTAATATCCAAACTAAACCCAATCTAAATCTTTGATTAATGCTCATGGATTGCAGGGTAACTGCAGGAAGAGACAGCCAGACTTGGCAGCAATTTTTTTTTTGTCCAAGTTTCAGTGACTTTCAGTGTCTGGGCAGGCTCTTGGCTCCTCCTTTGCACCACTTCTCAGCAGTAATGAGGTAACACACCACTGACTTCCCTGAGCATCTGTTTCATGGGGGAAGTGATTTTCCTCACTGCTGTACTGATTGGAAGTGGAACAGCCTCCAGTCCTGTGTTTTGTTCCAGGGGGCACCGAGTCTCCCACAGGCTCAGAGAGCTTTTATCCAACAAATACCAACCTGTAACCCAGCAGTGGCTTCCAAACCATATTTGCTTGTGAGACAAAACCTGATAATTTCTGGCCATTCAAAAGCATTCAGGAACATCCTAAATTGTGTCCTCTGGGCTGGATTACAATGTCAAGTCTTTTGTATTTCGGGGAGTCAGCAATCAAGGACATTCCATCCTCCTTTTCACCACCACTGGGGCATTTAGATGAACCCCAGGGTACTTTCTAATCCTTCCCCCTTCTTGTGTTGTATTTAGGGCTTGGAAAACTAAACAAAGATAGGACACTGATCCAAAAACTGCCCTGTTTTTCTGCAGGCTGTTTAATTTTTAGAAATATTTTAGAACATCTTCTCAGGCAGCATTCTCTCATTCCAAGACTGGTCCCAGTTCAGAGGAAAACCTGGCCAGGGACTGTTCCCAGCAGGGACATGAGTCACCTTCTGGCAGGGAGAGGGGTGAAATCCTCAGCTCTTGCTGCCCTGTGTTCATTTTGAATCAGGCAGCAGCTCATGGGTAGAGATGCCTGTCTGGGGGCTCCTCTGTGCTGTAACATGCCCCTGCCACACTGCACTTTTACAGCTCCATAGATCACTGTGGTAAAAACCACATTTAATCCTATGGTAAGGTCACTTTTTAGTTAAAAGGGACAGAACGGATTTAATTTATAATCCTCTCCAACTTTATGGCTTGCATTTAGAGTTATATCTATTATGGAGTGCCAAACACGTATTATAAAAATTGATTCCCCCTTTTCTCCTCCTTAGATTTGCTGTGTCAGGAAAATTCTGATTGCCCTCCCTTTTGCTTTAAGCCAGCAGATAGAGTGAGGTGGATCCAAACGTCAGGGATGACATCTGGGACTGCAAAGTGCAAGTTTATAGGGAATGGAAGTGGCCCAGATCTATTCCTGGGTGTTTGGGAAGGAGCACATTCTCTGCCAGCCCTGCCACAATGCAGGACAGGAGGACAGAGCTGCAGTCTGCAGGGAAAAATGCAGTTCAGAGTCAGGATGAGGTGCAAGGGGTCAGTAGGTGACCTGGTGTTGGTGTCTTGGGGTGGGTCCTGCCATGGCCATGGGATCAGGCACATCCCTTAAATTCAACAGCAAATTTTAGGCAAGGGACATAATGTTCAGAGCAGGTCATAGAGAAGAATCATTACTTCTTCTTTTTTTTTTTTTTTTTCATTCCAGGAAAGTCTTTAGACAGTTTTAAGGGAGTAGCAGTGAGATTGAAGGAGGGAAGAGAGGGAATGGGGTGACACCAACAGGAATTAAACTAGATTCACCACCTGATCTTTATTTCCAGCACTTGTATTCTGCCACCTGTATCACACCTTAAATAATTCAGTGCTCTCTTTGCAGAGCACAGAGGGGGACACAGGGAAAGCCAGCAGAAGGAGTTTTTGGGATTGTTGGGAATTGCTATGAGCTCCTGTGGACAGGGCTGGTGTGCTCATGACTCCGTGGATGTTGTGACCTGTGGCAGGAGCTGGGCAAAGCTGTCACAGAGATGCCTTCCCCTGATTTAGAGGCTCCCAAGAGGTGATGAATGGAGCACTTAGAGGAGATTTGAGCCTCGAGTCAGGGCTCTGGCAGCAATGGGAGCATCCCCAGATCACAGTTCACTCTCTGGGAGGGCAGCAAGGCAGGGATCTGCCTCCCTGTCCTGCAGCTGCATTCCTGGGGCAACATTTTTCTATCTCTATGATTAATTTGTGCTCATAACATCCCTACCAACCCCCCTGGACAAGCTGTTAACTGCCCTTTAAAGCTGAGCTGGGGAGAAATGAGCCACATTTGCCTACACACAGCCCTGGCCATGCTTGATTGAGTGACTGCAGTAAAACTCGAGCTATAAATAAAACGCATATGCCTGTGTCCACAGCAGCTCTCCTGAGAAGATGTCATTTGCTTCAGGACTTCAGTGAAATATCCTTATTTTCAGTTTCCATTTATATTAATGAGTGGTTTATTTTTTTTTTAATCGTGGGGCTTTTTTGGATGTTGGTTTTTTGTTTGATTATATATAAATTAATTTCTTTCCTTTGTTGCAATGAGAATAAGGTAACACAGGACATCCAATTTAAAACAGCAAAGTCAACAAGGTGGCAAGGGACATTTAGACCAAGATACCTGGTAGTGGGGAGGGACAAGCAGACCTTGCTTGGGATGCCAGGGGTGAAGAGAGACCCCTCATTCCTTGAGCAGTGTCACTCTGCTGCTGCTCCTGATGCTTTTCCCTGAAAGCTGCAGCCAGGCTGGCTTTAACTGGCAATGGAACAATCTCCTCTGAGTGCTTCATGGGCCTGAATGGAGAGATCTGTGGGTTCATCTTTGCTCACTGAGTAATGAAACAAAGCCAAAAGGAAAAAAAAATGGAAATTATAAAACTGAAGTTTGTCAAATATTGAGTTACTTAGGGGTTTTTTTTGTTTTTTTTTTTTTTTTTTTGTTTGTTTGTTTTTTACTCTTGTCTATGGATCATGATCAGGCTCTCTAGTGATTAAAAAACTCACACCCAGGTTTTATTTTAAGTATTACTTGTTTTTTAATATCATCTGTCTTTCATAACCGCATAACTTGAGGAATTTTGATCTGAATGCCAGGTACTACGAGAGTGGTGGAATGAGAATGTGAGGGCAGAGATATGCCAGAAAGGAGCAGGAGATTACCAAACAGTAATGAGGGCTGAATACAGTCTCCATGGGGAGTGAAGGATTTGCCTCTGCATCTTTTCTTTCGGTCTCCAAGGAGCTCTGTCTCTGGAACAGCAGCATCTCAGAAGCTGAAAGCAGCAGTTCACAGGGAATGAAGGCCTCTCTGGCACTGGAGCCACATTTATCAGCATCCTGGCTGAAAAAGTCATGGAATTCACGCTCATTGTGCACGTGAAAATTGAAAATCTGATTTTTTAACTTAAATTTGCCCAAAATTGGACAATGCAAATGCACCAACTTAGAGGCCAAGTCACACCTGTGGGAGAAAAGTCCTAAAGAACATTGTGCCTCTGCTGTAGATAAGTGGGTTAATGCTTGGACTTGATGATCTTTTCTAACCTCAATGATTCTATGATTCCACACATTCTCATGGTACCTGTGATGGAGGAATGGGAAGGTGGGATTGAGAGGGAGAGACTTCATGGGATAATAAAAAAAACAGGAGAAGATTGGGGGCACTGTACTCAGAGTGATCCTTTCATCATTTGGTTCAGATTTTCCCATTTGCAAAGATTTTTTGCCACAAAGGGGCAGGAGATGGTTCAGGACATTTCTTCATCTCCCCTGGCTGGTTCACCTTGACATCAAGAGGAAAGCCAGGCAGGAGGGAGGTGCAGAGTTTTCTGTCCCCATTTCCGTGGTGTTCAACGCTCCTCAGAGGTTTTACCAGGCTCAGAGAAGGAGGAGAAAGCTCAGAAAGGGAAGAGGAGAATCACAGAATGGTTTGGGTTGGAAAGAACTTTAAAGATCATTCTTCAATGAGAAGGTCAGCTGGTCTTGGACAGAGTAGTTTGAAAGTGTCCCAGCTTTCAACACCATCCTATATCTTACCAGGAGCAGGTTGTTCCTTGGAGTTTGCCCTGGACTCCTAAAACCTCTGTATCCTTGAGGATGAGGCATTGGGGGTGGAGGGCCTTAAATTAAAAATGAGCAGAGGAGTGGCAGGAGTCTCTGCTGCCTGCAGGACATCAGTCAGACTGCAGGCTGTCACCTGAGCCCTTGAGCCAGGGAGACTTTGATGGAAGGCTAGAGCAGAAAACTTTCCCTTGGTTGCTGATGAGTCACCAAACACCTGAGAGGAAGCAGAGGAAACATTTCAGGGGTTGTCTTAGTTTGGAGGACAGGTGTCTGCTGAGAAAGGCAGGAACTTCTCTTTGAAATGGAGAAAGTAAACCTCCTCCCTCCAAATTATTATAATTTTGAAATCAAGGGGCTCTCAGGCAAAGATATGGGAATTAGGAGTAACAGTTCTTTACTAGGGAAATTAAAATAGAAATACAGAACTACAAAGAAACAAACTCCAAACCCTGACACAGTCAGAGTACAACCTGACACCCGTCAGGCAGGGTGTTGGTAGCAGTCCCATTCCATGGTGGCTGCATCCTCCTGCAGTGACAGATGTGACTCAGTTGGAGCAGTGCTCCTGTACAAGGTGCAGTTTCCCTCCGGAGCTCCAGTGGGGATGTGGAGAAATCCGGTTTTCCTCTGGAGTCCAGTGGAGAAAGAGGCTCCCTTAGTGTCCCAAAGCCTCTGTTTTTATCTTGGTAAGAAATGTTGGGCTCTTCCCCCTGGCTGGAGCAACTTCCAATGGGATGCAGTAATTTTATCAGTGCCACAGTGGGACTCAATGGCCATGAGCAGAAAATGACTGGCTGGAGGAAGGATGGGTTGTGAAAAGATAAAGAACACTGCCCTGCCTGGTTTCAATGGATGGCCCATTAGCAGAATATCTCCCTTGGAGATAAGGATCACTGCCCCCACCCTCAACAGATGGTGATAGAATAGACCTTTTATCACACCCTGTATTATAACCCCAGATAGGGGTGGAGAAACACAACAAAGCAAAGCCTCTGTTGTGTCCAGCTCTACAGATGGGAGCTGCAGAGGAGTGAAGTTTTTACCTTTCTGTATTAAATACTGAAGGGCAGAACTGGAAAGCCACTTCCCAAAGGTCTTCCTAATGAAATCCACCTCAACATTAGCAGGAAGATTTCCTTCTTAATCATACAAGATTAACTGTGCTGGACAACAACTTTTATGGTGGCTAAAATCTCAACCCAGGTATATTTTTATTTTTTTTAAGCCAAATCAAGCCTTTCTATTCTCACAGCATCATTGCCCTTTAAAGTTTTTTTTAAATTCCTCCGGTGCTTCCTTCTCAGTGTTTTAATTATAGCATTTTAATTTTCTCTTAATTTTCCTTTTTCAAAGCCAAGAGCACCAGTATCTTGTGGCAAGTCTTAGTGATCCTTCTTTGCAACCCTGTCTCACTGTGAATTCACCTTTCTTGAAGCCAAGCACAAAAATGGATATAATATTTTAGACATGGTCAAAGATAGTGTCTTCCTAATATCTGGAAACCTGGAAATATTCCCCCTCACTGTGTGCTAGATTGATACATTGCCTTTTTCACAGCGTGTTATTTGTTTTTACCCAATCTCCGTCTTTATCTTCCGCTGGTTTTTTTTCTGCTCTGCTGAAATCACTTTACTCCTTTTCAGCTTTTAGCTTAGGAATGTCCCCATCATCTAAACGTGAGTGTTACTCTCACATCACACCTGGGCAAGCTAAGACAGAGGCAAAAAATGACTTGACCTTCACGGAGGAGGTGGCAAAGCTTTGCCAAGAGCCAGGGGAGAGAGATTCCTTGGACACCAGGCTGCTGTTGGCAGCAGGGCTTTGTCCTGCCCCGAGTGCCTGATGAAATCGAGGTTCCAATTCCTCCCCGTGGGCACAGGCTGCCTCTTCCAGGCAGGAATTCTTATAAGGAGCCTGGTTGTTCCCCTGCTCCTCAGCCTGCATCCCCCCCTCCCTCCTTCGCCGGGATGGGGATGAATGGGAAGAGAGAGGCTCTGAGTGGACTCTGTTCTCCGACCCCAGTGGCTGCTGAATTTCAAATAACTGCCCAAACAAAACCCAAACAAGCAGCCCCTTGTGTTCCTCTATCTCCTCTCTCTTTTCCTTTAGTCACCAGGCTTGGCAGCACCGCTGCTCCTCTGTGGCTCGTCACATGCGAGCCGGGGAGGATGGGATGCTTTGTCGCGCTTCTCTTTGCTCAGGGGTCTGAAACAACAGAGCCCTTTGCCTTGTTTGCTTTGCTGGGGCACGGGGGAGCAGGGCCAGGGGAAGGAGGAGGTTGGTGTAACCGCCTGGCAGGGTTTTTGGTCAGCAGCAAGGTGAAGGTTGGTAAGTTGAGAGGAGTGAGTGCCCATCCTTGTCCCCTGCCACCCTTGTGATGCTCTCCTCCTGGGAAGGTGCTGGGGGAGAGGAAAAGATGCTGTCCCATGCTTGAGGACAGGCTATTACTCTTGTGCCAGAAGAATTTGCCAGCTGGCAGGGCTGTGCCAGCTGCAGGGATCGTGGCTCAGCTTTGTCTTCAACGCAGGTAGCAGTGAAAGGGGACAGAGGGACAAATCCAGCTGGGAGCTGTGGCTTATCCACAGTGCTGATATCCCGAGATATCTGGGGTGGATGCCATTCCCCTGGCAGGGGTGGGAGTGTGGTGGAGTGGCAAGGAGCAAAACACAGCTCCTCTGATCACCTCTGCACCGCTGCTCCCCAAAGATGCTGGGGCTTGGCAATCATGGAGGTCAATCCAAATGATCTGAGCAGGAGGGTTTTTAGGGTTCTCTCAATCCATATGATCTGAGCAGGAGGGTTTTAGAGTTCTCTCAATCCATATGATCTGAGCAGGAGGGTTTTTTAGAGTTCTGTCAATCCATATGACCTGAGCAGGAGGGCTTTTAGGGTTCTCTCAATCCATATGATCTGAGCAGGAGGGTTTTAGAGTTCTCTCAATCCATATGATCTGAACAGGAGGGTTTTTAGTGTAGTCTCAATCCATATGATCTGAGCAGGAGGGTTTTTAGAGTTCTCTCAATCCATATGATCTGAGCAGGAGGGTTTTTAGAGTTCTCAAGATGCTGAAACTCATTTTACTGATTATCCAAGCTGGACTTGAACTCCTTCGCCCTGCAGGGAGAGAATCTCTCCAGACAGCATGGTGGGGTCAGACTTATTGCAGATCAGGGCAGCTCCTTCTGACCTCTTAATTTTCAGCAAGCCAAGCCTGATAGACTTGGACAGTGTAGCATCTTCTGCCAAAAAAAAAAAAAAAAAAAAAAAAAAGAGGGGGATTCAGCACTATTTCTTTATCTCTTGTGTTTTAGACCAGAAAAGGCCTCTGTGCAAAGCTCACTCAGGATGCACTGTGAGTATTTGGCAGCATATTGTGGTGTTGTTCGCTCTGCTGTGCTCAGGCACAGGTCTCCTTTCAGCCCAGCTTTCCCTGGATGAGAGGGGCAGCTCATCCTGCCAGCCCTCTTGGAGTGGGCTGACTTCAAACAGCAGGACATGACCCCTTCCTTGTGATAGGGGATATTAACTCCTGACCTAAATAGGGGAAAAGAGCCTGAAGTTTATGGAAAGCCTGTTCCAGTGGTCCGAGGAAAAGCCAGATGGCTTCTGCCTGTGATCTGTGGAGCAAAGAGATGATCATTAATAGCCATGGATTGTCCATGAGGAGGGGGTTAAGGAATGCCTGATGCCTTTGCAAACTCATGGGGTGGGTCAGGAGACTCTGCCTTGTGGGTAAATACAAGTTTTCCTTCTGCATAGCTCATCACTTCTGCTTTTTTTTAATGGGAAAAAAGGCATCCAAGCCATTGTGGTGTTGCTCACTGTGCTGAAAGGCTCATGGGGAAAGGACACAAGCCAGGTACAGCTGGGGAGTGGTGCTGAACTTTGGGTCAAGCACAGGAATTCTCACCTGAGAGTCAATGGCCTTGTTCTGCCTGAGAACAAACTGCATGAACAGAAATGTCTCTTTGTCATTATATATATTCTTTAAAAAAAAAAAATCAGGATCTTTTATGAGGAATTACCTACACTTAGTACCATCCCAGTGTTTCCCTCAAGCTGAAGAAATAATCGAAAAAAATTCCTTGAGAAATGTGCTTCATGGTAGTTGATTTTTGCATCTGTTGCTCTGCATCCAACACTGATTTCCTGTGCTGAGCCACTGCCTGTGTGTGATGCTCCACTGCTTTTGCAAGGATTTGACTTTTTCCAGTTCTACTCAATACTCTGATTTTGACAGGGAGCTCCTATTAATAAATCTTCTTATCTATCCCTAAATATGATCTCTACAGCTAACTATATATATGGAATAGGGAACACCTCCAACTGGGAGTGGTGTGGAAGGAGTCTTTTACTGCTAGGCAACCACTTGGAATCCAAGGCTGCAAATTGTTACTCAGGCTGTGACAGCTCCTTAACCCCTGAGCTCTTCTGCTGCTGAAACTGGGAGACACGAGGCATTTTGAAAAAAAGGTGAATTTGTTTCAGAGAGAAAATTAAAATCCTTTCAACACGTTGGTTTTCTAAATTGATTGAGAAAAAGGAGCTGATAAGGGTAGTTGTAACAATTAGTAACACACATACAATTTAAGAGTATTAACAATACATTTTATTGTTGTTAATGTTAATAAAAACATAACCTCAATTAGTTTAATCTCCTTCCTTCCTTCCTTCCTTCCTTCCTTCCTTCCTTCCTTCCTTCCTTCCTTCCTTCCTTCCTTCCTTCCTTCCTTCCTTCCTTCCTTCCTTCCTTCCTTCCTTCCTTCCTTCCTTCCTTCCTTCCTTCCTTCCTCCCTCCCTCTCTCCCTCCCTCTCTCCCTCCTTTCTTTTCCCTAAATCCATTACTAACATATTTTTAAATTTTTGTGAACGATTTTTTTTCATTCAGAACACATTATCTCAGCACTAATTTTTAGACAGCGATTTTTTGCCAAGCTCTCTTTGCCTGTCATATATTAATGATCCCTTCACTTGAATTCTATACCAAATTATATTTGATAAAATATAGATTGTGAATCACGATCATTTCACTCATAAAATGGTTCAAGCAAATCCACATATAACAAGTACAGGAAGTTTTCCAAGATTTTTAAAAAATTAGATGTGTTAGTTATATAATAACACGTCCAGATACAGATTTTGGGATTTTTGAAGTCTTATTTCAGATTGGGGGGTGCACATATTTCTCCACCTATTTGCACATACATTTAATTCTGTTCCTTTTGTGTGTGGCTGATCAGAACAAAGAGTGTTGAAAAGTTGATTAAAGATAAAGCATTTTTTTTCACAATGTCCCAGGGCCTGGAGAAGCTCTCTATGAAGAAGGAAAATAAGAGGCAGTAAATTACTCTTACAGCTTTGAATCTGTTGCCTGCTCCTCCTCCTCCTCCCTCCAACCCAGGTCCACCAGATTTATGAAATCTGGAGATTCTCCATCTGTAGAAGGAGTTTGCTAAGAAAAAAATATCAGATGGTGGTAAGAGGAGAATGTCCTGGATAATAAGGAATTGGAAGATTTACAAAATATGTTAAAGATTGCATGAGAATCAAATTCTGAAAATGGAATACTAAAAGAAAAATACTGATTTTTTAAATATTAAAATAAAGGATGCAGAGCTGCTGAATTGCAACAGCATTTGCCATGCAAATTACTGCACTTTTGATCTTTTCCTTACCTGGAAAAAAGATATTCTCTTTCCCTGTAGTGGCTTTGCTATTACCTAAATCACAAAGATTAAAACCTGCTGCCTTCAGCCTAAACTGCCTTAGTGCCATCCCAAACAGCCTGAGTGTGTGAGGATTAAAGGCTCTGCTAAAAGGTTACTTACATTGCTAATTATTATTCGTTCTTAATGGCCAATCAGAATGTGAAGAATGACTTTGTATCTTTTCCTCCCATGACCTGGGCCAGTGAGTCCCACTGGCTCTTTACTCCCATGAAAGATTTTCCTTCTATCATCTTAAGTAACTGCCTTGGTAATTTTTCTGGAGTATCAGCCAGGAAGGTTGAAGCTCTCTGTGTTTCTTTTCTTCTTAGTTGTGCATCTGTGACACTTAGAATTTGTCTGATGGGTTAAAAATAAATAACATTAAAATAAATAAATATTTAAAACTTTGATAGATTTTGGTCTCGTCCACTCTGATGGTGAGGAACCATCTCTTCCCTGCTCCTCTAAATAGAGGTTTCCACTTTCCATATAAACAAAATCATGAGGTTTACACATAAAATATCTGTGGTCAAGAAAAAACCTCCAAACTGATATTAATTACCTCATCTTTCATCAGAGGATAACGTGCTCCTCAAGACTTCCAACACCCACACTTGCACAAAAGGTGTTTTGTAGCATCAAAGATGAGCCAGAGAACTCAAAAACCAAATTTTGATCCATAAACTCTTTCCAAGGCAAGAGTTTCCATGAACCCAAGCTGTCTGGAAGGGCAACTCAAGGTCAACTCTAATTTAATCTCTTGGTCTTTCTTTGTGAAGAATGTTGGTGTCTGGCTGAAAGCCTGATGAGAAGAGGTGACTGGGGAACTTAAAACAAGTTTTTATTGTCCATTTGCAGTTCTGCTTTCACCTACAGGTGCCCAAAAAGAGCTAAAAGCCACAGCTGAAGTACCTGAATCCCTGAGTTGCTGTTAATGTTGGTTTAAGTGTTCAGGTAATTCTGGAGTAGTACAGACCAGGTTTTGCCTACCTGGTAAGTTAAAATGAGTAATAAACCTCTCCAGGGACTCTGTAACTCCTTGGAGAATCACAGGATCAATTTAGGTGGGGGAAAAACCTCTGAGATCATAGAGTCCAACCCAAACCCACCCCACCAACCAAACCATGGCACTGAGTACACATCCAGGTTTTCCTTGGACACCTCCAGGGATGGTGACTGCCCCACCTCCCTGGGCAGCCCCTTCCAAAGGACAGGATTAAAATGGATTAAATTGATTAAAAATTGATTGTCTCTTGCCCAGGCCTGGCTGGATGGGGCTCCCCCTACACTCAACAGACACCCAGTAAAGCATGGCAAACATTTGCTCCCCAAAACTTTCCTAAGCCCGTGGATCCCTTGAAAACCCTCCAGCCAAAATGAATAAAGCCACCAAGGACTGTCCCAGCACAGAAACCATGAAGTTTGTGTCCCTGAGTCTGTCTAACCAGCAGGCATTCCTCAATTCACATTTTTTCTTGAGGACATCCCCAATCTCCTCGCTCTCTCAGCAGAGGGGAGCCCATTTTATGCTGATTTATGTCTTGATCTCTGAAAGCATCTCCAAATCTCTTGTGCCACTGCATTTTCTGTGCTTTTGAAGGATGCTGAGGATCCTTCAAAACCTTAAAAACAGTGTTTTCAGTATTAATCACTTGCAACAAAGAGATGTCCTGGGTGAAAAATAGAAAAAATGCCAGACTGGATGGAGAACAATGGGTGACACAAAAGAGGTTTGAAGTTCCCTTTTTGCCACAACTCTCTCAAGGTTTGATCCCCTCCTGTAAATCCCAAACAGGGATTGAGGGGGAGAGATTTTTTAGGTGCTAGTGGTTCCAAGGGGAACAGACTTTCTTGAAGGTTGTCAGAATGCTGACATTTGATCAGCTGCTGTAATGGAAAATTACAGATCTTGACCTGCTGGGGCACAGCAGAGGACGTGACCGTCCCAGGGGAGCTGTGGCTCCAGAGGACAAGGAGGGGACAAACGTCACAGAGGGCTGGGATTCCTCCTGCTGGCAGGACAGACATGTCCTGCTGTCCTTGGCTGGGCGTCACTGGGATGCTCTGCACTCACACCAGGAGAGTTTGTCGCTCCTGAGATAAATCCCCTTCTGTGATGGCTTTTTGTTGTGGCCCTTCCTGCCCAACATGTGAATGATTAATGCTGTTTAAGTCCTTTTTATTAATTTTTTTAATCCTCCTCAGTTGTTTTATCATAAATTGGGTGTTGACCTGGCTTAGCTTACACTTCATGCTCATTTTGGGGAACCCAAACTGCCTCTCCTTTTTCTAGTACCAGTGGTAAGGCTGTTCCAATGCTTTCAACAATTTTTGTGGAGAGAAAGACTTCCTTGTTACATTTAGGAGAGTCTAATTTCTGAAAAAAACATGACAAAAAACCTCTCACTGTAGCATCCCTATCCATGTTCATCACTGATAATGTTTATTTTTGCCTCTGAAATCACACCACGAATCCCCAGGTTGGTACAGCTTTAGATTTATGCAATTACTGTGTGTGGCCATCGATTTAAATGACTCTTTGACCTGTTCCTTCTTGCTCTCACTCTGATCTGGGCTTTTGCCTGTGATTACCCTCATCAGTGGCCTTTCCTGACTGGGAAAACAAAAGATCTGTGATAACAATCCCAATAAGACAGAAATCAGCTGCTCTCTTCCTCCTTCAGCTCCTTCATGGCTGAGCTGAAGGAACAATCAGTGGATTGCCTTCAGTTTGAGGAGGCTGAAACAGAACATCAGTGGGATTAGAAAGGTTTAGGGGTATTAGCATAATTGCTGGTGCTAATTTCCCTTCCTGCAGAGGGAAATACACTTTTGATGGAAGGACAAGTACCTGAGTGATGCTCAGGAGGAGTAAAATGAATCAGGAGTCAGAGTAGGAATATAAAAGGATCACAGCACAGCAAGATGTGTAGCTTTGCTGAAAAAAATTATCCTAGAAAATGCCACGGTGGAAAGTGTGAATCCAAGGTGGAGGAGGAGAAGGAAAAGAGGAGGAAGGACTGGAAGCTCCATTTGTAGATTGAACTGGGGAGGGAAAGAGGAGTTACCATTTCTTGTTACTTGAGTAAAGGTCAACAAATCTCTGCCCTGTCATCTCTGTGAGGAAGCTGTGGTATCTGATTAGATTGTCTGACATCCCTTGATCTCAGCCAAAGCCTGAGCAGGATGCACAAGCACCTGCCCATCCTTACAGAGGAGCACCAGAGACACCAAAACATGGACAGAGCTCCCACAGGAACCCTTAAAAAACAAGTTTCCTTAGAAGAAACCCCCCACAAGCTGCTAAACGCCAATGCATCACACTAAAGGTTCTTGTGGTGCATGGAGCAAACATCCTCCATAATGTCAGCTATAGGGAAGGCCATGAATTTCAACCTTTGGATGTATTTTCCCTTTTAATACTAAGGAAAGTAGAAAATTCCCTGGCAAGTCTTTGTCCCTTGATCCCAAAAATGCCCCCTATGAGCTCCTCACATTTCCTGCCTGGAGAGTCCGGCAAGGAGTTGGTTAAACCCTGCAAAAGGCCAGCAGCGTGGGGGAGCCCGGCGGTGCGGGGGCCTGCAGTGCCGGCCAGGGCGAGGAAACGCGGCGGCGGTGCAGACGGGGAGGGGGCGGCCGGCGAGCCTGGTGGCGGCGGCGGCAGCCCTGCCGGCGGGGCGAGCGAAAGCGGCCCTCGCGAAAGCGCCGCCGCTCGCCGCGAAAGCGCCGCCGCTCGCCGCGAACCGCTCTCGCCGCGAAAGCGCCGCCGCGAACCGCGAGCCGCGAACCGCGAGCCGCGAAAGCGCCGCCGCGAACCGCGAGCCACGAACCGCGAGCCGCGAAAGCGCCGCCTGCGAACCGCGAGCCGCGAGCCGCGAGCCGCGAAAGCGCCGCCGCGAGCCGCGAGCCGCGAACCGCGAGCCGCGAGCCGCGAGCCGCGAGCCGCGAACTGCGAACCGCGAACCGCGAGCCGCGAAAGCGCCGCCGCGAGCCGCGAACCGCTCGCCGCGAAAGCGCCGCCAGGCGAACCGCGAGCCGCGAACCGCGAGCCGCGAAAGCGCCGCCGCGAACCGCGAGCCACGAAACCGCGAGCCGCGAAAGCGCCGCCGCGAACCGCGAGCCGCGAGCCGCGAACCGCGAGCCGCGAGCCGCGAGCCGCGAAAGCGCCGCCCGCGAGCCGCGAGCCGCGAACCGCGAGCCGCGAGCCGCGAACCGCGAACCGCGAACTGCGAACCGCGAACCGCGAGCCGCGAAAGCGCCGCCGCGAGCCGCGAACCGCGAGCCGCGAGCCGCGAAAGCGCCGCCGCGAGCCGCGAACCGCGAGCCGCGAAAGCGCCGCCGCGAACCGCGAGCTGCGAACCGCGAGCCGCGAGCCGCGAACCGCGAGCCGCGAGCCGCGAACCGCGAGCCGCGAGCCGCGAGCCGCGAGCCGCGGAAAGCGCCGCCGCGAGCCGCGAACCGCGAGCCGCGAAAGCGCCGCGGGGGCGGGCGCGGCGCGGGTGCGGGCGCGGCGCTCGACGCGGCGCGGCGCGGGGTGAGCGAAAAACAAAAAATTGCCTCAAACAAGAGCCACAAATGCTGAAACTTTGTGAGCATAACTTCCCTGCTCCCATCTCCAGGCAAGTGAGAAGGGAAAGTGTATGATTAACTTATGAAGTGCTCACCAAGGCAGCATCATTAGTTCCAACAGGCCCCTGTGAAAATGGGAACTGCCAGAACATGAATTTTTAACGTCTGGGCTGCATTAAGATCCTGAAGGTGATGGAGACTAAACTTGGAGCCTGAACTCAGAACACTGCTGCTATTTGTGGCACAAATCAAGAGATGGGTTTAGAGGGAAGGGAGTGGAGTATTTTTTCAAGGGACTCTTGTGGCTGGGGAAGTTCCAGTCAGTCCAAATTAGATGAGTTTCTGGGTGTCTGCCTGGGGTATCCTCCAAGAAAATGCTGTTTCTGTTTTTAAACCCTTCCCTTCCATCCCTCACTGCACCCACCTTCACTCCTGGTGCTCTGTCCTCACCAGGCCACCTCTCCCAAGGATTTCTGATCCTGTCTCTGCACTGCTTTGTTCACCATTCCCTCCCTGCCACCCCCAGGAGGAAAACTCCTCTGCTCTGAAACCAGGAGCTGGCACTGGAGGAAAACAGCACCGAGCAACCCGAGGGATGTGGGAGATGGCCAGCTGGAGGCTGCCATGGCAACAGCTGGATCTCCTTCATCCCTCTCACCCTGCTTCCCTGCTGATTACATTAAAACAACAGAAAATATAACAGTTGCTGGGAATCAAAGAGCCCTCTTCCTCCGCAGAATCACCTGGCCTGTTTCCACATTTCCCAGTGCAAAACCCTGGCATCCTTGCTGCTGGTACAACAATCTTGTGACTCTTCCTTGTACATGGTCAGCAAAAAAGGGTTTGGTTTGCTTGCCCTTGATGGGAAGAGCTTTCTCTGCACTTCTCCTGTGATCTTTGAGCTCAGTGGCAGAGCGGTGGTCAGGAAATATCTTTGGAGGTGACCATGACTTTTTGGGGCCTGTTCCCTCTGTTCCATGAGAAGAATGCCCTGGGATGATCAGGGGTTTGGACCCAGAAGAGGTTTTGGTGGTGCTGTCACAGGAGAAGCAAGCCCAGCTCTTTGTCACAGGTCATTGCATCCATTCTCAGCACCCTACCTGTGCCCACAGACACCTTCAATCTACCTGGCATCACCAGCACAGGTGAGATGTTGGCTGTGTGACTCAAACATGGGAGGAGTCTGACTGTTGTGCATATTTCAGGGGGTTGGATCTTCATTTCTCCTTTTTTTTTTTTTTTTTTTTTTTGTAAAAAAGATGGCTGATGTGCTTTTCCTTTCTCCCCTCCTTTTGGCTCTTTACATTGGGAAACACCAACATTGTGTGGAGCATGGGGTGGAGAAGAAACTCCCCTGAACGAACAGGAAATTCACAACAGTTGCAAATTGATATTTAATGTTGCATCCCAGCAGAGTGGCTGTCTGGGGATGTTTGTGCTGCCATATCACAGACCCTTTTATTCCCAGCACTCCCTGCCTCACACTCTTCTTTCAGTGTTGGAAAGTGTCTGTTCACTACCAAAACCAGAGGTCTCCAGTCTCAAGCTGGACCCCTGCAAAGACCCAGGTGGGCTGGCATCCCACTCTGACACTGGCCACAATTTTTTTTTTTTTTTTTTTTTTTTGTGGACAGACAGCACATCCCACCCCAATCTCCAAAAATTCTGTGCTGAGCTTAAGCCCTGAAGGATGGATATCACTTCCCTGAGCCCATCAGCGGTGAGAGCAAACTAATATTTTCATTCCTTCCCGTGTCTCCAAGCACACTCCACACTTAACATATCCCCAGGGGTTTTCCTTCAGGCTGGAGGCCTTGAGTTGTCAGAGTAGGTCAGCTTTGGGAAGACTTGAAGCTTGATTTCTGAATGAAGCAGCATCTGAGGGATAACTCAGCAGCTGTAGCAGCAGAATGGCTCTGTCCTAGTCAATGAACCTCCAGCACTGGATATCATTTGGGAATATAACCTCAGACAGCCAGGCTTGTGATGCAGTCAGAAAAATGTCCTGCTAGTACCAAGATGCCCTGGTTCTCCTTGAGTCCCAGCCTGAACAAGTTTTCAAGAGAATTCTGCAGAGCTGTTTGGTGCTTTAATTGCTAATAGAGCCGATCCTTTCTTGGGGAGAGAGAGGTTTGGCACTCACTGGTGTTCATTCAGGGAAGCAAGGAGTGGTAGACACACAGAGAGGAGGATGCAGGGAATGTGGGGCAAGGAAGATGAATTCCAGCTCTGTCTTGAGGGTATCAGACTGCTGAGCTCTGATATCCTCACTTAGCTTCACGCTGTTTGTTTTTCTCCCCCCCCTCTCCCTTCTCCTCAACAATTAACTTTGCAATTAGACTTAATTATATTCAGCAGCTATTGAATGTGTCCTGTGCCCCAGTTGCTGCCAGTGGAGAGAGGCAGCAGCGGGGGTGAAAGCTGCAGAGTCAGCTCAGCAGACCGTGATTCACACATCCTCTGCTCGGCTGGGAACAGGGAGCTCTCCTAAACACAGGTCCTGTGACTTCCTCACCCTCCTTCTCCCTCTGAATTTCACCTCTCCGTCTCATTCGAAGTGTCAGGCTTTGAAATGTCAGGGAAACCTGGAAGGATCCCTTGAGGGGTGTTTCTTTTTCCCACCACAGGGGGCAAGTCTCAGGACAGCGTTATGCAGCCAGGAGGGCGCTTTTGAAATGCATCATAAACCCGAGGCAGAGTCTTTGTTGGTAGAACACAGTGTCCTCCCTCGGTCCTCAGGGCACACAGAGATCACCTCTGGAGCTGGCAGGCCTCAAAGCCAAGTTTTGTAAAAGCTCTTTCAGTGCCAAATATCTTGTGGTGTTATTTGACTTTCAACACCCAGTAACGCCCTTGGAGCGTCAGAGATGTAACTGGGGGTGCTGGGGATGGGAGGCTGAGCATGAACCAGCCAAAAAAACCCCAAATTGCCAAAGGGATCCTGGGCTGCTCCCACAGGTGGGCAGCAGGTGAGGGAGGGGATTTGGCCCCTCTGCTGTGCTCAGGGGAGAGCCCACCTGCAGAGCTGCCTCCAGCCCTGGATCCAGCACAGGAAGGATGTGGAGGTGTTGGAGGAGTCCTGAGGAGGCACCAGGATGATCAGAGGGATGGAGCAGCTCTGCTGTCAGGAAAGGCTGAGATAATTTGGGATTGTTTAACCTGGAGAAGGGAAGGTGTGGGGTGACCTCAGTGTGGTTTTCCAGTACCTGAACAGAGCCAAGGAAAGATGGAGAGAGATCATCGACAGCTTTTAGTCCCAGGAAAATGGGGAATGGCTTCAAAAGGGAGTAAGGTTAGACTGGATATTGGGAAGGAATTCTTCCCTGTGAGGGTGATGAGGTCCTGGCACAGGTTACCCAGAGAAGCTGTGGCTGCCCCATCCCTGGAAGTGTCCAAAACCAGGCTGAATGGGGCTTGGAGCAACCTGGGACAGTGGAAGGTGTCTCTGCTCATAGCAAGGGTTGGAACAAGATGATTTCAAAGGAACCTTCCAGCTCAAACCATTCATTCATTCTGTGATCAGTGTTATCTGTGCCCTTCCTCTGCTCTGGGTACAGGATAATTAGTGAAGAGTGTGCACAGTGAGCTTTTGTACAACATGGAGCTTCCTGCCTTGTATCAGCACCTGAGATAACAGCTCCTTCATCAGTCTCTTAACAAGTTATCTATTAATTAATTCATTCATATGACTGTTAGATTACACTCATTTCCTCTTGGGAGATACGCAGCAGGTTTTCTTCAGTGGTGAGAGGTAATATTTCCAACCTGATGATGCAAAGTGGGGATTGCTTCACATCTTGGAAAGAAACATTTCAGTTCAGAACAGTTCTGCGTGGCAGCTGCTGCAAAGGGCCAGTGGTTTGTAAAATCTGGGAACAGAAAACCTCTAAACAGATGTTCCAGATCTTGGAGAAAATTGGATTTTGTTGACGGAAAGTTTTTCATTGCTGGAGGATGACCTGGTGAAATAAATATCATTAATTCTTGGTCTTAGATCCCCATAAATACCCAAATTTTGGATGTTGGACTAAATGACATTTAAAGGTCCTTACAGAATCCTAGAATGGTTTGGGTTGGAAGGGACCTTGAAGCTCAACCTGTTCCACATCCCTGCCATGAGCAGGGACAACTTCCACCATTCCAGGTTGTCCAAGTCCCATCCAACCTGGCCTTGAACATTCCCAGGGCTGAAATAATTCTAAAATAAGGAATGCCACTGAATGGGAGGAAAGAGCTTTGCTATGAACATCAATCTGCTTCAGATCAGGTTTGCAATCTGCTTTGCTTTCCTTAAAACCTCCTGATTTTACAGGAAAGTGAAGTTATTTCTCTGATTTTCTGGTTCAGAGCCTTCATTCCTGCAGGAATGATCATTTTATAGCCAAAATACAAGTAGAACTCCCTGCAGTAAGGCAGAGACCTCCTCTTCTCCCAGGAATTTTTCTCCTAACGAAATTTTCTCCTAAGAACAAGGATGGGAGGTGGAGCAACGAGAAACTGAAGCAGCAGCCCTTAAGTGCCTGTTCTGTGAACAGAGAACTTCATCATCTTGGGCTGCCAATGTAAATTAATTTTTAATGCGTAATACCTCCCTCATCTCTTTCTCTAGCTGGAACTTAACTAAACAATGCATCTCTCAAGACAAAAAGAGAGAAATCCCGGCGTTGGGTCAATTATCCTGGGAGTAGAGACATCAGTCAGACGCAGAACATTGACCAAGCGCTTCCTCGGGTGCTTCCTTTGGGGAACCTTGGGGGAAAAGCTGAATCCCTCCATCTGCTCGGTGAGAAATCGTGCTGAGAGAGACGAGGAGCCTGGCTCTTCCCGAAGAAACAGCCCCTCCTTGCTTCCAGTTAGGCAGTGCTTTGTCAGGAAGATAGGGAATTGATGGAGAGCACGGAAATCCGCAGCCTGTTGCTCCCTCCTCATCCCCCCCGAGAATCAAAACTTGATCCTTGCTGAAAATTTTCTTCTATTTGTTCTTTTTTTTTTTTCTTTTTATGAATCTTATTTATTTATTTCTTCCCGTGCTTAGTAATTAGAACATTGTCAGGCCAAAAAAAGAAAAAAAAAGAGAAATACCCAAAACGAAACCACCGCACATTACCAGAGGAAGAAAAAGGCTGCAATTGCCATAAATAACACAGTGGGTCATGAATAATTCAAACCAGAATATGGTTGTTATTGTAAGGAGTTATCACAGCTAATTATAGCCCATTGCCATCGTTCCCTCCAAAGCTCTGGCATTGATCACTGCAGGACATGCCAAATATTTCACTAAAACAAAATATTGTGCTCGATGCTTCCCTGTGGATCAGCGTGTCTTTCACTGAGAGAGTTTGTTGTTCTTCAGTGGCTTTTGCCCTTGGATCATGGTTGGAAAGTAATTAAGAAGACCTTTCACTTAACCAAATTCTTCATCTCCATCAGTCAATTGGTCCCTGCAGACCTTCCCAATGTTGTTCCAATTCCCTGGGCATAGGAAGAGCTGAGGCTTCCACCACTCTGAGAAAACAAGGACTAAATTTCTAAGATTTTTCTTTTTTATTTACTTACTTTTAAAATTCTTATGTTTTTTTTAATATTCTGATTACTTTAAAAAAAATTGTCTCTATTTTCTCTAGAAAAGACTTGCATCCTGCAATGGGATGAGGATTTATACACATTGTAAAATAATATCTGTGAGGACAGGTGGCTTCCCAGTTGGGTTTCCTTTGAGATTTCCCAGTGATCTGCAAAATTTCTGAGTTTGTAAAAGACTTTACTGGTTTTAGACTATTGGCAAACAGCAGATGTTGACTAGACATGAGCTTGGAACTGGAGATGTTTAAGGATTGAGCTCCAGAAAATCAGAATATGTCACAGAGCTGCCTGTAAAAGAGATTTTAATGAGAATATTAATCATGAAATGCAACAAAGGAAGCACAATACTGTAATAGAAATAGTTCAGGAGAGAAATGCAAAGGCAGTATCATTTCTATAAAATTGACAGACTGGGAGGAAAATTACTGATATCTTTAGAAGTCTGAAGAGACTAAGGAAGGATAACAGATGGCCAGGCTGTAGGAGGAAATCTTTCCCAAACTTCAGATATTAGGTTGCAAGGAAATGAGGGTCTTATTTTACCTGCAAGATGGAACTTTAGCATGAGCAGGAGTCCGGTGCCAGCAAAACACTGCTCCAGGGAAGAAATCACCCATTGTCCAGCCTCTGACACAAGATTTACAGTCTGTTGTATCATTGCAAACAGTTGTTGTCCTTGGTCAGACTAAATCTAACTTCCAGCCCATTCTGAAATATGAATCAATCTGATATTGCTGTGTGGTAGAAGTGGTTGGATTTTTTCCTTCCACGCTCACCCCTATCGTTAATTCCTATCCCCTGACATCTCTTTTTTGGCCTAAATTTGGCTAAAGGCCTGAATATGTAAAGCATAAAATTTACATTCCTAAAATCCACTGACAAGTCTTTAAAAAATCTGTTATTATTGTTATTATTGCTAATTCCATGTAACAATCCTGTGAATGCATTTCCTACAAGATTTTTAGACAAAGTGAAGAGTTTTCACAAGCCTGCCCAGCTCATGTTATGAGTTTGGTCCATTGTTTTGACTCTTAGATCCCCCTGTGAGGTCCAACAAGGGGCAGAGATTTGGGGAAAGGAAAAGTTTTTGCTGAAGAAAATCCCTTGGTGTACCTGCACTGCTCCTCAGAGGTGCCATTGGAGCATGAACATGGTGTGATCCACTTTTCACCCTCTTCCCCCCTTCTGAGCATTTATTTGAGTGCTGAAAAGAGACCTCCAGGTGATTTGCTGATGTTTTTGGGGCACAGAGGGATCTGGAATTGCCTAAATTGGTTGAGCTTGCAAGCTGACAGGTGGGAAAGTGCATTCTTGAAGGCAAGCAGGAGCCATCCTTATCTGCAGGAACAGGAGCAGCCTCTTTCCTTCCCTGACAACTCATCGAGCCCTTGCTTGCATTAGTTGGGAGGTGGGGGATATATGAGATAAACGAATCCCATTAGATTCCTTCCAGATTTTAAGTCCAATTATTTCACACCAAGAACTCTGTTTATTTCATAGTTATATCCCTGGTTTTGGAATAAAAAGGAAATAATCTCCAAAATGTTTTGCAGAGAAGATAATCAGAGCAGTGCCTGGATTTTTTTTTTTTTTTTTTTCTTTTTTTGAGTAGAGAGAAATCTCTGTATTGCAGGGAGAAGGAGAAAACTGTGCATGCATTTTGCATGAACAGGTTATTTGAGAACACGACAGCTATAATGAGAGAGAGATCATCTTGCTCGTGGCTGTGCAGAGTGGAGGTCAGACAGCTCTGAATTAGCAGAGTCATTAATATTCTACTACAACATAAAGCTGGAAGGGACCTTCTAGGTCATCAAGCCAACCATGTCACATAATCCCATTTGAGAAGAGTGGGTGACATTGGAGGCTAAGCAGTGGAGAAAATGCTCCTGGAGACAAAAAGTGCCAGTCACTGACTGAGTGTGTGGTTAACATGGAATAGGGATGGGGGACTTGAGGGAATCACAAACCTGAGTGAGAGAGCTTGGAAACTGCCAGTATTTTTACAGTAATTTCTGTAATCCTTGCTGGCTTTGGGAAGGAGAAGCTGGGCTGTCCATTGAGTATCTCCTGTTATCAAACTTCAGAACATAAATGGATCCTGTGTGGATCAGTGCAAGATTCCAGGAACTGAGATAAGACAGATCTAACCTGTCTGCTGCTGGAGCTGCTCAGTCCTGCAGGGATCCCCTCTTTGGGTTGTGAAGGACACATAACTGTGACTGTCCCTCAAGCATGGATGCAGGAGGCAGTGCCATGGAGCAGGGAATGGTGGTGGCAAATTTTATTCCTGGGAATCCCACCTGATTCACCTCTCAGCTTTGCCTGGGTAGAATTTCAATTCCTCTCTCCCTTTGTTCTCATCCATGGAACGTGCTAAGGTAATTACATTTTTGTGTCTCACGGGGATGTTGTGAGGTTTCTCTAATGTTTATCAAGTGTTTGAAGAAGATCTTATGAAGGTGGAGTGCAAGTACCAGGAGCTCCTAACAGTCTTGACGAAATCCTTCCTTGGAGCAATGTAGACAAATTCAAATTAGAACCACGGCAAACATTTTTAACAGCAAAAATTAATTAGCTGCTACAGCAGCTTCCCAAGGGAAGTGGTAGATTTTCCATTGCTCAAAATGTCTGAGCTGCCTGTGGTTTTGAAAGACAGGTGCTAGCTCACCTTCAAGTTATTTAGTTCCATGCAGACAGGGAATGATGCAGACAGTAGATGTGATGGCCCTGCAGACTTACACAAGTTTTATCACTGTATTTATTTGCCTTCATTCTCTTTCCCTTATTCTACCTGCTGTTACACCAACAGTGCACAATCCTGTTTCTATTCACACACAGACCTCAGATGTGAAATAGAGAAGTGCTTTGGAAAACCAGGCTCCTTCACATGTTTATGAAGTTGGAAAGAACACATCAAAACTGGTTTGATTCCACCTTCCACTTTCTGCCTCCCTGTGATGTCTGTGGGGGGATTTTGTACAGAAAATATGGGTCTGGCCATGGATAGCATCCAAGGATCAACAGTTCCAGGTGTTTGGGCATTTCTGGCTGTGATGTCCTTGTGCAGGAAGTCAATGGACCTGGTGACAAGAGTGTCTTGGCCCCATAAATCACACTCACCACCACTGCATACACAAGACATTGCCAAAATCCACATGGGATTCTTTCTTCATCTCTCTTAAAGAGCCTTGTGGTGCCTCAAAACCAAATAATACTGAAGTATAATAAAAACCTTTTTTTTTTTCCTGAAAAATCAAAATGGTCCTCAAAGATCAAACGTGATTTCCTGCTTATATCAAATTTGCAAGGAGGAGCTGAACATGCAGAATTCTGCTTTAAAGAGAGGCATCCAAATAACCAACTGGTGATCAGAGCCTTCCAACAGGGTGGATGAAGTCAAGTTTTAGGGGAGGGTATTATGGAAACAACAGATACGTTATCCTTATAAATATTTTATATTTATAAATGAACTATGATGAAACAGAGTTCAGAGGTGACCTTTGTGCCAGA
Organism: Catharus ustulatus; assembly: GCF_009819885.2. Lineage (NCBI taxonomy): Eukaryota > Metazoa > Chordata > Aves > Passeriformes > Turdidae > Catharus > Catharus ustulatus. The sequence continues at coordinate 162,078,927 of NC_046221.1, forward strand.
AGGTGAGGAAAGAAAAGCAGTTTATCAAAAAGATCATGTCTGAAAAATTAATTTGACAGTGCTGATGGAGTGACTGCTCTTGTAAATACAATTTTGTCGATTTTCAAAGAACCATTTGGTTTCCAGACACACAATTCAACCCTGTGCCAACTGGCAGCTTTGGTGTTTAAAAATGGATTGTGTCGAGACAAGGTAATACCCAGAGGCAAATGTGCTGTTATGAAAGAGCTGTACAGGTTTATATTGGAGTCAAAAAAGGGTTTTGTGACTCTCAGGAGGCAGGCAAAGGGCAATCTCAGATCTCATCAACACCCTGAGAGGCTGCAGAAGTCAACTTCTGTCTTATGGCTGCATGGGCTAACTTTCAAAATGCATGAGCTTGGAGGAGGAATCTCATGTCCTTGTTTCCACCATGTTCAGGCTGGATGGAGCTTGGAGCAGCCTGGGATAGTGGAAGGTGTTCCTGCCCATGGGTTTGGAACTGCATGAGTTTTAAGGTCTTTTCCAACCCAGACCATTCTGTGATTTTATGATCTATATTATATGGGGGTGTTCAAGAAATTTTGCTGAATTTAACCTGGGATCATTTCTAGATGAAGACATTTCCTAACCAAATATGTATCAAATAAAGGTGTTTTAAAGATGTTTTGTGCTCCTTGCTGCTGAGCACCCCCGAGGTCTCACTCCACAAAACCATTTCAAAGCCAGGAGGGAACACGATGATCTGCCATCTGTGAGGAGCAAAGCAGGGAGCTGCACTCAGCAGATTCTGAAAGCCCCCTAACTCAGCCTAAGCAGGAGAATGAGATCCAGTCCAATTTCACATTTTCCAATGACAGAGAAGCATCTGCCCCTTCTGTGGTTCGTTATCACAGTTTAGAACACACACCACACACAAAGACATTTTATTTCCACTCTGAATTCCTGTTTGTGCTCCATACCATGAGCTAATGCCAGGCTTTGTCCATGGAACACTGATGGGAATGGTGAGTGAAGCTCTTGGCTGGTAGTTGTGCCAGCCAGGTTGATAGAAGGGCTGGATATAACTTGGTTTTCTGGTAGCATCAGTTCAAATCTCACCTATTTTTGGGATCTTCCAGCATGGATGCTGGGATTATCCATGTTCTCTCTTTTCTGTGTCTATAGCTTTCCTATTAGAGCCAAAGCCATCTTCATCGTTTCCCTCCTTGGCCTCCTTCCAGCCATCTCTTTCTTGCATCATTTTTGTCCTGAGCAGCAAAAAAAATTGGGATTAATTAATTTTTGGTGCCATTTTTACCTCCATGAATGTCAGGGAAGAAAAAGGAGAGATATTTCTTGCTTCATCTGTGTGACAGACAGAACACAGCTGTTGGTGTTGGAAGAAAGACTTCAAAAAGGTTTCTGGTTGTGACCTAGAGTAATTTACAATCCTGTGATATTTACCAGATTTTTGTTGCCAGTTTCATCTCTTGAAACTTCCCATCCACTCGTTTCCAGGTTTGCATATTTTGATAAACTCAAGGGTTTGGTGACCATTCTTTGTGACTCATGTGGACTGCCCTCAGCCTCCTTTCTGCAACTCCTTCCTCTGCATTTTTTGCTCTTAAAATGGGAAAGATCATCATTTTTCATGTATGGCTTTTCCTGACATGAGTCAGGAAATCGTTGTGGCAAAGGACATCTGATCTCCATCCATTCCAGCGAGGAGAAGTTGTGCAGGCTGCAGATTTGATGCTGGGAGATGGGAACCTTGTTAATTAAAATGTCAGTGACTCAAATCCCCTTGAGGTGAGAGAGAGCTGCATTTTTTATTACCATTGCTGTTAATGATACAGTCAGCTGGTACCTTGTAGAGGCATAATGCATTTCACTTACCTTGACAAGGTCTGCCCACTCTGTGCCTCGTGTATGACTTCAAGAAAATCATGAAATAATTCTGAAAATTGAGAAAAAAGGGGAAAAAAACCCACAGTGTTTTTATTTTATCCATCCTCTTAGACTAAAGCCATTCTCCATGACAAGAGGATGTATCCTCAAGGGGATGGTTTAGTTGGGCATCAAGAAAAAAAATTTCCTCATGGAAGGGGTGCACAGGAATTGGAAAGGGCTGCCCAGGGAGGTGGTGGGGTCACCAACCCTGGGAATGTTCAAGGGACAGCTGGATTTGGCACTCGGTGCTCTGGGCTGGTTGACAAGGTGAGGATCAGTCAAATTCTCCACTCAGTAATCTCAGAGGTCTTTTCTAAAGTCGTGATTCTGTGATTATTCTCCAAATCTTCAAAATGATGTTGTAAATTCATATCAAGATCATAGGAGGGGAAAAAACAGCCTAGAGGGAAATGGACCTGGAGCCAAGCAGGGAGGGGATAAAGCTGGGAAAATAGAAGGTAACTGCTCCAGGATGGGCTCCAAAAGGGTGGTAGGTGTCTTATGACTCGAATGTTCTGCTTAAAAACCTTAATTGGCTCCTGCACAATTGGAAGTATCAACTCCCCTGCCCTATTTCACCCTGTTAACTGTGATGGATGTTGTAAACCTGCCCTTCTCTTTATAGACACGGAGAAAAGGACTGTAAAAGGAAGGACTTTTAAAGTGTAATGGAAGGGCTTAAAAGCCGTGGCTAAAACTCTACCCCGTTCCATCAGGTCCTGTACAAACACACAGGGCCACACCTATGATGCATTTAGAGCAACAGGCTCTAAAATCATTGAGCTGGTGAGACTTGAACCCTGTTTTGCCTCTGCTGTGCCAAAGACAAGCAAGGAACAAAGTGATCGAGGCTTTTTCAGGGCAGGGAAGGCTCAGACTTTCAGCTTGGTGGCACAAGCAGGAGCTGACACTTCTTTCACAGCTGCTTAAGCACCTGCAGGATCTGTAGCAGAGATTCCAGAGCTGCAGGGACTGCAAACTCAGCTCCAAGGTAATGGGCCTTTTCTGGGCTGGAGCTACAAACTGTTTCTGTCAGGACAGCTTCGATGAGTCAGGCTCCAGTGGCTCTGAATCCACCTGGGAGCAGTTCCCACAAAGGCCAGCCAAGTCATTAACAGCCTATGGCTAATTGCCTGTTGTAAGGATGGCAGGCAGCACCTTTGCTTTCAGATGAGCTCAGCTGGAGCCCTGCTGCTGGTTTTGGTGGATTTAGCTCGGATTTATCTGCTGCCTTGGTGCTGTCGTTCCTGGCAATTCTGGTCACAGGATGAGCCAGGAAATGCTCTGCTTAAAAACCTGGTTTTGCTATGGCCTCTGCTCCTGGTGAGGAAGGTGGCTCGAGATCCATGAAAAATCCCCTGGCAGCCTTTGCTGTGAGGGATTCACACGTGCAAGGATCCCCTGAGCATCTCCTGGGGGATGACACTGCCTTGGGCTGTGCCAAACCGTGATTCAGCAGGTTGTAATAGCACATTTAATTATTGTCAGAGGGAAGAGATCAACCCCCAGCTGCAGAGATGAGCCTGAGGAGCAAAGTGATGCAGGAAACAAAAGGTGGAGAGGGAGAAGGACCCCAAAACTGCGTCAGGGAGCAAGAGGGAGTTTCCAGAAGTGAAAACAATTTCAGAATTAATCTAAGCAAATTTCTGCACTGGCATAGCACAGAGCTGTAAGGAAACCTGGGTAAATCCTTTCTATATCTTGTCTCACACTCAGACATGTGAGCATGGCCTAGCTAAGCAAAAATAGACTGATTAAATATTCTGGACTTCAACAGTTCCCTGTTAGCACTGTGTACATGGATCAGGTGTTCAAGGCCAGGTTGGATGGGGCTTGGAGCAGCCTGGTCCTATGGGACCCACACTGAGTGATCTTGAAGGTCCCTTCCAGCCCAAACCATCCTGTGGCACCTTATGCTGAACCTTAGTGGGGTTATTATCAACTCTGGTAATTAGGGGGAAAAGCATGCAGCTGATATTTGGGGTATTTGCCAGTGAAAAGCTCTGCAAAGTTGTGACTTTGTAGCCCAAAGGGAGAGAAAGAGATAATTTGTCAAAATTAAAATTTAAAATTTAAAATCTCTGCATATATATATATGTATATATATATGCTCACTTTTTCAAAAAAGAACCTCCAGCAAATATCTAATTATTCTGGTTTCTTAATCTCTATTGTTAACCTTTTCCATGCTAGACATGCCCAGTGCATGGGAGATGAATAGTTTGTGTTGAGTGGCCCACACTTGTGGGAACTGCTGCAGTGTGAATAAATAGCAACAAACACAGTGAATATTTCATTGGCAGGAAAAACAGATTCTGGGAGGGAGGGGAGTTAATGTGCACTGGTTTTTACCTTCAGACAAGAGTGTTTCTGACAGCAGGACTGTCACACACTGCCCAAGAAGGAGCAGGAGCAGCAATCTGGCTGATACCAACAACCAGTGTGGCATCCAAATGGCTCTTCTTGTCTTTTGTGACATTGAAAAAAAAAATTACATTCACCAAGGAAAAAGAATAAAAGAAATATATTAATATAAATATATTAAAATACTAATCTCTAGGGAAAAAGAAGCAAGTTGCATTGGATTTGAGGTGGGCTACTCACTAAGGACTCACATTTCAGTGTGAACAGAAAAAAAGAACACTTGGACAGTCTTCCCTGACCTGGAATGAGTAGAGGAACTAAGTTGTTGCTACAAATCTTGTCCTTTCAGTGTTGTCTGATAAGCATGATATGGTTTGACATGTACAACATCAACAGGAGTCTCTTCACTAAAATTTTGTCCAAAAATGTCTTGAGATATTCTGAGAGAAGAGAGCCAGCAGAGTGGCTGTGGCAGAGTAACAGAGCCTGTTTTCCTCCCCAAATCACAGCTTGCTTTGGGAGAGATGCACATGCCCTGCAGCAGCAGAGGAACCTCTAGAAAGCTGTTTTTGGACTGCTGCCTCATCTTCCTGCTGGACAGTTCCTCTCCTGGCCTTTTAAATCGCTGTCTGTCTCCCCTGTGGGCTGGTTTTTGATGGATGGCACTGGCACGTCCACAGATGTGGTGCTGCTGCAGAGTTGATGGGTGACAGATTTTAGGGTTTGGGTTACACCCAGAGTACTCTGCTCAGGAGGCTGTCAGGTTGGTGTGGGCTGTCAGACAAATGACAGGGCTCTGTGGGTAATGATGCTGACAGTGTTTCCCTGGCTGTCACTGCTGAGATGGCTCCAGGACACACAAAGCAATCAGATCCCCTGTCTGCACCCTCAGCTCTTCCCCCCTGCACCACAAGAACTGAATCAGACCTCTGGGCTCCCTGGATTGAAAAGAGAAGCACAGAAGGGCGAGGTCCAAGATCAACCATCTGGAAAGAGGAACAGGAGGCCAGGGCATCACAATAGCTCTGACTTGTACAAATTACTGCTTTATACCTGGTACTCTCCTTTTCTGCCCAAGACATCCTTAAGGGGTGAAATGCCTTATGTGTCTATTGCAGGGCTTTGTTGGAGAAGAATCCTGCTCCATCCCCAGCCTCCTGAATGACTCAATAATTACTTTAACTGATTCAAGGCTCCCCCTCAACCTCCAAGCACCCCCCTCACCACCATTCAACTTTAACACAAGACCACACTGTTTCTCAGTTTCCAGTGTGCCCAAAGCTATTCAGGCCACTTGTTCCTCTCTGAATGGAGCTGACAGAGCTGCTTTTGTGCAGAGGCAATTTTGGATTTAATTGGAGACCTGCTGGGGGCAGGGCTGGGGGGTGGGGGAGGGAATGGGGTCACTGGGTCAGTGTTTTGGAAAGATGAACTCAAAGGAGAGTCCAAGGAGGAAAAAAAAAATGAATGTGGGTTAGATGTTTGGAAAGAGGTTTTGTGTGGGTTGTGTGTGTAAGGGCAGTGCTCCCCATCTTCCAGAAATGGCCACGGTACCTATTTGGGATCAGAAAGCAAACAGGGTCAGGCCTGGGGCAGATGGCCTTAATAGACATTTTGAATCTAGAATGACAGATCCCAGGGTCCTTCCTGCAAGGATCACAGGATAATTCAGGCTGTGGTGAAGGAGTCTTGATGTTGGAAAGGTCACTGGCTGCAGTCAGTCCCCTTAGGTCAGGCATTCATCATCCACATTAAAGGAGCCTCCTTAAATTCCCTTCTCCAGTTCTGCTCCCTCCCTGGAGATAAGTTCAGCTTCAGCCCTGTCTTTGCCACTTATGGGGCACTTATGGGTTCGTGCCAGAGCTGTGAATGCTCCACAATAAGAAAAGACCTTTTTTCTAGTGAGGCACATGTAAGTCACACCGTGCTTTGAACCAGCACAGCCCTGCTGTGTAAGGGGACCACAGGTCATAATCCACACGAAAAATGGAACTCAGTGAGCCAGCACAAAAGCACTGTGACATTCCTACTTCACTGCTCAGCTTCTTTTTTCGATGTCTCCACTTTCCCACCTGACCAAAAAAAAAATATATAAATTAAACTGGGCAGAATTGTATTGATTGTGCTGCAGAAAAGCCAATATAATCCTGGCAGAGCTAGACCACGACCCAACAGAGACTCAGTAAAGCCACATATGCAAAAAGAAACCCTTTATTTTGGTCTCAGAAAACAGATGGACATGATGATATAAAATAGGTGAGACTGCTGTGATTGGTTTAAAAAGTTCTGACCATCCCCTGCCCACAGCACACTGGGGTCACCTTCCCCCAGTTGTTACCAGTTCTGCTCCCTGCTTCTCCACCAGTGATGCCTCTCAATGTGCTGTTAATGTTGATGTTTAAAATGCCTGGGAGGACCCAGGAGAGGTGGAACCATCCCCTCTGGAGCTGCTGCAGGTTGGTGACAAGCGTGGAGCTGACAGTGGCCTTGTAGAGCTCAGAGACAGACACCTGCTGGGAGCGTGTGCTGGGGGGCTGATGCATAATTTAGGAGCGAAACAGCAATCGTGCTATTATCCTGGTGATGTTCTTCAAAGCCTGACATCTCCTGCTCCCAGGAGGAGCAGCTGGCACTGCTGACAGGGGGGTGACCAAGAGGAGCTCCTGGTTTTTGTGGGTGTGTGGCAGGGTGACCTCAGTGGAGTGAACACAGAGGGAAAAGCTGTTTAGTCGAGCGTCCTGCACCTCTGGGAATAATGTTTCCAGACAGCATCACAACTTTCCTCTGCTTCTTTCCCTTACCAGCCTCTGGCTGCACACCCCTCTGGGATGCCTCTGCTGCCGTTTCACATCATCCCTGTGGACCTCAGATCCAGCTTTCCTCTAGGGAAGCAGGGAGAGGTGTTTAAAGGTGTCACAGACCTGTTGAGTTACATTTTCATCAGCAGCTCACCAGCCTGGCTCTGGCAGCATTAGTCACACTGCAGTAACACAGAGCAGCCTTTGCTCTATTCCCACCACCCACTTGAAAACAAACAAGGCTGACATTTATAAGGCTTTAGAAAGCCTGGGTTTAGCATTAGATCTGCTCTCAGATTCCTACTGTTCTCCTCTCCTTGACAGCTACTTCCTCTCAAACTGCTTGTTCCTAGGATGGCAGCAGATAGGGATTGGTGACCTTCCCATGCAGGAGGTTGTTTGGAAGAGATAAAATAAAGCATTTTCTCTGCTCAGAGAAGCTGTGGATGCTCCATTTCTGGAATTCTTCAAGGCCAGGCTGGATGGAACTCTGAGCAACCTGGCATAGTGGAAGGTGTCTCTGCCCATGGCAAGGGGATTGAATGAAATTATCTTTGAGGTCCCTTTTCAGCCCAAATCACTGACTCTGTGATTCTGCCCCCTCTCAGCTTGAGGAAAAACATGAGGCTGCCTCTCAGTACATTTCTGTCCCCAGGGAGTTTAAGGTTACTGCCCAGGCCCAGGGTGCTGCAGTATTTTAAGCACCACTCCATGATGTTGTTGCAAGAAAATAGGAGTGACCTGTGTCAGGCCAGTCTCTGTCAGAATCTTTACTGATATCCCTTTGGAGCACTACTCTGGGCTGTAATTGAAAATGCAGTTATAGAATCTTGGAATTGTTTCTGCGCTGGAGGGGACCTTGAAGATCTTCCTGTTCCACCCCTCTGCCATGTGCAGGGACACCCTCCATCAGACCAGGCTGCTCAGAGCTCCATCCAGCCTGGCTTTGGACACCTCCAGGGATGGGGAGGATGCTGTGGAACATCTCTGGGCAGCCTGCACACAAAGATGGCAGTGGGAAGGATTTTCTAGATCAAGGATGAACGTCTGGAAATTCCTGCTGATCCAGCCTGTGCTGATAGCTGTGAGACCTCATGCTGATGAATAATAGACAGGTACAGCCACATCACAGGTAATGAATGAGCAACTCAAACTGCCTGGTCACAGTGGGCAGAGGAGAGCAAGGAAATCTGCTCACCTCCATCCCCAGACCCAGACATCAGAGCAATCCCAGGGAAAACGCTTCTGGCCTCTCTGCAACACCTCAGGGGGGTCAGCATCCAGCACAACTCGCTCTGGCAAACATCCTGCCATGCCATGGCTCCTGCTGACTTCAGCCTTGGCATCAGCAGGGGATGCTGCTGCTGCTCCCCTGTGGGTCACACACGCTGGACCAGTCCCTGGGGTGGGAGGGTTTGGGGACACTCAGCTGCTGCCAGCTGGGCTTTCTGTGCTTCACAAAAATCTGTGTTTGACCAATGCTGCAAAGATCCCAGTGGCTTTGGATGAGGAGCAAGGGAAGAAGGATAGGATAGCATTCCTTTCTCCAAACCCTTCTCACCCAGGACTCTTAGAAACAAATAAGACTTTGCTAAGTATCTTCAGGAGAATGAGGAGCAGCGATGCTGATCCAAATTATATATTACAGGATCAATTATATATTGAACCTCCTAAAATGGTTTTGTTTAAAGAGTCGCCATTCTGCTGTTCATAAATCCAAACAGCACCTGGATTTTCAAGGCTAGGATGTATCACCAGTGTATCTATCTCTACCAAGACTACAGGCTGTCACAGAAAGTATAATTAATGGACCTTTAGCCCCGTGAAGGTGTTTGCTGCACTATTTATACCTCCTAAATGTGAGGCTGGGTACACCAAAGCACGACCCCATCATCCCAACTAATATTCTCTCACTCAGATGCCGAGCTCTAATGTCCAGGCATAAGTATGAACAATCACCACAGCTACAATTGCTGTTTCCCAGCACTGCTCCATCAGTATTTAATCTGCTGCTTTATAGAGCACTGTAGGAGATCCCCAGAAAGGAAAACAGCTGCAGCCAAGTTCTGCTCCAAAAAGTATTTTCAATTGAGAGGCCTATTAATCCAGGCAATAGGCATTAAATGACGTAACAGTGGAGCTGGAGGGCTGATATGCCCTTCTACCCAGGGCAGGAAAAATTTCTTTTTATGCCTGGGAGAGCTGCTGCAAAAGAGAGCCCTACAGGAGTCTGAGAAATTTGTTCCAGGGTTTTTATTTTCCCTTTTTGAAGCAGCAGCTGTTGGCTTTATCTTTTTTCCCTAAACCAATATAATTTATTTACATGCATATATAAATGCATTTTTATAAATATATATCTATTTGCATATAATACATATTCATTCATGCATTTATATATGTAGCTATATTTATATATGCATTTATATGTACATATATTTATATTACAATGTATTTAATTTCTTTGGTTGTTGCAGTAATTGGCTAAGTAACTCTAGATGCGTGGTGAGATTTTGGGGCTGTCCTGTTCAGGGCCACAAGCTGGACTTGGATGATTATTGAGGGTCCCTTTCAACTCAGGATGTTCTGCAATCCTATGATTTCTTGAGATGCCAGTGAAGTGAAGATTTCAAGTGAAGAAGGAGCATGGAAATGTATTCCCTGTCTCACTTGTATTCCCAGCCCTTTCCATTCAGACTCTTTCATTCTTTGAGCTTGCAAAGAGAGACAAATCCTCCAAAGAAGGGTTGGAAGTGTCTCCTGAGGAAATGGTTGGTTTAACCTGCAGGAAACTACAACTTTTAGGAGCCCTGAGGGACCCTGAAAAACTTGTTCCATGTCTATCTAAAGTCCAAGCCTGAAACATGGACCAAACACTCTGAGTCCTTTCAATGAGAGGTGGTGGACACTCATTTTTGACTTGCAAGGGCTCCTTCAGAGCTGAGGTTGCCAGGTAGGAGATCTCCACTCTTTTATCCCAAAGAACAGCAGCCAATGATGCTTAAACACCAGAGAAAAACAGGTCCTGCTTGTTCCTGAGCTCGTCTTGCAGGACCTGCCCTGTTGTGAGGACAGTTCAGTGCAAGGTTGGTGTGTACTGCCAGAACTGTGAAAATAATTCTAATTCTAGAATGATTCTAGAATCTAATTCTGGAGTATTCTAATTCTACTATATCAATTATTCTAGGCTCTAATTCTAGAAGCTAATTCTTCTCGGATCAATTCCCCATCATTCTCTAAGCTACATCATTGTAAATCCCTGTATCCTGGGTTTTTCTTTTTGCACTTCTTACTTCCCAGCAAAGAAACCTGAGATGAGATATTTGGTGTCCCCACAATGATTAAATTTAGAGCCCCACTGGGTACGTTGTGTCCTATTTTTTTCTGCTTTTTTTCTTCTTCTGCCGTGTTACAGAGGCTGAGTAGGTGAGCTGGGAGGATATCAGTGTTTAGGGGTAATATCAGGAGCTGCTCCCACCTTGGTGTGTTGGCAGGGGGTTCATGGTGAAAACATAACCTGTTCACCCAAACTAAAACCACAGAATAGCTTGGATTGGGCCAGATGTCCTTTAAAAGCCATGAGAAGGGACATCTTCTGGTTTTTCACAGCCCCATCTAACCTTGTCCTGAATGTTTCCATGGATGTGGAATCTACCAGCAACCCCTGAGCAACCTGACCCAGCATTTCACCATCCTCATGGTAAAAAATTGCTTCCTTATATTTGGCCTCAATCTTCCCTCTTTTAGTTTAAAGTCTTTATTCCATTCTCATCACTACAGGTCCTACTGAAATGTCTCTCCCCATCTTTCTTACCCTTTTAGGCAGTAGGGTCTCCTTGGAGCCTTCTCCTCTCACCAGAGTGGTGCTGAGGAGGATAATCCCAGAAACTCAGGATAGAGTGGACATTCTGGGCTGCTGGGTCCTGTCCCATTTTTCATCCACCAGAATCCCTATGTTCTTCCCAATCCCTTCATCTCCCAGCCTGTATTGATACCAGGACTTGCTCCAGCCCACTGCAGGACCTTGTAAGACACATCATTTCAGGCCTCAGTTTTTGGAAAGCTTGTGTTTGTGACCCCATTTCCTTCCAGGATCCCAATCTCTGCTCTGATCCTATTAAGTCCAACTTAGCACATGCACATGATTGGTTTTTGGAAATAGAAGCAGCAGATGAGAAATAGCTCTCTTTTTGACTCATTGCTCCTGCTGCAATCTGTATCACAGGAGGCTTAAAAAGTTATTTTTAACTCTGTATAATGGACACTTCACAAAAGAAATGGATTCAGTACTTTAATAAAATAAGATAAATAGACAGCAACAAATAGCAGAAAGCTGAAGTAATAAACTATTTCACTGGGTTGTCAGGTCTGAAACTTGGTTTTTCTCTGCTCAGAATGGAAGCACAATCTTGTCTCCTCTCCTTCATCTCCACACTCCCTTCCCTTTCCTTTTAGACATGTTGATTCTTCTGCCTTCAGAGAGAAATCGCTGCTTCCCGAATTTGTTTTTATTTGTTTGCCTTTTGTGACTGCCATCACCTGACAATTTCATTTCATCATCTGTCAGCTTCTCCCATAAACTCGTCCTTTAATCGCTGCTCAGAATCCTGATCAGATTTTGTCTAAAGCACTGCCTGGCTCCCAGTCCCTCCAAAACCCACAGGCTTTACCAACAGCACAGCATGACAGGAGTATTATTTTTAAAGGTGTTTCTGGTTCTGTGCTATGAATGAACGTAATTCAAAGAGTCAAGTTCATTCCCCACCCTTCTGAAGGAATTAAAACTGCAATTTTTCAGGAGAAACACTGTCCCTGATCACATCTCCCTGCACACTGTGAGTCTGGCCAATAAAGGACAGGGATTTTTTTTCTCCTACCAGGCACCTATCCATGGGTGCTCTTTTTTAAAACTTTCAGATGTATTTGAAGACTCTGTAATCTCCCTGTGTCAGCTCCTCCACTTCTTTACTGCTTTGGTTCTGGGAGGTTTTGGTCACAGCAGAACAAACTCTGATGAATATTTCTGTCTAACAGGCTGGCCATTGCTCTAACACCAGTGAGCACACACTGCTTGTTTTCCAGTAAAATTCCAGCTGGAATTGCAGCACCAATTCTTTCTGGAATTCTTGTACATCTCAGATATCCAGAAATCCCACGACTGGACAGTGACAGAGTAGTCATTGCCCATCTGGAGAGTCAGTCACATGTGGTGACTCTTCACTGATTCCATTTTCTAGATTGCTACTGCCTACCTGGAGAGCATTAAAACTTGTTCTTATGGAAGTATCCACCTTGAAAACAGATAAAACTAGGAAATAGGGTGCCTACTGTCTATATCCATTGGTTTCAGATCCTGTAAAGTTAAATTTTGAAGTAAACCACGTTTGAGGGACTTAAGCTTGAGTGAATATCTGCTGGAGCAGTTTGGTTCAATTTACTGAGACAACTGAACTCCTCTTCAACTCCTCTTTGAAGAGGAGATTGGAATTCCTAATTTTGTGGAGGTTGAGCTCAGGAATCTTCTCCAAGTAGGTTGGTGGGATCTCTGTGGGTGGAGGAATTGAAAACATGGCTACACACACACTCTATGTTTTTTCTCATTCATGTGGCAACAAATATTGCTCCATGGCTCTGATGTTCTCACACCAGAATATTTTGGTGGTGTGGGACTCACATGTTTCATGCAATGCCATGAAAGCCATGGATTGATGGGAATGACTTGGAAGTGTCCAAGGACATGCTGGATGGGGCTTGGACCTGGTCTAGTGGGAGATGTCCCTGCCCATGGCAGGGGGTGGAAATAAAGTGATTTTTGAGGTCCCTTCCAACCCAAACCACTCAGTGATTCTGTGAACTTTTCCAAGGCCAGTCCTGCAGCAGTTCAGTGCCATGAATGCCAATTATGTGCCTGGCACATTTTCCAGCTCTTTTTTCCCACCGTCAGTATTGTCCCTTCCAAGGCCAGGCACAGATTGCTGCAGGTCACAGCTCCTGTGCTGGATGAAATCTTGGTGGTTGTAACCTTTGGCCCACGAGGTGAGGCAGGACAACTCCATTTTGAGACCCTCCCTGCTTCCCTGGAATTTCTTGGATCATGTTTCCTTCCCAGGTTGTGTCCCAGGGCACAGCTTTCAGCAGCCAATCATGTAAAACAGTGTCAGTCCAAACTTCTGTGCTCTGGACCAAAGCTGAACATGCAAGTTTTATATTTTCCTTGGCTCAGGATGTGAGTCATCTTTCTGAGCTTTGTCCTTCCCACTGCTTGGATTAAAGTGGGTAATTCTGACTGGTCAGTTAGATGAAATCAAGATGAAATTTTGACTACTACTGCATCTTTTCTTAGCAAGAGATGCACCAGTACCATTACAGAGTCACAATTTGTCTCTTACATTTTTCACTGTTTTGAAAGGATCCTCTGGTTTTACAAGTAGAGTTCAATTTCCAGCTTGAGGTGAGGATAAGAAGGAACCCAAGAAATCATCCAATGCAGTCCCATCACTGAGGAAAGAGAAGTAAAAAGTAGAATTAAATCCTTACACATTTTAGGGCGATGGTTGGATGTGGTTTAATGATTGAGCAATAAAACTGAGAACCTACACCCTATAATTTTCCTTCTATCTCTGCTACTAACTAAGGAATACAGCCAGAAACAAGTCCCCTTGTTCCCTATGTGTTCTTTAATGTGATAATATTACTGTCTCATGGTGTGTTGTGATAGAAGAAGACTCCCTGTATGAAATGACTCTTAGTTAAACCAGGTAGATGCAACCAGAAAACATGGGGTCAATTTTTAAACAAATTATTGTCCCTGTTCACAGGGACAACCTCACGAGAAATCTGTAAACAGTGTGTCTTATGCAGATTTTCATATTGCCTTCTTTCTTACACAGCCTGTTTCATCTTTACTTAAAAATATCCCACACCAGCAAAACCCCAAATTTCTAGGTAAGGAAACAGAGGTAAAGTTTAAAAAAAAAAGAAAGAAAAAAGAAGATCTGAAATTATAATTAATTCGCACATTCTGCTGGTGCTTAGTGCCTTGATGAGCTTTGTACCTTTTGATTTTGTTTGTGTTGGTTTTGAAAGCACACTATGACAGCCAGAAGTTCAGGAACAATGTAATGGCTAAGGCCATCACCTTTCAGGAGTTTAAAAAAGAGAAGGGCTCAGCCATCCTTAAAATCCAGCACTCTGTGAATGGCTGATCCTTGTGAGTCATTTAAGAGTAATGTGTCCTGCAGGAATAGCTCAGATAGATAGGGACACACCAGCAAACCAGAGAAGCACCTTATGGATGATAAAGTACAATAATTCAAGGCTCATTATGAAAGGAACCTGTATGGAAATAATCTCAGTTAAAAGCAGAATAAAAGAACAAAGGAATCAGCAAGTACCCAGAAGGGTCATGTAGGGCACTCTTCCTTGATATGATTAAATAGACGAATAAGTGAATAAGTAATAATCTAATCATAAAAGGGGCCAGGCAAACTCAGCACTAAACTATGAGACTAGGCAAGTTTTTCACTTGTGACCAAATGACCTCATATTTTTTCTATCTGCTTCTATTAAGCAGAGTCGTTTCTCCCATCAGCACAGTGGTGAAAAATTTCTCCAACTGTTTCAGGGGAGAGAGGAGTAAATGGTTCCTTCTGGGAGGAAGAGCAAGAAATGAATGCCCTGACATGTTCTTCCCTAAAATCAGCGAGAATTTTGCTGTTAATTTCAGGGGCTGGTTGGGGGAGTCCTGGGCAGAACAGGGTTGATCTATGATGGAAAGGTTAAGTCTCTTTTCTGGGGGAGTGACAGGGAAGAGTATCCAAAACTGGGACTGGGGAGTACCTCAGCCATAGGTACAGGAATATGAGCCAAGTCTCACTGCGCAGGGCCAAACATTGTCTCATCTGGAGCCCACGTCAGCAATGTGAACCTCAAACTTTTGTCTCATCTGTAAATTTGCCCTGCTCCCCTCTTGTATGGACTGTAATGGGTCTGGTCTTGGTGGCACTGGGGACCTCTGGGCTTATGGGACAGAGAAGAAGAGCTCTGTAATGTTGTTATAGAGAGGACAAATAACAGAAAACATTGGGACTTCTGAGAGAGTTGGGACAATTCTGAGATGGGTTGGTCTGCTCAGCTGAGAGGGGACTTTACCAACATCTGGCAGTGTGTGCAGGGAGGGCCCAGAGCAGGGACCAGGCTCTGCTCCTGGTGCCCAGCAGTGGGACAGGAGGAACAGGAAGGAGCTGATCCCAGGAGGTTCTACCTGAAAATGAGGAGAACTTCTTTATTGTGCAGGTGACAACTCCCTGGAACAGATTGTCCAGAGAGGGTGTGGGGTTTCCCTCCCTGGAGATATTCCAGAACCCTCTGGACACAATCCTGTGCCCTGGGATGGAGCAGGGAGGTGGCACCAGGTGACCCCACTGTGTTCCCTTCCAGCCTGACCCATTCATGATTTGTGATTTTACAGACCCCCTCAGCTCTCAAACCTGCATGGATCTGGTGTGATCCTGCTGGTTACAGCTGGTCCCTGCTGCAGAGCCTTTCATGGGAGTCTCCAAAGCATTTCTTGAGATGTTCTAAGGAAGGCTTGGTACCCCATGGTGCATTTTTATAGAGCAGCCAAGGCACAGAGACAAGTGACAACCCAAGAGACCCAGGAAGTCACAAACCTGGGAATTGAATCAACACAGTTCCCAATCCTTTATCTTGCTTTGAAGAGAAATATCGGTCACAATCACATTTCTTTCACCTCCCTGTTTCTTCTGGTAGAAATCCAGTTTTTGACCCACTAGGTTTGCATGGTCTGAAATAGAAAAGCTGATGGTCCCCTATCCCAAATTTAGTGCCTTAGCATGGATGGCTGCATTTCTTCAGGCTTCCTCCAAAAACTGGGGTGTTAGAAAGGTTCCTGTGCAAGTGAGGAGCTCTGCTGTGATTTTTTAACTTTCTTGAAGCTCAGAAGACTGATGGCACCACTAATACTGCTCTCTAGTACTCAAAGTGTTTGAAATGTTCTGTTCTTGGGCAACAGCAAAAAGTTTGTCCCAGGGTACAAATTTTGTTCTATCAAAATAGCTGCTGCAAAGACTGTGAATTGGAGAATTTGGTACCATGCAGCTCAGAAGGAGGAAAGCACTGCACAGAGGCTGCTCAGCCACTCGTTTATTTATAGAATAATTGATGGTTATTAACTAGTTAATTAATAAAGATTAGATGAAGTGGAGGGGAACTTGAAATTTAAAAAAAAAATTTTGGCAGCTGTAGTAGGTGCTGTATTATAAAGAACTTGTAAATGTGTGGAAAAATAAGAGTGAATTAGATCAAACAGATCATCAGAGAACAAAAGAACAAGACAAGTAGGGCCAGACTTAGCAGGACAGCTCAGTGCTTGAAAAGGGAAACAAGACAATACCCTCCAACCAGCTCCAGCTGGTGAAAAAGATCAGGGCCTCACCTTGCAGGTTGCACGTGGAATGTGAATTGGGTTTCCCATCCCCGGGGCTAATTCTGGGCCAGCAGATGCTCAGCTGAGTTCAGAGATTAAGTCAGCGTGAGCCAATCGACAGAGTGTGGAGGAGAGACTTTTAAAACTATTCACAATAACAGGACTTTTCTCTCCTAGAGTTCTCTCTGCCACAGGATCACAAAGCATAAACCACAGTTGGCTAAGTTTTTTCATAAGGTTTTCCTTTCTTATTCGAAGGAGTGGGTAAGGGTTATTAGCTTTGTTCCACCAATGAGGAAAGCAAGGCATAGAGAAGTCAATATCCCTCTACCCACAAATCCCATTGAAAGCATCCCCTGGCTGCTGAGAGCCATGCAACGATTCTGGGAGACCTGCCAAGACAGCCAAGTGCCAGGACCAGTGACTCACATCATCGTGGGGGGATGAGAGATGATTTACACCAGTGCAGCTCGAGCACTCCGAGCTGGGCTGGGCTGCTGCCATCAATGCAGACTGCACCAATGCACTGCTCCCACGGCTCCCCCCAAAGCCAGAGCCTGGTGGCACAGTGTCCTGGTTTGGAGGACAGGTGTCTGCTGAGAAAGGCAGGAACCTCTCTTTGAAATGGAGAATGTAAACCCCCTCCCTCCAAATTATTAGAATTTTGAAATCAAGGGGCTCTCAGGCAAAGATATGGGAATTAGGAATAACAGTTCTTTACTAGGGAAATCAAAATAGAAATACAGTACTACAAAGAAACAAACCCCAAGCCCTGATAAAGTCAGAGTACAGCCTGACACCCGTCAGGCAGGGTGTTGGCAGCAGTCCCATCCCATGGTGGCTGCATCCTCCTGCAGTGACAGATGTGGCTCAGTTGGAGCAGTGCTCCTGTACAAGGTGCAGTTTCCCTCTGGAGCTCCAGTGGTGATGTGGAGAAATCCGGTTTTCCTCTGGAGTCCAGTGGAGAAAGGGGCTCCCTTAGTGTCCCAAAACCTCTGTTTTTATCTTGGTAAGAAATGTTGGGCCCTTCCCCCTGGCTGGAGCAACTCCCAAAGGGATGCAGTAATTTTATCAGTCCCACAGTGGGACTCAATGGCCATGAGCAGAAAATGACTGGCTGGAGGAAGGATGGGTTGTGAAAAGATAAAGAACAATGCCCTGCCTGGTTTCAATGGATGGCCCATTAGCAGAATATCTCCCACGGAGATAAGGATCACTGCCCCCACCTGGTCTCATCAGATGGTGATACAATTGATATTTTTGGTCATATCTTTTATTGCAACCCAAGACACACAAGCAGACATGAGATCAAACCCAGACCTTGAAACCACCATCATCATCTGCTCCTGGAAGTGATTCAGCTCTATGGTGGGATAGATCCCTTGGAGGAGGCTGCTGCCATTCTCTCTTGGCTGTTTGAAGGCTCCCATGCTTGCACCACTCTTCTTTACTCTGTGCCTCCAGCACTGTTGATATTAAACCCACTAGTAAATCTTGTGTAAGTGCTGACATTTGGAGTTAAAGTGCTCCATACTTTCACCACAGAAAACTTAAAAGAATGCAGATGTCTTATCCTGGGATAGTATCCAGCTCTGGGGTCCTCAGCCCTTGCCTCCTAGAATTTCCAAATCTCCTGAGAGATATTTTGATTCCCTTTTGAGCAGAGTCTGTCATTGCCCACTGCTGCCAGATGATGTCCTCAGAAGAAGCTATCTGGTGATGGAATTGGGTGGATACTAAAAGGAAGAGTCTCCTCCAATGCCTCTGAATCAGCAGTTCTAGATCCTAAATAGGAGATATGTTCACCCCAAATAATGTCTCTTATTAAGATTTTTTTATGGTAGAGTATCTTTTTAATCAGCTTTTAATGACCTGGTGAGTTCAAAGTTTAGATTAAGATGCACCTAATGTTAAAGAATAAATGAATTTATTTTTTTCTGTGTGCAGAAAAATACAATAGAGACATGAATCTACTTCACCTGCTGTGGGGGTACAGGAGGAATTGTGGCAAAGAAAGGAAGTGGGATGTTTTTGTGGATTTACAGGATGAAAGAATCCAGCCATTGGCTTTGGTTGCAGTGCTGGATATCCAAATTAGATGTGACAGAGCTTTTCCTAGATTTTTTTTGCCCCCCTTGTCCTATTACTGCGTGCCCTTGTCAAAAGTCCCTCACCAGATGGGCTTGGCCTGGAGATGGAGTAGACCTCTCTGTGTGTTATCTATGATTTAATGTTCTCCCAAGCCAGGGTTGTTTAAGGACCTGGGAAGTTTGTTGTGAACTCTCCAGTTCCTAAAATAACATCCCTACATTATAGATGCCTCTTTTGGACAAACCTTTACTATGCTTCCCTGGCTGTATCACAGCAAAGGAGCTCATTCTGCTCACTTAGAAAATGGTTTTCCACTTCCATGTGCTCTTCCCCTACATTGTAAATTTTTAGCAAGGGATTTAAACAAAGAAAAAAACAGTCCCTTGAACAAGCTGTTGAACAGCTGAGTCTGAGGCAAATCACATTACATGTTGGGTTCATTAATTTTCTAGGTAAAATGTTTCTTGGAGGGTTTGTTTTCTGGCATGTGGTTTTTTTTTCAGCACAAGCTCCAGGTGTTGATTGGTTATTGATTTCCAGGGGGACAGCAATTTCCTGAAATAGCCCCTGGCTTGTCCAAGACCCCCTACAGAGGGAAAAAAAGACTAATAAAGTGTATTCTTTGGTGGGGGGGTGTTGATAGGGATCATAATTGGTCTTCATTACCAGTTCATCGACTGGTTTGTTAGATCATTAATCGCCTTTGGCTCCGATCTGGGCCATTAACTAACAAACTTGTCATTAGCTTTTGGAAAATGACCAGCGCTTTTTTAGGGTTATTGCACTGAGAAATCACTGCTGTTCAGTCCCAGAGGGTGTGAGACAGGACCCTCCAGAGCACTCTTTGCCTGGTTCATTGGTGTTGTGAGAATGTCAAGCCAGGCTGTTTCTTTTTCAGGGATCAAAAGCTATCTAGGATGCTGGAGCATGGAGGTTTTTTAGTTCCTTCAGCAAAACAAAAGACATTTTAGGCTGGAAAACGCCTTTGGAATCATCAAGTCTGACCATTAACCCAGCACTGCCATGGCCAGCACTAAACAATGTCTCTGAACCTCACATCTCCAGTCTTTTCAATCCCACTAGGGATGGTGACTCAGCTACTTGCCCTGGCACCTTGACAACCCTTTCTGTGAAGAAATTTTTCCTAACAGCCAATCTAAACCTTCCCTGGAGCAACTTGAGGCCATTTCTTCTCGCTCTGTCACTTGTTACCTGGGAGAAGGGACTGACCCCCACTTGGCTTCACCCTCCTGTCAGGGGGAGAGCAAGAAAGTCCTCCCTGAGCATCCTTTTCTCCAAACTAAACAATCCCAGCTCCCTCAGACACTCCTGATAAAACCTGTGCTCCAGACACTTCCCCAGCCTCACTCCTTGAATTGCTAAAGAGAGACATCATCTGACTGTAAGAAAATAAACTTTCTCTCTCTGGTCCCTTGTTAAAAAATAATGAGTCACTTTGAAATGACATTTCTTTGTTGATAGGATTGAGTTTTTCTGGTTTATACCAGCAGAAGATCTTTGCTTATTTTCATGCCTGCAAAAGGTGTGGGACTGAAAACTGTGGAGATTTAAATACACAGTGAAAGCAAGAAGAAACTGGACTCCATCCATCCTTCCCTAGCAGCATCTCTCAGACCAGATCTCAGGTGGCAGAGGAGAAATCTCTCAATTTCACTGAAAAAAAATCATCAGTAGGGTTTCTAGCATTTGTTTGCATTGCATTCTCATAGGTGCAAGCACCAACCTGGTTAAAAATTCAGGAAGGACCACAAAATCCAACAGGCAGCCATGAAAAGGAGACATCTTATTTTTCATGATTGATCCAAACAGAAACTTATTTTTTCCCCTCATTGGTCCAAACAGGAATCAAGCCAGTCCTCTAGAAATGAAATTCACCATTCTTCATTCCAAGTTGCCCCAAGCCAAATTCCCATCATGGCATTTCTCCAGGACACGGGGAAGCTGGGCTGTTCCATCTCAGCTTTCCCAAGAAAGCAGATCTTGCTGTAAATAGGTTCTCCTGGAAGGGAAACCTGAATCTTTCCAACACTGCAAAAGCAACTGCCTTTATTTTTGGTAAATCTGGGTTCTTGGGAAGAAACCAGTCAACAAGCAAAATGAAATAAAATTCATGCAAGCTCCACTATTAAAAGTGTCAGCACTGCTTCATTTTACAAATGCTATCAATGGAAAATTCTGTTCCAAGCCCAAGATCTGGGAATCCAATTCCTCTGCCACGCTGGACCCACAACGTGCTCCCCTTTCTGCCCCCACCCCAGGAATTCCATCTGGCAAGGGAGACATTGAAAGGAAAAAAAGATCATTGTTTTAGGGTTTGTGTCTACGGGACAAACTGGAAATACTCAGGGTCATGTTGTTATGAACTCCAGAACAATAACAGCAACATCAGCTGGGAAGGGAAGGACTCACGTCCACAAGCAGCAGACGCTGCAACACAATTCCTCTCTGCAGAGTTTCATCTGTGGAACACAATCCCTCTCTGCAGAGTGTCATCTGCGCTAATGCATCCCAAAAATGCTTCATATCCGATCACAGGCTGCGAAGAGAAATGCAAGGAAACTCCCTGGAAGAGAACTGCGAGGGGCTGCAGCCTTTCAGAGTTCATCAGCCAGGCAATGAGGCGAAGTTCTGGTTCAGCTGGGTGCCCACTGAGGGAAGGAGAAAAGTAGGGCTGATGTTTGGGCAGGTGACTTTTTAGGTTTTTTTCTTCGACTTAATATTCAGTCCATTGTTCGTAGCTGCTCTCCCCCTTCCTCACTCCCTGCCTTGTTTGAGTATTTTTGTTATGTAACAGTAAAATAAGTGGTCCTTTACATCACTAAAGATATGCTGGATGTTTCAAAAGGGGAAGGATGGGGTGAGTGATGAGTAAACACAATGGATGCTGAAGCCAGTTCCAGTTCTCTAGAGGTCTTACAGGAAGTTCTTAATCGATTTTTTGCCCCAGTTTTGAGAAGAAAGTTGGATCCCTGTGGATTAGTAGGAAATTACCTCACATGTTCCACCTGATCACTTTTAATGCCACCAGAGACTCAGGGATGTCTCAGTAACAGAAATTCTGCTCATGAGAAGACACAAATCAGGACACATGGAAGGGTGTGGCCCTCAGGAAGAGATGAGGTGGCTCCTTCCAGGACCACCCAAACTCTTGGAAAAAGCTCTCCCCATGTCAAGGGACTCCTCAAGATCTCCAGGAAGGTTCCAGGAGTGGCACTGACTCCAGGTGGAGTCACAGTGTTATTTCTCAGTGGACTTATTCCCCATCCATTCCTCCAGCCCTCCTTCAAGTGGATACAACTGAAGGACTTTTCCAAAGAGGAAAATTTTCCCCAGTTTTTTCCCCAGATTTTGTTAGTGGTCCTCCCAAATCTTCTCTGTCCCTCCAGCCAGTCTTTGATTTCCTGTTCTGGAGATAGTTTTCAGTGTTTACCATGACCTGGCAGTCCCAGGGATCCACTGGGATCATCCTTTACGGATCTTTCTCAACACAAACACAGCGGTTTGGGGGTTGACCTGCAGGATTCCCCCTTCTTTTGCTACCACGTTCCTAAAATATGGACTTTCTTTTCATCTCTGGAGATGGGCCAGTAAGTCCCAATTTTAACCTAGGGTTTTAAATGTGTCATTCCTCGTTACTCAGAGAATCCTCAGCCAGCAGCATCCGCTGAATCTGTTTAACTGCATTTATCTGTATCCATACACAGGTTTGCGCAGTCACAAATCTCGGGAGTATTAAAGGATCCAGACTTTTCCGAGCTGATAATTTATTGAAGCAGCATCTTAGCATAACGCCATGGCTTGTACAGTTATTGGTTCTGGCAGGGTTTGCTCTGTAACAGCCTGATCTGCTCTCTATTGAACACGAATGGAATTGACTGTAGGACAGTGGTGTATTTTTTAAGAGCACAGCCTCACACTCTGAGTATCCCAGAGCACTCAATAAAGTAATGAGTTAGGCTGTGGAAGGAAGCAGAAGTGCCAGCTCAGCTAGGCTTATGCTTTACACATTTGGGAGTTTGGTTTTATTTTAATTTATTTTTTTTATTTTTTCACCTGTCAGCGCTAGGTTTCCCTCTGTGCATTTTTGTGATGAAGTGCCATGGGGGCACAGCCCTGCTGGACAAAGGATTCCCACCAGAGATGAGGAGGATGGTCCCACCTCTGCTGCTTTCCCTGCAGGGTGTGCATCAGTTTTCCTCCCTCCCCACTTTTCCTAGTGCTGCAATGCAGTGTCAGCGTTGGTTGCAAGCCCAAGCCCTAGCACAGAGCCTGACTCTGCCACAGCCTCCTGGCTCTGGGGAGCAGCATGAGAACACTTGGCCCCTCTCTCGAGCTGCTGCAGTCTGCCTGCCTGCTCCAGGAGAGCAGGAAGGGCTGGAGCTGCAAGGAGGGTGAAAGTTCTTTAGCTCTGTGTGACCGTGGTGTTACTGCTGGGCAAGGTGAGAAAGAGCAAAAGTCAAACCCAGGCTCCAGTCAGTGTCTTCTGTGGGGGTTGTTGCCAAAAAAAAAAATCCACCACAGAACAAACAAACAAAAATAAAATCCTCCAGTTCTTTTCCTAGCAGTCAAGAAGAACCCTGTTTTCTCAGAGGATCTGGGTGAATCTGGTGTCTGTGGGGTATGGCCTCACCACCCTGAAGTTCTGCTTGGAGCCTTGGCCTGAAATCATCTCATTTTAAAAAAATAAACCCACTCAAGACACGAGGCTTGAATACCTCTGCAGTGGCAGGCACTGGGCCACAGCTCTGAGCTCATCTCCTGTGCCACTGTGCTCACTTCAGGTTTCCCTGGAATGCCATAAAAATTCACAAACCATTGCCTGGAGACACAACTCAGACGAGCAGCCCATGATCTGCACATGCTCTGGTTTACTGCACAGTTTGGCATTTGTCAGACAAGGGATCTCACCACAGATCCTTCCTGAGCTTGGGGACCACTCCAGAGCCTTTGTCAAACACTGATCCTGGCTCAGATCCCCTCCTGGGATCATGCCTCACCTTGCAACACCTCTGTTCTCCAGGTCAGGTGGGAAGTTTGAAGGCTGGGTGTGACTTTGAACACAAAATCTATAACAGCCATGCTGGGTGAGACCAGTGATCAATGGAGCTTGTAAAAACAGTGCAGAATCATGGAATTACTCAGGTTGGAAAAGACCTCTGAGATCATCCCTTCTGACCACTAACCCAACACTGCCATGTGCGTTCCCACATGCCCAAACATGCCCCTAAGCACCACATTTACACATTTTTTAAACCCTTCCAGGAATGGTGATTCCACCTCTTTCCTGGGCAGATGCCAATGGCAAGAATAAAGCAGAAAGGGACAAGTATAAAGTAATCCCATCTGTGGTGCTCCTTGCTTACATCCAGCAGCCACTGAGTGAAGGATGATTATCTTTCTCTGATTTGGGGCTGTGTCTGAGAAAACCTGTTCTATACCCATGGATCAATTGTGAAAGTGTTTAATCCCTCCTGGGACCCTCCAGAACGTTTGGTCTCTGGGGTTTGCTGTGGGAATGAGTCAGTGTTAAACTGTTGTGCTGTTC
This sequence comes from Catharus ustulatus, assembly GCF_009819885.2. Lineage (NCBI taxonomy): Eukaryota > Metazoa > Chordata > Aves > Passeriformes > Turdidae > Catharus > Catharus ustulatus. The sequence continues at coordinate 162,103,102 of NC_046221.1, forward strand.
AGGATGTCTCCAGCTCACCTCCCACCTTCCTTTCCTGATGTTTTTTGGGGTTTTTTTTGGCAGGGGATTTAATAACAGGGGATGAGAACTTCATAGACAGCCTGATTTCAGCTGGGGCTTGGTCATGTCCACATATAAATGATGAAAAAGAAGGAGAACCTCATGAGAAACAGTACAAAGCATTTTGCTTGGCCTGCACAGGAGATGAACTGGGAGCAAAAATTCAATTTTTTTTTTCTTGTAAACATTAAGACAAAAAAGGAAAAATCAAAGGTAAAGGAGTTCTGTTTTACTGCTTGTTGCCATGGCTACTGTATCATCCGAAGTATCCGGGAGGCAGACAGGATTCCTTCTCCAACTTTTTCATTCAGTTTGATTTTTTTATTACTTTTTTAATGAATAGGAAATAAGAGGGGGAATGCAGGAAGGGAGGACACTAATTGTTCTTGCCATGCTTTGAGCACAAAAATGTCCCGAGGTTGATGATGAGATAATTGTCTCTTGTCACTTGTGAGGTCTCCCAAACCTTTCTGGTTTCTGAGAAAAGTAAAAAAAAAAAAAATCTCTTTAGAGATTCTCTGGAACAAGAATTTCCACCATCAATTACTTTGGAGGGAGCCAGGGGTGTTCATGGCATTGCATCTTGAGAAAAGTGGGATCAGCACCCATAACCTTCTTTCTCATATTCCTGGATAGGCTTGAATCAAGTGACATTTTGGGGAGAGAATGTAGAATTAGAGAGAATAATCTTCCTCTTCCACTCTAAACACTTTGGCTTTTTCAAGCAGACTCCTTAAAACCTGACAGAGGTTCTAAACTGAGGTTAAGGACCCATCTTCTGGCATCTCATCTTTCCATGCAATATCTTTTCAGATTTATTTGTGTGCCAGTGATTTGGAAATACCAGAGCCATGAAGGGTTCAGGAGGGCTACTCAGCAATGTTGCTCTTTATTGTTAATTTTCCAACACTAATCCAGGTTTATGTTGAAATAATTGATCAATGATGAAACCTCTTCTCTTGGGATGCTGTGCAATATCACACAATAATACAATCTTTTAAAATTATGAGAACAATGTCTCACTAACCTGATTGCTATTGGCCAAGCCAAATAACAGAAAAAGTGTAATTACAGTAGAATTATATTGCAATTAAAATGTAATTATACTGTGGTTTGGTTTTTTCCTCAATCAATAATTATTTCTGTTGATATAATAAGAACATTAACTGCATGAGTGAGTGGTTTGTGTTGGCTCTCTGGTGTCCCTGTGCTACCTGAATTGAATGTACAGCACTGCAGTGACATTTACAGGATTTATTCTCAGCCACACCACGAACAACTCAGTCACTTCTTCTCCAAGACACGAGGGGGTGTGTGCATGTGTGTGCACACATGTAAAGCACTGATACATGCAATATGTCCTATAATTACCAATTATATTACTGCATTATCACAAAATTAAATTGCAATATTAATATATATCGTAATGGAGTATAATTATGTTACATTTGTATTTGTGGTATTAAAGCGTGTCAGAGAACACACTTATCATAATTACACTGCAATTGCTCTTTAACAGGAGTGGAATTACAGTCACCATATTATGAAATATGACAGCGTTACATTTATATATTATTTGTATGAAAGTAAAATTTAGAGGGCCTTGTAATCACTATCTGCTGAAGGAGATAAGGATCTTCCATCGATATCAGGAAACAGATCCAGAGTGAGCTCCAGAAAAGAACCCTGGCTCAACAGCATTTCTGGCACTTATTCCTGAATGGGGTCTGGATCCCTCTCTTGAGGTCCAATTTCTGTCTCCCCATGAATTATCTTCACTGAGCACTGCTGAGGAGTTTGTCCATGGATGAATCTGTCCATGGGAAGTTATGCCCTTCCCAAAGACATGGGGACAGCAGCGATCCCAAAATGAGTCCCTGGAAGCTCCTCTGTCAGCGTGGGACTGCCCCAGACACTTTGCACCATGGCAGCTTTGTCCCAGATAATTCCCTGCTGCAGATTCCCATCTCCTCCCATAGACAGACCAGGGAATCTTGAGGGGACAGCTCAGATTTACATCTCTTTTAGATTAAATCACCCATTCTGAGTATTTAATGGAAGAGATTCTGTCCATGGCAGGGGGTTGGAGTGAGATGATCTTTAAGGTCCTTTCCTATCCAAAGCTTCCTATGACTCTGTCATCTTCCAGGTGGTTCTGCCTACATCTTAAACATCAAAACCCAGTGGGTTAAAGTGAAAAAAAATCCCGATTTTCTCAAGGCTTGGGTAACTTGTGTACTTTTCCTTAAAGAAGCTTCAGATAAAATGCACAGTACCTCTCTCCAGTGTGGTTCAAGCCACAAGTTATGGTGGCACAATCTACTTTATCTTCTCTTTCTGGCCCTGGGATCTTCCTGGGTCACTCCTCAACCTGGAGAGGGTTGTTTGCAGGCAAGGTGAGGATGCTGAGCAGAGAGGTGAGGTTGTACACGTGTATTTACTTCTATTCTTCTGCTGCTGTTTGGTCATCCTTGGGAGAAGTTAATGATTTTCTGCAGATTCATCTCCCAGAGTCAAATGTAGGACTCTCTCTTATGAATATCCATTGCCATCATTGTTTATTTGCCGAACTAAAATCTCAGTTTCCTGAGGAATGCGTTCACCCTTAGAGCTTGGTCTGCCAAGGGTGGAAACAAACAACCTGAACCAACATTTGCTTTCTGCAGTATTTATGATTCACCAAAACAATTGCTCCTGGCAATCTTGCAAGGCAGGAACTTTATTTCAGTGAAAATTAGTTGGACAAATACACTGTGATGTAGGCTCGGGCAAGAATGTGTCTGAGTGTGTGGGCTTCTTGCAGGATATTCAAGGAGTTCGGAGCAGAGGAGGATGAATCAGGATGAATGAGCCAGAGAAAAATCAAGAAGATGCATAAAAGAGGTCTTTACAGCTGCATGAAAACAATATGCAGGCATTCAGCTCAGGAATAAAGAGATGGATTCCTGGCCCTGCTGACGTCACTGAGGCTTCTTGGAGTCAGTGAATAACTTTGGATCTCTATCAAAGACGGATGCTCCTTATTTCCAGAGAAAATGGCCACAAACTGTGCAAGTCCCCACACCACTTGAGTTCCATGTCCAGCTTCACTGATTCTCAGAGGCCTCTTGAGGCCTCAGGATATTAACTCTGGAGTTGCTGAGTTCCTTCCCTCTATTCTCATCCTGCACCTATAGTTTTTCCAGAGACAGATCTTTAAAATTCAAGTCTTATTTTTTCTCTATTTGTCTTGCCTGGTTTTTAACCAGCTTTCGGGGATTTTTGGATTCATACTGAGAATCATCATCATTTGAGCCACTTGCAAAGTGTATGAAATGCCACAAATCAGACATCAGGGGGTCAGCAGTTCCTGTGGGCACAGAGAAATGGAGAAGTGAAATGAGCCTTATGCCAGAAGCAGACTGAGTTGGTGAGAGCTCTATCCTGTCCTAAATATTCTGAGGAATTCAGAGGTGTGGGGTATGTTCAGGGTGATGTGCTCAACTCAGCTCAAACTGAGAATACAAACCAGAGGGATTGTCATGGGTGGGAGAGTTGATGTCTGCAGTTATATTTAAAGCACAGCTGATCTTCACCTTCGAAAAGTCCCATTTTCCATTCATCCGTCTCCCCACACTGATGCTAAATGCCTTCAAGTCCCATTTGTTTTTCTGGAATCTTATTTAATTCAGCTCCTTCCTGAGCCTGTGAAGTGAGGCAGCATTTCTGCCTGGCTGGTTTTTAATTGGAATTAGTTTCCAATCGATCAGATCTCCTAAATCATAATCTCAAGAGGTGCTGATGCTGTTTAATGTCAGTTTGTATGTCTTTACTCTTACTGGGAACTCATGAAGGAGGATAAAACTTACTTGGCAGAGGGGTTTGGAGAAGAGCTGGCCACTCATTGAAGTTTCCACTAGACAGACACTGGATGTGTAACATTTTGGTGGGAATGAAAAACAGGACGGACTCCTCATCCCTAGAAATGTTCAAGGAGAGGCTGGAGCAATCTGGTCTAGTGGAAGGTGTTCCTGCCCATGGCAGGGAGTGGAATGAGATGATCTTGAAGGTCCCTTCCAACCCAAACCATTCTATGATCACATAAATAAAGAAATTAAAACCATGGATCGTGCAGTGGCACAGTGAGCTGCTCACTCTCGGTCCATGGGAGAAATTGTTGCTGAGCTCTTTCACAAGGTCAGCCCTCCAAGTTCATTGGTTTTCTCTCAAGCAGGATGTGCTGGTGAATCTTCTGGTAGAGCTGGATCCAATCAACGTTTGCAAGCCCAAGGACATTCCCAATAAAGTACACAGGGATCACATAACTGCGTTTTCTCGCCGGAACTTCGTTCTGCTGTAAAATCTGCTGCTGACTTGCACCTTCATTCCCTGGGTTACACAATCTGCTCCAGGATCCAGGAATGGCTGTGGAACAGCAGGGTAGCAGTGGGAGCTGTTTGCCACAGCCCGTGCCCGGCATTGCTGCGCTTTCCCTGCGGCAGGTGGAGCGCAGGAAACAAATAAGAATTTCGCTCAGCGCTCCTAATAGTGAGTGGGCAGGCAGGACCATTTTCACCAGGGCCCTTCTGACTGGCATGGACCTGAAACAGCACCATTTCTGCCCGAAATAGCATGCCACAGGCAGAGACATTTTGTTTTTGCTAAAAGCAAACAGAGTTGCTAAGAAACGAATATTGCAGAGATGGAAATCCACAAAAGGTTTGACAGTTGCCGAATGGTGAGGGGCTTGGCAAACGTGGCCAAGCAGCCAGCCAGGAGGAGACAGACAATTCCATGGTGCTTCCAGCAGGAAATCCATTATTTGTTCTCATCTTGTCTCCATCAAGCACACTGCTGATGGGAACTGAAAAAACAGGAGTATAAGAGGGACAGGGCCCGGTGATTACAGAATCATGGAGTGGTTTGGGTTGGAAGGGACCTTCAAAATCATCAAGTTCTACCCCCTGCCATGAGCAGGGACACCTTCCACCAGACCAGGCTGCTCCAAGCCCCTTCCAACCTGGCTTTGGACATTTTCAGGGATGGGGCAGCCATAGTTTCTCTGGGCAACCTGGTGGCCTCACCACCCTCACAGGGAAGAATTTCTTCCTGATCTCTACTCTAAATCTGTCCTTTTTCAGTTTAAAACCACAGCCCCTTGTCCTGCCCCTATCTGCTCATGTAAAAAATCCCTCTCCCTCCTTTTTATCAGCTCCCTTAAGGCACTGGGATGCTGTGTTGAGGTGTCTCCAGAGTTTTGTCTTCTCTGACTGCTCTGAACAACCCCAGCTCTCTCAGCTTGGCTTTGAGGAGAGGCACTGCATCCCTCTGACCATCTTTGAAGCGACCATGAAGTTATTTGTGTGTCTCCACCAGTGATGGCTCCTCTAGACTCTGGTCCTGTGGCCCCATCACGATGAGGACCAGTGACCATGTTGGTGCCACCTTCTCCTGGGGTGTGGGGGCATCTCCTTATGTTTAAGCCACAGTGGAGCCTTTGGAGACAGCTACAGAGGACTCAGGTTTTTATCTGCATCATGTCCCACATCAGGCAGTCAAATTTCAGCTACCTCAATTCCCTGTGCTGAAGAGACCTTAAATAATTTCCTTCTCAGACAATAAATGACAAATACTGGAACCTAAAGGTGGTGAGCATCATGTTCTGTGCATGGGGTTTCTCCATAAATGATGCTTTGAGAGCAGTCTGGGTGAAAAAAATCCCAGAAATACAAAATGTTTGAGGGATTGCTGTCCCCTGCTGGGGCACAGTGTGTGGTTTAAAGCTTGAGAAACCAGATATCAACACTACCTGAAAGCTGAAGGGCCATCCCTGCTCTCCATATTGCTGATATTGTTAGGTGTGCTCTTCAGGAAGGTGGGGCTGAGAGGGGAAAAGATATGAAATATTAAAATAGAAGATAGAAGCAAAGCAAACCAAGGCTGAGCCAATCGGGCTAATAAAGGATGCCAGGAGTTGGTGTTAATTTGTGTCTGATTTAAAGTGCTTGGTGGGTGGAGAGAGAACAGCCCACAAGAGGCAGCTGGGCTCCTTTTCCATCCCCCAGCCCTGCTGTTGGGGAAAGAGGAGCGCACAATCAGGCGATTCATCCCCACGCTGTCGCACTTTGCAAAGGCAAAGGAGAAGGAGGGAGAGGGAAAAAGCACGGATCCAGTTCTCATGAAAAGCACTGGCAGCAAACTTTGTGCCCCTGCTCGCCTGACCGGGATCTACCCGCTCTACCCACGTTTGCTGGGGTTTTGTGAGTTACCAAAGGGCAGCCCTGAGAGAAAAAAATGGTATTAATGCTTTTCCTCACTTTCCTCTTTGGGTCAGGAATGCTGAGGGTTGAGGGGAGTGCTCTGATCTGCTGCTGGTGCTGGCAGGGGTCATAGTCTACTCAAAAAGCTGATGACTGATGTGCAGAGAAGGGTAAGACAGGGAAAAGCTCCCCCATCGATGTGGCTCCACCTGATCCTGGAATTGCTCCCCAGGGGCAGATCAGAGAGCTGGGACTGCCCAGAGCTCCCCATTCCTGTAGGGATTCCAGACCAGCTGAACAGGGATTAACCTGGTCTAGTGGAAGGTTGGACTGATGGGAACTGGATGGTCTTTAAGGCCCCTTCCAACCCAAACCATTCCATGATTTTGTGATTCTCTGCTCTCCCCCACCCTCAATTCCTGCAGTGACCCCTTTTGCTGTTCCTGCCCATGCACTCCCTCTGAGGCTCCGTCTCTCCCCACAAATAACTGAGGGATTACAGGCAGGAATGAGAGCAGTCCCGTGATCATCCAGACCATTTAATTATTCCCCTGCTGCCTGGTGCAGCTTTGGCCCAAGGCAGTGCCAGCACACACCTCGTGGCAGATGGCTGAGCCAAGGGGCTCTCCTGCAGCTCTGTGGGATGAGGCCAGCCCCTCTCAGAGGGAAGGAGGGCTGGGGTGTGTCCACAAGCTGTGCCATGCCTGCTCCCTGAGCCAAAACCCAGCCCCATCCTTCAGCAGCAGAGACGGAGCCTGTGGAGACAGACAGCAAAAGGGCAAATTAGCATTGATTTGGCATGTGGATTCCTGTTCTTCAGGAACTAAAGGAGGGCCATCTGCTCATTGTGTCTGGCACGAGGTGAGGGCTTGCATTCCCAAGCACCTTGTGCTGGATTCCAGCCTGGCTCTCCACGTGGAGAGGCCCCTGGCTCTCCACGTGGAGATGCCCCTGCCCCTCCAGGGATTGTCCTGGGAGACTGGAGACTGCATCCCACTGTGCTGGGTCAGTCTGTTCTCTGGGCAAAAAAGGCACCAATCCTCACCTCCTGGTACCTTCCTCATCATTCCTACATCTCCTGGCTCTCTGAGGCTGCACAGGTGGGTTTGTCATTGCAGGGCTGCTCAGGAACACCTGATGTTTCCCTGGGCTGGAAGCAGGAGGAGGAGCCTCAAAATCTTTCTCTGGAGAATTGCCAGCACGTGGCTTTGTAGCTGAATTCCCCTCCAAGGTCTTGGGTCTTGTGTAGTAACCTAAATTTGAGCTGTCTTGCCTGCAGACCTCCAGCTGCCCTCCAGCTCTTCAGTCCTGTTTTCCTGTCCTCTGAGGCAGAAGTAAACAACTCATACAAATAAAGGAGCGTGTAAAAATCCCAGATTCTGCTGTCATCCCTGTGATGAAGCATCATCCAAGCCCTCCTCAGAATAAATACAAACCTTTCTCCTCCAGCCCTTCATCTTCATCAAGGCTGCACACAGACAGCTCACTAACCCCAGCACATCCTCAGTGCTGCACAAATCCCTCCATAACCTCCTCCATCATCTCCTACGATTGAACAAAGCCACAGAAAGTGAGGAGAGAGGAAGAACTTTGCCTCCCCACAACCCCCCTGCCTGCCCCTCACCAGCAATCTTCTCTCCCACGTCACATTGCTCAAGGGTTCCTGGAGAGAGGACTGGGAAGGGGAGCAGAGTGCATCTGCCTCGTTTATGCAAATCCTGAACTGCTTGTCATGAGACTGATGGATGCGATGAGAGGAATAATCCAGCTTGTTAACGCCTGTGCTGTGATGGCATCCCTCTGCCAGCCTCTCTGCTCTCCAGCATCCTAGGGGCTGTCACAGGGCAGCCTAGGAGGCAGCTCCTGCCCCGAGGGGTCTGTGAGGGAAAGGAGAGGCTGCAGGGAGCACAGCAGGCAGGATCCTTTGCTGTCCAGCATGGCCAGAAGAATTGAGGTCAGGGCAGGTCACCATCCATCCCAAGGGCTGCTTTCCCAGAGAGGGAAGAGGGAGGATGGAGCAGGCCAACCCATTATGGGAGGGGGTTTCAATAACAGGGATGTGATTTGTGACACTCTTTTTGGTTTCAGGCTCTGTAGATGGTTTGGCAGTGTGAGCATAATTTTTGTGGCTTAATAGAATATCTCTGCACCTTTCTACGGTAAATGAAAGAATGGTTATTTAGGGAAAGAGTAAGAGACATAGAATCATGGAATCATAGAGCAGACTGGTTAGGAAGGGATATTTAAAGATCATCTACTCCACTCCCCTGCTTCCATGGGCAGCAACAGAGTGGGGCTTGGTTTGAAAGGGCCTCTGAAAATCCTCTGGCTGCAAATCCTCTGCCATGGACACCTTCCACAAGACCAGGCTGTTCAAAGTCCCATCCAGCCTGGCCTTAAATATTTCCAGGGATGGAGTAGCCACAGCTTCTCTGAGCAACCTCTGCCAGGCCCTCACCACCCTTATTTTAAAAATCTCCTTCCTCACATCCAACCTGTACCTGCCCTCCTTCAGTTTAAAGCCACTGCCTCTTGTCCTGTTTCCACAGGCCTTGGTAAGAAGCATCTCTCCCTCTTTCTTACAAGCCTTCTGTATATTTTGAAAGGCTGCAATGAGGTCTGCCTGGAGGCTTTTCTCCTGCAGCCCTGGGATCATTTTCTGGATGCCCTCCTCTGCACCCACTCCACCAGCTCCATTTCTTTCTTGTGCTGAGTGATCCAGCACTGATGTCTCCCCAGAGGGGCAGAACGACCTTCCTCACCTTGCTGGCCACTCTTTGAAGCAGGATCTGCTTGGTTTTCTGGGCTGCAATCTCACACTGCCAGCTTGTGTCCAACTTGTCAAATCCTCCTCAGAGCTGCTCTTCATCCATCATCCCCCAGTCTGTATTGAAATTGGGGATTGCCCAAACCCAGGGCCACCCAAATCCATCTGGATGACCCATGAAAAGCTGAAGGAAAAGCAAAGAAAGAGCCAGGCTGAAACTGCAGCTGCACCCAGACCATGCTGCTCAAGAGCAATTGGTCTCTCCTCCACAGATCCCCTAATCCATTTTGTCACCCTTTTATGCCTTCAGCCTCCACAGCATCCTGTGGCAATGAGGTCCCCGATTGAATTATGAGCTGTGTGAAAAACTACTTCCTTCAGCTTGTGCTCAGGCTTTGGGGTCAGTGAGGATGGCTCCCTGTGTCAGGAGCCTTAATTCACTGCTGCTCCCCTGTCCCTCGAGGACCTCGGAGAGAAGGTGCTGCAGGAGCACACAAATTATCATTCCTGTGCTTTGGAAGCGCAGGGTGCAGACTTCTGCTGCTTCAAGGTCGTGGCTGGATCCAAAACCATGGAAACTTGGGGCTTCAAAGGGGATTTGCTTTGCTTCTCTCCACTTTCAGGGGCTGTGCTCAGTTTGGAAGAAAGGTTCCACACCCTGCTCAAGCTCAGGTATTTCTGCCATCTCCATGACTCTGAGAAGTTCCCATTTTCCTACTTTAGTGTGGCATCAGAGATTCCAAAGCCCCTCATTTCACAGATGGAATCTCTCCCACAGCTGAAGCAGTCCTGGAATTCAAGTTCTTTTGTGGTCCTCACTCTATGGACAGTGCAAGTAAGGCCAGGGATGGTCACAGTTCTGATTTTACTGAAAGGACCTGTTTTCTAAGTGTCTTTTGTAGGCACAGCCTGAATCTCCATCTTCCTATTGCTGGAAAATTGCAAATCTGAGCAATAGGATCTTAGGGTACTTCTGTGTGCAATTTAATGACGTCCTCACTGGGCATTGGAAACTGAATGCCTAAAATTGCAAGCTGAATTCCTGTTGTCAGAAGGGGAAATGTTCCCAATCCAGTTTTAACTTTGCTGAGACAGCAGCATGCAAAAACAGCATGGTGCACCTTCAGGGTTGATGTAAAATTGGACTCTGATGCAGTCTTTCCATCTTTTCCCAGCTGCTGCCTAGGAAATTCATCCCCATCACTGGGGGAGTGTAAACACTGATTGTCTGGTGGGGAGAAACTGAGGCATGGTCATTCAAAGCCATGGAAAGAACCAGAAGAAGAGGCCATATTAATTTTTCTGTACATTGAGGCTGGTCAAAAGTCTCTGGTCGTCTCCTGCTGCTGATGATCCCCAGGCATGATTTGCTGGAGAGCAACAAAGTGGAAATCTCCTTTCCTGGACTTGAGCTTGTGCACATCCTAGCCCCAGACTGGTTGGAAAATCAGCTGAGTCTTTGTCTCCTTTGGTTTCCTTGGGCAGCTGAGGGGCAGGAAAAGCTTGGGTTGGAAGGGACCATAAAGATCGAGTTCCACCTTCCTGCCATGGGCAGGGACCTTCCTCTGTCCCAGAGTGCTCCAGACCCTGTCCAGCCTGGCCTTGGACAATTCCAGGGATGGGGCAACCTGAGCCAGGGCCTCACCATCCTCACAGGAAAGAATTTCTTCCTAAATTTTGGTGTGAAACTCTGACATATCACTGCTTATATATCTCAGGACACTTCCTGGTGAAGTTTTTTGCCCCAGCCAATAATTCCCACCCCAGACCATGCCAGGGCACAGCTCAGGAGAGAGCAGTAAACCCTGTGGAAGGCTGTTTGCTTTGGGAATAGGTAATTTAGCCACAGAACAGGAGCTGAGTCCTGTCTTGTCCTCAGGGGCCAGAAGAGGAGCCAGAGGATGTGCTCGATGTGGGATGCAGGAGTGAGCAGTGTCACCCCATGAATCCCAAAGCCCGGTTTTAGCTTTGCCAAACATCCCAGTGCACATGTCCCTGTGCCAGCCTCATGCACACACAGCCCCTCCCTAAATACCCCCTGTCCCCAGGGGGTTCCCACTCAGCTCCCCAGCTAATGCCAGAGCTTTTAACCTCCAGCTGAATTCCCAATCAATCCCATCCCGGTTCCCAGCTCAAACGAGCAACGATGGAAGCATTTCTGTTCACTCATCAGGGTGACCTTGCCCTCAGAGGCCCTCTTGTGTAACCCTCACACTCAGGAGCGGGGTGGTGACGTTGGGAAAAAGACCCCAAAGGGTTGGCTGTGAGCACTGGAAGGCAGGAATAAGGGAATGGGGGAAATGGGATTTTTCTAGGATTTGCTGGTGCAGAATCCATGGTGTTTCTTGGTACCACTGATGGGCATGGGTGGGAGTTAGGCCAGGGAGTGTGGGTGATGCTGGCATGGGGGAAAAGCTGATTTTACCATGATCAAAGGGATTGTGTATTCCCCTGGGAGGGAGGAAATGCCTGGGAACTCACAGCAGGCTTGCTGTAATCTTAACTGGGATTTCAGTCTGCTCTCCTTAAACTGAGGTAAATGAGGCAGGGTGAGATGGAACATTGAGACCTCTATCAAAACCTTCTGCCAAGAACCCCCATGTGCTCCTTGACTTTGCTCTGCAAGGACATCAAAGCCACCCCTACAAAATCCGTGAGAAACTCCAAGTCCTGCCAGGGCTCCCAACAGGCAGCACCAAAAAAATTTGTACGCATTCAGAGGAAAGTTGAGGACAAAATTAGGTGTGGATTGGGATGAGGCGATGCTTAAAAGGCACCAAGAGCACAGAAAACTCCTGGATGAGGCTGTGGGGAGCCAGCAGAGCCCTTCCCTCAGGAGCCACATCTGGCAGCAGGTGGAACACAGCTGGCCCTCCTGCTTGGCCAGGATTTTCCCTCAGAATTTTGACTGGATCCTAGATTTTGAGGTCCAATCCTAGTGCTCAGCTGTCCCCTCATCCCACTCACTAAAAAAAAAAATCATCCAGAGACAGGAACTGAGCCTGACCTTCCAAACCCTCAGAGCTTTATTCATGAGCCCATCTATAGCTAGATCTGGAATAGACACCTTAGTCTTTAAATTAATCTCCTTTTGGGATGAAATCCTGGTTGGTTGGAAATGAATCATCATCTCCAGCACTCTGCTGGAATTTTTCAGATCATGGAGCACTACAGGAAAGCAGAGGATGCTTCTCACATCCATCTTTTCAGGTGGGAAAGCTGAAGTGTGGATTGGCAGGGATGCTTCACTGACAGTGAGCACAAATCCTGGAGCCAGGATTCAAATCTGGCCTCTGGCTCCCCCTGATTGTGTCAGTGCTGAAGGAGATCACAGATGGGAGGCTTCAACCAAAGCTCAGGGGTTTTGGAGTTTCCTCGTGGTTGAAAGTCCTTGGGTGATCCATTTCCAGATATTTCCCATTTCCCAGCCCTCCCTTTCCTCAAATCCCCTCTTCCAGTCCTTGAAAGTTGAAATAGGATCGGGATCCTGACCCACAAGCCAATTTCTATCGGAATCTAACATTTCCCACCCTGTTAATGCTGTTCTGCAGGCTGTTCCATATCTGCTGGGTTTATCCCTAAGGCAGGTGCCTTTCCTGCTTGGAGAAATTTGGGATGAAGTATGCTGGTCTGTGTATATGTGGAATTTATTAACACAGCAGGCAGGTGAGATTTTGGCTTTCTCTGCACTCAGGAGACTCAGAGAGAGGCAGGGGGTAGCACATCAGTCTCTGAAGTGATGGAGCAAATATTCCAGGAATATTTGGAAGTGAGGGAGCCATGAAGAAATCTGTGCTTTGAAAATCATGGAGTTGTTTGGGTTGGAATGGAACTTAAATATCATCTAATTCCAGCCCCTCTGCCATGGGCAGGGACACCCTTCCCTTCCTCAAAGCCCTCTGACCTGGCCTTGAACACTTCCAGGGATGGAAAATGGACCATTAAAAAAAAAACCAAAAAACAATACTAAGGAAAAACCCTGATTTTGAGCACTGATTTTATGGAAGAGGTGGTGGTCCAGAGCCTGGATGCCTTCTAGGGTTAACTCCTCTCCCTGCACCCAACAACACTCAGGTCTGAGCCCTTCTTGACTCCTCTCTGCTGTCAGCTCACAGATGCCACCGTGTTTTTTCCAGGCATTTCCACTCTGCTTTGCTCCTTCACAAACAAAACCCAAAAATTTCCAAGCTGTTGCAGCTTTTTTTTTTTTTTTCCTCTCTGCTAGCAGTTCTTGTGACTAAGGACAGAACAAACTCTTTTCCTGTGTTTGCTCAGAGTGGCAGGGGACGAGCTTTTCAGGGCCAGGCATTTTTCTGCCTCAGGCAAAAGGGATATTTAGTGTGATATCTGGGGACCTCCTTACAGAGAAATGGGAAGCCCCAGGAAAGGAGGAACAGCTTGATGAGAGTGGTTTTCACCCTGCTGGGATGTCAGCCGTGCGCCAAGGTCAGCAGAAGGAAAAGCAGAGGGAAGTAAAGCTTGGACAGGGGCACATCTGGAGCCAGTGGGCAGAGAAGGGGGAGCTGGAACTGCTGAACCAGTGGGAACAGATCAGGGAGAGGGAGTTTGGAATGGTCATGGGCAGCAGTGGGGCAGGATGCCCTTTCTGCAGGCTTTTTTTTTTTTCCCTCTCCTTTTTTTTTTTTTTTAATTTTTTTTTTCCATGGAGTGTTTGTGTGCGTGTGGGTTTGTGTGCATGTCTAAGAGTGCCCTCCATTGGCCACATCCAGGCTGCTGCTCCAGGAATGTCACCAGCACAGGCAGGGAAGGTGGTGGGTGCTCCACCAGGGATGTCACCCTTCCCTCCTGGGAGGAACTGTGCCATGCAGGGACTTGGGAAAGCAGGACATGGCAGCACTGCCCAGGCAGAGCTGAAATCCCTGGGCTGGGCACAGCTGCAGAACTGGACACACCAATTTGGAGGTGCCCATCTTGGTGGGATGGGGTGAATCAGCCACTGGTGCTATTCAGGCAGAGGGTGAAGGCTGCTGTGGTTAAAATCAGGGATGTCCTGATCCCTGCTGACACATCCCACACTGCCTGACTCCCCAGGATGGCTGGGGGTGTGCAGAATTTGTGCAGGAATCAAGCAGGGACATGGGGGTGGTGGCAAAATCCAACCTCAGACCTGGACCATTCCTGCAGGAAGACAGAGCCCACCACGGTGATGTGTGGTCAAAGCTTGGACTTGGTGACCTTGGAGATCTCTTCCAACCTTAATAATTTTATGATTCTGTGGCTTCCAGGCTCCAAAATTCACTGGGACCAGTGCAAACTGGATGCTTGGATTCACTGGGATCAATGAAAACTGGTCAAAGCTTGGACTTGGTGACCTTGGAAATCTCTTCCAGCCTTAATAATTTGATGATTCTGTGACTTGCAGGCTACAGAATTCACTGGGACCAGTGCAAACTGGAAGCCTAAACCCCCTGGGCAGCCCAGGTGTAACCTGTGATTCAGTCCTTGCCTGGTTTTGGTGTGAGCTATGAAGGTCTGTCCCAGCGGATTTCTGATCCAGTGGATGCCACAGTGGGATGGAAAATGCTCAGCAAGGAGGTAGAAAAAATTTCCAGGGCTGTGGCCAGTTGTGTGAGGGTGCAGGAGCCTGGCTGGTGGCTCACAGCTCTTCATAATCCCCTTCTTTGTCACCCCTGACACCTGCACAAGGTAACCAAGGCAGGAGGACCATGCAGACCAAACTTTTCAACCTCTTTCTGTGGGTTTCTTGAGATGAAAAACCATTTTTGCCAGGGGCACACACACAAAGTTTGTGGTTTGTCCTTGAGAAACGCAGGCAAAGGACAGCCCATGGTGCTCCAGTGTCACCAGCTGTCCCCAGGCTTTGCTCTGCCAGAACCATCTCCCAGGCAGAGATGGAAGGAGAGGTTAGAGGAGCCAAGCTGGAGCCAAAGGATTCCTTCTTTCACTCAGAATTCCAGAAACAGCCAGGCTGCCTTAGCACTGACTGTGGCAAAAGCCGTGGCAATGTGGGTAAATTTGACTGTGTGCCACAGAAACGTGACCTCCCACACTGCAATAATCTGTTCTTTCACTCATTTAATATCACTCCCCCAGCTGAGGCTGTAGCCTGTGGTTGTATGTCCCCCTTGGAGGGGTTTTGGGATGGAAATGTAGGAGATGGATCTCTGCTGACATGCATCAGCCCCTCAGGTCCTGCTGCATCTTCCCTCCCTGCCAGGTCCAACACCTGCTGAGCCAAAGATCCAGGTCTGGAGGGGGCTTTGCCCATCTACCCTGAGTAAAGATTCCCACTTCAGCAGGGATTAGTTGAAAGAGAGAGAAAAAAAAAAATGTTTATGCTCCTTATGGTGAAACCTTCCAGATGGGACTGCACTGAGGGGAAATCAATTGTGAGACCTAACAACTGTAACAGGTTTGGTTAAAGTTTGTTGGCTTTTATGGTGCTTTTCCCAGACAGGGGAATTTGCTCTGTGCTCACAACATCCTCAGACAGAAGCAGGTTTGTGGTCAGCATGAGCAAAAATCGAGTTTGTGGAGGGCAGGAGGGCTGGGCTGAATCCCAGGCGCTGAAGTCACCATTAGGGACTGGATTTCAAAACAAACCCTGGCTCCTCATCATCTGGTTGCTATGGAGGCACTGCTGGCTCCTGCTTCCAACCAGGAAAGGCAGGTTTCTGCTCTGGACCAGAGGTTAAGATGACAAGAAAGATGGAGATACTATTTACAAGAGCACGGAGTGACAGGACAAGGGGGACTGGCTTCCCACAGACACAGGACAGGGTTAGGTGGGATATTGGGAAGAAATTCTTTACTCAGAGGGTGGTGAGGCCCTGCACAAGCTGCCCAGAGAGATTATGGATTGCCTATCCCTGGAAGTGTTCAAGGCCAGGTTGGACAGGGCTTGGAGCAACCTGGGATAGTGGAAAATGTCCCTACCCATGAGAGAGAGTTGGACAAAATGATCTTTAAGATCCCTTCCAACCCAATGCTCTGTGATTCTGTGATCCTTGTGATCCCTTCTAACTCAATGTATTCCATAATTCTGTGATCCCTGGCTGGCTCATCAGGGTGAAGGTCGGGTAGACTGTGGATTTTTAAACAGAATGAGCTTTTCCAGCACTGCCCTAAGAGATCCAGCAGCTCCTTTCAGAGTCTCAGATAAAACAAGAGCCTTTCAGCTCCTGAATCTGATATTTAAAGCATTCACAGTCCTATTTAGGCAATGTCTCCTGCTAATCAGGAAATTTATAAGATGTTTGGTAGATGCCTGTTCATTTTTTCGCAAGCAAAACCAGGTTTTCATCCCTTTTCACTCCTGAATTCTGGCCCCAGAGGCAGACAGGAGCCTGGCAAGGGGAGATTTGCACTGTCGAGCTTTGTAGACTGCAAACCAGCCAGGAGTGGGGATCTGACTTGTAAAAAATTTAAGTCCAAATGCATTTGGACTCCATGCTGATTAGTGTCAGCTCCAACACACACTCAGGAATCTGGTGGCAGGGGCTGCAGCGATTTGAAGCTGGGATGAGACACAGCTTGCAAATAGCAGGTCTGACTTTTGAGTTCCCTAACCCCTTCCTGCCCAAAAGAAAATGTTTTGGCAGAAAAAGGAAGATGCAGGGAGGGAAACTGAGTGTATGTGGAGGTGCATTCAGCTTCTCATCTCTTCCCAGATCCACAAGGTGGTCTGTGGGCTTCTCATCTCTTGTTTTTCAGTCTCTCCTGGGGCTGGGTTGAGCTGGGGATTTGCTAGGGATTTGCATGGCTGTGGTGGAAGCTCCCTCTGTTTGCAGTCTGGGAAGGCAGAGCCTGGCATGGGATGGGAGATGGCAGCGCTGGGGACAGCACCGGGGACAGCACTGGGGACACTGACAGAGGCTGCAATCAAAACGAGTTTTCCCTCCTCCCTGGATGCAGATGCCCCTCTCACACTCTCTCACCCTAATTCCCTCCTGGCAGTGCCACCCTGATCATGGGAAACTCATCCCAGATGATCTGAGTGATTTGGAGGTCGCAGCCCAGGGCAGTGTTTGCCCCTCCGGAATTGGGCTGTTTGCATTTCATTGCAGAGGCCCTGAGCACTTGCTTTTCACTGTGAACTGTGAATTCTCCTGAAATGGTGGCATTTGTCTGAAATCTCCCTCCTGGGTTCCCCCTTGTCCTTTGGAAATGGGGCAGCAGATCAGTTTTGGAGGCAGCGAGTGCTGCAGGGTCAGGATTCCCTCACCCAAGGGAAAACTCCTGATTCTGTCTACCTGGGGTGAACTGAGAGGGGAGGAAGGGAAAAAAAGCTGTTAAGGTGGGAAGGAAAAGGTACCATGGTTATGTGATCAGTAGTGAAGAAGTTCTGCCCCACACTCTGAGGGTTTTCCACTCCTGCAGCTGTTGACAGAGCCCCTCCCCAAACCTGGGGGTGAAAAATTGTGGGAGGGAGCACAAGATAAGGAAAGTCCCCTTCTCTGCTGGAAAGAGAGGAGATGGAGGGAAGGGACCATGCGAGAGTCTTTTGTTGGGGTAAGGAAGGGAGGTTTACAGGAGAGCAGAGGAGCCTTCTGGCATGGGGGGAGCAGGATTTTGGGCAGCGGGGCTGAAGGAGGAATCTGTCACAGAAGGCCGCAGGGAATTCATCCTTAGGGCATTGCAGGGTGGATTTTACTTTGGATGAAGGGGTTTGGGTGGATGAAGGAGGTCCTGGGGCTGGTACTCTCTCTGCAGATGCTCTAAGCTTGGCTACAGCACTGCAGGCTTTGGGGTGTCCTGCACTCAGGGGTGAAAGGAGAGGTGGATGTGGGAAGACAAAATCTGTCTCCATTGTCCTTTTTTGCTCCTGTACTGGGTGTACAGCTCCGTCCATTATCCTGTCTGGCCTCAGGGTCACACCAGAGCTGGGTTCCTGAGCAACAACTCCCTTCCCTGCTCTGCTTTGGTGGAAGGGAGAGAGAAAAGGAGGGACATTTATAGGCTAAAAAACAAACGCTGGCAGAAAGAAGAGAGGAGGCAGAGCCCAGCTGGCCATGCTGACCTCCAGCCCACTCTCCCCAGGTGTCTGTGTTGAACCAGCATCCTGGTTCCCTTGGGATGGAGAGAGCTGGAGACTCCCTAAGCGAGACACCAATCCTCTTTTCTTTGGGGACATGGTTCAAACTCACAGTCAAGGCTGTGCTCGGCTCAGCAGAGGGATCTGCATGGGCAGGGGGCACTGGGAAGGAAAGCAGGTCACAGCTGTGCTCACCCCTGGGTGAATCACGGGGTGGGGACACCCCAAACCCACCTCACCTGGGCACGGTGATGTGGGGCTGCACCTTCCCCCCGTGAGCAGTGATGGGGCTGCTGTGGCTTCTCAGTCGTGTGAAGGGTTAATAAAAACAACAGCAACAACAACAAAGTACCGCCAAATCCCAAATCTCTTCTCTTTCTCTCCCCTCCTCCTTCCCTTCCCTGTTTTTTCCAGGTGTTGTTTATGGCCACAGGAGGGAGCTCAAATCCAGACATGGGAGGATCGCCTTGATTTCGGATCCAGAGCCTCTTAAACTCTGCTTTTCCTCTAAGCTGGTCCCTGTTATGTCCAGGATCTGGCACCTGCTTGACATTTACTTTGAGTTCCAGAGGACCAGAGACCTAGGATGAGGAGCATTGGATCCGCCCTGAACCTGCTTTTGGTATCTCCACTCTACTTTGTGTGGACCGTGGTCGCTCTGGACCTGGCACAAACTCCCTGCACCACTTTGGTCCAAGGGAAATTCTTTGGGTATTTCTCCTCCTTCGCCGTCTTCCCGTTGAACTCCTCTCTCTGCTCTTGGATTATCCAGAACCCCGACCCTCGCAGGTACACTTTGTACATGAAGATCCTCAAACCCTCCGGCGTATGTGAGCACCAGCACATCCGCACCTACCAGTTCGACTCCTTCCTGGAGTCCACGCGCACCTACCTGGGCATGGAGAGCTTCGACGACGTGCTGAAGCTCTGCGATGGCTCCACCCGCTTTGCCTTCCTCCAGTCCAACAAACAATTCCTGCAGATGAAGCAGACGGCCCCGCCGGGCGTGGACACCTGGCCCATGCGGTGGAAGCCCACCAAGGCTCAGGAGAGGGACTTCTCGGTGGAATATCTGGTGGTGGGCAACAGGAACCCGAGCAAAGCCGCCTGCCAGATGCTCTGCAAGTGGTTGGATGCTTGCCTGGCCATCAGCAGCAGCTCCCACCCGTGTGGCATCATGCAGACCCCCTGCTCCTGCTCGGGAGGGGAGGTCCTGGATCAGGCCAGCGAGATCCTGGGGTTCACCAGGAAGAAGGAGGATTGCTACAAGGATGGGATTTACCTGGAGAACTGCGTGAGCAGCCCCAAGGACAGCAATGGAGCCGAGTTCCTGGGTGAGTGCAGGGTTGGCCGGGGGGTGTTGGGGAGGGAGGGATGGATGGGATCTCCTCTCACGGGTCTCACACTGTCCCTGTCACCTCTGTGTCCGTATCTGTGGATGCCTGGCATGAAAATCCTCATTTCCCAATCGACAGGCAGGTCAGGTAGCTCCTTATGAGCCTGCCAGTGGAATTGCAAATCAGCTGCCCCTAAATATTCCCCGAGTTGTTGCAATTAATTCTCGGGGCTTGTTCGTTGCTTGTTTTACTCCTGCAGCCTCCGAGCTGCTTGAGAGGGAGCTCCTTACCTGAGGGTGAGCAGTTTTCCAACGTAATTACAGATGTCCTAGAAAAAGCAGGATCCAAGCTACCTCCCGAGGCAGGCTGCTCTCAGCAGCCCTATCAGCCACTTTTAATTCCTAGGGAAAACTTAATCCTTGGGTCTGGTTCAAGGGGATGGCAACAGAAGGCAGTCTCATTTTGTTCCCTGCTTCATTTTCCTTCTGGAGGCTTTCAGGAAGGAAATCCATCACGCCGCTTCCATGGGGTTGCTTGGTGCCTTTGCTGGGGCTTATTCCTCAGATATTTCATTGGGTTTTGGTTGTGGTGTTGAGTGTCAGCTGGAAAGGGACAGGGGAGGTGGCAGAGGCATGACAAAAAGGGCTGTGTGTCAAGGCGGGATGATCCTGAAGTCTGATTTTGTGCTGGGGAGGGAAATTCTCCTTCCAGAGACCCTGCCAAGCAGAAGGGACTCAGGGGGTCTGAAAGTGAAGCCTTTTCCTCACTGCCTGTGTCAGGTCAGCTCCAGGGTGTTTATTCTCAGCTCCCACCCCAGGTTGCATAAAGCAGAAGTGTGATGCTAAGTGGGGATGCAGGTGGCAGGGAATGGAGCCTCAGTTCAGTGAGTCTCAGACCTGACCCTCACCCCAAGCTCTCATCTTCAGGTGCTGGATGAAATGTCCTCTGCCACCAGCAGAAAGTTGACATCTCTCTGGGTCAGGAATTTGGGGATCCTGCCTCACTTTTTCAGCCCTGTTGAGGATGGGATTTCTCAGGGTTGAGGAGAAGAGACCAGGTTTGCTTTAGCAGGAGGGAGGAGGTGACCAGGCAAAGATACAGGCTGTGCAGAGTGATTTTCCTGCAGACTGCAGCCTGGCATTAGCTGAGAGATTAGGATACGATCAGGTACTCGTGCTGTCGTCAGTGTATTTTGGGGGAGATTTTGCTTCTCACTGACCTGTGAATCAATACATGAAGGCACAGCTGAGCCATAAATCCTGTAAACTGGTTCTTCAGTCGTGCCTCCCTCCCTGGCCATGAGCACAAGCCTCTCCAGATTTGGATTGGGGTTTTTTTTGGTTGTTTTTTATTTCTTGCAATGCCCTTTTCTCCTGAGGAGCCTCCTCGCAGTTCAGTCGTGTGTCATGCCTGGAATTTGCTGATTGGGTGATTTATGCATTCCACCCAAGCAGTGTGACCTTTCTCACTGCATCCAAAGGTGAAATTTGAAAAGATTTTCAGCAAATCCTGAAGCATTCAAGCTTAATATTGGCTTTTGTAGGGATCTCTCCTAGTCCAGCTCAAGTGCCTGAATGTTCCCACAAAGTAAATATGAAAGAGGCTCAAGGGTGGCTGACTCAAAATCCTTTTTGGGTGTCAAATATTTGTAGAGTGGAGATAATTTTTCTGCTGGCTGCTCACATCTGCTCCATATTGAAGGCAGGGAATTATCATCTTGGCTGGTGGGATGCCATCCACACAGAAACGATGCTTGCAGGGTGCCCAGCTCTCCATGTGCTGCTCTGTCTGTCACTGTGTCTGTTTTGATTTATGCAAAGGCTTGATCAGGAAGATGGAGGCGAGATCCAATTTGGACAGGGAGTCAGCAATCCCTTAACAGCATTTTGTGGGTGGAATATTTTGATAGGGTTCCTGATTTCCAAGTGCTGATGCTGGTTATTGCAATCACTGCTGTTCTGATTGTATTTGTAGCATTTTTTTTTTTCCCAACAAGCTTTTTTATTTTTTTTATATTATCATTGCTATTTTTCCCTCCCTGCTGCTTTCTGAGTCATTTGTTGTTTCTGGGCCTGTCTTAACACTTTCATCTTGGAACAAGTGGAGATGTGTGAGTTGTACTAATCTACCCTGATGACTTTAAAGACACAAGAAGGAATGTGGAAGGTTCCCTGACCATGGCAGGGGGTTGGAATGAGACGATCTTTGAGGTCTCTTCCAACTCAAACCAATGAATTGCTAGATACTATGCTGAAATATGAAACCTGACTTTCCCTAATGTCCCTTTTTTATTCCTTGGGTATTTCCAAAGCAAATGGATGGGTGCAAATCTACAGTGAGATGTTGCAGTGGACACAGCTGTGCTTTGGTTCATGGTCTGTGGGTGAGATTCCTGCAAAAAGCTTCATTCTTAGAGGATCCTGTTCCTCCAGAACTACAGGGACTCTCAAGAAAACATAACTGACAGCCTGTTTTCACTCATGGCCAGTGATTTTACACCTGGCTCAGGTGCACAGGGAAATTTATATCATTTATTGAGGGATTTAACAAGGAAACTGCCAAAGTGACCCTGTCTTATGTGGAGCATCTGTTCTTCAGTGTCTGGAGGAAAGAGAAACTGCTCCAAATTCGCTTCCCAGGTTTAGTGAGGCTCTCTTTGCACTCACTGTCCAACACAGACATTGCAGAGGGTACAGCAGGCAGTGGTGGGTTGCAGAAAAATCCCTCAGGTTATCTCTCAGATGTTTTGGTCTTGTGCTGGTGATCAGCAAGACGTGCTTTGAAATCTTGGGCAGCTTGAACTGGAAGTGTTTTCCAGGAGAAGACAATTCAACATGGAAACAATTTTTGGCCATTATCAGATCTCCCTTGGCTAATTCAGGAAATGTGGGAAGAAGGCAGAGGTTTGTTTGTAGGTCTGGATGTTAAGATGTAAACTCATTTTTTTGGGATACAAATTGGCATTCCTTGAATGAGTTTGCGGTCCAAGAGCAGGAGACTGAAGAAGGGAAAACCTCCTGAAATGCTGGGCATTGGTTCTTCACGGTCTGGAAGCCCTGGTGGGCATCCCAAATGTGAGCTGGCTTCTGTAATCCGAGCTGGAGCTCTAACAGGGATGCTGATGTGACCCTGTAATGAGAGAAGGTTAAATGTGTGCTTAAGTGCTGTGCTGAGTTAGGCACTTAATGAATGGCTAATTAGTCTTGTCTCAGTGTGAGCTGTTCCTGGAAGACCATTGCAGTGCTGTCACATTTTGGTGGCCCAAAGATTTAAACATCATTCTGCTCTTCGTTTCCCCACCTTGGAGGGATCCAGGATGCTGATTGCAAAACAAGGCTAAAAATGTCCCTCAAAATACATAATTTGCTTCTTGATAAATCAGGTGGTTCCAGGGCTGGAGGGCTTTTTATAATGAGTGGATAACTGAAACACAATAATGCTAGACTGAAGTGCTGGGGATTTTCCTGCCTTTCCTGCTTAATTTTTCCATTTTTTTGCTGTCCCCATTGCTCTGAAAAAATCAAACCCCCTTTCCCTCACACATGCTCATCACTTCTGTTTTGTTACTGGTATTTCATCTTGCATTTTTAGGTGCTTTTCCTCCTCTGTCACCTTGATTAAGATGTCTCAGAGTGTCTGATCTCTGTTTGGAGAGATCCATTAATAAGTTCTTTCTCAACCTGTGCTGCATTAAGCAGGCTGGACTCCATAAATTTCTCACTGCAGGACACACCCTCCAAACTTCTCTTGTTGGGAAGTTTTGCTTCCTACTTGGTGTGTTCTTTGGTCAAAACATGCTTTGGTCTCCTCAGCAGGGCTGAGCTTCTGCCTGGATTTGTGGCTGAGTGGCTCCTGAATGGGGTCCATGATGTGGAAGAGGAACCAGAGGCACATAAATGAATCAATTCCCACCCTTGGGTGGCACAGCTCCCCTCCCCTCGAATCTCCAACCTCACCCAGGGCAGGAATAGCTTGATAAGTCATTTCCTGTGTTTGAGATGAGCTTTAGTGTTCATGAAAGCTCCAGAAGATTGATAAAGAGCTGTGAGTAATTGCCCAGGGGCAGATCTCAAACCTCTTCTTGACATCTTCAGCTCCTTATGACACATGCTCTGTTCCTCCAGCAAGAATCCCCTGGCTGGAGCAGCTGAGCTTGCAGACAAAGGTGCTTGGCTTTGGTTTTGCCTCGGTGTTGGACTTGCCAACCAAATGGCAAAGGGATTTGGGTGAGTGCATTTTCATTGCCTATCAGGATTCCAGCTCCTCGCTTCTCCACCTGTGTCTGTCCCTGTTTTCTGATCTGGCCATCCCTGAGAGCAGAGGTTGGATGTGGCCAGAGATCAACAGCAAAGCACAGGGCAAGGAAGCACTGATTTCTCCTCGTGTGTGAAGTTTTCCTGTGTAAAGTGCTGAAATAATTTGAATTTTTACCTGATCTCCCCCAGCTTAAATCCAAATCTCAGCAGCTGACAGCAAGACCTGATACTCCTTCCAGCTCAGGGAGGAGGAGGTTGATTAGAGCCTGGCACATGGCAAAGAGGTCACCTTGTCACCTGCAGTGAATCCCCATATGGGCAGCTCCTGCTGGAAAGTCCCTCTTGCCTGTGGTCACAGGTTGTTTTATGGATGAGGCAAAAGTGGGGAACTCCTCCCTGGGGCAGGAGAGGGGGATTCTGGCTCAGTTTAAACTCTGTGACCTGAACAAGCCTTGCCTGGCCCACTGTTCTCCTCTGGGATCATCAAAGACCTTACACATTAGAATAGAATAGAATTAGAATAGAATAGAATTAGAATAGAATAGAATAGAATAGAATAGAATAGAATAGAATAGAATAGAATAGAATAGAATAGAATAGAATAGAATAGAATAGAATAGAATAGAATAGAATTTCAGTTGGGAAAGACCTGCAGTGATTATCCTGCCCCACTGCCCAACCAAAGTTGAATTACAGGCATTGTCCAAGTACTTCTTTAGCACTGGCAGGGATGGGGCATCAGCCACCTCTTTAAAAAGCCTGTTCTGATTTTTTACACTCCCTCAGCAAACAAACCCTTCCTGATGTCCAGCCCACACTTCTCCTGGTGCATCACAGGATTCCAGGGAGAATTAAACACGATCACACAGCACCTCTGTGAAGTGACAGGGCAGAAATTCCAGCTGCTTTCAGCGCTAAATCCATCCCTGCGTGTGTCTGTGCGGAGCTGGGCTGGGGAGGAACGAGCAAAGCAAAGCCATGATCAGCTGCATTGTGAACCCACCAGCTTGTGGACATGGTCACAATGCAGAAACATCGGCAATTACCGGCTCAAAGCGCTGTCCTGGTCGCGGAGAGAGTAAAGGTGGAATCTACATCCAGCTGCCGAGGGAGTTTCACAGGCAACTACTCCCATTATTGCAATGGGGACTTTTACGGGTAATTTAATGAGTGGCAGCCTGGGGAAAGGCTCCGCTTTTCAGTTTCCCCTTTCTCTCTTTCTCTCTCTCCTCTCTCTCTTTTTTTTTTTTTTTTTTTTTTTTTAACATCCTCTCGTATCATGTCATATCGTGTTCCATAGCAGTCACCACAAAATGTTTTTTAGGGGAGTACAAGGTGAAATTAAGGTGCAGGGAAACACTGACACCACAGTCAAAATCATCACGTCTCCGGAGTAGTTTTCCATGTAGAACTGCAGAAAATGAGGGTGATGGTGCTGACACCTCAAAGGGGGAGTGCACACAGGCATTCCTGTCCATTTTCACCACCTATCCTAAATATTTGGCCCTTTTCACCACCCACCCTTGAATATCTGATGTATTTAGGTAAATGGGAGCAGGCTGAAAAATTGAATTTTTTTTTTTTTTTTATGAGAGGATCTGGGTCCACAGAGATTTTTAGTGTTTGATTCACCTGTGTGGTACCTGAACTCCCTAGAACCCAAATACTAAGAACTGCCCTACTTGGGACCAATGATCATTGAACTAATTAATTTCTCCAGGTTCTGACTGTACAAAATATATGAAAAATCTACTAAAGATCGTGTGTGATATAATGATTTTCTCTGCACAACCCGGGCAACGTGTGGATGAAATTATTTCTTTTGCACATCCTGGCCGGAATAAAGTAATGCCTTGATTCTCCAACACTAAAAATGTTGTTGGAGATATTCTTTTTTTTCCTGCAGGTTCAGTGACACTGCCAGAGCATCACCAACACATCTGTAACTCATTTCTTTTCCCATATCTTCCTATTCTTACAATCACTGAAACTTTGACATCTATGGGTGTTGATTTTATCTCCTGCAAGTCCCACATTCCCCAGGACAGTATTGGAATAAGCTTGGGATAAATGAGTTAGAAACCGGTTTAGGATTCTCAGCAAGCATCCTGGTTCAGACTCAGCAACTGTTTGTCCCTAGGGTGGCTCTGCCAATGTCACCTCCAGCCGCTGAATTTCCTTTTGGCACGCTCTCTTCTTGCAGACAACAATCTGATACTGAAATCCCATATTTTATCCTTCAGCGCGGTGAGACAGCCAGGCTGGGAAAGGACGTCCTTTAGCACATCAGAATTGCAGATCTGTTGAGTTTAAATATATTTCTTTGTGTTCCCTGGCTGGAGTTTCAATAGAGCGATAATTGCCACACACCTCATTAAGCTGAATGCTCTCAATAGGTCTGGAGTGGTCCATGCCATTAAACAAACAGTTACTGCCTTGGGATCTGCCCGGTGTTTAGAGGCTGTAAAGAAGGAACCTGGAGGCTGTGAAAGCTGCAACTCCAGCTTCCTGAAGAAATTGGGCTGCCCTGGCAGGGTGGCTGCTTTGCCCCGCAGTTTTAGGGCACTTTGAGGAGTCTGATCCTGTGCCCTGAGGCAGGGATGTAATTGCTGCTGCAAGTCCTTGGCTTTTTTGCCTTGCTTGGATGGAGAGGGGGATGCCCTGGTCTCTGCCAGTTTGGATTTTGGGATTTGGAAGCTGATTTGTTAGTTTTGGGTCAGGAGTTTGGGTATATTCGCATTGAAGGCACTCAAACCAGAGAAAGATGATTGAATTCAGTGTATGGCACTGACAACAGGAGAACAGCTGGGAGCAGGTGTGCTGTGACCCTTTTTCTGAATATGATGTCTGGAGGACCAAGATGCAGGGTTTTGGCTCCGCAGCTTTTGCTGAGACCCCAAGACTGATCAGAAAAGGACCTACACAGAGATTCTGTCCAGGATCTACTGGAGGCTGGGCTGGAACAAGGGGAATGGTGATTCCACCACATCCCCCTGTTTAATCTGCTCTCCCAGACTAAACCCACCCCACATGGAAGGCTTTGTTCAGTGACCTGTGTGCACTTCACATGCAGCTCTGTGTGGGAATACAGCTAGAGAGCAGAACTGCCAGCACTGCTCAGCTTGTCACTACCGATGTGGATCTGTTAGCCGTAGTAGGCCGCAAGCCTTGGCGGGAGTGAGTAGGCCGCAAGCCTTGGCAGGAGTGAGTAGGCCGCAAGCCTTGGTAGGAGTGAGTAGGCTGCAAACCTCAGCAGGAGTGAGTAGGCCTCAAGCCTTGGCGGGAGCGAGTAGGCCCAAGCCTTGGTAGGAGTGAGTAGGCCCAAGCCTCAGCAGGAGTGAGTAGGCCGCAAGCCTTGGCAGGAGTGAGTAGGCCGAAGCCTTGGCAGGAGTGAGTAGGCCGCATGCCTTGGCAGGAGTGAGTAGGCAGCAAGCCTTGGCAGGAGTGAGTAGGCCGCATGCCTTGGCAGGAGTGAGTAGGCCGCATGCCTTGGCAGGAGTGAGTAGGCCGCAAGCCTTGGCAGGAGTGAGTAGGCCCAAGCCTTGGCGGGAGCGAGTAGGCCCAAGCCTTGGCAGGAGTGAGTAGGCCCCAAGCCTCGGCAGGAGTGAGTAGGCCCAAGCCTCGGCAGAAAAAAGCGGGATTTTGGAGAAGGAATGTAAGAGATAAGAAGGTGCTTGGTACAGTGTGTTTAGCCTGCAGTTTCTAGGGGATTTACGGGAAATATTGTATCTACCTGGCTAGCTTAAACGAGATTGAGCAATGTTATCTAGTTACATGTAGGCAATATACATTAGTTACACGAATATTATTGGTGGGCTATTTTTAGTAACAATAGAAAAAGTATATAAACTTTGCTTCGTGAATCAATAAACGGCTTCATGGCACCTTGGAAATCATGAAGACCCCGTTCCTTCTTTTACACCGCCGTCAGCTCTGTATCCCAAGTGCCTGCTGGATGAAATTGAGGGTTAGTTTTGGTATCTCCCTCCCATAACTTGACTAAAATTGTAACCAAAACTGTCAACAGAACTCCATTCCTACCAACTCTGGTCAGAAGTAGAGGTGTGGAAGAAAGACACTTCAGGGCCTGTGCCATGGGGATGGCCAGGACAGGTTCAAGTTGGCTATTAAACCCCCAAAAGTGCCCAGCCCAGAGCTCAGGTGGGCAAGGAAGTAGCTCAGGTGTGCTCAGAGCTTCAAGGCTTTAAAGTTAGTGACCTGTGAGGCAGCCAGGCCAAAAGGCAGGGGTGATGTGCACGTGAATATATCCACAGGCAAAATTCTCCTGCTGTAGGGACATTCCAGACACTCCAGTCTCCATGGACAGTTCCAGTCTGTGCAGATCACAGAATCACAGCGTGGGTTGGCTTGGAGAGGACTTTCAATGCGTCTCATTCCAACTCTCTGCCATGGGCAAGGACTTTCCACTATCCCAGGTTGCTCCAAGCCCCATCCAGCCTGGCTTTGAACACTTCCAGGGATGGCACATCCACCAATTCTCTGGGCAGTTGTGCTTGGTGGAAGTAGTGCCGGATGGTACCAGTTTGTTGCCCATTAACCTGGGACTAAATAATTACTACAGACTTGGATTAGAAAGGTTTTTTTTCTCCAGAATTCCAGTTTTGGATGGCTAGGAGAAAAGCATTCAGGAAGATGTCCCAGGATTGCTGTTCACAGCTGGATTATTCAATGCTTGTCTTCTACCCTGTTAGGGGGGTCAGTTAAAAAATTATCAATAAATTGACTGATGACAATTTCTGTCCACAAAATCCTCTCCCTTTCATACTCTTTCTTTCTCCTTTGTTTAGTTTGCTGTGTTTAGTTGTTTGTTTTTTTCATTTTAATTTCCTGCTTGGCAGGAATTCATAGAATCATGGAATGGTTTGTTTGGAAGGGACCTCAGACATCATCATTACATTTCAACCCCCTGCCATGGGCAGGGACACTTTCCTTGGATTTCTCCATCCAAGCTGGCCTTGGACATTTCCAGGGAATGGGCATCCACCAGTTCTCTGGGCAACCTGTGCCAGGTCTCCCTGGAGCTTTCTCTTGTCCAGGCTGGAAAACCCAACTCTCCCAGCCTGTTTTCCAGCCCTCTGAGCATCCTTTTTAGGATCAACCAAGACCAATGAGTGATGCTGTGACTTGAGATCAGTGATGTTTGTGAGAGGAAGGCAGCAAAGGAGCTGCTCAGGAGGATGGCTGGGTGGCTGGGGGGGCACTTGATGAAGAAAAAAACACGCAGGGACCAGGAGAGTCCCCAGGTAACCACAGAGAAGTCATTCAGGAGATTGCTTTTTGTCCTTTTGGGCCACAGAGGAGCTCAGGAGGCCTCTGTGGGGAGTTCAACCAGCTGCCTCCATGAACCCTGCACAGCTGAGGAATCACTGAGGAGAAAACACCTTGGGAGAACCAGGATGGATCCCACCCTCAGGGGGTGACTTTCCTGGCTCAGCAGGTCTTGCAGTGCTCCCCTCTGTGCCTTCCCTTTCCTGGTATCCCTGTCCCAGTAGTGTGTTTGAGCTTATTTTCACTGGAGCTTTTGGTGTGAATTTTGTCCTGGCAGATCTGTTGCCTTTTTCTTGCTTCAGGGCAGGTTAAAAACCTGAAGCTTTTCCAAGCCTTTAAACACCATGACCAACCATCCCCACTCCTGAGCCTGCTGGGTTGCCCCCAGCTTGGTGCTGTACTGTCCCTTCTGAAAAACAGAGCTCTCTGATTACTGGGAAGGACGAAATTTCCTACCTTGTGAAGTCCTCTTCTATGATAATCTCAACTCCTGTCATTGCTGCTCATACCCAAATCCTTAATGACTCTCATTTTCCAGCAATGCCTTTGGGATTATCCTTCTACCAGCACCCTCCTGGGACTTTTTCTGGACATAACATAAGATATCTGGAGCATTTCTGGTCTGGATGGGATGGTGGGTCAGATAAACCAGTTAATTACTGTACTGGCTATTTTTTTGGGTGGAATCACTCAGGCTGAGCTTACATTCACCAGAAACTTCACAGATTGAGCTTCCTTGGGGGTGAGACTGGCCTCCTATAGTGGTTGAAGGAGTATAAATCAGACAGATAAACCCAGAAATGTAATTTCCTTGGGGTTCTGCCTGGAAAGAAAACCTGGTCCAGCATTTTATCAGGTGTCCTGAGACACCTCTTCATGGTCCCCTTGGCTTATTCTGACTTTTGGGTTGCAATTCCACATCCTGGGGCTGGGGATGCTCCTGGGGTGCAGGATGCAAAGGGACCTGTGACAAGCAAACCAAAAATGCCAGGAGCAGAACAAGAGGAGATCTGGGGTTTCCAATATGTGCTGGGTGACCAGCAGGAGTGTGTCCTGC
Source organism: Catharus ustulatus (assembly GCF_009819885.2). NCBI lineage: Eukaryota > Metazoa > Chordata > Aves > Passeriformes > Turdidae > Catharus > Catharus ustulatus. Next base: position 162,133,123 of record NC_046221.1, read on the forward strand.
TCTCTGGAGAGCGGCTGGATGAGCAGAAGGCCTTGGAGAAATGCCATGAATGGGTCTGGAGACTTCAAAGGTTTGTGGAGGAGTGTTTGTCGTGCGTCTTCTCTCTCTGGATCAGAATTCCTCTCAGTGAGCCAGGGCAGGCACTTGGTACTCAAAGAAATGTTTTTAATACCACAGAAGGAAAATAAAATAAATAAAAGAGGAATGAATGGATGAAGCAGAAAGCACCCCAGGGCACATCTCCATTTGTGCATGTCCAGAGAGCCAGAGGCACACAGCTGGGTCTGGTGCATGGATGTGCACATCCAGGGGAGTGTGGAACAAGCTGGGAGAGCTGGGAATGTCCAGCCTGGAGAAGAAAAGGCTCCAGGGAGACCTCAGAGCCCCTTCCAGTGCCTGAAGGGGCTCCAGGAGAGCTGGAGAGGGACTTTTTGCAAGAAAATGCAGTGATAGGACCAGGGGGAACAGACCTAGGTTTAAGCAGAGCAGGTTTAGATTGGATATTAGGAAGGAATTCTTCCCTGGGAGGGTGGTGAGGGCCTGGATCAAGCTCTCCAGAGAAGCTGTGGCTGCCCCATCCCTGGAAGAGTTCAAGGCCAGGTTGAATGAGGTTTGGAGCAAAGGTGTCCCTGCCCATGGCAAGGCGTTGGGACTAAATTATTTTTCTGGTCTCTTCCAACCTATGAATAAATCCTGGTGCTGAGACCCCCAAATCCCCCCCACACTGACCCAGGACCTGCTGCTTCCCACTCAAGGGACAGCATCCATGGGGACCTGCAGTGTGCAAACTCACTGCAGGAACAAGAGGCTGACTCATCCTTCAGCCTTGCCCTGCTTCTCCCAAAATGTGCCTCTCTGTGCCTCCTGGTGCATTCCAGGAGGAGATGGCTTTGTTTGTGCTTGTAGGATGCTTCCCACAGAAGTGGAATTTCTGTTACTCCTCCCAGAGCCAAAGCACGCTGAGGGATTCCCAGAGTGGTTTGTTGGGAAAGGAAAACCTGCCTGGTTTGGTGTTCTGAGGGGACAAAGGAAGGACTTGCTCTGAGGTTGCACTCAAAGTTGTCCCCAAATCCCAAAAGAATGTGGGACATGCATCCCTCTGCCCCACCCTCCACAGCAAAGCCTGCACAGACTTCTCCTGCTCCATAAAGTGCTTCTGATCTGTTTTAAATCCAGTTAGTGCTTGACTGGTGGTTTGAACCCCTCCTAGGGACCGCCAGCTCTTCCTCAAAGCTCTCCCCACTCCCTGAGGTGTGGCTCATCAAAGGGAGATCTGGCAGAATCTACCCCTGCAGCATTCACACTGGTCTGGGGGGGGTTTGGAGATTTTTGTCTCCTTTCCCACACCCCAGCTCAGGTGTGGTACCTGTGCAGGGTTTGAAATCTGCTCCTGGCTCCCCTGTTTCCCATTCCTCTCTCCATTCCCCACCCTGGGGCTGTTTCCCATCACAATAAGACCCTCAGATGTGTTTTTGAGCCTCCAGGGTGGGTGCTGTGGTGCTGAGCTGCCTCTCCCTGTCCAGTCCTCAGTGCAGTGGATAATTGTGGCTGCTCTGCTTTCCAGGACCATTCCACTGAGGAAACCCTCACTTGGAAAGGCAGCACTCACAGAAATGACAACTTTGTCTACCTCACATTTTAATTAAAACTCCAAGAATTCGCCTTCGCCCCCGCTCCTTCCCTCCCCACCTTTTCCCATCCAGATCCTCCTGCTGCAAATGAACATCCAGTGTCACCTGGGGACAAAGCATTAATTCAGCAATTAAATAATTGAATGTTCCTCTGGCAAAATGAACTATCTCCTGCCTTTCTTGTGCTTTACCACTTTCCCCCCCCCATTTTTCCCTCCCCCTCCCCTTATTTTTTCTTCCCTCTGGTGAGATAAGGCTGCCATTCTTGAAAGCCATTTTAAATATTCATGTTTTAATTAATGGACTTTATTGCATGAACTCTATATAAGGCAATAAAAAAAGACTGCCTGAGGCACAACACTTTTTTTTTTCCCTTGTTGTTTGTTCTTGAAGGGAACTAAGGAATAAAAAGCTTAATATGTTTCTTCAACAAACATTAGAAAGATACACAGAAATGACAGCCATGGGTCATTGTGCCAATGGAGCCTCCCCCACCCATGGGCTCCTTAGGATTGTGGAGCAGGGTGTAAATAAATGGGAATTTTGGAGGGATGGATCCCTTCAGGTTGTGCCAGAGGTCAGTGGGCTGCATCTAGAGGATGAACAGGTGGAGTTGGAGGCAGACCTGCAATTATCCAGCTGGAAATCCCAGCTGGAAAACGGGAGAGGGACTTTTCACAAGGGCTTGTAGTGACAGGACAAGGAAGAATGGCCTTAAATTGGGGGAGGGTGGACTTAGATTAGATATTGGGATGAAATTCTTTGTTTTAAGGGTGGGGAGGCCCTGGCACAAGTTGCCCCAAGAGGGTGAGGACTCTCCATCCCTGGCAGTGTCCAAGGCCAGGTTGGATGGGGCTTGGAGCAACCTGGGATAGTGGAAGGTGTCCCTGCCATGGCAGGGGTTGGAACTGGATGATTTTAAAGATCCCTCCCAGCTCAAACCATTCTGTGTTCCCATTATCAAGGGCCCTTCAGGGCTGTGAGTGTTTGGGGATGAAGAAAATCTTTGTCTGTACCTGGAAAGTGAATTTGTTGGGTTTGTTTCAGATTATTTTCTTTTTTTTTTAAATATAACAGGGAAAACCTGGACCAGCCACCTTGCCCAAAACTTCTGGGCTAAAACAACCCCAAATATTGAGTGCACATTTCTGCTCAGGATTTTTGCTTTTATCGAAGGCAAACAAGCCAATAGAATGCATGAATTCATGAAACATCTGGTCTTGCCACTTATGTATTCTTGCCAAAAAAAGAAGAAAAATAATGTTAGTTTAAACTTCATTCCATGTGGGTGTTTTCTTATGGTGCAGCATGCTGAAATTAGTTTTATATTGGGAGTGTGTCATCTGTACTGCGTGACATGGGCTCAGCACCCAATTTAGCTTAGTCTTGTGATGGGAGGGGTCTGAAGATGCTGGTCCAGAACCCTGCAGGAGACTCTGAGCTCTGATCCTTCATCTGCCCATGACCTTGAAGAAGTCGAGGCATTTTTGCACATGGTTTTCACTCTCCTGTTCTTTTCTTCCTTTATTCTGACTCAGATCTTGAGAGCAATTGGCATTTTTTAGGAAGCAGATGCACAGTGCTGAGCACCAGCTCTCCCTGAGCTGTGATGATGGCACTGAGCAAGACTGGATGGAAATAGTTGTGATAGTCAATAAATACTCCAGTGGTTGGTATGATTAAAGTCTGGTCATGGAGTCACTTCTCCTTTAGAAAAGGAATCATCTCACAAATGATGACACCCTGGTATTTACTCTAGAAAGAGAGGGAATGTCCAGCACTGACAGGCAGGTGGGTGTCACAGAGGAAATATCTCTGGTGGCCCAGTGTAGGTTTTCAGTGCTTCAGAGATAAAATACATTGTCCCCTGAGGATGCCTCTATCCATCACACTGATTACTCCATTTGCTGTCTGCCTGATTTAGGCTGATTTTTTTCAGCCTAAATCAAGAAAGAACCAGAGTTCATCCTTTGCTGTTGGGGTCACTCCTCAGCTCTGATTTTACACCAGGGTGAGCAAGGACAAAAGTGGGTTGGTCTTAATAATAATTTGTCTCATGGAAAAAAGTCTCCATCTTCTGAAGGTGCTGTCACCTCTGTGGTGCTTTGTGGAGGTGAAAACTCTGGGCTGCTCTGGTCGTGGCTGGGGCATCTGCTGCTGCTCTGGATGTGAGCCAAGGGTGGGCAAGTCAAGGTTGTTCTCTGATAATGGATCCACACTCCTCACTCGTGCATCAGCACAGCTGGAGGTGCTTCAACAAAAGAGCTGGAGAGACCATTAAGAGGAGTGAGTCCAGACTGAATATTCTTGCTCACTACTCAGAAATCTTTACTGACAGCACTGTGAGAGGCAGGGAAGCTCAGATTTGGGCAGATCAGGTAATGACAGGGATTAATTTGCCAGCACATGTGTCCCAGGACGTGCCATTCTCCAAGCTCAGTTTGATCATAACCCTCATTACTGTATCTGGGACAGCCACTGCAGTGAATGGTTTGCTGATCTCTTTGTGCCACGAGCTCTGGCTCTCAGATCTGATTTGAGCTGCCTGACTGTGAGCAGCAGAGGAACTCAGCTCTCAGTCCCCTGTGAGGCAGTGAGTAACTCCAGCTGTCCCCAGTGGGGACCTTCACTTCTCAGTGGGTTCCCTCCTGAGCCAGCAGAGCTGCTCCTCTTTGGAGTGGGTGCTGGGTGTGAGGGCAGGCCCTGACCTCTCCCAAAATAGTCCTCAGAGGGAAGGAGTCAGGATCTTTAGCAAGGAAACTGGATAGTGGATGTGGAGGATGAATCTCAGTTTGAGGGTAGCCTTGCACTGGCTCTAACTGGAATTATTATCCTTGGGTTGAAATGGGGTACCAAGGTCAGCCCTGAAGCCATCTGGCCTTGCTGGCTCCTCTCCCTCCCCTTTCCAGGAGAGATTTTTCTGTGGGATCTGGAGCACTGCAAGCAGAATGTTGCTGAAGCCTGTGCATCCCAGAGTGTGGGATATTCCACACTGTGTGGGATATTCCACTGGGGCTGTTCCTCCACGGCTGAAGCTGTATCTCTCCACAGCACTAAAGCAAACAAAGAAATCAATAATTAAAATTGAAAAGAGGCTCTCAGTAAGTCTAAACCTCCGGGAGGTTTCCCCTTTCATGGTTGCTGAGATTTGCTCTCACCACCCTCAGCAAATCTTCAGGTTGTTTTCCTGCTGCCCCCTTTTCATGATCATCCTCAGGCCCTGCCCTCTTGTTCTCCCTTCCTTTCAATCCCGACCTTTCCTTACAAGGCTGCCCTCTGGAATCTTCCTCACCCACACCTTTCCATGCCTGCTCTAATTTGGAGCTGGGCTCTGCAATGAGCCTGACTCACAGCAGGACAGAGGAGATGTTTCTTTACCTGGGATTAATGGGATCCAGCCCTGTGAGAAGGGTGGAGCTTGTGCTGACACACCTGGTTCTGTTCATGGGGTTTGGACCAGCACTGGAATTTTCAGCCTCGTTGAATGTGATTTTCACACTGCAGGAAGGGCTGGGACCAGCTCACACAACCCAGTGCACCAAGCCTCTTCTTCCTCCCTTCTATCTTTCCTTCCTTCCTGGAATCCTTCCTCAGCAGCCACCACCTGCAACATTGCATGGGGAGCTGGTAGAGCTTAAAAAATAAAAAAAAAAAAATGAAGTTTTTTTAATCATTGACTTTGGATGGCACAGGAGGGGTGATGCAGGATAAATGCCAGGGGTGTAAGTTAAAGCCCTCACAGCAGCTGTGCACAAGGAGATATATCCTGATGGATTTCTGAGTTCCAGATGAGCCAAAATCATCTTGGGTTGGCTTTGAGAAAGGTTTTGCCCTCTCCTCCACATCAGCACCAGCAATATTGCAATGTGTGGTGAGTGACTCTGCTCATAATCCAGCTGAAAACCAACTCCAGGAAATAAAAACAAGGATGAATTTGGATCCATAAGGGGGCCCAAAGTGTGGAACAACCCCTGAACTGTCACAAAGGGGCACAAGGATGGTACCTCCTGCCTGAGATCTGGTTAAGCTCCCTGCAAAACCCCGGCCCTTGGCTCTGCCCCTGCAGCTGAGTCACCAACCATCCCTTTTGTTTGCATTCAGTGTAGATCTTGTTAATTGGCTCTTTCATTCCTCTAATTAAATGTAAATGCAGAGTGGATCATTAAGCAGGGATACAGGAGCCCTCTCTGAACCAAGCAGAGGAAGCACAGGAATCAGGTTTTCCTCTGCCCCTTTCACTCCAGGTCTCTCTGCTAGAGGTGGTTTCCATCCCAAAGGAGCTTCCCTGCTCTTTTGCTGCTGGAGGCCTCCTCCTGAGGGTGTGAAAGGGATTTCCTGGTGACAACAGGGTGCTCCAAGGCTAGAAGCAATGAGCCAAACCTGGCTGTCTTCCCTCTGCTTTGTAATCTAGTGTGTTCCCAGTCCTGCCTCCCAAGTTTCCCAGATTTCCCCGCTCGGATGCATCATCACCTGGGAGGTTTGGAGCAACTTCTGGGGACGCCTTTTGGGCACTGCCAGCCCTACATCGTGCCAGCTCAGGTGTGCTGGTGTTCTCCAGGCCTGGTTTTGTCCTGGCAGCATGCTGCTGGCCGGGATGGAGGAGGGCTGAGCATTCCTTGCTGCTGGAGCTGTCGCTGCTGCCTCGTGCTCGGAGCAGTGACGCAGCCGCGCAGCGTGGCCGGATCTGTGGGCGACGGGAACAGATGGCATTTGCTCCTCTGAAAGCAAAGCTCTCCCTTCTCTCAGGGAGTAAAGTGATGTTTTCTTCCCTGCAGGGCTCAAATCTGTCCCTGGTGTGCTGCTCTTGGCCACCTTGGGGCATTAAAGGAAAGGGTTTTGCTGCTGTTGCTGTGTTGGATGCCTTGGATCCTGCTGGGAGCAGGGGGTGTGGGTGGAGCAGGGGGTTTGTCCAGGATGTTTTTCTGGGGTTCAGCAGATTTCTGAATGAGCAAGAGTGACCTGGCCCCAAACCTGGAGCTGAATTTGGCAGCTGGATGCTCAGTCTGTGATCAGCTGGATCAGCTTTTTGGAAGAAGTTGGGATTTGGGGGCCGTTTAGAGATGAACATCTGGCTTTCTATCATTGTAAGTGCTCCAGAGGATGAATTTCTTCCCTGTGAATGTGGTGAGGCCCTGGCACAGGTTGCCCAGAGAAGCCGCCCCATCCCTGGAAGTGTCCAAAGCCGGGTTGGACAGGGATTGGACAGCCTGGTCGAGCAGAAGGGAGTGGAATGAGATGATCTTTAAGGTCTTTTCCACCCCAAACCATTCCTTGTTCCTATAGGCACAGCTCCCCAAAGCATGGAGACACAGGGAAAGGGCAGGTGATGCAGAGTTCTGCAGATCCAGGTGATTTCCAGTGGGTGCATGGAGCCAGGGGGATAAAAAAGGGTCTGGGATGCTGGGTTTGAAACCATGTCTGAAGCTGTGTGCTCACCTTTGGGGTCACCCCACAAAGTTTGGGGACAGCAGGGAGGGACGGAACATTTACCATGACCAACTTAGGTCAGTGTGGTTGTGGGAGAGACAGCTCTGCCCTCCCAAATGCCACAGCCCTGCCCTCCCAAATGCCACATCTCAGCCCAGGACAGCCGTTGCCATTTGGTTAAACACAGAAGAAATGAGTTTGTCACTTTGAATCACGGCAGCGGGAAGAGTCCCCAGACCCCCGCCGTGGCTCTGAACCTACGCCGTGTCCCCTCCAGCCACAACCCCCTCCTGCCAGCCTGGTCCTGTGTCACAGCCCATAAGGCTCCCTGGGCCCAGGGTGAGCTCAGGTCACGGGGAAGGGACTGGCTGCTCGGGTTTGTTTCTCTCTGGGATCCGGGGAAACCGCGAGCGCGCGGCGTTCGCTCCGCTTTGCTTCCTCCCCAAGGGAATTCGCTCTCACATGGCCTGGTGGGATCATTATCAGGGGGGTCAGGAGCCCAGGGAACATCCATGGAGGAAGCAGCTGACCTTTTTTTTCTGCTCATCCTCCGAGCAGATGCTGCTCTCACTCCAGACACAACCAGCAGGAGCTGAGCTCTGGAGCCAGGGCTCTGCAAATGCAGCCTCTCCAAGGGCACTGCTGCTGGGATCTGGTGTCCAGCCCCTTCCATGAGGAGGACTGAGTGGATTTTACACCCCTCAAGTGACTCTCCCTGCAATCAGATCCAACATGGTCTCACAGCAATCAGAACCAGAGGAAAGAGACTTCTGGTCTCTGCTCGTGGGTCTTCGGGCAAGAAATTTAATGTCTCTGTGCCTCAGTTTCCCCATATGAATAAAGGATTTAAATATCTTTAAAGTTTTCAGAGAGAGGTAGTAGGAAAAAACAATCTTTTTTTCTTTCTGTCCCATTTTTGGTGTCTTTTTCTCCTTCATAGAATCACAGAATCATTGAATCATTAAGGCTGGAAAAGACTCCAAGATCATCAAATCCAACCTTCAGCCAGCCACCACCTTGCCCACTAAAACAGATGGCAAAGTTCTAGGTCTGCTCAGTTTTTAAACACTCCCAGGGATGGTGACTCCACCACTTCCCTGGACAGCCTGTTCTAATGTTCAACCTTTCAGTCAAAAAATGTTCAGTTCAACTCTTTCACTGAAGACATTTTTCCTGTTACCCAACCTCAACCTTCCCTAGTTCAGCTGGAGGCCATTTTGCCTTGTCCTACCACTTGTTGTCAGGGATACTTTCTTCCCTTCCCTTTGCCTTCTTTTTCCTTCTTTCCTTGCAATTCCCACCTATCCAGAAATGCCTATTCCCATCTAGGACAAGTGGCAGAGTCCTCTAAACCTTCAGAGGGCAAGAGGACCAGGGAAGAATTCTGCTGCCACACTGCCTTGGGGTGTACCCCAAGCTGGACTTTCTACTGACCCATTCCCAGGAGTCCAAGTGCAAGAGCAGAAATGTTTCTTTTTTCCCCCAGAGCCTCAGATGAATATTTGAGAGAAATTCTTCCCTGTGAGGATGGTGAGGCCCTGGAACAGATTTCCCAGAGAAGCTGCCCCTGGATCCCTGGAAATGTCCAAGGCCAGGTTGGATGGAGCTTGGAGGAACCTGGGACAGTGGAAGGTGTCCCTGCCCATGGCAGGAGAGTTGGAACTAGGTGATAATCAAGGTCCTTTCCAACCCAAATTAGATGATCTTTAAGGTCCCTTCCAGCCCAAGCCATTCCATGATTCTGTGATTCACATCACAGAACTTTCATTCTATGATTCACATCACAGATCTTTCATTTCCTTTTGCACCTTCTACTAATTCCTAATTAGACATGAGAGGATATTTTCACCCACTTGAAAAGTTTTGTCTTGAATTTCCTGCCCTTTTATTTCTCCAAACCCATTAAAAATCTTGTCCTAACTCCCCCAGCAGTGACACACTTCCAGTTCTTGTCTTCCTGCTCCCCCTCAAAATGGGTCTAGCAGGAATGTCCCACACAGAACATCGAGTTCTGGTAAAAGAGTTTCCCTCTTTTAAATAAAAACACAGAAAAACCTAGATACTTCCATGAAAAAATTGTCTTTTGGTCAGGAAACAACTTAGATATTCTAACAAAAAGAGTTTTAGGGCACTCTTTGGTGAAACCTCTTTGCTTCTGCTCTGTGCTGAGATCTTGGCTCTGCTACTCTGCAGTCATTGGATTTTTTGGGGGGTTTTGTGTGTTTGTTTTGTTTCATTTTTCCTGCTCCTGAGTGAGATCCTGTCACAGATGTGCTGGAAAAGCATCTTCAGCCTGGAGATCCTGATTGCCTGGGGTATGAAAGTTCTGCAGCATTGGCTGCTGGAGCATGGCTTTCCCAAAACCACTGTCAATTGGAAACTGGGATGTTCCACATCAGAATCAGCTGCACCTTAGTGCTGGATAAAATAACCTTTATATTCCTTCTTCCAGCACAGCTGTGTTGTGTGGCTGCTCTGTGAGCCATGAAGTTCAGGAAAAAAATAATTCATATTATTCATTACTTATGAAACTCTTGTTCATCCTCTCAGGTCTTGGTAGCTCTTCCATTTGTAGATTTTTCACCCCCACCAATGGTGTCGTTTCAGGATATTTATTTGTTTGTTTAAGGGCAAGTAGTGACAGGACAAGGGGGATGGCCTTAAGATGAAGGAGGGCAGGTTTAAATTGGTATTGGGAAAAATTCTTAACCTGTGAGGGTGGTGAGGCCAGAAAAGCTGTGGCTGCTCCGTCCCTGGAAGTGTCCAAGGCCAGGTTGGATAGAGCTTGGAGCAGCCTGGGTTGGTACAAGATTAAGCTCTCTTCCAATCCTGACCATGCTAAGTTTCCATGATTCTCTGCTGTTGGGGATTTGGAGAATGGATTAGAGCTTCTACCTGAAAAGCACAGTCCAGATGGAGCCCAGGGTAGCCTGGAGGGCCTGTGGGTGTTCCAGGCTGGGGGAGTTGGAGGGCTTGCTAGACAGGGAATGACTTATTCTTCCCACTTGTCCCCAGCCTGAGTGATGTTCTTGTGAACTGATGCACACACAGCACCAATAACAGCTGAAAATGTGCATCATTCCTACAGATCCCTGCCATGACAGCTGCAGGTCTGCTTTCCATGTTCCCTCTTCCCCCTCCAAAATTAGCTCCTGTTATTCCCCAAACAGGGTGGGGAATCTGGCTGAACAAGTCTGTCCCCAGAGCGGTCTGAAATGTTCTGTAACACTGATAACCAACCTTTTCAATTTGCTGTATCAAGGCTCAAGAGCCAGAACCACCTTGGGACTGGCTCATCCATCCCTAGGCAGGAGCTGCTCAACCCACCCCTGATCCTGACCCAGTCCATCCCTAAAAATCTGTTCTCCAAAACCAGTAAGGGAGCTACATCCACATTTATTCCTGTGTCTTGTGGGTATTTGGGATTCCAACAAATTTCCCTAGGTTGGGTGGGGCTCTGTCTTGGTGGAAGGTGCCCCTGTCCATGGCAGGAGGGCTGGAATCACATGGTTTTAAGTGGAATTAGGTGATCTTTAAGGTCCTTCCCACCCCAGGTGCTCGCTGTGGGGTCACCACGTCTCGAGTGCTTTTTTCACAGCCTCCTTCATGCAAAGAGCATCTCAAAGCTGACACGGGAGGAGCCTCCCCTCTTTCCCATGAAATCCTTGCTGGAGACTGTCACTGCCTCAACTGCTGAACTTAAAATGGAACAAAGGAGTTATTTGCAGGATACGTGTTGGGAAGAGATTAAACCTGACAACTCAGCTACGGAGCCTTCCCCAGGCGAGGAGAATATGCAGGGCTGAATTTTATTTTCCTTCTTCCCCAGCTGCTGGATCATCTCCCGAGTTCCTGGGCTTTCACCCTGTTCTGCAGACACTCACTAAACCATCTCTCTCTAGTTTGTGAGGTTCCTCACTCATCCTTCAGGGTCATGGCCTGGTCTTTAGTGGGGAAATGCCTTTTGGAAGGAGTCTTTCCGAGTCTCAGCATTCCAGGTGGGAAGGGGAGAGCAGGATGATGCTGGATCAGTACTTCAAGAGATTGCTCAGGACCAGTCAGGAACAGCCAGAGCTGCACTGCTCCAGCCAAGGGGGTTTGTTATCCTTCACAATCCTTGTTTTTAGAGATGTGTCTCTTTTGATTTCAATGCAACACAGCCTCCCCTTCCTGCTGCACCTGTAAACTCCGCCTGGGTTTGGGCAAATGGCAGGGTAGGCTGACAATTCCTTGGTTTGTGGAGGGGAAGGAAAAAGGAAAGCCAGGACACTGGCAGGAGGTTGCCAAACTTTCCTACCCCACTCAAAAAAAAAAAAATTAATCTGATCTAAGCAGAATGATTGACACCTCAATTCCAGCTCTTCTCAGCTGAGAGAGCTTTAGTGGGGTGATCCTTATTTCCCCATCAGGTTCATTGAGATGTGGGGTGGTGTTCGACAATTTCTCATCCCCAATGTCCCACCTGAACAGTCTAACTGGTGCTTGGGACAGGCTTTGAGGACAGACTGACCCTTCCTCATCCCACAGACAGACTCATCTCATTAGAAATGGTGTTTTGGAGCTCTCCAGGCTGCAGCCTGCCCGGGACATCTCACAAGCACCAGGACAATTGCTTCCCTGCTCCTGAGCTCTGGGCTTGGGGCCATCCTCAAGCCCGGAGTGATGTGCATCGATTCTCCTCCCCCGGATGCCACAAAGGTTCCCCTTTGCAGATCGTTGTCTCCTTGGTAACTGAGCTACATCAAATCACAGCGGGCTGGAACTCGGCAGCCTGCGGAGCCCGAGCTGAGAGGGGAAGGATGGAGAAGGATGGGGAAGGATGTGGGAAAGAAGGATGGAGAAGGATGTGGGAAGGAAGGAAGGAAGGAAGGAAGGAAGGAAGGAAGGAAGGAAGGAAGGAAGGAAGGAAGGAAGGAAGGAAGGAAGGAAGGAAGGAAGGAAGGAAGGAAGGAAGGAAGGAAGGAAGGAAGGAAGGAAGGAAGGAAGGAAGGAAGGAAGGAAGGAAGGAAGGAAGGAAGGAAGGAAGGAAGGAAGGAAGGAAGGAAGGAAGGAAGGAAGGAAGGGGAGGGATGGGGAAAGAAGGATGGGAAAGGAAGGATGGGGGAGGAAGGATGGGGGAGGAAGGATGAGGAAGGAAGGATGGGAAATGAAGGATGTGGAAGGATATGGGAAGCCTTGGTCTGGCTCATAAGGAGCAGCTGCCTGGCAGACCCACGGGGATTTTTACCAGCTTCCAGCTCCTGCTGCAGCTCCTGGATCTGACAGGTCTAACACTCACCCACACCTTCCAACATTGTCTGTTTGAGGAAAGCTTTGGTGTCTCCAGGCACTGCCCCATCCCCTCCTGATGGATCCCACAAATCTGTCTCCAATTGTCTGGAGCCCTTCCTACTCAAAACTTGATTATGGGGAGCAGGGGACATGGCCCAACATTAAACCCATGGTATGTATTTAATGTTTCCCCTCTGGCTGTGGGTAAAGGTGCTTCTGGGGGGATGTTGGTTGAGTATTTTGTGTTTTCTTCCTTCCCCCTGTTTGGTGTAACTTTGGTCTTCTTACATCCCTGGGCTGTTTGCTTTGCAAGCAAGTCTGGAAGTTCTGGCTAATTTTGGCTTTAAATCAGAATGAGCACAGGAAAATGGTACAAAACAGTGAAGAGTGGTTTATCCCTGACAAAATTAATCACCCTGCTGCAGGCATCTTTTCCATTTCTTCTTCAATCTGAGTCTTTCCTTCTCACTCACTTTCAGAGTCTGAATCTCCTCTTTCCTTTCCAAGTGGGCCCCAGCCCAAAAGTCACCTTGCAGACCCTGTCACTCAGTGTCTGAAATCTCAGACCCAGGACAGAGAAGGAAAAAAACCAAACCCCAAACATCTCAAACTTGAGTGAGCATGCAGTGATCCCAATTCCTCAATCTTCTGGGCAGAGGAAGGGGAAATCTCATCAAAAGACTGCTTTGCTTTTAGTATATTTTTTATAATATTGATATATTTGGGTTATTTTAATTTATTTTTTTTTTCCTGGCAACGACTTCAAGGGGTAGAAGTCAGTATGGGAGAGGCAGAAGTGCAAGGAACCAAAGTCCCAACTCCTCCTGCTGCAGTTCCTTTACAAACAGCAACAGTTGTACTTTTGGAAGGACATCATTAGACAAGCATTTTCCCTCCAGCCCCTGGCAAAAAGTCAACATTTGCATTTAAATAGTTCTTTTGCTACCAAGCAGAATAGCTGCACGGAGATAAAGATTCCTTTAAGACAGAGAGGGGCGGGGGGAAATCTTAACCTCAATGAAAGCCCAGCCCATTTCCCATGTGCTGTCAGCAGAGGAGAGGTTATTTATGCATCCCAGAGTGTGCCCGCTGAGATATAATCTACTGCTCTCAGGAGCCTCTGCTTGCTGGAGGTGGAATTATAAGAATTAAAAATTACAAGCGTAAAACAAGGCCAGTCTAAAATGAAGTATTAGCCAGTGGGTGTAAATAATTCATGGACAAAATAACCCTCCTGGGTCCCCCATTGATTCATCTCGCTGCACAGATGCAGAGAGGAATAATCTGCTGGAGGGGCTTTGGAAAAAACCTCCACGGTGCTTTGGAGGGGCCAGGAATGGCTCCGTGGGGAACGATCAGTGATGACACAAAATGGACTTTCCTCTGGTAACAAAACCTTTCTCAGAGCTGACCCAGGGAAAAGAAAACACCATTTGGTGAAGGAAAAAAAAAATATTAAAAAATAATGTTTTACTAGTGTGCTCCAAGCAGCGAGCACCAGTAATTTGCCCTGTCTGTGCAGAGATCCCTGAAGGACCCACCAAAACCTTCTCTGGCAAATATTTGCCTTTCAGCACAATCAAAACCCTTTCCAAAGGAACAGCCTGGCTATGAGGAAAGGTTTTTCCAAGTCTGCTGAGTGCAGGCTGCTCTGTTTGAGTAGAGATGGAGTGTGGATGAGGGAAACCCTCCACCAGCAATGTTTGGGATCATAATGGAAAAGTCAGGATGGGAGCTGGCTTCTTTCTGAGAGGAAAGGTGTCACCTAAACTGCAGGAAAAACAGAAATCCTTAAACTTTTTTTTTTTTTTTTTTTTTTTTTTTTTTTTAGTGTTGGAGAATCAAGGCAATCAAGGTATTACTTTTTATTCTGGCCAGGATGTGCAATAGAAATAATTTCATCCACACATTGCCTGGGTTATGCAGAGGATATCCTTCTCTCACACATTATTTTTACTCTATTTTTCACGTACTTACAGAGTCAAAGCCCTGAGAAACTCACTGGTTCAGTGTTCATTGGTCCCAAGTCACACAGTTCTGAGTATTTGGGTTCCTATTGATTATTGATTCCTTTGCCTTTGATGTTAATTAGGTTCTCATTCTCTGCTATTTAATCTCTTTTCCCTCATGGTCAGGTGTCTCTGACCATGCCAGGGGTGATGGTTGGAGTTGATGCTCATTGATGGTCATTAATGGTAATTAATGGTCATTAATGGTCATTAATGGTCGTTGTCTTTCGTGTATCTTCTGTGCTACTCCCAGTCTGTTGGGGTGTTCAGCTCATCAGTTGAAACAATCTTTTGAAAAGAAACTTCAATTCCCTTCCCCCTGGGCAAGGTGAATGAAACCCCTGACTAAAGTTATATAAAAATTTTAAACTTTATATAATTTCCAACAGTTGGACTCGATGCTCTTAGAGGTCGTTTCCAGCCTTAATGATTCTGTGCAAATGGGTTAACTGCACCACTTAATTAGCGGCTTGTTTTCATTTTTCTTTGTCTTTACTCAGAGTCAAGTTTAAAAATAGGAAGGAGATTAATTTTTTAGTGTTTGGACTTGGTTGTTAATTAAATTTTATCTAAAGCATAGAGAGTTTTGTAACACTTAGCTACTAGTTAAAAGTGATTAAAATAGAGGTGAATTTAGCTAGTTACAAGTTTTTTTAAAGCTAAACAGTCCAATAAAGATCTAACACATTATTAATATTTTTGACCCAATAACAAAATCCTCAGTGCAGCACTAAATGTCCAACCAAAAACTACCACATGAAATCATGAAGAAGACAGAGACAACACTTAAAACCTTTCATCTTGTCCCACACTTATTACTATATTTTAAAACCTTCAAATTTAAAACTCTTCACTATGTGAAATTACACACTTTTATTTCAACTACACAGCAGTGATTCCAACTCCATCACTCAAATTGGAGCCTTCTCCAAGGTCTTAATTCAAAAGCAGTGTTCTCCTGGGGGTCAGTGCCGGCTTCAGGGTTCCAACAATTCTGTTTTGTGATTCCAAGTCCACCAAACCTGACCATCCTGAGAGATTGAACCAAGGCAGTTTTACCTGAGAGAGTACAAGGAAAAAATTGTTTGCCCATTATGAATCTGTGGAACCACTTGTGGCAGGACACTGAAGAATCCATGGTTCCAGAAACCAATCCAAGCAGATAGAGTAAAAAAAAAAAAATCTATTCATGGTGATTAAAAAATAAATTCATCCCCTCTGAGCAGAGCACACATTAGACTTGTCCATCATTGTGCCCATCATGGGTCCAAATGAGGTTCCTTTACCTACAGCTTTTTTGGTAGCAGAAATCTTACAACCAGAAATTTATTAAGGTTGGAAAAATCTCTGAGATGATCAGTTCCAACTGTTAACCCATCACTTGGGAACAATGTCCCCAAGAGCCACAGGCACACACTTTTAGAACACTTCCAGGGATGGTGATTTCACAGCTTCCCTGGGAAGTCTGTTCCAACTCCTGGCCACCCTTCCCATGAAGAAATTGTCCTTAAAATCCAGTCTAAACCTCTCCTGGTTGATTTGATCACATCTGATTATTTGCTTTGCTCCTCATCTCCCCAGTGTGTGTCCCCAGAAGGGTTTTGTCTGTGCTGGAGGTTAAGTGCTAGACCAGAGTGTTTCATTTGGGGAGGGTTTCATTTTGTGTGATGTTTTTCTTAATCTGTGCAGTTGCGTGGTTACAGTATAGAAGTGTGGGAATGGTGAGGAATTAAAGAATTTTGGGTGTTTTATGGAAAACCATCCTGTCTAATGCACAAAAAAAGCTGTAGCTCTCTCAGTCACCACTAACCACACCAAAGGACCTGGTGCATTGTCCCTGGGTTTGTCACCTTCTGGACTTTCCCTGGTGCACATTCGGTGTCTTCCAATAATTCTTTTTAATTTTTGAGATGTTTGAGGGCAATTTCCCACTCTGTTATCCAGAGAGAAAAGCTGGAGTGAGGTTGTTTGTAGTAGCAGACACTCTCCTGGTTTCCATGGCTCTGTTAAAGCTGGTGAACCACTAAGAAAAAAGTTTCCTGCAGTCAGAAACTGATTCTCTAGACAAGAAAAGGTTAATTATCTTAGGAGGAAGAGAAGAGCCAGAGGAAATACTGCTTGGGCACCTAAGGATGCTTAAAGAACTTTGAAAAAGGAAATGAGTAAGAAAAGAAGGCAGTGTTTGAAAGGAGGGGACACAGCTCTGGCTACTGGGATTGTTCATTCTCCAAGGAAACATAAACGAGCTAAACAAGGAAAATGCCACGCAGAGATCACACATTGTTTTTAAGGACAGGCCCCTAGACATGATCCCTGCTGCTGAGCTGTGACCCAGCTCCCAATCAATCTCTCCTTCCTGAAATGTCACTAACCTGCACTTAAGTGCAATAAGCCTTCCCAGCCTAATTGAAATTCTGAGCCAGAGTCAGGAGACATTTGCTTCAAGTAGTGTTTTAATTGTCTGCTCCCCAGGCTGGTAACAGGATATTTTGTGCCTTGTATTATTCAGGGAGACACCAGAGCTCAACCTTTCCCTTCAGGCTTGTTCCCCTCCTGTCTGGGGTTGCTGTTCTGTTCTTTATTTGGCCTCTGCTCACGCATTACCTGCGTGGATCCTCCTGTGCCTGCTCAGCCAGGGATCAGAACCAGCCCATCTGCTTTGGATGCAGCTTTTTGATTCCGCTTTTTATCTAGAAATAGATAATTTCCGGGAGGCATCAGGCCAAAACCAGACCCCTGGGCTTCTGTAGCCTGGAGTTCTCTTTTTTTTCCTCAGGTTTAACACAGCTCCTTTCTCCCAAGCACTTGTCATTATAACTTTCCATGCACCAGTTGCTGTAACCAGGAGATTATTCAGGCAGAGACTCTCCATGGCCTTTCCCTTTCCTCCCACAAGTGCTGCACTGAGGCCATGTCCACAAACTTGTGCACAAAACCAGGTGGAAGTTACAGAAGTCACCACAAAACATTGGATAAGGCCAGGCATCCTCAACAAGAGGTAAAATGAGCCTTAATGACCATCTTAATCCTGCTGAACTCCTGTTGGCATTGGGTCAAACCCCATCTGTGCTGCAGTTTGGAGGAGCTGAGGGATTGATTTCCCTGTGAGAACCTTCCTGTCCTACAAATGGACTCAGCCATGCCACCATCTGTGGATCAGAATCAAGCAGAACAAAAACCTTCCTTGCCTGTCTTGACAGTTTGATGTGGGCAGGTACCACACCTGTCCAAAGAGGTGGGTTTGGTTACAATCCCTTTCTGGATAAGATTGTGACTGTGGGATCTTGGTGGGGTTTTTGGGCTTAGTGAAAACCACAGGGTTGTTTCCAGCTGGGATCTATGTGTGTAGATCATGGTCACAAAGAGCAAAATTTGTTTTTCCCACTATCAGCACCTTCCTTTGCCATCCTGTTTCCCATCATTATCAGAGACCTTCCCACCTTGGATGACGCTGCTGAGGCACCTGGATAGAGCGAGTTCACCACCTGCCTGCAGCAGCCAGGGCTGTTCCTCCTCCTTTCATACAGTTTGGGCTTGTTCTTCCTGCTCATCCTAACCACTTGTGCTTCTCTGCCATCTCTCATCCCTGATGAGAGAAGGATTTTTTTCACCAAAAACCATCCTCGATGTCTCAGGAGGTCATTTGGTCTCCTATAATCAACAGAGAGGAATGTGTGTCTCTAGCAACATGGCCAAATATGAAGTCTGTATTTTCAGAGTTCTTCCTTTCCTCCTTTTTTTAGGAAGTGGCCAGATCTGCACCACAGACCTCTAAAACCACCTGGGCTGTTTGTTGCTCACCTGGCAATGCTCTAGAGGGGGGTCTGGGATCTTGCAGTGAGCTCAGATCAGGCTGCTTTTGTCTTGCTCCCCTTGAAACCCTGCTCTGCAGGGAGATTGCCCTCGTGAGGGGAGGAAATTGTGTTTTATGTGTAATTGGTTTGGAGTTCCTCAGAGCTCTGTCCTCCTGTCAGTGCCTGAACAGCTGAGTGCTCCAGGCTGCAGAGATGGAGACATGAGCTATGCCTGTTATTCATGTTTCTTCTCACTCTTCCTGATAAGATGAACTCACAGTATCTCCATTTTCTTTCTTTTTTCTTTTCCTTGCTAACATTTTTTGGGTGTAGCTTCACTGATATCTCGCTCTCATTCCCACACATTCCCACGCTGCCTTTGGAGATGGATTGTGAAAAAAACAACCCCAAGGGCTGAAAACAACGTTGAATTTGTCACATCTTGACAAATTTTGGGGGGTGAAGCCCCTCCCCATAATCTTCCCTCATAACCCAGCTTTGCCAGCACCATTTCTAACGCTGAGCTCCTATTTGGAAGTCCACACATTCTCTTAGCTCCCACCAGGAGACACCAGAGAAGGCTCAGCCTCCAAATTTGGACTATTTTTGATCTATAAAGTCAGACCACTTGAATACCATCCAAGTTTCTTGCAGTTTTGGTGGCAATAAATGGGCTGCTGCTCCCCTTAGGCTGTCTTATCCCAGGAAACCTCAACAGGAAATGCAAGGAGCACTTTCCTAAGGAGAAATGGAGATACCCAGATACTTCCATCTATCAAGATGTGCTACCCAGGATACACTAGGCTCAAAAAGCAATTTTCACATTAGGAATGGATAAAAGCCAAGACCAGGTGTGCAGGGTTGAGATGTTTGCTTTAGTGGCAACCTGCACAGCTGGGAAGTGCTGGTGCTAATCCAGGTGCTTGGGTAATACCTAAAAATATCTGACAGATGTGCAAAATCCATGGATTGTGCCAGACCTACACTTGGTCTTGCTAAACAGCTCGGCCAGTAGATGTTGCTCTTGGCTCATACTGATGTGCTCAAAAAAAAAAAAAAAAAAAAGAGAGATGTATCCAACCTGAGACATTTGGGCAGCTTCTGAAGGCAGGCAGTGCAGATCCATCCTTCAGCAGCTTCCTGCTTTTGGCCTTCATGGGCCATCCCAGGTGGCTGCAGAAAAAAAATAAAATACAACACAACTCCTCAGACAGCAGTCACTGGTAATTAGTAGATACAATTATTAGAGATTGTTTGCCTTGTGTGAAGTTTGAACTGCTGGCCAAGCAGTCAATATCTCTAGGGAAGGTTGCATTTATAGAATCACAGAGTGGTTTGGGTTGGAAGGGACTTAAAGTTCATCCAGTTGCACTCCCTGCCATGGGACAGAGCCTTCAACCATCCCAGGTTGCCCCAAACCCCATAATCCCATCCAACCTGGCCTTGAACACTTCCAGGGATGGGACAGCCACAGCTTCTCTGGACAAACTGTGCCAGTGTCTCACCACACTCTGAGTGAAGAATTTCTTCTCAATATCTCATCTAAATCTCTCCTCTATTGCTTTAAAACCACTCCTCCTTATCCTATCATTATCTGTCCATGTAAGAATTCACTCTCCCTCATTTTTAAACCCTCTTTAGCTACTGGAAGGCTGTAATGGGGTTATCCAAAAGGGATTTAGCCATGTTCCTCTTTTCATGGAGTGTTATAGGAAAGGGAGTCACTTGGCTCTCCATCCTGAACAGTCCTGGCAATCCAGGACAACCCAACCCCTCCTGACTCCTCTGAGCACCAAAGGTAATAAAAGGGAAAAAGGAGGCAGGGAAATCTTCCACCATCTGTCTCCATCCTCTATTCTAGTATAGATTAATTTCCAGTCAACCTGGGGGATGTGCTGGGAGGAAAACACCACCCTTGGCCAGCCCAGAGCCCGCCTGTTTGTTCAGACAATCTCACAGCACTGTGAGATTTGTCTGCCTTCCCTCACAGAAAAATGAAATAGCTAATGCACATGATGATTAGCAATTAAGTAGGGTCAATAATTTGAAAAGTGGTCTGGATCTGTGTGTATCTGTTGCTAAACCCACTCCTCTCTCCACACACACTCCCCTCCCTCGCTCTGCAGCTCCAATCACAGCAGCAATTAGGCGCTGCCTAATGCAGCTCTTAGGATCAAGGGCTGTCTGTGACTGTTTTACCATGGAGTGCCAATCCCAGAACGAGTCTCATTTTACTCAAGGCCTCTTAACTCTGCTGGAATATAAATGGCAAATGGGAACAACAGGAAAAGTCATTTACGGATTCCTGGGTAAATGCTGAGCCTTGGTGGCATCTCTGCATCTGTGATGATTTAATGGCTCAATTCTCTGCCTTTCTTTTCTTAAGCAGAGCTTCAGACCAAGGGAATTTCACATCAGATTTGTCTCTAGGAACAAGGGGTTTAAGCCTTTAAGACCTTGATCTCTCAGGGTTGAAGATTATCGGTATGAGGGACTGGATCAGCAGACTCAGGGTTAAGAAATTCTCGTGGAGATGCTTCCAATGGGGAGAAGGTTTTCTTTCAGTGGTGATTACAGGATAAATCAGAGGGAAACCTCACCTGTGGCAAGGTAATGTCTATTCTACATCAAGACATTACAAAGAACAAGAGCTTAACTCCTATTTAGTTTTCAGGTTAAAAACACAGGCTGAGACCACAACTCTGCTGCCTGCAGGACCACCTGAATTCCATTTGGCATTTCCTTGTGCCACTCTGGGACTCTGAAGGGACACAAGAGACACATGAGAATAATCCCCTCTCACCACTGATAGAAAAGGCAATGACTTTGGGAATAGTCAATTACCAGAATTGCTTTATTCATTCTAATCCAGGGTCTCTGAGGGAGCTGTGAGCAAATTGCTGTGCCTGCAGTCTGTTTTATAGTGCCCCAGCTTCAGATTCCCAGCAATGCTGCTGAGGACTCACAAACCACACCTTAATGTCAAAAGATCAATATTAACCTCGCCATTACAGTGCTGGTAAAGGTTGATGATATTGATTTCTTGTCCTTGGTGCCAAGGCATGTTGAATAGCACGTGGGATTATCCCAGATGCAGAACTGCAGCTGCTGCCTCCTGAAAGTCTCATTAAGCAGAAAGGAGCTTCTCATTTGGGTGCCTCCAATGGCTTGAGTGTATCCCTGCCTTCTCCTTGGACTGGAGAAACTGGGGAGTTTAGGATGATATTCTCTACTCAGAGAGTGGGGAGGCCCTGGCATAGGATGTCCAGAGAAACTGGTTCCCTGGAAATGTTCAAATCCAGTTTGGATGAGGCTCTGAGCAACCTGGGATAGTGGAAAGTGTCCCTGGCCATGGCAGGAGGGTTGGAACTCAATGATCTTTAAGGTTCCTTCAAACCAAAGCATTATATTATTGTGTGATTTAACTTGCCCCAATTTCTCACCCAAGTGTTGCAGGAGCCAACCATTCTGCCTGTCCCCCCTTAGTGAGGGGACTTGGAAAGAGGCTCAGAAACAAACCTGAAACCTGTTCCCTTCTGCAGAGGAAAGCACAAACAAGGTGTGGAGGGCAGGACAGGCTGGATTAGCATCTTCCCCTGCAGGGTGAGTGTATCCGACAACTCCGAGAAGGAAAGGACCCAGGAGAAATTCCTGCTGACAACCTGCTTGTTCCCCAGCCTGCCTCAGAGGTGACCACACAAAAAACACTTCCATGTGGTTTTCAGCTACCTCCGTTCTCTTTCCAGGCAAAACCCACATCACTGACATCTCTGTATGAGAGGGGCTGGCTGTGCCTACCAAAACAGCATTAAATATTTGGTTTAATAGTGCAAAGGTGCTGCCTCAGCTGCAGTTTGCATTTCTAACTTGGGAGCTGTTCATGGAGCCAGGAGTGCTGGGAGACACAAGTTGTGTGGTGTCCTCATAAAACTGCTCTGAGAGAGGACACTTGGCACCTGGGTTGTCCCCCCAGGTGATTTTCTCTCTCTCCTCCTGGAAGATGTTCAGCTGGAGACAATTTGATTTCTCTCAGTGTTGTAGAGATGCCGTGGGCAAGTCTTTTAGCTTTGGAACACCTCCCCAGTTCATCCTGCAGAAGCAATAATGGCACAGCCCTGCCTTGCAGTGCTCTTGTGATGAGAAATGTGTCACAGCTCGTGGAGGAGAGAGAAACTGCAGTCTTGGGGACCAGTGATCCTTCAGGTGGAAATGCTGTCCAGGGAACAAGATGGAATTGCAGGGGCTTGCAGAGCTCTGGGTGCTACATTTCATGGCATTTATGAGTTTATGCAGTGTTCTGCAAGGGTTTTATAGGTGAAAACCACAGCCCTCCAAGCCAGGAAAGATGGAACAGAGAATCATGGAATTGTTTAAGTTGGAAAAGCTGTCTAATATCATTGAACCCAGCACTAAACCACATCCCCAACAGATCATGTAAAGACATGAAAGGAAATTTCACAACTGCTCTGCTTTGATTGCCTTTTATGAAAATAGATGCTGATCTCAGGGAAGGTTTCACTCAGCTTGGGCTGCACAGTTAGGTTTGAATGGGATCAGTTGGAGCTGAATGATTCCTCACCACGGGGAGACACACACGTGGCTGAGCTCATCTGTCCCCTATGTGCTTGGCACTGGGGTCTGCTGCAATGTGAAGAAGCAAACAGTGCATGAACCCAGCTCTGGTGTGGTTTGTACAACTTCAGAGAGGCTCAGGGCGGGGAAGCATTTCATTCCTCCCCAGTGGTGCAGGCTGGGTTTCTCTTCACAAGTCTGTTCTCTGATATTTTGCCTGCTCTGCTTTGAAATGACTTAAGTGATTAGGCCTCTATGGCTTTCTTACAAGAAGATTCTTCCACAGTTTTATTTGATCTCCCTTTCCAGACTAAACATTCCCTTTCACATTTCCCTGCCCACCTCCCCCACCATTTCCACATAAATAATCTCTCTTTATCCCTGGTGTTTCATTTGCAGGGATTCATGTAATAAGCACAGCTTTATGCTGAGTTTCCTTGAAAGCTGCACACTGGCCTCATTTCCATCTTCCTTAAGTGATTTGTGGAGCAGAGGGAGATTGAAGCTGGTCCAGATTTGATTGTCCAGATTTGACCTCGTTACCTTCATTTGCAGGGACTTGTGAATGCTGTGGGAACCAGTGGCAGCTTTGGAAAATCCCATCATTTATTTGGATGCCCAGAAGAGAGTGACCTGAGCAGACTTTGGCAATTTTGGTGGTGGGAAATACTGGCCTGACCTGGAGCTGGCTGTGTCCTCTCCATGGAGAGTCACAGGGTTAAAGTCAAGGCAGGAAGAGGCCAAGCAACAAGGAAAGTACCAGGAACAATCTTGTTGGCCAGATCAGGGTTTTTTTTGGCCCAATATCCTCTCATTAGCAGTGGCTATGAAGGGAAAATAGCTGAACAAGACAAACATACAACACCTGACAACCTGAAAGGAGGTTGTGGCCAGGTGGGGCTCGACATCTTCTCACAGGAACAGAGAGAATGTGCCAGGAGGGATTCATGCTGGACATCAGGAAGAATTTCTTCAGTGGAAGGCTTGACAGACACTGGAATGGGCTGCCAAGGGAGGTGATGGAATCACCATCCCTGGAAGTGTTCAAGAAATGATTGGGTGAGGCACTGAGTGCTCTGATTTGGTCAGCAAGGTCAGAGGTTGATGATCTTGAAGGTCCTTTCCAACTTTGTACAGCTCAGCAGCTTGAAGCCCAGGAAACTTCTGAACAAGAGCTGCTGGGATTGTGTCTATCACCATTCATAGGTTTGTCTCTCATGCATTTCCCAGTTATGTTTTATATTCATGGACACTTTGGTGCCTTTTCCTGCTGTGAAAACACTGCAGCTTTTGACACTGCTCTGTGTCTGTGCATTATGTCCTTCACTGGTTTTGCACCTGCCTCCTGTTTCACTTGACACCCCTCAATTCCAGTACTGGAAAACTCCAGGAGCAGCCACTCCCTGGTTACCTTACCCTGCAGCTCATGAACTTTTAATGCATGTTCATAATTTTTCTCCCTTCACCCTTCTCTTTTCCTTGGAGAAAAGTCAAACAATCATGGAATGATTTGGTTTGCAATGAGTTTTAAAGATCCCCTTGTTCCAAGCCTCCTTTCTTGCTCAAGGACACCTTCCACTATCCCAGGTTGCTCCAAGCCCTGCCCAACCTATCCTTGAAAACCTCCAGGGATGGGGCAGCCAAAACTTCTCTGGAAAATCTCTGCCAGGGCCTCACCACCCTCACAGTAAGGAATTCTTTCCTGTTATCTAATCTAAGTCTGTCCTCTTTCAACTTAAAATCATTCCCCCTTGTCCTATCACTACATGTCCTTGCAATGAGTGATTCTGCTTTTTAGGGAGCTTGGGGCATTGGTTTTTATGGTAATGTGCACAATCTGCAAAACAGCAAAGTGTTACATGGGATTTATTTTGGAAAGGGCAGAGAAGGAAGCACTGGAGCGACTCACTTGTGCTGCTGTAGACTTTCAGTGCATGGGGCACAAGGAGGGGACATCCCCTGAAAGATTTCTCTCCTTTCTTCCCACAGAAGGAACAAACTGAATGTATGAATTTCCAGGGAACAATCACTGGTTGGTGCAATAGAAGGATGTCTCCAGAACAGCCCCTTCTGGACTTGCTCTTTTCCAGCACTGTAGAAAGGAGAGTGATAAAGGAGCAGCTCCCTCACTTACCCCATTGTGTAACAAATTTAGGATTCAGATGGTAAAAGACAATCTCACTCTTGATGTCCCTTCAGTATCCTTCCCCCTATTTGCATAAGAAATGACATTTCTTTCCACTCATTTGCTAATTGAGATGATTCAGAAACTGCGATATAAATTCCACTACAAATATTCCCAGTGGTAGCACACAGAGCTGTGGTGGGGTTTTTGCAACCTGGACATGTTTTTCAGATACAAAATGCCCTGACCTGCTGAGTTGCAGACAGCTGCCAACAAGACGTGTCTTCAGCTGGGGTCAGTGAGAGGCCAAATCCAAAAAAGCAAAATTGGAGGTGGATGTGGAGTGTCAGCAAAGCCCCTTTTGCTGTGCTCTATTGATTGTCTGGTGTAGATTCCTTAGTTTCTGCTGTTGTCACTATCCATCACTAGTGCCACCTAATTTAAGGGATTGCTGTTAAATTAAAAGGCATGATTGACTGACTGGCGTCTGAGACACATTGCAGCTGTCAGCTGCAAAGATAAACTCCGGATCTGGGATGCAAATCTTCCCAAAGATCAAGGGTGTTTGGAGGAGGTGTCTAAGTGGAGCCCTCTCAGTTAATTTGCACTAGGAAAGACCCATTCTTTTGGCATCTCTGCTTAAGATTCAGAAGGAGAAATTCCAAATATGATCTTGCTGGTTGATGTAAACCATCTTGGAGTTTTCTCCATTTAACCGGAGAATTAAAATGCTTTGGGTCAGCCTTGCATGAAAAGTAATTTGTTTTAGTCCATGATCATGATAGGAACTGACTGAGGAGGATCAAAAAACTCTTTAGAAACTGGATTAAAGGCCTCCCTGAATGATGGGCACTCAGACCAGCCACGAGCCTCAGATGCAATAGCCACCTTTGTCAAAACTCATTCTAGGAGCTCGGGCTGCTCTCCAAAAATAAAAAATGCAAGTTAAACCTGGCTGTGTGATCAAGGTGACTGCTGCTGGATGAGATGGGAACCTCTGGAGCTGGGGGCACGAGCCACAGCTCCTCCAGTGTAGGGGGATGAAGGGCAAAGTGAGAGAACTCCATGGATCTGCGAGACCACAGCTGAGAAAAACTTCACAAAGTGGGAGCGGGTTGGGTGTGTGACCTTCGGAGGATTCAGTGCCTTTGAAAAGCAGAAATCCTTTACAGAGCAGTTGCAGCAGCCTCATTATTTGTGGATTAAGGACAGATGGCAGCTCAGCCCGCATTGATCAGCGGGAGCAGCAGTTTGAGAGCTCCTGGAATGGGACTCAGGGGTAGCAGGGACTGTCTGCAAAGGGTCCCATCACCTGCACCTCATGTGCATTTCTGGCTTCCCTGCATCAAAAAATAAATCCAGCCTCATGCTTGAAGTGGAAGAGGGGGCAGAGCAAGGGATTCTGTGGTGGGCAAGTGGGGATGAACGTTTTCTAGAGGATGGGGAGTCAACAAGCAGGGACTGAGGGATGGGCTGAGGATGGGGCAGCTGTGCAGCCTCTGCAGGGACCACATCGCCCTTGCATGCCTTCTGCAGCTTCTGCACTGAGCTAAAAGCATCTGTGTGACACCACAGCCATTGCAGATCATCCCACAGCCATTGCAGATGATTCTTTTCATGGAATCATGGAATCATTAAGGTTGGAAAAGATCACCACCACCGTGTCCTCAAGTGCCACATCCACGCCTTGTTTGAACACACATGGGGATGGTCACCCCACCTCTTCCCTGGGCAGCCTGTTCCAGTGCTCAACCCTTTCTGCAAGTAAATTTTTCCAAATAAATAACCTAAAACTCCCCCTGGCACAACTTGAGTCCATTTCATCCTGTCCCTTTTTACTTGGGAGAAGACACTGACACCCACCTCGCTACCAGCTCCTGTCAGGGAGAGATGAGGTCTCCCTTCAGCATTTTCTCAGGCTGAGGCCCCTCAGCCACTCCTTTCCAGAAACCAGATGCAGCAGTGGGCACAAGAACCCTGTGCTTTCCTCATGGCACAGCATTTCCCCCCCCGGAAGATGGGAATAACTTCATATAATAGACCCTTAACCACTAGTTTACAGCTCCACTAAAAAAGACAAATCACTTGAAGCAGTGAAGGACTAGACCCAGGAAAAGAAGGGGGATTTCAAAAGGTTTATCTGACAGCCAATAAACAAGATAAATAACATGCAGCATTTAATTTGTCAGGACCATGGTACAACCTGAGGATAAAAAAGGACTGCTCCATAAAGTGGGGAATACCTTTGTCTTGGCTGTAAATGCCTGGGTTGATTTACTAAGTGCCCTGGTACTTCTCTATCTCCTCTTTAGTACTCACAAATGGGATGGAAGCTGAGGAGTAAGGAGAGGAAGGAACTTTTCTGTGCTCAACCTCATGAACTGATCTCATTACAGTTAAGGATTTGAGATCATGACCGTTTTTCTCTTATTTTGCCTGGTTCTCCCATTGCTGGGGATAAGCAGATTAAGAGTTACCCCCTCTGCTCTGCTCAGGTGAGACCCCACCTGCAGAGCTGCTCCAGCCCTGGATCCCAGCTCAGGAAGGACCTGGAGCTGCTGGAGTGAACCCAGAGGAGCCACCAGGATGGTCAGAGGGATGGAGCAGCTCTACTGGGAGGAAAAGCTGGGAAAATTGGGATTGTTCAGCCTGGAAAACATAAGATTTAGGGTTACCTAATTGTGACTTTGCAGTATCTGAAGGCAGCCTACAAAAAACATGGAGAGAAAATATTTACAAAGGCCTGGAGTGACAGAACAAGGGACAATAACTTCAAAATGAAAGAAAGAAGGTTTGGCTTGGATATCAGGAAGAAAGTCTTCCTTGTGAGGGTGGTGAGGCACTGGCACAGGCTACCCAGAGAAGCTGTGGCTGCCCCATCCCTGGAAGTGTCCAAGGCCCGGCTGGATGGGGCTTGGAGCAACCTGGGACAGTGGAAGGCATCCCTGCCCATGGCAGGGGTGTAAAAACAGATGATCTCTGAGGTCCCTTCCAGCTCAAGGCATTCTATGATTCTGTGATTCTATGATTTAAGAAATCAAACACTGGCACCTTCATTATCCCTCCCTCTTTCCTGTAGTGAGACCAGGCAGCAATGATTTCTCTGTGTATTTTAGAGGATAAGTGCCATATCCCAAAATGCAGAACTGAATAATCCATCATCAGACTGGGGGGCACCACAACAGCCAGTGAGTCTGGGCCCATATTTTGCTTAAAAACACAATATAAAATAACTTCTAAAGACACTGGACCAATTATGCATTTTGTCTCAACAAAAAGCATCCCAAATAAATCACAATCCAAGCCAAGGCTTGCATGAAGCTGCATCCTCCCTTCCCCAGCCTCAGTCTTAATATGCAAGGGAGTGAGATGAAAGAAAGGCATCCTGAAAAGGGCAAACCAGGAGCTGATTAACTCCTAAATGTGTCTGGTTACAGATATCCTATTGATCAGCTCGAGCCTGGCATCAGGACACCTCCCATTACACTGATGATTTCTCTTACAAAGGAAACACAATCTGTCTCCCATAAGGAAATGGAAGGCAAGCCTGTGTCTGTCTAGAAAAATGACCAGCACAGAAAGTGACTTTTGAGGGAAAGAAAATCTTCTTCAAGGTCAAGTGTTGGTTTTGTGCCAGTAACAACTCCATCCTCCATGCTGCTGCCAGGATCTCTGGGCACTTTGCTGGAAAGTTCACTGCCCTCTATTTCCTTCCTGCTCCATTTTTCCATGTTATTCTCATGATTAAGTGTCTGAGCAGCTTCCATGGCCAACAGCAGTGGGAATGTTGCTGGGCCTGTGTTATTTTTCACTCTGTCTTGGAGGAAAAAGTTAAATCACAACCAGGCTGGAGGTAGCAAGTATGAGCTCATGGGTTTTTGCTGTGGAGGTATTTGCCCATTCCTGTGCAAGAGGGTGATGATAATGTCCCTAAGTTCTGATCTGGCACCTAGTTGGGTTTTTTTTTCCAGACAGGGCTGGTCTCCTGTCTAGGGTGTGTAGGCACCAACAAAGCCCAGAGCTCAGAGTACAGCCACAATCTCATAAATTCAATGATTCACTGAAGTGGATCATCTGCATCTCTGAATTCTCTGGCTGTTGGCAAGGGAAAAAAAAAAAAAAGGAGGGGAGATTTATTTAATTTTTATTTTAAAAACAAGAATTTTCCCATTTTTTCCTGTCTTCAAAAAACCCTGCATCTTTACCTCGTTATCTTTATCTGTGCCTGAGCACAGCACAGAGCTGAATTCCCTGGACCTGAAACATCTCCAAGGGTAGCTGTGGGTAATGAGAGAATTCACAGCAGGAAAGGCAGCCATGTGAAAGTGGCCACCTCTGGGCTGAAGGGCCACCTCTGCTCCTCCCCATGAGGTGGACAAACGATGGAGCAGAACAGTGGAGCTGAGGCTTATTTCAGCAGATTTTAGATTGCTGCATGGGGCCGACGAGGAGCGAACTGACCACTGAGGGATGTGACAGCTTATCCATCACCTGAAAGGATTGGATAATCCCCTGCTGTCTTTTACAGCCCAAAACTCAGCCTTGCTGTGCTCCCTGCAGGCGTTTGGGCTGTGGGAGGCCAGCCAGATTCAGATGGGCTTCACAGTCCATCCTGCCACCAGCATTTATGGATGTTCCACCCAGGCCAGTTTCTCTTGGCAGGAAGCTGGAAAGACACAGGGTGGAGAAGGCTGCAGAGGCTCAAAATTTCCCTTAAGGATCATCCCTGCAGCCAGGTGGTTTTATGGATCCATCAGTTTTCAGAGCTGTAGGCTGTGGTACAGTGGGGAAAGCTGAGCATTGCTGACACCAGCACTGAGCGTGGCTGGGGAGAGGAGCCAAAAATGCACCTTCATCTTATGGTGCTCACAGGTTGCTCCCTGTGTGCTGGAGGAGAATGCCATTCCCGTGGTATTCCCCCACCAAAACTGTCCTTGAGAGCAGTGCCTCTCTGTGGCTGGTGGGGTCTGCAGTGTGGGGACAGGAAATGTGAGGTTTTTTTGGGAAATATGAGTGGCAGAACCCTTATTCCTTCTCACCTTCCTTGTCTTCACATCATGTGTTTGTGTGGTGGCAGAAGGAGAAGACAACCTCACTGAGGGTGGATTTGCACCCTGAAGTGGATTTTGCTCACGTCTTCTGGGGTTGGAAGGACACAAAATGGGCAGAGGGTCTTGTCAGAGGGGAGCTCCTTCCCACAGTAAGCACAGGAAGAGCAGGACTAGTTGGAATCATAGAATATCCTGAGAGGGACTCCCAAAGATCACTAAAGTCCAACTCCTGGCTCTGCACAGCACAGTCCCAAGATCCCCACCAATGCCTGAAGGCTTTGTCCAAACTCTTCTTAAACTCTAGGAACAACTGAAGAGAAGTCAATGTAAAGGCAGCCAATGCTTCTGGGCTACAGTGTCCAGTGTGGGAAAGAGATCTGGGCTTCTGAACTACAAATCAATATGATTGTGCAGAAGCCGATTTATTGTTTACAATTAGTCCTAATTATACACTCTAGAACTGCTTCCCACGTGGTCACACATTATTTCATTGGAAAATCCCCTTGTCCACACATCTTGCTCAAGGCCCATCAGGTATGCTGATTGGTCACCTGTCCAGATCTTTGCCACCCACCTTTATCTCAGGTCTTCTAATCTCAGCATCCTGTTTTTCATTTTCTTCTCTCCCAATTTAGCACAGTTTCTGTTTCAGCAACCCTGAAGGGTCTCAAAACAAATTGCAGAAAAATCCCCAAAGTTGTCTCCCCCATGCACCTGTTATAAACATGGTTTAAACTAAGAAATCAACAAAAACAGCCAAGCATGGCAAAGTGCAGCAAAGTACAGGGAAAAAGCATCTAAGCAGCAAAATATGGGTGACAGTAAGTAAATATAGTTTGGATGGTGCACAGAACCTGAACCATGAGCTGGACTCAGACTTGTCCAATATTGCTACAGTCCAGTCCCGCCACTTTTTGAAGACATTCCACTTCTGAGTCTTGGCAGCTGGCTCTGCCCAGCCTGGTGTCCCCGGGGCGCTGGGCTCTCACCGAGGCTGACGGGGCTTTTCTGGATCTTGCCCAGGTGGTTGGAACTCCTGGTCGGCTTGGGGCGACTGCACCAAGGACTGCGGGGGCGGCCTGCAGACCCGCATGCGCTCCTGCAAGCCCCTTCCCAGCGAGGGCCTGGCCTGCGAGGGAGTGCTGGAGGAAGGACGGCTGTGCAATAGGAAGGCTTGCAATAGTAAGTGGAGGCATGACCCCCGGCACGCGCGGCGCCCTTCCCGCGAGGAGCAGCTTGGCCTCACCCCCGCCAAGGGCGCTCCAAGGCTCCGGGGGAGCTGTCCCAGGGCTGTGCTGGAGCAGTGAGCCCGAGGGGATGTGTGGATTTGGCTGTGCATGGCCCTGCCCGTCCCCGCCTGTCTCGCATGCGCACGTGCTGGCACGGTCTTCCTACGCCTTCCAGGCCTTCAGCACAAAGGGTTTATAGGAATTCATAAGCAGGTTTGCGTCAGGTTTTCATATGCTGGTGGTAATTCTGTCATTAAAGGCATTTTTTCCTCAGTTCTCCCAAATAGTTAAAGTTAAGTGAATGTTAATCTTGCTTCTTCTTGGTTTGGTTCAAGAGCAGTGACCCTGCCTCTTTCTTTTACAAATGGAAGCTGTCTGTAATAAGATGTAGAGAAAGATCTGGCTGCTAGACAGGGATTGAGTGATGCAAAGGCTTCAGTGTGTGCTCCTCTCTCCCCCTGTAATACATCCTCTTTCCAGGTCCCCTTCTCCAGAGAGCAGGGTACCCACACCAGTCAGATTCTGATGGGCTGAGCTGGTGAACCTCCAGCTCTTTTATCCCCAGTTCTATTGCTTTAGGCTGTGTTGAGAGGGGGATGAAGAGGAAAAACCAACTGCAGACACAGCTCAGCTCAACAAATATGAGCAAATGGCTGGTTATAATTATTCCCTTCTTTTCATTTCAAATTCAGAGTAGAGAATGTTTGAATAACTGCTCTGACTAGTCAAATAACTAAGGAAAGTTCAACTGTCTTCAAAGGCTGGGAAGTATCTCCTGATAAGGAGGAAGTTCAAATAAAGGGACATAAATATATTCCTTTAATAAGGGCTAAAATGATTTCATGCATTTTTTAACATTTCCATAAATTTAAAATATGTTGCAATTAGGCTTAGACCTTTTTTTTTTTTTTTTAATGAAACCTGGTATATTGAATTCCATCTCCTTTACTCACAATTGCAAAATTCCCTCTGAGGTTTGCTCGCACCAGGGATATTTAATCTGTGTCTCCCATGCTTGGTGGTGACTTTGTAGTCACATCTCAGCTCTGGATTGTGGTAGGGAGAGTAGGAGTGCAAGGACCTGGAAGCTGGTTCTGGAAAATGTCCAGCTGTGGGATTGGGGCGTGCCTGAGTGGATTTGGAAGAATTAGTCTTGGTGAACAATGTGTGAAGGAAGAAGGTGGAGATGGCACTGGGAGTGGGAGAGGGGGATCTGCAGGGCTGGTCACTCTTTGAGCATGGGAACACGTGGGACAACAGGCAAAAAAGCTCCTTAAAGTGTCCATCCTATGCTGGGTAAACTGGGGGAGGACCCAGTTCCCCAGATTCTCTTTGCAGGGCATCCTTCCTCAGCCCTGACCATCTTCCAAGCTGTCCATGGGACCTGTTTGATTCTTCTGCAGCCCTCTTGAAGTGGTGGGAGGGTGAAGACCCTGTTTTCCAGGATAAAGACCCTGTTTGCCAGGGTGAGGACTCTGTTTTCCAGGGCCAGCCTCATCTGCACTGAGCAGGAGCTGTGACATCTTCCCTTGGTTTCCCCAGGGGCAAAATTTTGCTTCTTCTTCATGGTAGCTCTCCTGAGGTTGTGGTGGCAAGGAGTGGGATGGGGTGGAGGGCCATGGAGACTGGGCTGGATTTCCATGGTATGGAGTGCAGCAGTGAAGAATGAATCGGTTTCTACTCATTATTTACTCCACTTTTTCCAGAACACTCAGCAAAGCCAATCCTAAGTGCAAACAACCTGAAGGGGCTATGATTCAATAAATTATTTCACTTGTCTTCCTGTCTTTTTTCCACTGCATTCCCAGTCAATTCCTCCTCCAAACTGCAATGAGATTGCTTCAGCTCAGATTATTTGGGAAGAAGGAATTTTAAGCTAAGTGCAAAGTCCTAGTTTGGAAGGACAGTACACACTCAGAGTCAGGCTTTGCTACTGAGCCCCATTTTGGTGTTTTCATGCTGGAAAGGATTTGAGGGGATATGTGAGCAGTAAATCTTTCCAGAAGATTTCTCTGTGCACATCTTGAGGTCTGTGTCCTAATTCAAGATAAACCTGTGTCTCTTTATATCAAAAGTGTTCACTTGGCTCAGAACTTGCCTCTCAGTGAATCTCCCCTGTTGCCTTTGCCCAAGGAGATGCACTTTTGACCCAAGAAGGGTTTCTAATTTTCTTGCACATATCTTTTCCTTCTCTTTACTTTCATCTGCACCAAAACCTAAGAGGATTTAAAAGTAGAATGGAAATCCTGTTTTAAATGTGTCACTGTTATTTTCATATTGACTTTTGCTCACAGATTTGTTAGGGATGAGTAGAATGTTCATTCTTTCCCTGGAACTGCTATTACGCTAAGTGTTCATTATAATCTGCAGTTAAATAGGTTGTAATTATTTCTTTTTAATTAAAACAAAAAAATGAAAAAAAAAAAAGAAAAAAAAAAGAGGAACTGGTCAGGAGAACAACTTTGTCTTGAATTGTTCAGCATTTAAGCAGCTTATAATAATTCTTGATCAGCTCTCCAGGTATTGTGGTATAGCTGAGATCTTAATTTTCTAGTAAAAAAAAAGCAGGAAAAAATATTTGCCTTGAACAAAGGGCCATCTGTAATCCTCCTAAAACAGCAGAACAAAACAGAGATGGGTGCTCTGGTATTTTCCTCTTTGCTGTGGAGGTAAATTGAAACTTGTTCACTGAGAAGTTGCTGGCCAAGCAAATCAGGCTAGAATAACACAGACAACCCCACCACCTTCAAAACAAGGATAAACCCATCTCTTTTCTTTAACCTCTCCTGTCTCACTTCTGCCAGAGTGCCTCAGAAGCTGATGGGTGATTAGCAGGAGTATTTTTGCTGTTTAATTGGATCTCCAGCCTCTGGGGCAGCTTCTCAGAGTGCTGACACTCATCTCCCTGGAGTGCTGAAAGGAACTTCTGTGGAAGATCCTGGAGGGTTTCATTGGTTGTTTTATTTTGCCAGGCCATGGGAAATGTCCCAGAGCTGTTTTGTCACACAGCTCCTGCCCCAGGTGGATCTTGCCCATTTTCCTCTTCCAGAGCTCAGGTCTCAGCATGCAGGAATGGGAATGGTAGAAAAAAAATCTCAGTTTTTCCAAGAGCTGTGACTTGTGCCAGCCTGGTCACCAAAATGTGGGTGCAGACACCCGGGCCCCAGAGCTGAGTCTGAACACGTTGTCTGGAGGCTACAGAGGTTGAAATTAGTGCACAGGGGTGGCTGAATGACTCCACAGAATTTTTTTTATGTGGTCTTTGTGATTTCCCACTCGTTTGGGCCACCACTCTGCTGTTCCACATGATAGTCTCTGTCTTGATGATCTTCTGGCTAAATTTCCCCAGGGATACACACCCAAGCCCAACAGGAAGTGAGCCAGGTAAGTTTTCCATGGACAAAACCAAAAGCTGTGAAATGCTGAGGAAAAACTGCATTGAAGGCTCATCCCAAACTGGGAAGGGAACTTTGTCTGGTAACAACAGCTTGGCTCAGTCAGAGCCTTTATTTGTGGCAGCTCAAGAGATGTAATCTGAAGGAAAACACAAGGTGCTTGTTGTAATTCTGATTTTGCCTTGGTAAAGGACTTGGTGATATCCCTCCCTCTCAGAAAGAGGAGATTTCCTCCCTCTGTTGGATTTGGGCAGGAGCTGGTGTTTTATAGAGAGGGAAAACCCAGGTGTGGTGGGAGCTTGCAGAGGAACTTCCCAGGTCCACTGTGGATGGAAAGGGATGTGCTCCAGTGTCTCTTTTTGGCTGCAAGGCTCTTGAAGCTGGGTTTGCTCACAACCTGGCAGGCAGAGGGTCCTCACAAGGCTCCTGGATGTTCAACATCCAAACCAGAGGGGGAATGTCACAGCCCTGACCCCAGTGCTGGGATTCAGAGGTGCTGGGGAGATGTGAGAACAATCAGAGATGTAGGCAGCCTGCGTTTATTCCTGGGGAAGGAGAGCTGGCAGAGGAGCCAGCTGAAATCCTGCCATCCCATCTGGCAGAGGCTGAGCAGAACCATCCCTGACATTTATGAATATGCAGATTGGGAAGGCACAGCTTTCCCCATGGCTGGGACAGGGGTGACCACGTCCTGACATCAGGTGCAGGAGGGTGACACTGGCACAGTCCTGTTGTTCCAGGCTGCATTTTCAGCTTCCAGCAGGTTCAGGATGTAGTCCTTCAGCTGTTAGTGGTGTGATGGAATCCATTTCCACATGACATTCCCAAGGCTGAGCCTCAGTCTCAGTCTCAGTCTCTGCCGCCCCTGCTTCTTATTAATTTTTTTTTTATTTTGCTGCAAACACGGAGTTGAAATATCCTGGGTATGTGTGGGAGCATCTTCATTCCCTGCAGACCAGGCTGGAGCTCACTGCAAGCTGGAGGAGCTCTGATAGGCACCTGCTGCTGCTGCAGAGGCTTTGCCCTGACCCCTTCTTTACTGGTGGTTCAGGAATTTCACATCTGAGAGTCACAAATCTCCCCCAGGGATGTTTCCACAAATTTCAGATGTTCAAATCAAAGTGTTTTGGGTCATTTTCTTAGCTGCTGTAATTGAAATATATCCAGTGTCCTCCAAAATGACCCCCTTCTCCATCCACTGAGATTTTGGGGTTTAGGGGTTGTTAGTAATTCTGTGCTTTTCAGTTTTACTCTTTAGCAGCTGACAGATGCCCCCAAAAGTCCACAGTCATCACCTTTCCTTTCAGTTTTACTGCACTGAGATTCATTTGAATGTTTGGGGTGTTTTTTTAATAATCCCTTTTGCCTCTTTGCTCTGGTTCATCCTTTCATTCCCACCATCCCACCTTGCCTGAATAATTTTCATGATCCTGCTATTTGCTCTGCCTCTCCCGTTTGGGGGATGAGTACAGAGTGTGTAGCTGTGGTGAGACATGTTTGGATGCTAAAACCTTGGCCCACAGCACTTCAAAGTCTCAGCCTTTATTTTATTTTTCCTCTGGTTGTGTTGCAAGGTGCTGTCTGACACATTGCATGTTCTCATTAGAAGTGTTGGTCACCTGCTTCCTATTCCCACTCCTGCCAGCACTGATCATCCTCCACATCCACACTTGAGCAGTGTTTTTAAAAAGTCTCATGTGCTTGCCTCTGCTTACAATTGAAACATCCCTGTTTGGTTCCAAGAGCATTATCCCTCTATTCCTCCTGTTGGCATTTGAAAGGTGCTTGGGTTTTTCATGCCATTCTCACCACATTTATCCAACTGGGATGTAAATTGAGTCTAGGTCTTCCCTTAATCTTGGGATTACTCCTCTCACTGACCCTGCTGTGGGAAAAAGGCTGCTGAAATCCAACAATCCAACCAGGTCCCCACTGCCTTTAGTTTTTGTCCTCCACCCCATAAAGTTCAGGTACCCCCAGCAAAGCAGCACTTGCACCAACTTCCCCATATTCCTGAGGGTCCTTTGTTCGGAACCAGGAATGATTTGTGCATCTCTCCAAGGAAACCCTGCAGGTTAAATCTCAGCTGTGCTCTGTGTTAAAGGCAGACAAACTGGCTTCTCTGCACATCCTTTTCCAAAGGGGAGGAAGGCTTCCTGTAACCCTGGCAGGGGAAAGCTGGAAGGGTCACTCATTCATTCCCTACCTCTGATTGGCTTTAATTAGCATGAGAAATAACAGTGCAGACTTGCCATACCTGTCAAAGGAAAATCATTCAGTGCTTCAAACTGGGGTAAGTCATTAGGAGATGTCAGTGACACAGGGCCCAAATAATTGGTGAGAGGAGGTTCAGCGTGTTAGACTTGCAATTAAAAGTTCTGTTTTGCTCTTTTATCTTTCCTCCCCTCTGTGCTGCCTCCTCTGTCTCTGTCCATCAGTCAACACTGACTGTTTCTGGGATATTCAATCCCAGGTTTTCCTGTCACCTTCCTTGCTCTGGGCAGGTGACAAAACTCCAAGCTCCACATCTACTCCTTGATGCCCAGCCCTCCTTTCTCCTCCCAGCCTAAATAAGTCTGTGGGAAGCCCATGGGATGTGATGCAGATGGAGATTTTGTGTGTTCTTGTGGTTTGTGAGATTTCATGGAGAGGACTTAAATTGGAGCAGATGAAAGTGTGTGGGTACAACCAGGAATGGGTGGTGGGGACGTGAGAAGTCCCAAATATGGGAATAAGTTGTCTCCTAACAAACTGAAAAAAAAAAGAGTATTGGAAAACTACTTAGAGTTTTTCTTTTCTGAACTGAATCTCCCACAGGAAAGTCCCATGATTTTTAGCTATTAAAAGCATAGGGTTTGAGACCTTTCTATTCCAGGAAAGAGAGAGATAAAACCCAGGTGTTTGCAGATGTCAGGATGTTTGTGGTCCTGATGTCTGGCTGTGGGTATCTTTCCACTGAGGATGGCAGGTGGGTGAGTTCCCCATCCCCTCCCCTCCAGCTGGTGCTGGGAAGGTTTGGAGGAGTCCATGTGACAATTCCTAGACTCCTCAAGTTCTGCTTTCAGGCAACAGTGATGGTAAATAATACAATTTCACAAACTCTCCCATGATCCAAACTGCTGAATATAAAGCCTGGCTCCTGGCAGGGACTCTCTGAATCATTCCTCTGCCTCCTCTGCTTTCCCCTTTTGGATGGCAATAAAGACTTCTGCCACCACACTGAAGCTTCATTAACCTTTATTAATTTTCTCAGGGTTCTGGGATCAAATTTGTCACCATTTCAACCCTTGGCAGTTCATACTTCTTAAAGAGATGTCTGAGTGTTTTACCTCCTTGGGGGAAAAGCTCTTCTGTCTGGTTCTTGCTGTTTGGAAACAAATTGGCTGCCAGATCACAGATTACTGGGGCTCAGCTCTGCTCTCTGCTATTCCCTCTGACTCTGGTGGAGTCAGCTGAGCTCTCCTGGTTTACAGCAGGCACTCCTGGTGAATGGGATTTGGTTGTTACTGCTGGGCTGTTTCTCTCTTTGCTAGGGAGGGAATGTGCCAGGGTTACAGCATGTCCAGTGGTACAGACAACAGAAATTTTAGTTTCCCCTCCAGCCAATCCAGGGCTGATCCACACGGGATGGAAATGGAAAGCTGGCAGAGCATGGGCTCAGAAGAAACAGTTAAATGCCTCTGATTTACTGTGGATGCATTATTTACCTTCTGAACTCCACACCTTGGGCTCCCCTGGGAGATTTTCAGTAGGACGCAAGGGTCAGGAGCTTGTTTCTCCCTGAGAAGGAAAAGTTCCCAGTTATAGCACTCTGCTAATGCCAGAATTCCATCTCTCCTTGTTGCTGGAGGCAGGGTAAAGTGTATGAAGGAAACATCCTATTGAGATGTTCCTTTCCTTTCCACCTGCCCTCACCTGCCTGCTCCACTCAGCGTTTCCTGGCTGCTCTACAGGGCGTTTTTAGGCAGGTGCTGGTTGCAAGGCAGGATTTCCCACCAAAAACACCCTGCCAGTTACAACCACAAACCTCAAAACACCACTAGGGATGGTGGGATTCAGTGCCAGCACGTCTGAAAAGGATGAATCCTCCACAAGTGCAGCAAGGAGCGCAGACACCCTAGAAAACCACTGAAACGAATTAAAGGGATCATACTCTGCATGGTCCCAAATCTCCACTCAAAAAGAAGGGGTTGAACCACCAGCAGCTCATTGGTGCTGGTTGGTGCTGAAACCTCAGGGAAAACTGGTGGCCAGGGGTGCTGGGGTTGGAAAGCAGGTGGTCATGTCAGGGGAACGTGGCAGGTCGCTGTTGTTAACGCGTGTAACCTTTGTAGTGAAAGATCTTGCAGAGTGAACCAAGGTGTATTTACATGACCCATTACCTTGCCATAGCCAATGGACGCTATAATTCCAGAAGCCAATCGCTGAGGTCCACAGATAACAGAAAGCGAGAGGACCCTGACGAACTGCAGCACTACGGGTACCCTGCACCTCAAATAGGTAAGCTCTGACCTCCCAAAGCAGCTCTGGAGCTGGGGCACTGCTCTGGTCACTGCCCAGCCGGGCTGGGCTCTCTGCACTGTTCCAATGACCCCCCCTAACCATCTCCTTCCCCCCAGCTCAGTGTGGGGGGACGCTCCCCCCGTGTTGTCACGCGCTGAACAAATGGTCATCGCCCCGTTCGTTCCCATTCCATCACCCCACGGGGTTTTGTGTCGTCACCATCAGCCAGAGAAGGCGAAAAGGGACGGACACAAAGCCCTGACGAGACCATCCATCCCACAGAACGTTTTCCCATCACCCTGCCTACTTCTGAGTCGCTGCTTTGTCTGAATTACCCAGCCACACGTGGTTCATGAAGCCAAAGCTGACCTTGCTGCAGTGCAGCCCCTCTGCTGATGTCCATGTCATGCCTTCCCATTGGCTGTGAGAGAGGGTGAGCAGGGCTTGCTGGGGACAGAGCAGGATTGGTTTGGTTTCCTCTGTCCCTGGGTCTTTAGTGCTGTGAAGGGCTTGTCTCAGGTGTGTTCTGCAGCAGGACCTTCCACCCTTCTGCCACAGAAGGGGGATCATGTGCAGTAAGATCAGACAGATCTGGGAAGATGGGGATGAATTCAGATCTGTGCCAGGTCTGAGCTGCCCCATCCCTGGAAGCATTCAAGGCCAGGTTGGATGGAGGTTTGATCTAGTGGAACGTGTCCCTGCTCATGGCAGAGAGGTTGGAAATAGATGACCTTTAAGGTTCTTTCCAACCCAAACCATCCTGTGGTTCTGTGACTCAGCCTGGAAAGGTTCTGTGCTCTCCCTTCATGCCTGTGTGTCGTAACAGGATCTCAACACTTCAGGGGTCTCAGCGTGCTGAACCTGGCCACAGTTAAAATCTGCCCAGTGACCTTGCCAGCATTTTGTGCTCTAGAAGGGCTTCCAAGAGGTGATTTGATTAGAAGTGAGAGATGCTCACACTCTGGTGTAGTTACCTGTGCTCCACCCAGCCCAGGAGGACTTTGCCTCTCTGCAGCATCAGGACTCTGTGTGGTGTGGAATATCTGGGGGTGATTTGTTGGGGTTGTGGTTTCAACACAAAGCAGGGGACAGCCTCAATTTCCTCTCTACCCTGCATAGACTCTGCTCCCTGCAGTGAGAGCAGCTCCACTGCCTGCAGGATGGATCCCTGGAGTCTGGTAAAACCTGCAGGAGAGGGAGGACTTCTGCACTGCTACACTGTGGAAAATCTGAGCTTAATTTCTCTATCCAAATGCAGAGGAAAAGAAAGCACTTCCAGGCAGGCCTCTGTTCCTACTCTGCCTGGTCCCAGGTGCTTCCCTGGAGCTCCTGTATCTCAGCCATCAGGTTTATAGCTGGGCATTTCTTCCTGCTGTGCAGCTGGGCGCTGGATCTGGGCTCAGTGATGTCTCTGCCACCTCCCTGCCGTTGTGGCCACCACTGCAGCATGGCTGGCTTGGGCTGTGGCATCCCTGAGGGCAGCATGGGCTGGGAGATGTGCATTGTCCTGCTGCAAGCTTCCCACACCCCTGTCGCTGTCCCTGGTTGGTCAAGGACATCAGGATGGAGATGCAGAGACAGAGGGTACAGTCCAGCAAGGGATTCCAGAGGGAATTTACAGCTGAGGATGCCAAAGCAAAGCCCACAGTTTCCCTATGGGCACAGATTGTAGGGAATAAGACATTTCACATCTGCTCAAGACCTGGAAAAAGATGAAATATAGAAATCAGCTGTAGGTGAGGGGATGGCCTTGCCCAGCTGAAGAGCAGCATTTCCTCCTGCCAGCCCTTCACATCCCTGGTGTCCAGGTCCTGCTGGCCCCCAGGCTGTGGCAGGGCTGTGCTCTCAGCCAGGGTGCAAAGAGCAAACAGCAGAGCCAGCTCCAGCCCTGCAGCTCCCTGGCTCCCTGCTCCCTGGCAGCCCAGGCTGCTCCCAGGACTCTGCCAGCACCAGGATGTGAACAGAGAGGAACATGGGGAGGTGTCACGCTGACAGACCCCAAAACAGAAAGGGTTCCTGGCAGAGGGATGTGCTGCTCCATTGGTGCTGAGGGAAGAAGAGCCATGGAGCAGCTGCAGGCACTGATGGGGACACTGCAGCCAGGAGCTGCAATGATCCTGGATTGCAGGGCTGCATCCCCATGGATTAACACCCAGGGTGGCTCATTCTGCAGCACCTGCTGGACCCTCTCCATCTGCTGCACCTGGACCACTTCAGGTGGGGTAGTGAGCCATGAAAAATCCTTTGGGACACTCCTGTTAATCCCCAAGCTGCTCTGGGGCATCACAGGACTAATCCAAAGTCAATCCTGCTGAGGTCCCTGCCTGCAGGCACCAGTGATGATGCAGGGCAGGGCTTGGCCCCTTCTCCTCTGGGGATGAAGACAAATTTGGCTGCAGCCACTCTGCTATGGACACAGGCTGACTTTGGGCTGCTCAGCCTGGAGAAGCAAAGGCTCTGGGGAGAACTTAGAGCCTCTTCCAGTGCCTAAAGGTTCTCCAAGAGAGCAGGAAAGGGACTTTGGGCAAGGGCATGGAGTGACAGGATAAGGGGCAATGGATTTAAGGTGAAGGAGGGCAGATTTGAATTCAATATAGAACAAAAATCTTCGTTATGAGGGTGGTGAGATCTGACAGAAGTTATCCAGAGAAGCTGTGGCTGCCCCATCCCTGGAAGTATCCAAGGCCAGGCTGGATGGGGTTTGGAGCAACCCGGGATGGTGGGAGGTGTCTCTGCCCATGGCAGGGGGTTGGAACAAGATATCTTTAAGGTTCCTTCCAGCCCAAACCATTCCATGATTCTGTAATCTCTGGCTGGTTGAATTGTGAGACGGCACTGACCTGGACTAGGCAGCTTTCAAACCCAATGAGC
Source organism: Catharus ustulatus (assembly GCF_009819885.2). Taxonomy (NCBI): domain Eukaryota; kingdom Metazoa; phylum Chordata; class Aves; order Passeriformes; family Turdidae; genus Catharus; species Catharus ustulatus. Next base: position 162,175,001 of record NC_046221.1, read on the forward strand.
ATGGTAGACATCTTGCCATTATATCAAAAACCAGAGTCAGAATCCACTTCTGGGATGAGTAATTGCAGTGTACTTCACTCAGTAATTTGCAGTTGCTGCCATTTGACCCTCAGGAGTGCAGAAACTCTTCTCATTCGCAGTTTTGATGATGGGCACTCTTGTGTTTCTCTTGAGTAGAGAGGGAATTTGTCTCATGCCTGAGAGTTTCTCAGAACTGGGTCTCACTTGGTTTGAAAATTAGTTAAATTTGTGCAAGGTTTGAGACGAGGCTGGACGTAATGTCCCAGTGGACTGAGATGGATTGCTTGGTTCAGAATGACACCAAGCCCAAGGGAGTCACCAGCACTTAGGAAATTAACTGTATTATGGGTTTAAAAGCCAGGGATTCATGCAATATGAGGGACAATAATTGAGGAGATTTACCTCTAAGCACAGCTATTTCTGCTGTGAAGGAGCAAAATCCAGAAATGATAAAGAGGAAAGAGGCAGGAGAGGTGGGAATTGGTTCAAAGATGCCATTCATTACTCCAGTGACACAGTAGCTCTTGTCTGAATATGGAGATTGCAAACCCCAGCCAGGTCTGAGGAGGAAGTTGGTGGCATGGAGGGCTCTCCAAGCCACGATCTGCTGATGGAAGAGCCCCCTGTGTCCCACCTCTGGCCTCCCAGAGAGATTTTGGGACCCAAACTTGGGGTGTTTAACTACCAAAACCCCCCAGCTGCCTGGCCCTCAGGGACTGGGTGCTGCTGGGTGCAGAACTGGGGAGGTTGCTCGAGGTAGGATGGAGAAATGCAAAGGCACCACTGGTTCATGGAGCATCCAAGCAGGCAAGGGAGCAGGAATGGTTGGGATCTGTGGGCCTGAGAGGGATCTGCTGCAGTCTGGGACGCTCTGGATGGAAAATGATGAAGTGATGGCACCATGAATGCAATTTGCTGGAGCTTGGAGCATGGCAGGACTCCGGGTCTGGATGTTGGAAAGGCAGGAAAATTGCCATGGAAATGCAGATCTTTCTCTAGCAGATCTGATTCTTGTGAAACAGAACATGGGACTGGAAGTTTTCCTGAAGCCCCAAAGCCTTAAAACACAATATCTCCTACACGTCCCAGGGAAAGGTCAGTGCTCCATAACTTTCATTTAACTGGGACCAACTAGGCAGAATAATTAAATAAAACACAAAAGAAAACGATTTTGAGCAACTTTGGCTTAATGAACAACAACAGTTGCATCTCATGGCAATCATTGCAATGGCACAGATGAGGCAGGGAAAGATTGATCCTCACCTCCACGTTTTTCTGTGTCCAGACAATAAATGAAGGAGGGAAATTCTGTCAATTTTACAGCAAGGACAGGTCTTCCTCTACACTTTTTCCCCTCAACACATATTAATTCAGCAGGCTCCAATCAGTGGGTGTATTTTTAATTCCCAGCTGCCGGAATGACAGGAGACATTCAAAGCAGATGTGCTGAAAAGCATGACACAATCCAAACAACACAGATAACGACCAAAAATCCCAAAGAGCAGATTGATGAGAGCCACAATTTAATTGCATGTGGAAAACACTAGTAAATAAATAGAAATAAATAAATAAAAATAAATATAAATATACCACCTCAAGGAAAAACCCAGGCATGAACAGTTTTAGGAAATATTGAGAAATTTGGTGGTCTCCAACCCCTACAGTCCCCACCACAGTTCCTGCTCTGACATTTTCATGCAGCTGATTTATAACCCTCACTGAGATTTCCAGCTGCAGGATCTCTTTCCTTCTCCACGTTGCAACCAGACAGTTTAATACAGAATCCTCTGCCCAGCTTTTTTTGGGAGTGGGGTGGTGGTGTGGGATAGCACATTCAAGCAGTGGGTGCCAGGGTGGATGACCCTTGGAGTCATATTTACCTGTTCCACCCAGTGCTGTGATCCTTCTTATCACCCACAGTCTGCCAAATGTATTTTTTGGGATGAGGCTGAAGAGTTTATCACAAGAAGGGGGTGTCCCTCTGTTATGTTGGTGTTTATTTTTTGCCATATGCCTGTAGTCTGTACATACCAAACACTACAGTCCAGGTTTATTATGTGTAATTATTAGCAATCCATGAAAAATCAAAAAACTCAATGCATGGTTTAGTTAAACAGAACAGAGCCAAGTTTTTATTTTCATGTGGGGAATAAAACCATTTTGTCAAAGGGTAGAATATTGCCTATGAAAACCAGTGGAGAACAGCCCTTTCCCTGCTCATTTCACACTCAGGGTGACTTATTTGGAGGCTGTGGCTGCTGAAACAGCTCCAGCAGGGATATTAGTGACAAAGGGAATACATCTCAGTGCTTTTCACTCCCATTAATGGGGTATTTTTAGTTGTTTTTCCACTGCTGCCCTATCACACAAGCAGTTGATAGGGACTGTGTGATGCCCTGGAAGAGTCAGCCTTGTTCCATGTCATGTTCACAGCAGATCTCCACAGGTAGAGGAGATGCCAAGAAAACTCTCTGGGATTTCATCAGCTGACCCTTCTTAGGCACCATCACATTCTACTTTGTCACTCCTCCTCTGCCAATCTGCACTGTCAGGGGCAGAGAAGGCAGGACAAGGGGTTGGATCCTCAAAAGTGAACAATTTATGGATACATTTCCTCTGTTTTATCACTGTTGGTGCAATCTCTGAATGGAGGTTCCCTATCCCAGCTCACAAGGTTCTGGAGTGGCTCTGCCACCTTCAGGGGTGGGGAGTTTGCCCTTCCCAATGACCTGATGCTTCCATAGCATCCTTTTTTTTTAAATTTTCCATGTGTGTGTGTGCAACAGCTCTACACAGTACCCCAAAAAAATCCCTTTAGCCCATTCTCAACTCTCACATTTTCCCCCCAGTGCCCTCACACCCTCCCACCCATCCTGCCACCCCACCCTCAGGACACATTGCAGCCTCACAGATCTCACAACCAGCCAAGCACAACTTGGGAATGTCTTCCCTGGAGACCCAGGGCTGCCACATCCTCACCTTCTGTTCCAACCCCCGCAGGTGACCCTGCAGCAGAGGAGTGGTCCCCGTGGAGCGTGTGCTCAACCACCTGTGGGGAGGGCTGGCAGACCAGGACCAGGTTCTGCGTTTCGTCTTCCTACAGCACCCAGTGCAGCGGCCCCCTCCGGGAGCAGAGACAGTGCAACAACTCTGCCGTGTGCCCAGGTACTGGTGGCCAGCAGGGGAGGGAGATTGGCTGCCTCTGCTATGTCCACTGTGATGTTTCTGGCACAGGTTGCCCAGAGAAGCTGTGGCTGCTCCATCCCTGGAAGTGTCCAAGGCCAGCTTGGATGGGGCTTGGAGCAAACTGGGATAGTGGAAAAGATGGAATGAGATGATCTTTCAGTCCCCTTCCATTCCAAACCATTCTATGGTTCTGTAATTCTTGGAGGGAGATGTTTTTTGTTCCCTGCTCCTCTTTATGCCTTAAGACCTCATACAGAGACTCTTGCTGGACCAAGCACCATGAGATGGGCACCTGCTTAGCATGGTGGGGACAATTCCATGCTAAATGGAATGTCTAAAGTCCCTGAACTCAATACACCTGCAGGCAGGTGCCCTTTGGGGCATTTCCAGGTTGGGAACAATTTTGGTGAAAAAATATATTCTGGGGAGACTACGAGAAAGATGGAGAGGGATTTTTACAAGAGCATGGACAAGGGGGAATGGCTTCAAATTGAAGGTACGTTTACATTGAATATTAGGAAAAGCTCCTTCCCTGTGAGGGTGGTGAGGTCCTAGCAGAAATTGTGCAGGGATTCTGTGGTTGATCCATCCCTGGAAGTGTCCAAAGTCAGGTTGGATGGGGCTTGGAGCAACCTGGAATAGTGGAAGGTGTCCCTGCCCATGGCAGGGGGTTGGAAGGAGATGACTTTTGAGGTCACCTCCAAGCCAAATCATTCTATGTCTCTATTATTTTGAAGAATTTTGCTGTTAAGATAAGCAAGTATTAATTTCTCCTGACCAGCAACATCACTGTTCACAAACAATTCTATGATGGATTCTATTAATCAATTCTATTCATGGATTTCATCCATGGTGAAATGATAATCTGTGTTCTTTCCTGTGTTTCCTCTCCTCCTCTGGTTGTCTCTTATCATGCAAGATGCCTGCTGAGAATCAGTTTTGAGCCCCCTTTCCTGACACTGGGGCACCAGTTGCTGTTAACAACTGATGGAGAACTGGAAAAGTCCCTGCTTTTTTTGTGTTTCTTCTTTTTCTGAAGGATTATTGATCTGGCATTAGCTTCTCTGGTAAAGCTGGAAGAGATGAAGTCCCTTAAGAGAGATCAGTGCATTCTTATAACATTTGGCCTCTGGAGATTATAGGACTAACATTCCATAAATAACTTGGCCAGATTAGATTAAATTAGATTAGATTGGAGAAGATTAGATTAATATAGATTAGAAGGCTAATTAGATTAGATTAAATTTGATTCAATGTCAAACTGCAGGAGCTACCAGTGATGTCTTGAGCATTGTTGGAGGCTGTTGCCCATTCCATTTTACCCTTCCAAGTCTCCCTAACTTTGCCTCTGAGGTGTAACTGACCTACAATAATACTCAGTAGACAGACTACAGCTTTTCTGAAAGCCTTAAAATGTTGTAGTCTTTGAGGGTTCGATGAGAAAATGTTGGGAGGGAGAAAAAAAGTAGCAACAAAACAACAGTGATGATGCTTCCCTAAAGGTAGTGGGGTTTTATTCCTTTCTAAATCCATCTTTTGCTTTAAAAAAATGCCCCGTTGGCTCAAAAAATCTGAAAAATTAAGGTCAGCTAAAAGTGCATTCTGGTTTATTTCGAAGACTGGAAAGCAGCAGACTCTTGGTGTTGATAGCAAAGCACAAAAATGTCTTGACGTTCCCCTTGCACATTATGGGTGGGTTTGTTCTCCAGCTTCCCACGCGCCGCTCGTTCCGTGCTGTGCCCTGTGGGCTCCCTCACTTCCTCAGACCTCCTCTGGGAAGGAAAAGTCACTTCTTTTGCTTCCCTTGCAGTGCACGGCACCTGGGACGAGTGGTCTCCGTGGAGCCTGTGCTCTTCCACTTGCGGGAGAGGCTACAGGGACCGGACCCGCACCTGCAAACCCCCCCAGTTCGGGGGCAACCCCTGCGAGGGCCCCGAGAAACAAACCAAGTTCTGCAACATCGCTCTCTGCCCAGGTAGGGACAGTGACAGATCTGAAACCTCCCCTCCTGCAGGTCCCCCCAGCTCTGTTTGCTCATCAGTGAAATTCTGAACTACCCCAAGGAGGATCCTAAGGGAAGGATTCATCAAAGAAGCAGCTCAGAGGTGTTTTCTGGGGCTGTTCAGTCTCAGGTTTGCCCTGTGTGATCTCTTGCAGAGGATATGGGCTGCCCTTACAACCTTACATGGGTTGGATCAGGCTGTCATTGCTATTTCCAAGAGCATTTTAAGCTTCTCACTGCTTTCCCCACTGGTTTGAAGTTATTTTGCCTGACTGGGTTTGTTGTGCTGGAATTAACTAATAGTTTTACTTGTCTGTGCATTAGTTCAATCTAAATGCAAGTTTTCTCTGTGGCTGGTCCTGCTCTGGGTGCTGAGATTGACTGAGAGACTCCTAATGGCCTCCCATGACAAATTTAATCTTTTTACCTTTTCCCTGCCCCTGAATTTCACTTCCAAATACCTCTCTCGAGTTTTTCTTTGAAACATTAGAAAGAACCTCAAGATAAAATTACTTTTACCACCTGGAAACCCACTTATTCTCCAGAGGCTTCTTTCCTCTGGCAGGCCCTGGGTTTACAGCAGAGTCCCCCTTAATTTCACTCTGGGTGTCCTGGTGAACACGATCCGTACACGAGCGAGCTCCCCACAACTCCCTCCCTGTAATATAATGTCAACTGACATTTTTCCAGCTTAATGAGAATCATTATGAGACATTATTATGTCCCTGGAGGAGGAGAGGGATTGTGGGAGGGATGAGAACTTTGTGAAAACAGTGAGAAGCCTCCTGGCATTTCCCATCGAGTTTTCACTCCAAGTAACTATCCTTGGATATTTGGCCGCTGTCCAGAAGACTCTACTTGGAATAAGAACCTCACAGACACCAAATTGACTCTGTCATAAAAAGACAAATTCAAGAAGCCAGAGCCGGCATTGCTTGGGCAATAAAGCATACCCTGAGTTAACATTGATCCATAATTAATTTAAATACAAATAAATACGCGAGCGAAACGGCGGTGGAAAAGACGAGCAGCCCAACTCTGCAAGGCTTCAGCTCTAATTAGTGCCACAAAGGCAATCAGCAGCTTGGCAGCACCAAATGAGAGCGGCGTTGGGGGAATCACTGGAGCACAACAATGGGTGTTTGACACCCCAGACACTCTCAGTGTTTATTACCACCCTGCTCCAGGGATTTATTGCTACAGCTGATAAAAATGCTCTGCTGCAGGGACAACAGGGCCTTTGTTTCTCCTGAGCTGTGCACGCCACAGGCTGAGCCCCAAGGCCTTGGAAGAGGGAGAAAGGAGGAAGGCAATGCCTTCAGCAGATAATGCACATTTTTGATAGACTCCCACTGTGGTGATGATGGCACCAAACTCTTCCTGTGATGGGAGCTCCTCAGCATCCTGACCAAGAAGCACCTTTGCCTCAGGGAGGGACACCACAGCCACCTTTGTTCCTCCTTTTTTTACAAAATTTTCTGAAATTTCAGCCTGTGAATAACTACAGGTAAATTACATGTTTCAAATCCCCCACTGAACAGCTAAATTATGGATTTAACTCCTTTAATTTACCATCTCCAAACGCTTGCACTCCTGATAAGCTGCCAATCACCAGCAGCAAGGAGGGTGTTGGAAAATTCAACTTTTTTTTAGATAAATGCAATTTTTTGGTAAATGTCACATTTAGTGTGGTGAATGCAGCCTCACTTTTCCAACACAGGGAAATGTTTATGTGGGGCAGACACCACCATAATTAGGAGGAAATTCTTCCCTGTGAGAGTGATGAGGCCAGAGAAACTGTGGCTGCCCCATCCCTGGAAGTGTTCAAAGCCAGACTGGACAGGGCTTGCAGCAATCTGGGATAGTGGAAAGTGTTCCTGCCCATGGCAAAAGGAGTAGAATTAAATGATCTTTACCTTTCCGACCCAAACCATCCTGAGATTCCATGATTTCATGATCAGTCCATGGAAACTTAACAGCACAGCCTTCAGTCAGAAAAGCCAGGCTAATTTATACCTGGTGGGACCTACTTTGTGGAGTTTTGGATCATTTCCAAAGAATAATCACCTGTCAAACACTATGTTTCACATTTTCCCTTGTTGGGATTGATAGGCACTGGCACGAAGCCTTGAAGTTATGCGCAATAAAAACATAAATTTTTGGATTGTTAAAAACAAGCACTGTTTGGAGGTACCTTTATGCTTGCCTGATTTTGCACACCTTGTGATCCCCTTTGAGTTAACAGTTGCTCATTTGGATGCTTTAAACATTTTTTTCAACTGAGTTTGCAAACAAAAAGCTGCTCAGTTGCAATGGGGATTACACAGGGCTGATCAATTCCTTGCAGATTACACAGGGGACCAGTTTGCATTTATTTTTCTTGGACAGGCAAACAAAGCCAAAAAAAAAAAAAAAAAAAAAGCGCTGCACTGTGATTTGAGCCAGAATTCAGACTTTTCAGAGATTCAGGTTGTTTTTCCCGACTGAGATCTACCAGCTAATTAGATCTAAACAGAGCATGATGACCACTGTTAATGAGAAAGATGCTCCAGGAAGAGCAGACTGGGTGATGGATCTGTTGATCAGGGACCAATTAGGGTGCAACCAGCACACTTGGGAATCCTTCAGTCCACACCACAATAATAAGATGTATTTCTCTTCAACCCCATCCCTATCAAAACCTCCCTTGTCCCTCCCTCCTCTATTTAATTATCAAAGACACTGCTGGGTAAAACATCTCCAGCCTGTCAGAGTTAATTCAGCTGTGAGAGAAGTACATTGACCACACACACTCACCCTGTTCCCAGTGCTCTGTTGGAGCACACCTTTGCTCCCACATTTCCCAGCCAGCAGGAATGGTAGATTCCTGTCCATAACACCATGATTCAAGTTTCTGGGTGTGCTTTAATGAAAAACAGAGCATTTGCATGCTTGAGGAAGTTCATTCTCCACAGGTTCATGCACTGATTTTCTGAAAAATGGGTCCCTTAAAAAAGTGCTGATGGCCCCAAATGGGAAGTGTCATGGTAATGCAGTGATCCCTCCAAAGTGTTCAGTGAAAACATGAGCCACACCCTCTGGTGTGATGTTGTGTTATTAGTTTGGATTTTCATGTCAGAATGGACAGTATCAATAATTTCCACTTTTTATGGTGGAAAAATTGAAATGTTACCACACTTGCATCCTGTAGGAGGCTTCAGAGGGTCCCAAAAATCCCTGTTGCAACAGTGATCCAAACTTTTTCTGACAATCTCTGCCCTCTTTCAAGCTCTGTTGCTCCGGTTTGATCCCCCCACCTCGGTCCCTGGCAGACCAAGGCCAGAGAGGCTCCTTCCAGAGGGAAAGGTTTTCACATTCCGCTCGTTTTCTTTCTTTGGGCCACTCAGTGGACGGGAACTGGAACGAGTGGTCGAGCTGGAGCTCGTGCTCGGCCTCCTGCTCCAACGGGACGCAGCAGCGCACGCGGGAGTGCAACGGGCCGTCCTACGGCGGCGCCGAGTGCCAGGGACACTGGGTGGAGACCCGGGACTGCTTCCTGCGACAGTGCCCAGGTGGGTGAACAGCGGCTGCGCCTTTCTCTTGGCCCATCTCCCTCTGACATCCCAGTAGAACTTTCCTTTGGGGAGGGTTTGCGCTCTTTTTGGTGCAGGGATAGGGTTGGGTCATTCCAACAGACTGTGCCAGTGTCCTGGATTGGAGGATAGGTGTCTGCTAAGAAAGGCAGGAGCTTCTCTTTGAAATGGAGAATGTAAACCCCTTCTGTCTAAATTATTATAACTTTGAAATCAAGGGGCTCTCAGGCAAAGATATGGGAATTAGGAATAACAGTTCTTTACCAGGGAAATTAAAATAGAAATACAGCACTATAAAGAAACAAACCCCAAACCCTGACACAGTCAGAGTACAACCTGACACCCTGTCAGGCAGGGTGTTGGTAGCAGTCCCATTCCATGGTGGCTGCATCCTCCTGCAGTGACAGATGTGGCTCAGTTGGAGCAGTGCTCCTGTACAAGGTGCAGTTTCCCTCCGGAGCTCCAGTGGTGATGTGGAGAAATCCGGTTTTCCTCTGGAGTGCAGTGGAGAAAGGGGCTCCCTTAGTGTCCCAAAACCTCTGTTTTTATCTTGGTAAGAAATGTTGGGCTCTTCCCCCTGGCTGCAGCAACTCCCAATGGGATGCAGTAATTTTATCAGTCCCACAGTGGGACTCAATGGCCATGAGCAGAAAATGACTGGCTGGAGGAAGGATGGGTTGTGAAAAGATAAAGAACACTGCCCTGCCTGGTTTCAATGGATGGCCCATTAGCAGAATATCTCCCCAGAGATAAGGATCACTGCCCCCACCCTCAACAGATGGTGATAGAATAGATACTGCTGCTATATTGCAACCCAAGACAGCCAGGCAAAATCCACTGCTGCCAAATGTTTAGGAGACCTCAGAGAGGTGAGTGAGAGCCCACAAGGAATGTGTCTTTCTAACCTTAGATAACCTTCTAACCACGTTGGACCAGAATCCGTGGAGACACAAGCATAGCCTTTACCCCAGGTTATTAGTGGAAATGGACCTTCAATTTTTCCCATCGCTGGATTTCTGATCAAAACTAAAGGATTTTCCTTTAATTTTGTCTGTGTGGTGTCAGGAAAAAAAGGTCTGTTGATTGGTGGATTTGGTTCTGCAAAAGAGCTGTTTAAAAAATTTAAAACATGCAACATTTTGTTCAAATGCATTTGTGCCTTCCCACTTTTTTGTTTTTCAGAATGAGCTTAAAAAACGCCCAAGAAAATATCAATGAAACCCTTCCCTTGCCTCCACAGGGCTTCAGCTTCCCTCCTCTTTTTGTTTTGTTCCTCTCCTCCCACCATTTCAATGTTCCCAGTGATATTTCATGCAAACAGTGGATCCTCCATTGTATCTCAGTTTTAAACCTTATCAGTGAGGAGGTCTGTCACAATAAAGCCTTTGTTCATGTTTACTTTACTTATCTGTGATTTCATAATAATGGCAGCAATAATAGTAATAATAATAATAATAATAATAATAATAATTCATACTGAAATTTATCCTGGTCTACCTATTTCTTCAGGGAATCCCTTTACACTCTGGTAGCACCATTATCTGCATTATTTAACAGAGGTGTTGGATTTTCCTACATGGTCTCGAGTAGGTTTTGATGTTTAGTTATCTCACTCCTTCTTTGCAACCTAGGGAGATCTTCAAAGACAAAAAGGGGCTTCAGAACACCTTTTTAAGACAACCTTGTCCTATTGATTTCAGAAAAAAAGCAGCTCAGGTCATACTTTCCACTGCAAAAATATCACTAAATAAAGCAGGATTTGGTGCTGCTCCTCTTTTTGTCTACTTCTTGAAGCAGGCATGGATCTCCCACCCTCCCAAAAGGAATTATTCATCCCAAGATGATGTGATAACTCAAAATTGAGGCCCAAATAGTAAAGACCACACTTAGGCCCTGTGCTAGTTCTGTCACCAAGTTGTTGTGGTACAGCAGAGGAGAATTTTTCCCTGCCTTGTAGGCTTGTTATGAGGGCTAATTAACATTTTTATGGTGCTTTGATAAATGCCATTGTTAATGTAGAAGAAGCAGAATTTTGATAAATGCCATTGTTAATGTAAAAGAAGTCACATTTCCACATTGGAAAGATGCTGGGAGAAGACACAATGGAATGAGACAACATCCCAAACCTCTTTCCAAGGCACGTGAAGCATCAGTGCAATGGAAACAGCTGGAGGGAGCTTTATTTGATGTCTCTTCATGGTTTTTTGCCAAGGGCTCTGCTGATCTCTCTAAATCCCTGAGCCAGACCTTCCCTGGGAAGGTATTTTCACACAGGAATTGTACATTCCCAATGAACTCCAGGTGTGGACCTGGCCTGGCAGATGTGACTGCCAGGTTAAATCCCTGCCCATGGGAAGAGTGTTCAGGAGCACAGCCCCAAATCTCAGCCTGAGGAAAGAGATAGGGCTGCTTTTGCAGGGTGTGGAGGTGCTGAGGAGGAACACAAAACCACCCTTGGACTGATGGGATGGGAATGGGAACACTGATTTAATGTTGAGGATCAAAAAAAGATTCCAAAGCAGGAGACCCCCCTTCCTACCAACCCCTGCCCTACTCACCAATGCTCCTCTGCTCACCTTTGGATCTTGATTCCTTCTGTTGCAGATGATGTTTGGGACATAACAAGCTGGTTTTATTCTTTTTCCTCTTTTTTTTTGTTTCCAGTGGATGGGAAGTGGCAGGCCTGGGGAGTGTGGGGCAGCTGCACTGCCACGTGTGGAGGTGGCACTCAGAGACGTGACCGGGTGTGCTACGGCCCCTTCTTCGGTGGAGAGACTTGCCAGGGTCCCAAGGAGGAGTACAAGCAGTGCAATGACAGAAAGTGTCCTGGTATGTGCCCCACACCCCTCGGGCTTTCCTTTGAGTGAGGCTGGATTTTGGATTTTGGGAATGGCTTCCATGTCCTTTGTCAGAGATCTGAACGCTACAAGGGGCTGCAATCTAATAAAATCCTACCCATGACCCAGCTTCAAGGTCTTGATTTAACTGTTGCAGAATCCAGTGCAACCAAGTGAATATTTGGTCAATCCCACCATCCTTGCCTCAGTGGTTTCGTCTTTTCATTGCCACAAGAGGAAAAGAGAAACTGTTTGGTAGCAAATATTGATATCAGAGTCTCAAGTCCATGAAGCTGTTGAATACTGAGGATGCTGCAGAGATTTCCCACCCTTTACCCCACTGGAAATTTAAAAAAAAAAAAAAAAAAAAAAAAAAAAAAAAAAAAAAAAAAAAAAAGAGAAGAAAAAAAAGATGCATCTGCATCATCTCACCCTCCTGCAGAGTGTAAAACCTGAATGGAGGGTGAGTGAGTGAGCTCTAGGGCAGATAAAAACCTGGGTTTGGATGGGAAAAATAAGCTGGAGTGAACACTTTGAAGTAGGAATGTTTCTGTCTGCCTCTCAGACTATACAGAGACCAAAAAGGAGCCTGTCCACCATTTCTGCTTTCCTTCTCAGTCAGGGCTGAAGGACCTGGTGAAATTGCTGGTGGGGAATCAATGGCCTTCGTGATGTTGGCAGCCAGATTGCATCGATTGTAACAGGCCATGAGCTTTGACTGAAAGGGTGATTATTGGTGAGAGCAGCCCAGTGAGAGACAGGAGATTCTCATGGCCAGGTTCCTCCTGGAAGGGGGCACCTCCCCAAAGGACAATTTTGATCTGGGATTATTTGTGAGAGCAGCTCAGTGAGAGACAGGGGAGATTCTCATGGCCAGGTTCCTGTTGGAAAGGGGCACATCCCCAAAGGACAGTTTTGATGCAGGAGTACCTGGGGGCTTCATAGCCACATGGAGGCCAAGCTGACCCTTCAGACTCGCTCACAAAGTGCTGAAAACAGAGAGATGAAAGCCAAAGGACCTCAGCATGGAAGTTCCAGCACATCCAGCTCGGAGATGTGTGACAGCCTCGTCACTCCTCCCAGCTCCGCTCTAATAAAAGGCATCACCTCTCCTCACAAGCTGTGCCTCTCAATTAGCAGTGGCGTGTGAGAATCTCTTCTAACTCTGCCACAAAGCTCTCCCTTGCCACAGAAAATCTTAGCAACGGGTTGTCTGGTGGTGTCTGCAGAGTGAGGCAGATTTAGTTCAGCTTCAGTGTGTGCCAGCTGGGGCCCTGGCAGAACAAGCCCGATCTTTTCTTCTCTTTCCGCAGGGGTTGATGCCTGTGCAGTGCTCAAAAGGAAAAGGCAAGTCTCAGGCACTGGGGGCTGCCAGGGTTCACAGCCAGAAGGGTCTCGCTGCAGTTGTTAATTTGCAAGGGAAGGAAAAGGTGGGGAAACATCAGAGGCTAAAAATAAACCCGCTCAATTTGTTCTCCAGAAAGTATCAAATGCTGGCGTGATTCGATTTGAGCAGAAGAATTGAACTTAATTGGGTTAGTTATTAAAATCTCCCAGTGCAAATAGGTTACTCTGGTAAAAGGGATTTTGTTGTGAAGCAACATCAAAAAGGGGAAAAAAAAAAAAAAAGAAGAGAAAAGGAAAGGATGAAATGATTCTCTCCTGGCCTGGGAATTGCTCCTGCGCTCACTGGCAAGACAACTCCAATCAGTGTATTTTTAAAGAGCATCTCTGATCCACAGCATCCCTCAGTGGTCCCCAGGGACACTGCAGGGGTGATGAGACCAGGAAGTTTTGACAGGCCAGCAGGGGAGAAAGGAGAGGAGAGATGTGAACACTCTTCCTCTCTGCTTTTTCCTGTGCTCTGCTGCTTTGTACCCGAGGATGCTGGAAGCTTCCATGCCCCAAAACCCTCCTGTGAACCATGGGACAATCTGTGACCGTGGTGAAAGAACAGGGACAGGAGTTTGGAAATCAGCTCCCTGCTCAGGACAGGCTCTGTGGGTGACCAAGTGCTGTCACAACTGGGTTATTCAATCTCCCTGTCCCACAGCTCCATGTCAGCAGGCTGGAAATGAAACTGCTTCTTTCCCACCCCTGTCCTGGCTTATCTGCAGCAGCCACGAGCTGTTGGCTCAGGGATGAGTCCTGCTCATGTGCAGAGCACAGCCAGGGTCCCACTGCCCTCCAGGGCTCCATCACAATAGAGATTACTCACAAGGGAGCTTTAAACCAGGGGAAGGAGCATCTGTTTCCAGGCAGAGAATTCAGCTTATTCATTCCCAGTGTCTACTGGGGAGGAATCCATCTTTGAGCTGCAGCTGGGGCTGGGGCCACACAGTTTTGAGCCTGCCTGCAGGACAGTGATGTGCAGGCAGCTTGTTGGGTCTTGTAGGAGTTCTTCAAAGCAGCAGCACTTGCCATGCCCAGAATTTAGGTGTGAGCCCTCCCCACGGGCAGGTTGGTCCCTGGTAGCCCCAGAGCAGCAGTGGGACATGTCCTGACCAGCTGCAGGCACAAACTCAGCTTCCCTTTCATTGGAAATTTTACTTGCACAATGAATAAAAACTGTAATCAGAAACTGTTAAATCAAGCTTTTTCTCCTTCCCTCCCTCAGGAGTGACAAATAGCTTTAACACCATCCTCATGGCTCCCTCGGCTTTACATGTTGTAAATAATGAGTTTTTCAGCACAAAGCTCTCCTATGGTGAATGTTTTTCTCCCAGATCCCACCAACTCCAGGACCGACTCTGCTCCACCCACAGACAGAAGCTTCCAAAACCATCCTTCCAATGATTTTTTTTTTTTTTCCCTGTGATGTCTCAAAACACATTTCTGCAGGCTCCTGGGCTCTGCAGCAGTGTTTGGAAATGAGCTGCTGATGCAGTTCCAAGTTGTTGGGGCACAGATCTGCTCTCTTTTGTGCACAAGATGGAAGCAGGCAGAATGAAAACCACCCAGGGGATGTGTCCATCTTGTCTCTTCATTTACTTTCTTCTTTTCTTCATTCTTGATCCACTGATTCATGCCAAGCCTCATTTTAGGTGCATCCAGCACTGAAGGTGGTTACCCTGAGGGATGGAAGAGGTGGAGTCTGCAGCCATGGAGCTCACCCACAAAAGATCTGCCCGTTAAAAATTAAGGAATTAAACTCTTTAAGCAGGGGGCAGCAACAACAGTTTTCTTGCAAAGAGCTACCACAAGGCAAGGCAAGGCAAGGCAAGGCAAGGCAAGGCAAGGCAAGGCAAGGCAAGGCAAGGCAAGGCAAGTCAAGGCAAGGCAAGGCAAGGCAAGGCAAGGATGTGAGTGCACTTTCCCATGGATTTTAGTGAGCTAATCATTGGAATGGATGAACACCCAGCTTTCAGACAGGCACAGCAAATTCAGAGAGGTGAAGTGACTTTGTGAGCAGCTAAGCAGCAACAGAGCTGGGAGTGCAGCTCCAGCCTCCTGTCTCACAGACCACACTCCCACACTTCCCTTTTCCCATGTCCTTGCTGAGGAGGAAGCTTTACCAATGAGGTTCTTCTCTCCTGGCAGAGCCCCACGAAATCTGTGACGAGGAGAGTCTTGGCCCTGTGGTTTGGAAGGAGACGCCGGCCGGGGATGCTGCAGCCGTCCGGTGTCCCCGCAATGCCACCGGTAAGGGTCACTGCATGCTGGGCTGGGCATCCTTTGTGTGCTGGATGAGGAGAACCTGCCTGTGGGACGACAGCACAGGCACATGGACTTCCCTCCCTTTGCTGAATTAACTCTGTCTGGGTTTCTGTTTTCATTGTTAAGCACGAACATCTTAGTTTTTCTGGATAATCTGAGGTGGTTTCCATCCATCCACTGCCTGGTCCTGTGACAAGTTTGAAATTAAGGAACAGTGGGATATGTTCCTTCCATTATCCACAAAAAGCTTTGCAGAGAAGGTTGGGCTTTAGAGTCCCCAAGATTTGAGTATTGTAGTTCTCTCCAGCCCATAAAAGCAGCTGCTGTATGAGAGCAGGAAATCTGACTTCCTCTGTGCCCTTACACTTAGAAACCCCAGCACCTCTCTAAAAATTTATTTGAGCACTCCAGTTGATGGTCTGATGGTTCTGGTGTAAAATAAAAGGATGTGGGCCCCAAGGTGTTACCTGTTCCCTGAGCAGTGGAAGGCAGAGAAGGGTCCAGGAGCAATGCTGGTGGTGGGGTTTGTCCTCAGCTGGATGTTCTCACTGCCAGGCAGGAACAGAACAGTGACAACAGTGTCAATAATGAGTGTAAAGGTTTTATTTCGTTTGAGGGACAGGGGTGGGTACAGACAGCTCTCTTTGACTCAGCCCAGGACAGTCAGTGCCATCCCCAGTGCTGTCCTGGAAGGGCTGTATCCAGAGAAAGCTCACTGAATCACAGCAGCAATGGGACTGCTGGGACTGCAGACCCAGCAAACCTGATCCTCAGAGACTTTCCAAATGGCTCCATAATAGCTGGGACAGTGTGATCCCTCTCCCTTTCCTCCTCTCTGATATCAGAATATCTCTGCTATTCACAAGGCATGTGATTGTCACTGCAAACCCCTCTGTGGATTGGAGCTGAGGGGAGGCCTGGGGGAGGACTGGAAGCAGCTTTCAGACAGTGTCAGCTGATGCAGAACTGGTGCTGGCGGGTGTTTATTCCCCTCCAGGCTGCGTGGGCAGCACAAGCCCTGCTTTAGTTGCAAGTACCAGACCAAACCACCTGGGGAGGCTCATGGGGCTTCCCAAGCCAGGGAAAATGCTGCCATCCAGGGCAGGAGAGGAAACTTTCCCTTCACCCTGACTAGCCATGTCCAATTTGTTATTTTTTGTTTCCCTGCCCAGTTCCTTCTGCTGCTCTGCAACAATAAAAGGCAGGAGAAGGAGATAAAGATAATCCCCCCTGCAGGCTTGTTCAGGCATCTGCAGGTGCCTCTGGTGCCTTTTGTGCCGGTAGCTGGGTCTGAATTGGTGCACTGACCAGTTCTGGGTGATCTCCATGGAATCATGAAGGCTGGAAAAGACCTCTGAGACCCTCAGGTCCAACCATTAACCCAACCCTTCCAGGCCCACCACTAAACCATGTCCTCAAGTGTCACATCTCCACGTGTTTTGAGCACTTCTATGGATGATGAGTCCACCACTTCTCTGGTCAGCTTCTTCTGATGCTTGACCACCTTTTCAGTGAATAATTTTTCCTTAATACCCATTCCAAATCTTCCCTGGCACAACTTCAAGCAGTGTCCTCTTGTCCCATGACGTCCTACTCATGACAAAAGACCAGTCCCCACAAATGCTTGGCCTTCCATCCTGTCCTCACCCCCATATTTGTTTCTTTCATTCTTCCAGGGCTGATCCTTCGAAGATGCATCTTAGATGAAGAAGGCATCGCTTACTGGGAGCCTCCAACCTACATCAAGTGTGTTTCTATTGATTACAGGAACATACAGATGATGGTAAGGCAGCCCCACTGCTCGGCTCAGCAGGTTTGGCATCCTCCCCAATGATTGTCACATGGCTGTAATTACAAAAAAAGGGGAAAAAAGGAGTTTCCAGCTCTACCTCGATTTTCTCTTACAGTTTTTTCTGCTTACCTTGTAACGCACTCCATAGACAAGGGATGTTTCAGGATATTTTAAAATCCAGCTTGGCAGAATCCGGGTTCTTCCAGGCCTGTCATATCACATTATCATTAAGTATTGCTATGACTGTATCACTTTTAAACAAGCATCTTATTATTGGTTAATCTTAAATTCATTGTTATAAGGAATTTCTGCTGATCTCCTGTGGCCTTTAGGAGAACTGATCTCTCCTGTTCATGGTAAGGTACAGTCTGTCCTAAAATAATTCCAAATTGGTTGTAAGAAAACAAGGTTTGAGGGCAAAAATACTCTGTTGGGCTATGAACATAAGAAACTTGGTAGTAGAACAATTTCTTCTTTGTGGGCAAACCATAAAATTTCAGTTCTCTGTCATTTTAGAACCACTTAGAAGATAATTTAAAATCCATCACTCTTTTCTATTGTTTTAAAAATATCAGAGGCTCACAGGCCAGCAGAGATTGTCAGATTCATCTCATCTGCACTCTGAATTGTGAGGGAGGTCAGAAACCTTCCCCTGGCAATTCCTTCACTGAGCTCATTAACTTGACTTTGACTGTCCCTCAAAGTGCTTCTCACATTTCTTTTCCATCTCTCAGACCAGGGAACACCTTGCCAAAGCTCAGCGCGGGCTGATGGGAGATGGGCTGTCAGATGTGCTCCAGAACCTTGTGGAAATCTCCCAGGATGGGACCAGCTACAGTGGGGACCTGCTGTCCACCATGGACGTACTCAGGAACATGACAGAGATCTTCCGTAGGGCTTACCACAGCCCGACTTCTGGGGATGTGCAGGTGAGCCCAGTGCATTTCCTGGAGCCCAAGGCTGGGCTGGACAGGTGCCCATGCTCAGGGCTCCAGGTTTGATTGCTGATACTGATTGCAGTGCTGATGAAAATCAGATTATTGTTTTTCCCAACGTAAATGCCTTTCTGTATGAACAAACTCTCCTTTCGAGGTGGTTCCTCCTTGGTTTGTAAACTAAGAACTTGAAAGCCAAGGTCACTCTGAACAATTTCAACCTGATAGCACTTCACTGCAGAGCCTGATTGATATGAGAACATTATTTGGCAGGGATTTCAGGCTCGAGATAAAATGATCCAGTGGCATTGAGTACCTGGGTGTTGATGTAGGGGAATATCATCGTGGTTTCTTATCCCAGGGTTTCACTTCCAGCAGCTGCAGAGCGGCTACAGGATACACCCTTGGGATGGGTCATCACCTCCCGACTTGAAACACTAAACTGATCCTGCAGGATCTGCAGAGAGTGGTAAAATTGGAGACAAAATTCAATAGTTTTAAATTTCCTGTCTCCTTCCTTCTCATTGTGTGCTGCAAAGGTCCTACCATGGACAGCGCCTCTTGATTCATCTCTGCATCTCCTGCCTGGTCACAAGCTAAAGGGGATCCCGAGGTTTCCATAAATTGGAAACAACAGAAATAATAGAAAAAAAGATGTGAAGCTATTTATGCAATGAGAGATCATCTGGTTTTAACCAGTTTCTGAGAAATATTTACCATATCTGTCCTTAAAAATCACCAGTAATGGATACAAGACCAATTCCCAATCCTTAGAAGATGCAGTAAAGTGAAGACCTTGGGGAAAGGGTCTCATTAAAACCTGTTTTGCCATTAAAATCCTTGGGGACTTGTGAAATGCTCTGGAACCTTTTGGTAATAGGATCATGATAATGCTTTTTTTTCCCATACCTCTGTGACCTTCCCAGCCTGGGCTATGTTTGCATAAAACCTTCTTCTGTCCCCTCTTGTCTCCCTTCTCCAGAACTTCGTCCAGATCATCAGCAACATTTTGTCAGAGGAGAACCGGGAAAAATGGGAGGAAGCTCAGCTGGTATGAGCCTTCAGCACCTTCCCTGGGAATAGAGAGGCTTTCAGCACAGGGTTAAGCCATGAGGAGAGGAATTTCCAAGTGTCTACATGACCTCCTAAGAAGAGATTAGTTCCAGGCTGAGTCACATTGAAGGAGTAACCCAGGGAGCCACAGGATCTGAGCCAGACTCTCTGGATGAAGAACAGTGAAAAGCTGGTGGTGTAAACCAAATTTGGGATGCATTTCAGGGGTCAGACTTAGTTTGGGGTTCATAATCCTGATGTCTTTCTGTAATTCCACTCTTTCCTCTTACCATGATGAAGAAGTGGGATCACATGTCTTTGAGTTCCTGGCTGAAAAGATGCAGGACAGGAGGGATTTTCAGAGCTGGGGTCTGCTCAGCTGAGCTTCTGGGCTCAGTTATATTTTGCTTTATGTCTCTCCTGTCAAGGTTAGGGATCCTGCTCAGTCCCAAACTCCCCATTCCTGGAAGAGTTCAAAGCCAGGCTGGGTGGGGCATTGAGCAAGATATGGAAAGTGTCCTTGCCCATGGCAGGAGTTTGGAATTAGCTGAACATTACAGTCCCTTCAAACCCAGGCCGTTCTGAGAGTCTATGAATAATTCTGTAGCTGAATTCTCAAGTATTAGGGGATGGTGTTGGTTTTTCTTTCTGTGTCTTATTTTGTCTTGTCTTGTGTACCACATTGGAGCTCTCTGTTGTGGAGCTGTGTCACACCTATTCCTGTGTCTCTTTACCATTCCTTTTGTGAGCTGTTGCTGTTGCAAAATTCCTCCAAAAGATCTGGAAACAGCAAATATGCAAGAAAAAATAATCACCCGCAACACAAGAGTCCAGTTATCTCCACACCTACCAGGGAAGTCCTCTGGGAAAAACTTTTTAACAAGTGCTGGCACAGTTGTTGAAAGTCCAGAACATGACATAGGGACTCAAAAATATTTCCTTCATGCAACAGCAACTCTGTCAGGAGCTGAGGAGCCTTCTCTTCTCTTCTCTTCTCTTCTCTTCTCTTCTCTTCTCTTCTCTTCTCTTCTCTTCTCTTCTCTTCTCTTCTCTTCTCTTCTCTTCTCTTCTCTTCTCTTCTCTTCTCTTCTCTTCTCTTCTCTTCTCTTCTCTTCTCTTCTCTTCTCTTCTCGTCTTTCTTTTCTCTTCTCCCTGCTATCCTGTGCTTTCCTATTGAATTTGGATGAGGGTGACATGCTCTGTGTCTGGGTAGGATGGAGAATCTGGACATGTTCCTGGGCAAGGCAGCCCTGCTTGAGCAAATGGGTTGGGCCAGATGGACTCAGGGGCCCCTTCCAAAGTAAACTGCACCCTGATTCTGTGATTCTGTGCCCACATACTTGGTCTCAAGCCTCCAGGTGTGTGTAGGTATTTCAGCACTGAGCACAGAGACTGTCAAGTTGTCATGACAACAGGGAAACCCTGTTGATGCCCTTAAAAACAGCTCTCTGTGTGGCACTTGGTTCCCAGTGGTTTTCCCTGTGCAATCTGCTCTCTGCACCTCCAGGCAGGCACAGCCCAGGCACCATGACCTACATGGGGATTGGGAACATCATGGGGAGAATGTTTTCCTGGGGTGAGTTTTAGTGGGAATTGAGATGACAGCCCAGCACCACTTTAGGACATAGACATCTCTGTGAAAAGGAGCCAACAGAGGGTTTAGGTCTCTGTGCTTCTCCCTCAAAGCTGCTGGACCAAAATCACACCTTGCATTTCATGAGACTGACCACTTCTTTCAAAACAAAAGCAAAACCTTTGACTCCCAATTTGCTCATTAAAAATAAACCCAACTTCATTGCAGCCTCACATTCCAATGCCCTGTGGCCCCCAGGCAGAAAGATGTTCAAGGAAAATAAAAATTAAACAACCTGTAAAGGTATTTAGAGAAGGGCTACAATGATTTTTGAAGAGCCTTCATTGACCATTATATGATAAAATGCAATATCCAGTGTAACCTGTATTTGGTTTGACCTTGTGATTTCAATCTGTAATGGAATATAAAAGTGTGCAGCTAAAAATAGCATCCTCACTCAGTTCTCCTCCTTCTGTGCACACCTGCTGTACTGGCAGGGCTTTTTAATCTCATCCTGAGACAGTTTTAGTCTTACCAAGGCTCCCTGGATAGACAGAGGGACAGAGACACGCATGGCCACCCCTGTGCTCCCACTCTCCATGGCTCAGCCTCCCTCCTGCCTCCTTCCCATCCTGCTTGTCCCCAGCTGTCCCTGCAGCTCACCCAGCCACCTCAGAATGTCTGGGTTATGGTGAGGAGCTGAGAATGCTGTGAAAGTGGGGCAGAAGGAAAACAGGAGCTGAACTGCTTTCCTTCAGCCCCTCGTGGCGTTTGCAAAGCCCCTGTGGGCAAATGTGCTTTGAGGGGAAGACAGGGAGTCAGCACAGCTCATTTCAAGTGGATTATGTTTTATGGAATCTGTCACTGGAAAACTGGTTATTGTTTAACAGCCCTGTCTGAAGTTGGCAAAGTACAGGTAAGGAAGAGTCACTGCCAATGTCTTTATCAATGGGGAAAAAAACAGGAAAGAAATGAGGCAGAGAAACTCCAGGACAGCCCAGGACCAAGAACTTGATGATTCAGAGAGTGAGAGCCTGACAACAAAACAGGAAAGGAGAAAATCAGGCTGCCTGAGATTCAACATTAGATCACAATTGTCCTTTGGTGTGGTTGCTTTCAACAGAGGGAGTTGGGATGAGATAATCTTTAAGGTCCCTTCCAACCCACACCATTCTGCATTTCTCTGATTTTATGATAGGAGATGGGTAGGTTATTCTCTTCTCCAGAGGGTCTCCAATATTTCCTTTTGTTTAAAATTTTGCCCTCCACCCTAAATTCTATCAATCTGAGTGTCACATTTTCATTTTTTGTCTTTTCCTTGTTCTTTTTCTTTGTCTTCTTATTTTTCTTCTTTTTTTCTTTGTTTTCTTTTTCTTTTTACTTTTCTTTTATCCTCCTTCTCCTTCTTTTTTCTTTTTCTTTTTCTTTTTCTTTTTCTTTTTCTTTTTCTTTTTCTTTTTCTTTTTCTTTTTCTTTTTCTTTTTCTTTTTCTCTTTTTTCTTTTTCTTTTTTTTTCTTTTTCTTTTTTCTTTTTCTCTTTTTATTTTTCTATTTCTTTTTTCTCTTTTTCTTTTTTTCTCTTTTTTTTTTTCTTTTTCTTTTTCTTTTTTCTTTTTTCTTTTTTCTTTTTATTTTTCTTTTTCTTTTACTTTTTATTTTTCTTTTTCTTTTTCTTTTTTCTTTTTCTTTTCCTTTTTCTTTTTCTTTTTTCTTTTTCTTTTCCTTTTTCTTTTTCTTTTTCTTTTTCTTTTTCTTTTTCTTTTTCTTTTTCTTTTTCTTTTTCTTTTTTCTTTTTCTCTTTTTTCTTTTTCTCTTTTTATTTTTCTATTTCTTTTTTCTCTTTTTCTTTTTTCTCTTTCTTTTTTTTCTTTTTCTTTTTCTTTTTCTTTTTCTTTTTCTTTTTCTTTTTTTTTCTTTTTCTTTTTCTTTTTCTTTTTCTTTTTCTTTTTCTTTTTCTTTTTCTCTTTTTTCTTTTTCTTTTTCTTTTTTTTCTTTTTCTTTTTTTCTTTTTCTCTTTTTATTTTTCTATTTATTTTTTCTCTTTTTCTTTTTTTCGCTTTCTTTTTTCTTTTTCTTTTCCTTTTTCTTTTTCTTTTTTCTTTTTTCTTTTTCTTTTTCTTTTCCTTTTCCTTTTTCTTTTTCTTTTTCTTTTTCTTTTTCTTTTTCTTTTTCTTTTTCTTTTTCTTTTTTCTTTTTCTTTTTTCTTTTTCTCTTTTTTCTTTTTCTCTTTTTATTTTTCTATTTCTTTTTTCTCTTTTTCTTTTTTCTCTTTCTTTTTTTTTCTTTTTCTTTTTCTTTTTCTTTTTCTTTTTTCTTTTTCTTTTTCTTTTTCTTTTTCTTTTTCTTTTTCTTTTTCTTTTTTTTTTCTTTTTCCTTCTTTATTACTTTTTCTTGGCTTCCTCTTAGGATTCCTCAGTCCCCTTCTCCACAGCTCCATAAGAGTCCATTATACCCAGCATATGCTCCCAGTTCATGTGTGAGGGCAGGAACCTTAGCCTGCAGAGAAGCTCCTGCTGTTGTCTAGGATCTGATCCACCCCAAATCCTGCCTCTCTTTGCAGATAGGGCCAAATGCCAAGGAGCTGTTCAGGCTCGTGGAGGATTTCATTGATGTCATCGGCTTCCGCATGAAAGATTTCCGGGATTCCTACCAAGTCACGGACAACCTGGGTGAGCTCACTGGCACTCCCCACGTCAGGGAGAGACCCCAAAAGCTGTGAATTACTGTGCAGTATGGACAGCCTGGGCTGTGGGGAGGGAAGGGAGGAGGGGAGGCAGCAGCTCTGGGGGAAGACACGGATGGGCATAAACACAGGGTGGTGTTTCTCCAACGAATTTGGGATTTCATGAGGAAGAAGAGATGTGCACAGAGAGATCTGAGAGATTTCTACCAAATGGAGAACAGATGACAAACTGGGCAGAGTTAGACCCTTCCTTTTTATTTTTTGAGCACAAGAAGAGCCCAGCAGCCAATGGAGGCAGCGAGCAAACAGCAGGCAGCGTTTGATTGATGCTGTGTGCACAATCACAGCGTGGAACTTGTTGCCAGAGGAGGTGGCAGAAGCCAAAAAGTACAGATGGGTTCATGATGGGATTAGGGAAGTGCACGAAAGAGAGGTCCATTGGTGGCTGTTCAAGTTGATGGTCTGGAAGCAGCCAGGAGCTGAGGAAGTCCTGCTGATTGCTGGGAGGACAAACCAAGAGATGTCTTGTTCTTTCTCACCCTTATCAGCTGCTGCTGGCCACTGCTGGAGATAAGGAGCTGGAGCAGACTCTCCTCTGCCAGATTTAATGCAGGCAGGACCCTTTCAGCAAAGCACAAGCCCTGCTTGTGTCTTCTCTCATGCACAGACATTTCCTGAAGAGAGCATCACTCCTGTGGCTCCCAACATCCCATCTCTCTGGTTTCCCAGTAACTCTTCCCATGTTTTCTTGAGCACATGTGGAATTTACTGAAGCTGGTTTCACTCACTGGTTTTATTTCTTGCTTCTCCCCAGTCCTTGGCATTCACAAACTGCCTGCAAATGCAGCAACTGACATCACCTTCCCCATGAAAGGCTGGAGGGGAATGGTGGACTGGGCCAAGAACTCAGAGGACAAGGTCACTGTCTCCAAGAGCATCCTGTCTTCAGGGCTCTCAGGTAGGCAGCACAGCCAACATAATTTTTTCCCTTCATTTTCTAAGAGTTTTCCTTCCATTTTCCTGGTCTTCAAATCTTCTTCCAGATCAGCTAGATTTGCTCACAAATGCTTGGACATCAAAGCACCAATGAGCTCAAATAAGGCTTTCAAATATGGCCTGACTGAGAGCTCAAACTAAACTCCTCACAAAAGTTCAGGGGCAGGTTTTGTCCCCGAGTGTGGATGTTTATCTTTCCCCAAGGAAGCAGGAAAAATTGGCAAACAATGCTTTAGGTGCCCTCCAAGCCTGGATCCAGACCTGATGGAGCCATCTGGGGGTCAGGCTGAGCAGCTGATGGCTCTGAGTCTGCTGCTGGGACAAATTTTGATAGATCTGGGGATCCATGGCCCTTGTGTGAAATTTCCTGCCCCCAGAAATGAAATTCAGAGGCATTTATCACATCAGGGCACGGATAGGAGCCCCAGCACGGAGGTGGTGCCTCACTGCCAGGTCTGGAAAAACACCTGGAGGTTTCTGGGATGCTCTGATGGATGAGAGGAACCAACACACTCAAGGTGCTCATCTTTTGGCAGAGGCAACATCTGGCAGGATTGAGCCCTAAGTTCTCAAAGGCAGGACCCTAAACTGGGCTGATTGCTGGGAGATTATGGGATTTGCTTTTGCCACTCATGGCTTTGGGAGTTGCTGGCTCCCCCTCCTTTGGGACAGAGGCTGGAGACTGAATTGTTGCTACAAAAGACCTTTGCCCTCGAGTTGCCACCACACCAGGACCTTTTGTCACGGGTCTCCCTGCTGGGGCTGACATCAGCCAGCTCCTCAACTTGGCAAATCTGAGGCCAAGAGCAGATAAGTGACACCCCAAGGGTAAACAGTGAGTCACTGGCAGAGCAAGGACCCTGTCAAGCACTCCTGGAGTTTTGCTGTGCCTTGCAGACAGCGTGAGCTCCCTGCTGGAGCATGTTGGGAGCGTTATCCCAATTTATTTGTGGATGCTGTGGTGCCTTCACCTTTCAAAATCTTTAATCACTTGTTGGACAAATTGCTGGATCAGACCTAGACAGAGCTGATCCTGCTCTGAGGCTGAGGGCTGTCCCAGAAGTATCCAGCTCCTGATGGAGCTGTTTTCTAGATTTCTGTTGGAAGCATCCTCACACAGAGCTGCTCCAGGGCCCCCGAGTTGTAGTGACTGAGCAAACAAAATGTGACATCCACCCTGAGGAAACAGCTCCCAATCAGTGCTTACCTCTCCATGGTTTCCTGAGCACCACCCAGGGCTCTTCTGCCCCTGTTTTATTCGATATCTTGTGCTGGTGGCGTAATTTTGGAGGGTTATTCAGTGATTCCAGCAGAAATCCACCTCTTTTCCTTTTGATCCTCACTTTGCTCTGGGAACAGGAGTAACCATCCTGAGTAAAGTGATGAGGACAGGCAGCTTCCACGAGACCAAATCCAAACCCCCTCACTGCTGGGAGCTGATTTTGAACAGTAGATTTCCATGGGCCAACACTGATTTATGCAGCTGGGTGACAGAATCACTCTGCAAGCCTGTCTGTCAGTCTCTCCCAGCTGTGTGCTCACCAGATATCCCAATCTGATGATGAGAAAGGTGGACATGCCGAGCTGTGCCTGTCCTGCAGTGATGGAGCAGACACACTCTCAGCTCAGCCTCAGTACAAGGCACCAGAGCAGCCCCACCTGGTGCTGTCCCAGGCTTCCTCAGCATTGCTTTCCACCACAGACACTTTTCCTCCCCCTGAATTTCCAGCCCTGGGGCTGCCTCTGCTGCTCCTGATTCATCAGGGGAAGTTCTGCCTTTTTGCAGCTGGGCACCGTGAGGTTGTGGAGGAGGAAAAACAAGAGGAAGAGGAGGTCAAGTGATGTGCCCAGAGGTCACACAGATGATGCAGAGGCTCATCTGGATCTGCTGCAGCCCCCAGAGGCAGCACATGAGTTTTGGGGTCAGAGCAGGCACAGTGGGACCTCTCCCCTTCCCGCTGGCCTTGTCAGGCTGGGCACAGCTCTTCTCCCTGATGGCCTGATAGCTGTGGATGGCTCCAAAGCCCTCGAGGTGGCTGCAAGAGACCTTAACCCCTGCAGATTTGTCTGCTGTGGTGCTGTCAGAGGAATTTGGGGGGGTTCTGAATGGTGGGGGGGGCACCATTTGGGAGGGGTGAGCCTTGGTGACAGCTCCCTGTAGTGACAGCAGCCCCACTGCAGTGATGTTGGCATTAGCCATGCCCCAACAGAGGCCAAATCCTGCCCCTGGGTGTCCCGTGGGGACAGCTGCCACCCTGATTGTCTCAGTGCTGTTGTCTTCTTCCCTCTCCTCTGGTGCCCTGCAGTGCTGGACGACTCCTCTGTCTTCGTGGTGGGGACTGTGCTGTACAGGAACGTGGGCAACATCCTCTCCCTGCAGAGGTAAGAGGGGCTGCCTGGGGATGGGGAGCTCTGGGCAGTGCCAGGGGGATCCCTCTGGCTGCAGAGCACTGGTTCTCCAGGGAAAAGCAGGGATCACTGGGTGCAAGGAGACAGGTTTTGACCTGCATGTTTTTTGTCCCCCATGCTCGTGCATTGCGTGCCAGAATATTTTCCCCAGGAATGTTTTCCCCAGGAATATTTTCCCCTGGAAGGTTTTCCCCAGGAATATTTTCCCTATCCACTTGCAGCACCCCATGCAGGACGGGAGCAAGCTCAGTGCTGCTGTCTCATTCCTCCCTGCCACCCTCCAGGAGCAGAACCTCACCCTGCCCTCCTGGTCACATTTTGGCAGCCCTGGCAGATGAGGGATGCTCAGCTGCCCCAACCTCCCGAGCTGCCAGCCACGCTGAGCCCTGGAGAGCAGCAGGGCTGGAGATAGGCTCAGGGAGGGAGAAGGGAGCAGAGCACGCCTGGCTGCACATGTCTGCCTGTTCTCTGTGCTGCAAACTGCCTGGAGCACCAAAGCTTTTGTGTTCAGCGCTCCCTTCCCGTTTCTTCACTCCTCTCTCTTTTCCTCTTGCTCTTTATTTTTTTTTTTTTCTCCCCAAGACTGGTACTGAGGCAGTAAATTAAGCATCCTAAGGCACCTTCTAAATCTGTTCTGCACTGATTAGCGTGAGCCCATTTACCATAAACACCAGGGCATCTCTCCTCACCGATAATCATTTAAATACCTCCAGATTTAGCACTGGCAATGGCAAAAGAGCTGCGAGTGAGTGCAGAGAGGAATTAGCAAGTCAGCCAACTGTATTCTGTAATATCCTCCATTACAGCAGTGGGAATTAGATCAGAAGGGCAATAAACATCATTGGCTCAAATGATCCAGCGGTATTTCAGCTTCCTCTGGCCAAGCAGGGAATGAGCTCTGATAACCAGCAGCTGCGGCAGGCACAGCCTCCCAACAGCCTTCCCGCGGGAGAGCTGATTTAAGATGTTCCTTAATTAAAGGACAGTCCCTCTTTTAAAAAATCCCGAGTCTTGAATCACCTGTGGAGAGTCAAAGGAAAGATAAAAATAAGATAAATTAGAGCAGAGGCAGTAAAGCACCTCTAACTTCAGCGCTGTGCAAATGGACGCGGCATTATAAAGGAGAATGTTGTTGAATAACCACGGAGCTGCCTGTGGGTAAAAAATAGTTCTGACCCTGAGGAGAGCAGCTGTTCTGGGGTACACACAGGAAATACAGACCCAGACCCTGCTTTGGACCACTCTGATTCAATGCAGAGTGATTCTTTCAAGAAGGAAAAAAAAAAACAAGTAGATTTAACTCAGCAAACAGCACCAGCTGAGCTGTTCCTAATTGTCCCAATTTACCTCCCCCAAGCAGCAATTCTGTCTCTGAGTCACACATTACTCTGTCCCCCTGGAGCCAGAGAGCCCAGCAGATCCTGGCAGCTGTGACAATTGGGATGGGCTGCACACAAAACCTGATTTTCCAAGCCGGGGAGGTGAGAGAGGAGCTTGGTCCCAGCTGGACTCTGCTGCAGAGGACACGGACAGAGCAGAGAGCCACCAGCCTGGTTCTCCCTGTGTGCCCAGCAGTGTGTTCACAGCTCTCTGCACCCCCTTGCTGGACACTCAGGAGCCCTCTGAGCTCCTTCCCAAGCCCAATCTCCAAGTATTTTGTTTTCTCCCCACAAGCTGGGCTGTAATGTGCTTGTAGGAAATGCGACTCATCTTCCTCCTGAAAGGTTCCCCTGACACTGAGTCCTTCACCGCCCCCAACAAGCTGCTCTGCTGCTGAATTACCTTCTCTGCCAGGAGCCTGCCTCTCTTTTTAAGGCTGAATTTGTCTGGCTTTCACTTCCAGGCATTTGGCCTTCGGGTGGGCGACTGAAAAGCCCCCCCACGTGCGAGGAACTATCAGACAAGCCTTCCAACAGAGAAATTTTGTTTGTTTTCCTGCACCTGGATAGATTTTGTGTCTGTTTTGAGCTCCCTTTGTTGTTTCACCCTCTCAAAGCGAAGCTGAACCCAACAGCACAGTGGAATCCAGACGAGGAGGCTACAGACAGAACTTCTTTGCTTTATCTCAGTGGAAGGGATCTTAAAGATCATCCCTTTCCAACCCCCTGCCATGGCAGGGACACCTTCCACTGTCCCAGGTTGCTCTAATCCCCATCCAACCTTGCCTTGGACACTTCCAGGGATTGGGCAACCACAGCTTCTCTGGGAAACCTGTGAGCAAAGAAATTCTTCCCAACACTTAATCCAAATGCAGTTTAAAACCCTTGTGCCATAATTATTTACCCATGTAAAAAATTTGCTCTCCATTTTTTTTTTGTGAGCCTCCTTCAACTTCTGGCTGAGCTGCAGCTTCGCGGCCGCCGCTCACCCTTCACGGTCTGCACGCCGGTCACTCCTGTGTTCCAACAGCTTGGCACGCTGAAAAATCAAATTCTCTCTCTGTGTGAGCTTGCTGCATCGATCCTCACCTGCCCCTCAGCCTCCACAAGGAGGTTTTGGTGTCATCCCCGCTGCTCATGCCAATATTCAGCAGCGCTGACCCAAGGACTGACCCTCACAGCACAGCCTCTGATGAAGACATGCACTGGTGGTTCCCTTTCAGCAGATCCTGTTTTTAGCTTCTTACAGCTGCCTACTCCTATTGATTTGCTGCTTTATTTTTCCTCTGTAGGGTGATGGTTGGGCCTTGTCATTTTTTTTTTTTTCCCCTTTTTCTTTTTTTTTAAAAAAAGGAAAATATATATTTTTTTATTTTTTCTTTCCCTGTTAAATTAATGTTGTTGTTCCCTCTAGTGTTGGTGGAACAGTAGCTTTTTGAGCATCCACTTACACATCCATGGACAATTCAAAATATTTTTTTCCTCTTTTTTTTTTTAAACCCTATTTTTTTTAGCTGCTGTTGAGCAAGTACAAATCTTTCCCAACTATTTTTTTTTTTTTAAAGAAAGATAAAATCCAGAGAGAAAACCAAAATATTTTAGCAGTATCTGCAGATTTGGTGAAGATTTGGATAAGGAAGGATTTCCTTTTTCCATGGATGCCACAGGGGCTTGGAGCAGCCTGATCTGGATCTACCACTCCACCACCAATTCCTTCATGGCAGCAGCGCCTTCAGCTGCTGCTTGTGGGGACTTTCTGCTTATTTAAACACCAATAAACTGCAGAAAAAAGAGGAAATTCTGTGTATTTACACGTTCAGTGTCCAGGGAAGTGCCTACAAAGAGTTTGGCTATCCAGGAATGGGAGATACCTCCTCACTGCTGCCCATCCCAAGAGCCAAATCTCCCAGTGCTGCCACATTTATTGCAATATTTGTCTGGGCACGGACATTTAGACATCTACATGAAAGGTTTGGCCTTTTTCCATTTGCTTTTGGTGCTCAGGGAATGGAGATACCCAGCAGTGCCTCCAGGCAGGATGGTGTGCTGCCCCATGGATAACCAGCCATGCCTCAGCCTTGGAGAGGCAAAACAGGATTTTTTTTTTTTTAAACACCTTAAATCATGGGATATTCTGAGTTGGAAGGGACCTGCAAGGGTCCAAATGAGCTCTGTTTCCTTGTGGCCAGGACAGAAAATGAGCCCAGGAATATTTTATTTCTGGGATAGATACAGACTCTAAGTCCTGTTGCTTTAGGGGTTGAAAAGGTTCATAAATGGTTTGATTTTGGGGGGATTGGCTGTGAGGGGAGCCCAGAGGATGGGGGCCCATCAGCAGCAAATATCTTTGGGGGTATTTTATAACAATGAGGTCAACCTTCTGTGCACACCTTGCACCATCACTGATGGTTGCTGTGGGATTCACAAAAATCCCTCTAAAGCCTCTCTTTGCCCTCTCCTCCCCAGGAACAGCACCGTTCTCAACTCCAAGGTCATCTCTGTGACTGTGAAGCCATTGCCTCGGTCTCTCCTCACCCCTCTGGAAATCGAATTTTCCCACCTGTACAATGTAAGTGGCTCCTGGGAGCCTGCCCCATCCCAAGGCTGGGTTTGCTTCTGCAGGGCAGGAATGTGCTGGTGCAAGGAGGTGGTTTTGATGAGCTCCTGATGTCTTTTTGCTGGTGCAGGACCCTTCAATCCATCCCCTACAAAAAAAAAAAGCTTCATTTCCAGAGCAGCAGGAGGCACAGGGGACATGGCCATGCTTGTCCCCAGTTCACACCATTCCATTGTGGGAATCATCACAGGGCAATAATTGTGCACTCATTAGAATAACTTGGTATAACAATGGCCTTCCTCAGGGAGGGAAAGGCAGGGGGAAAGTTTGCTCCCATTAATTCTGGAATGTTACTGTTGTCCTCAATGCTTTCCAAGGCAGGCAGAAATTCCCTCCAGGCTCCTCTGCTCAACCCTAAGAAGATTTTACGGGATGGACATTTACATACCCCAAGGCCCATCCTTGTGGAGATCAGATGCCCTCCTGAGGCTCTACAACATGAATATTAAGATCTGTTGTGTCTCTGGGCACTCCTGGAGGGATTTTCCAAAGCTGTCTCAGCCAGCTGGAGTCAGGAGGCTCTAAACACACCTGACCCCCTCCTGCAGGGCTGTGGTTTTGTCCCACAAAAGCAGAGGCTGTATTTGATCCACTTTCCAGAAGGGAGCAGCAAAAGGATTCTGTGTGAGAGGAGGGATAAGGAGGAAAATCCGTGGGTTGAGTCAGGAGAGAGGCAGAGTCAAATCCCTCTGCAGTGGTGGTGATGCAGAACAAACCCAGGCACATTTTTATTCTGGCTTTTCAATCCCAGGGTGGCAAAAGCCATTCCAAGGATCCATGAGAGCTCATCTGGTGTATCCCAGACATCCTTAGAGCAGTGGAAGGGGTTTTACAGGCCCCACATTCTTCATGCCAGTCCAGACACTCCACAAACAGCATGACACTGATTTGTTTCTATTTTCCCTTTCTTGTCTCCTGGCAGGGAACCACCAACCAGACCTGCATCCTGTGGGATGAAAATGATGGGTGAGTTCTGTGGGTTTCCCTTTGCTCTCACGGGTCTGTTTGCTTTTTTTTGGGTGAAATCATCATAATTTTAGCAGTGATGTGTCAGTTCTTGATCTCTCTACTCTGTATTTTCTTTGCCCTGGTGGGGAGTGCTTCTTCCTTCACATGTGCACTGCCTCTCTCTGAGCTGTCTATTAGTGCTGGTTTGGATTTTTCCACATAAAGGATGCATGAATTGGGAGCCAGGACTGTGGAAGCTTTCAGGCTGAGCTCAGCAAAGCCGTGCTTGGCTCTCTGCAGTGCTCTCCCCAAATCATGCACCATAAGGAGAGTAACAAAAATCCAGTTGCAAATATGGCCTATGGAGGTGAAGCTTAGGTGATATGAACTTCACTTTGTGCTGCTGTGATACAGAAAAATGATTTTTGCCATAATTCCAGTGATGACTGGTGCTGTTCAGGAGGGTCTGAGTGATGTGGTTGTGGCCAGCAGAGGAAAAAAGCAATCCCAAGTTACCACGAAGAGCTGGGACCATAAATCCCATATGGGGAGCAGTTGTCGAAGAAAAAAACCCACTCTGAAAGTGAGGTCTTAAATCCTGAGTGAACTTGACAAGGATACAAAGTGTTTGATTTAATGGTGGTTTTACTTCACTGACTTTTGCATCTCAGTTTGAGCACCTACCTGGCTCCTCTTCTGCTTGCAGTCAGTTCCTCTCCTTGAGATCTCAGACATTTGGCACATGCCCCTGCATTTATTATTATTATTTATTATTATTACCAGCAGCATCTGAAAAATGATTCCATTCTTGTCCTTTTAGGCTCCATTAAGCAGCATATGCACACAGAGGCAGGCAACATATTTACACTGAGCTCAGTTCTTGTTGGTCTGCGATTAATTTGGCATCTCTGAGTGGATCCAAAGCAAAGCTGGAGAGCTCAGAGGTTCTGGAATCACCCCTGTGTTGTAGCCCAGGGCAGAACTGGTCCCTCTGGCTTTTAGTGAAAATTGTTGCAGCGTTAGAAGGTGGTTGAGATGCAGGTGGGGTTATAAGAAATGGATAAAAGGGGGTTTTATTATATTTCCTATGTGCTAAAGAGTGTGGGCCAGCACAGAGGCTTGGATTGGTGGGCAGGCTCAGGAGCTGGCCTGCCCTGCTAAATCTGTTGTTTCTCCATGCTGGAATGGAATTAAAGCACTTGTACAACAACCCAATTTTTGGCAAGTGAAGGCAGGAGTTGGAACCATTGTCCCTTTTGCTCTGCACTCCATCCCATTGCTTTTGGCTTTCCAAAAGCAGAGAGAGGGCTGTGTCCAGGAGCATGGAGATGTTTCCCTGCCATGCTCAGACCTGGATTTAATTAGCTGCAACCTGAGCATGAAAAGAGCAAAATCCAGTTTGGATGTGGCTGAGGGACAGGGAGGCAGGAATCTGTCAGAGCTGGCACTGGGAAGTGCCTGGTAGGACACAGGTGAAGGTTTGCCCAGTGCTGTGCATGGATTGAGAGGTTTGGATGGCATTTCTGAACTGGAGGCAAAGCAGTTCAGCATCACCAGCTCTGCCTCATCCTGGAGAATGGTTTGGGTTGGAAGGGATCCTGAATTTCATCTCATTCCACACCCCTGGACCAGGTCACTCCCTGCCCTGGGAGCTCTGACTGCTCCACACTCTTCCTCCCAAGGCTCAGCAGTTCTTTGGGCTGCCTGTTGTCTCCCTGGGAATGCAAGATGCTGGGATCCCTTTCAGCCTTTCATCCTCATGGCACCAAAGAATGGGAGCTAAGAGCTGAGCAGGAAATTTCTTGGCACTAATGCTCAGTTTTTAAGGATTGATTCCAATCCCCCAGCAGATTGGTTGTGCAAATGTTGCTGCTAAGCCTCCACTCTCCCCGTGTTTTGAGGTTTTGAGGGGTGTGTGTGTGCATGCCTGCAAGTGTTTGCAACCAACATTTGCAATTTTAAGCAGCTGAAAAGCCCCAGAACCTGATGTCAGCAGATTTTTGCTCGGACCATGTTCCAAAACTTAGAGCTGATCCGTTGAGCTGTGGCGAGGGGAGCTGCCAAGCTGTTTGTGCAATGTTTTAAAAGCTGATTTGCACAACATTTTAAAGCTGATTTGCTACCTCTGCTGCCTCCTGGGAAAGTCTAATGAAAGGCAAATTATGCAAACCCTGTTCCCCAGTCCTGAGTGCTCACCTCCAACATGAACAGCGATCTGGAGCTGCCAAGGGGTTTCAATCACAATTTTGGGTAATTGTTTCCTGCCTGGAACAGGAACTTTTAGGCTGCACCCTGGACTTGTTCCCTGGTATGTGGTAGAGGTCCTGGTTGGTTCAGCCACTCTTTTGTGGTTCCCCTCTTTGTTCCCATCTTCTCCTTCCTGCCACCTCTCCCTATGAACTGCAGATTTTCCCACCCACCAGGCTCATAAGGTTGTTGTGCACAAAACCAAGGATGTCACACCACTGGAAGTGCCCAGGATCAGGTTGGATGGGCTTTGAGTAAGCTGGTCTAGGGGACTGTACCTGTCCATGGCAGAGGGGTTGGAATTAAATGTTCTTGAGAGTCCCTTCCAAGCCGAATTATTCTGCCATTCTGTGAAATCCCATTTCCCAGTTCTGACCGATTTCAGGGATTTACAGCTTCATTTCCCTGCCTGTTCCCCACCCTGCTGCATTCCTGCTGTGGTGGTGCTTTCTCAGAAGATGCTGAGACCCCTCAAGGTTCCTCTTTAGCCGCTTTCCGTGTTCCTGCTCCAAGGTGGAACTTCCCCACACTCACCCCCCTGAGGCTGCAGGTCTTGGTCACCCAAATTCCACCTGATTCCACTGACTCATCCTCTGCATTTAACCCCTTGCCTCCTGTGACTGAACAGGTACAGAGGCTGGAAACCTGGAGCAATCCTTCCATGAGAGCTCCTGCCTGTTCCTGTGGCCATCTGAGCATTCCAATCCCATCCAGAGCATGCCAAAACCCTTTAAAGGCCACTTAAAATCCATGGGCTGTGAAGGGTTGGACTGTAAAATTGCAATTAGAACCAGACAATTATCTGGTGACCATGTGCTTCCTCAAAGATGGAGCTGTCGAGCAGAGCACTTGGAAATAAAAAAAGGGGAAGAACCTTTGAGTGCTCATTCATTTGCATTTAGATGGATATTTAAGCTTGCACTATTAACAATGGATTTTTGATTTATTAATCCCAGCCCCTCTGAGTGACTGTGAGACTCGTGGGTGGCACCTCTGCCTCTCTTTTCTCTTCCCCTTGCCCCCACCTCCTCATGTCATGAAATAACAGGAGAGAAGATCAGGGACTAATTTCTGTTGTGTTGGGTGTGATTAATGAGCTTAGCATGGGCTGGGTAAATTGAAAGTTGAAATCAGAGAATGATTTGGGATTCTCTGGCTCTCCTCCAAGGGTATTCATCTGGAGTAATTATTGGCTGCTTAGCCCTGATGAAGTGAAAACCCAGGCAGGATCTGGTCTCCTGCTCCTCTTTCTCCTCCTGGAACAGGAGAGGAGATGATAAATACAACCATGGATGTGTGTTCATGCTCTTGTGCATCACCAGAGTTTTATTTCTCACCTGCCTTGTCCTGGTGCACAGCAGGGATTTCATGTGGGAACAGGGAGACAGACCCAAAGTTTGTTATTGGTGGTGACAGCATCACTTGATGTGTCTTTGCAACTCCCTGAAAGGATGTTTTAATGAGGTTGGAGTCAGTCCCTTCTCCCAGGTAACAAGTGACAGGACAAGAGGAAACAGCCTCAAGATGCACCAGTGCAGGTTTAGATTGGATATTAGGAAAAAAATCAGGAAGGTGGTCAGACTTTGGGACTTTGGCTTTGGGACAGGCTGCCCAGAGTCAGCACCCCTGGGAGTGCCCAAAAAATGTGTGGATGTGGCACTTGGGGATGAGCTTTAGTGTTGAACACAGCAGTGCTGGGTGAAGAGTTGGGCTCCATGATCTTTCCCAGCCTTGGCAATTCCATGATTCTGTGGCTGCAGAGGAAGGTGTGGGGCTATGGAGTGTTGCCAAACACTCCTGCTCTCCTTGGGGCTGATGAGTCTGGGTTCAGGCCATCAAAGCTGTGATTTGAGCATGGGATCAGGTAAAGGAGGAGCAGTGGTGTGAGAAGGAAAGGGACAGTCACAAACCACAGTGTGGGGCATGGAGTGATGGGAGAAGGGGGAATGGCTTTAAGGTGAAATAAAGTAGCTTAAGATTGGATGTTAGGAAGAAATTATTTACTGTGAGGGTGGTATTGCAACCCTGGAGACTGGGATGACCAGAGAAGTTGTGGATGTCCCATCCCTGGAAGTGTCCAAGGCCAAGCTGGATGGGGCTTGGAGCCACCTGGGATGTGTAGGGGTTTGGAATGAGAAGATATTTTAATCCCTTCGATCCCAAACCACCCTGAGATCCTATGAAGGGTCTGGAGAGGCAACATGAGGTCAGGCTGCAACAGGTGAGCACCAATTGTCCCCTCCTTGGTGACTGCAGGGTCCAAATGAGGGCTTGTATTTTAACAAGAGACAAAACCAGGTCAGGCAGGTGTGAAATCCAACCCCAGACACACAAAAAGTGAGATCCAGGAGGTCTGCACTGCCAGGGGATCCCTCATCCCACAGGGAACACCTGGCTCCATCCAGCAGCTCCTCTGCTCCCCTGTCTCATTATAACAACCAAGCATTACAATAACTGATCTTAAAAGGCCTTTCCAAACCTTCCAAAATATTTGCATAAAAGCTTTTCTGCTCTTGGAAGAGAAAGTGCCTGGGGAATCCGTGGTTTTAATTCAAGGACACCCTCGGCTTCCCTTGGGAAAGATCATCTGCTCCCAGTAATTAAAGCCTTTCACCTACCTGGCTTAGGAAATGCAAACCTCACTGTTTGGGAAGGTGACCTGTGTGAGAAGGTTGGGCTTGGAGAACTAAACAAACACTGCCCCAGCTCTGGGGTGAGGGGAAATCACTTGGAAACTTGTGGTGTCAGCTCCCAGAGGATGAGGACAGCCCTGCTCTTGGGATTTTTTCAGAACTGCTGGAGGGATAGGATGTGGGCTGGTCCTGGAGGTGTACAAACCACTGGGAGAGGTTTGAAGTGTCAGAGCAAGTTTTTTGGGGGTATTTTTGTTTGTTTGCTTTGTCTGAACAACTCAGAGCAGCCCCCAAAATATCCTAGAAGGAGGAATTGTTTATATATTTTTTGGTAGGGTAATTGTACCCTTTGGTGTTTGTGGTCCAGATACCTCATGAATCTTGAGGTGCAGCTGCTTTACCTGAAATTCCCATTTTTTGGGTGGGCTATCCAGTGTCTAATCTGCAGAACCCAAAGCTGTCTGAATTCCTGACTGCACGTTCTATGGGATAAAAGGGAAGTCCTTGCAGGGCAGCACAAGGAGCAGGGTGTGGTGTGAGTTCCATGGGCTTCACACCTCTTGATGAAACAGAAAGGCATTAACTTCTCTTCCCTGTGCTTTTGGGGGCTTTTTGTGACTGCAGCCTTGCTGTTCTGATTCCCTTTGTCCCTCTACTCCCCACCACGTGTCACGCTGGAGTTCTCTTGTCTGTATCATCCCACAGAAATCATTTTGCTCATCACATCAGTTAATCCATCTCCCAGTGCCTGTCTTTTGAAGAAAAGCTTTCTAAAGTCAAGAAACAGCTTCTCTTTTCCCCTGTCTGTCACCCAGAGCATTAATGACCCTGCCACAGCTGTAGATCAGGCAGTCACAGCCTGTCTGTGCTGACAGGGATAAATTATTCTCCCAGATACAGAATATCAGAATGGTTTGGGTTGAAAGGATCTCAGAGATCATCGAATTCGACCCCCCTGCCATGGGCAGGGACACCTTCCACTATCCCAGGTTGCTCCAAGCCCCATCCATCCTCCCCTTGGACACTCCCAGGGATCCAGGGGCAGCCACAGCTTCTCTGGGCGACCTGTGCCAGGGCCTCAGCACCCTCACAGGGAAGAATTTCTTCCTAAATCCACCCTTTTTCAGCTTAAACCCATTCCCCCTTGTCCTGTCCCTCCATCCCTTGTCCCAAGTCCCTCTCCAGATCTCTTGGAGCTCCTTCAGGCACTGGAAAGGGCTCCAGGGTGTCCTTGAGACTTCCTTTTTTCCACACTGAGCACCCCCTGTCCCAGCCTGCCTCCAGAGAAGAAGGGCTCCATCCCTGACCATCTTTCAGGTCTCCTCTGGAATCTCTCCAGCAGTTCCACGTCCTTCTGATGCTGGAGGCCTCCAGAATCGGGCACAGTCCAGGAAGGGTCTCACAGGAGCAGAGGTCACTTCCCCTGACCTGATGATCTGTCAAAATCCTAAAACCCAGTGAGAAATCAGTGCACTGATCTATGACCTATTACATATTAATTTTATACTAATTATATATTATATATTATATATATATATATATTTTACTGCAACACTCCAGCTGTGGGGGAGCACTGCCTTTCATGTGATCCCATACAGGGTGTCAGTGCTGGTGTTTGCCAGTTCCCCTGTTCCAGCTCCCTTAATCAGTTTAATTCCCCTCATCTCCAGCTGCAAATCCTGCCTTTCCCACCAGCTCCTGTGGATGTGTTGAGGGAAGAAAGCATCGTGCTTGCAAAGCCTGGCTACACAGGGGCGTGCAGGGAGGTTAATCTGAATATTCCCATTAGTTCCCCTGTGTTAAACCCAGTTAGAAGTGTCCCTTAATTCAGCCTGTCTGACTGCACTCGCAGTGTGCAACCAGGCAGATGGAATTATGGTCCCAGGAGCCTTTTCTAACCCTGGATGAGAACAGACAAAATGCAGTGAGAGCCAGTCACACCTCCAGAGCCTGAGGATTTATCCCTGCTCAGCTCTGGGGCTGCTGGGAGCACAAAAAAGGGAAGATTCCAGGGGGCTGTTTGGCCACACACCTCCCTTGTTGCAGCTCCTTTTCCTGGGAGCTGTTACCTGGATTCCAGGTGTTTCAGGTGGCCAATTCTGTCAGCACAAAGCAGCAGAGCACAGGGCTGTGTCCATCCCTGTTTGGGACAGCAGTTAAACTCCTTTGGCCTTTGCTGAGCTGTTCCCAGTGTCAGAATTGTCCATGGAGTTGGGAAAGCAGGTGCTGGGATGTTCTCCAACACCTTTCACAGCACAGGATGCAGGAGAAGCTGAGCAGGACAACTCAGGGCTTCTGCTGCCTGCCAGCAGAGCAGGGTTTAATGGCTTTTGGCAGAAGGGAAAAGAGGAGAGGACAGAGGATGCAGAGGCTCTGAACCAAATGGGTTGGGAATATGGGTGGAATAAATGAATTCTCTCCACAGACCTGGCAGAAGCCAGACACTGACACCTGGAGGATGCTCCCACTGGGAAGGGGCTTTGGGTTCAGGGATTTCATTCCCAACCTCAGCTCAGTGCTGAGAGCTGGAGCCTCAGGGGGTTTGGGATGGTTTCTGTGTTCCCATGTGTTTGTGCTGTGTGTTCTGGAAAAACAACCCCAAACAAGCACCAGGAGCAGCTGAGGGGGCTGGGAGGGCTCAGCCTGGAGAAAAGGAGGCTCAGGGGGAACTTCTGGCTCTGCACAAGTCCCTGACAGGAGGGGGCAGCCAGGTCAGAGTCAATCTTTTCTCTCAGGTAACAAAAACAGGAGGAAACAGCCTCAAGCCACACCAGGGGAGGTTTAGATTGGAAATTAGGGGAAATCACTTCATGGAAAGAGTAGCCAAGCCTTGGAACAGGCAGCCCAGAGTGGTGGTTGAGCCAGCATCCCTGGAGGGATTTAAAAGATGTGGCACTTGGGGTAGAGGTTCAGCGATGAACACAGCACTGCTGGGTCAAGAGTTGGGCTTGAGGATCTTTTCCAGCCAACAATTCCATGATTCCATGGCTGCATCCCTGTCTTGCCTGCATCCCTGATGGCTCCTGGAGCCATCTTCATGGATATGAAAATGAGGGTGGCTTGAGCTGGAAATCCAACTTCACTTCCCAGGTTTCATGAGGGGCTCCAGGATGTTACAACACAGCCCAGGCATCTGTGTGTGCAGGTGGAGAGCTTTGGGTCACAGCTCCAGGCTTTGAAATGTGGGGAAAAAGGCAGGGTGGGGAAATCTGCTGCCTGCTTTTGGTGTGCTCTCAGTCCAGTGACTCAACAGGCAGCAGGTGCAGCTTTGAACCACTTCAAGGCAGGCTCAGGTGCAAAGGGGAGACACAAAGAGCTGCACCAGCAGAGCACTCTGCACCCTCTGTGTGCAAAATTCAGAGTGCAGTTCTTTTATCTCCATGTGCTTCTTTGCTGGAGTGATTTAGTCTGCCTTTATGGGCACAGGAAATTCTGTCTGGGCACGGAGCTCCACTTTCCAAACAGTTCTGTCTCTAAACCTGCAGATCTTAGCAGGTCTGTGTCCTCTGGAAGATTGGCTTTGCTGGGAGCTGAGGGCTCCAGAGCAGCCTGTGCATGGTTTGAGGAAGGTGTGTTATAACCACAAATGCCTCAGGACCAGCACTAGGTAGATGTTTGAGTAGGTGATGTTTTATGTGTCTTTGTTAAGGACACAAGAAGTTTCCCCATCAAGGCTTCTTTGCTCAACTTCCCTGCAAGACTGAGGCAAGTTCAGATGAACTTCTTAAAATGCCTCATTTTTTAATGAATCCAAGCCAGAAACACAGCAGTATCCACCACAACCAAAATTAATTTTGTATTTCTGAAATTTCATCGTAGAATCAGAGAATGGTTGGAGTAGAGAGGGACCTTCAAGGTCATCCCATTCCAGCCCTGGAATCTTCCACTATCCCAGGTCACTCCAAGCCCCATCCAACCTGAACACTTCCAGGGATGATGGGACAGCCACAGCTTCTCTGTGCCAGGAGCTCACCATCCTCACAGGGAAGATTTTCTCCCTAATACCTAATTTTATCTATTTTGGCCATTCCAGTCCCAGCCACCTCATTCTCATGATGAGATTCCATGGGAAATGATCAGGGTTCAGGTCCTTGAGCCCATGCCATTGCTCAGAGGTGATGGACTGGGCAGCATGGACAGGGCAGGACTGATGGATGTGGTGGAAAAGGCTCCAGAACTGGCACACTGTGAAAAAGGATGGGGAAAGTTTACTCCTGTTTTAAAGAGGATAAAGGACTTGTGTTCATTTTCACCTGACTGCTCATGCACCATGCTAGAATATGAAATGTTCTGCTAAAACAGCAGCAAAAAGAGGCCACAGTGCCTGGGATGCAACCCTTGTCTAATGATGAACTCTCTGTGTGTCTGGGCAAATCAGTGTAAGCTTCGTGCCTCAGTTTTCCCTGAGCCTGCTGTGCTAAATAACATCAGACAGCTCCTGGAAATGTCAGGAAATCTGGGAGTGAGGAGCTGCTTGCAGTGAGCAAAAATAAATATTCCTATTTATCACTGAGAACTGCTTATCTAAAAGTGAGTTTGAGGGTCAGACTGGTCACCCAGAGGAGCTCCCATGGTGGATTTTGTTCTGTGTGGGCAGCAGGGAGTGTCACCATGTGAATTTGGGTCTTCACAAGGTGGAATGAGGAGGCTCAGAGCCATCACTGTGAGATTGCTCATGTGGGGGCACAAGACACCAACCTGTGCATCCCATCTGAGCTCTCTGTGACCTCTCAACCCCATGGCACAGAGGATTAGCAAAAACATGGAATATCCAGCCTGCTCTGACAGCCAGCTTGGTGTGGAGCTCGACAGATTCTCCCAGTGGCCCTCCTGGAAGGCAATGAGCAAAACTCCTGAAGAGTACAAATCCTCTGTGTACTGCCCATCAGATTTATTTGGATGCACTTTAACCCTCAGTCAGAAAAATAACTGATGCAGCGAGGTCAGAAAGCCCAATTTCACAGAACAGAGCAATCTCCAGACTTGTCAAGGCTCCTTCCAGGGCTTTGCAAATCCTTTAATTCAATTACAGCGCTGACCAGTTGGAAGATGAGTGTTCATCTCCCAGAGCTCCCTTCTGCTTCAGGCCAGGGCTGCATCCCCAGAGGGTTTCATGGATGTGTGGAATGTTGCTGGGATGTCAGGAGGGGGTTTGTTTTCTCTGAGGGAATAAATTCACCCTCAGCCAGAGGCTGGCAGGGTGAGGATGGGGAGGCCCTGGCACAGATTCCCAGAGGAATTGTGGCTGTCCCATCCCTGGAAGTGTCCAAAGCCAGGCTGGATGAGGCTTGGAGCACCCTGGGACAGGGGAAGGTGTCCCTGCCCATGGAAAGGAGCTGGAATGAGATGAACTTTCAGATCCCTTCCATCCCCAACCACTCTATGATTTTATGGGGGTTGTCTGAAGCCTGACCCAGCAAGAGCCTTGATCTTCCCAGGTTTGAGCAGAGCCTTTCTTGCTGCTGAGGATGGAAGTGCAGGCAGCAAAATGGGTGGGAAGCACATCAGTCCCTCTAATTTTTGGGTGATGGATGCAATCCACACCAGCCAGCCAAGGAGACAAAAATAGAGAAGGTCATAATTGCACTGATGAGTGATGGGCTGTCCCCAGAACCCCAACTGTGTCATTTTCGGGTGGGGAAGGTGAAACCCAAGGAGGGATTTATCCTCAGCTCTCCTGGTGGCTCTGAATAAAAGTTAACTGTGGCCTTTACTGGGAGAAAAGGAGCCCAGGGGAGCTGGGATCCAAAAGAATACTATTCATTTTTAGCTGTGGTTATTATTTATTTAATGGTGCTCATAGCAGAGCTCATATGTCAAATCTTAAGGAATGCTAAGCATCCTTCAAACCTCAGCAAGGCTCCTGACAGCTTCAAGGGCACTGCACAGGATTATCCCAGGGATTATCAATATGCATGTGATTTTTTTTTCACACATAATCCAGGGCTGGGGCCTGGGCAAAGGGCTGGTGCAGGTTTTTTGCTGGGATATCTTTATCTTTAGTCTTCCATACAAGCCCAAAATGCAGCTGCAGCAATGTATCACTGCTGCTGGGAATTGTGTTCAGACAGATTTTTCCAGTCCTACTATCCCATGTATTGGTCAAAACAGTGCTGGAGAGTTTCCTGACATTTAAAATATGTTCCAAGGGACAGTTTGGTGATGAGGGAGGCAGAGCTCCATGATGCAAATGCCTAAAATCCAGGAAGTTTCAAGAAAAAGGTGTGACCAGAGCTGCTGCACGTGGAACAGCACAAGGAGAGGGGAAGGAGCTCCTTTTGTCCAGTGTTACTGCAGGATCTGGGTCCTGGCTGGGAAAATCATCCTTCAGCTACAAAGCCACATGGAGGGAAGGGATTTTTGATGCCCAGGGTGTAATTTAAACATGCCCAAGACATGGAGATCCATGGGGTAGGGAAAGCACACACATGGCTGTGGCTGTGTTGCAGCCCAAGGATTTTTTTCAGTCATTAAATTTGCACTGATGAGTCCCAGGAGAGAATCTGCTGTCCCCAAGAGAAACAACTCGGGGTGAGGGGGGAAACTGAAGATGTTTTGAATGAGAGACCTGGAACAGGGCAGGGGAGGAATCTCAGAATTGCCAGTGAAATGGAATGGAATGGGATGGGATGGGATGGGATGGGATGGGATGGGATGGGATGGAATGGAATGGAATGGAATGGAATGGAATGGAATAGAATAGAATAGAATAGAATAGAATAGAATAGAATAGAATAGAATAGAATAGAATAGAATAGAATAGAATAGAATAGAATAGAATAGAATAGAATAGAATAGAATAGAATAGAATAGAATTTTCAGTTCAAAGGGATTTTGAACAATCAACTCCAACTGCCCACTGCCAACTCCAACTGCCTCCAACGAGTTCAGGGCTATCCAAAAGTTATTAAGAGAGTTTTTCAAATCCCTCTCAAACACTGACAGGTTGAGACATTTACCACCTCTCTAGGAAGCCTGTTTCAGTGTTTGACAACCCTTTGTGTAAAGAAATGTTTCCTAAAATTCACTTTGAAGTGATGGTGAGGTGCATTCCACCACGGTGTTCCCAGGAATATCCTTTTTGTGGGACAAAAATGTTTTTGATTTTTTTTTTTTTTTCCAGGTAGCTA
The DNA here is from genome assembly GCF_009819885.2 of Catharus ustulatus. NCBI lineage: Eukaryota > Metazoa > Chordata > Aves > Passeriformes > Turdidae > Catharus > Catharus ustulatus. Next base: position 162,218,671 of record NC_046221.1, read on the forward strand.
TAAAAAGAACTCCCCCTCTCCACCCCCATTTCTGGAGGGCTGCTGTGTTTGTCTGCACTCAGGCATCAGCACCTTACAAGTGTTTTTAGAAATAATGTCGCAGCACCGGGCGTCTCCCAGCTTCCCAGCTCATCCCCACTCCACTCTCTCAGTTTACAAGTGCCTTACAAAGATGCTTTTGCTAATTGCCAGCTCTGCCAGCTCCTCCTGGGATCTGGGAGGCAGCTGAGGTTGTCCTGCCTATTCCCTCTGCAATCTGTGAGCCAGGACTTACATGACTCCTATTGCTGTCACGCCCGAGCATCTCGCAGCTTTCAATGTGCTGTTATTGCAACTGCAGCTGAAAAAAAAAAAAAAAAAATTAAAAAAAAATCTCCTTTTCTAGGTCACTTGCAGCTCTGAATTTTCTTTCATATTTACCCAGATTAGTGTTTTTGGAGGGTTTAGGAGGGAGCAGTGTTGGTGCAATGACAAGTGTCACTTTGCTTCGGAGGCTTGCAGTGCAGCAGAACTGACAGGAACTCTCAGAACATTTTCTGCTGCTCTGAAGCAGGAGTGACGTGGGGACCCACTCTCGGGTCCCCTGAACAAGGAGCATTTATTTTTGTCCTCCTGGCCTCCCTCCCTCCCCAGAAAAGCTTTAGAAGAGGTGGCCTGGGAGCCCGCAGCCTGTGAGCTCTGACACCGCCTGTCATCTCCGCAAAGAAAGGAAGATCAAACAGGAGGATGGAGTGGGAGCTGTCACATCCACTGTACTTTTCCTGCTCAATTCTGTTACCCTTGGGCAGGTGAAGCTCCATCCCTTTGGTCCTAGCCTACCTGTCTGCTCAGTCTGTGTGGATGACCTTGATTCACGAGCCAGCAGTGCTGGCAGGGACATTTCGGAGGGGCTGGGGAGAAAACAGCCAGATTTACACCTCAGCACTGTGGTTTCCAAACTTTTTTCCCTTTCAGGACTCCTGAGTGTCAAACTAAATGTTCTCATCAAACACTCAGACCCCCTTTGATTTCCAGGCTGTCTCTCTCCCCAGTTTGTTCTGCTTCCTTGGTGGCTCCAGAAAGTTTCTTCTCTGCAAAATCTGCCCTGTTTATTCCTTTACTCCTTATTCTGATGCTTATCTGCTTCTCTCCTCTGAACATTCCCCTCTGCCCACTTTCCTGGCTGGGATGGAAGGAGCTGCAGCAGCAGGAATCTCCCTTTTCCCACCTTCTGCAATCTGATCTCCTCCTTTGGAGATTCCTGGCTCCAGGTGCCAGCTTGGCTTTCAGAGAAAGCACCCTGACAATGAGCAGTCCTGAGCCAGAGGATAAAAGCTTCCTGCTGGGATTCTGCATTTCATCTGTGATGGTGATCCTGCCTGGCTTTGTGCCCCCTGCCTCCCCTGGGCCCTGCAAAGAGAGTGCCAGGAGGGTTGAGTGCCTTCAGTTCTTATTGGCTTAATCCACGAGATATCAGTGAGTCTCAGGGGGACTTCTGAATTTTTACAGCTTGGGAGCTACAGACCCAACCCTGATCCCTGCATCACAAGCCTTTGAGCAGCAGGAGCTGGTTGTCCCTCTGGAAGGATGTTCCAGTGTGGAAGCAGAGCCCAGGGAATGTGTTCAGGTCTGCAGGAGGTGCAGAGGAAGGGCTGAAATGATCACCCTGCCAAGGGAGGAGGCAGAGATGGATGTGTTTGGCACTGGTTTATGTGCTTTTTATTGCTGGGAAGGTTGTGGGGGGGGTGGATGGGCAGGAAATAAAGGACATTTCACCCCTAGGACTGTGCCTGCTGCTGCACCATCAGCAATTCCTGCAAGAAAGGCCACTCCTGGTGCTGCAAACCCCAGACAGGACAGCGGAGACATTTTTCAGTAAAAATTGCTTTAGCCAGCACAGCCATCATTGGTACTGCCTTATAAATTGGCAAGTATTTAATTAGCTGAGGAATATTCCACATCTTCTCACTAAGTGGGAAGTCAGAAACTCCCTTTGGGATGAATGCTCTCCCAAACCTGTCACTGCAGCTCAGCTGAACCTCAGCACATAAAGCACAGCAGGCAGTTGTGTGTGAGCTTGCACAGATGCTGCAACATCTGTCCAGTTTGGGAAAGGTGGGTGGCTGAAGGTAGGGGTGTCACTGAAAATGGGAATGGAGTGGAATGGAATGGAATGGAATGGAATGGAATAGAATAGAATAGAATAGAATAGAATAGAATAGAATAGAATAGAATAGAATAGAATAGAATAGAATAGAATAGAATAGAATAGAATAGAATAGAATAGAATAGAATAGAATAGAAATCCACTGGCTGGATTTTTTGGGGAACTCTCTGTCCCTTCTGATTCCAGATGTACAGAGATACAGCAGGATGGGGAGGAGAGAGGAAAAAGCCTAATGAAGAAATATTGCTGGGAGTAGAGAGGTTTCCACCAGCTTGTATCTCTTCAAGCCGTTTTCATTAGCAGAAAGTGGCTTTAAAAGATTTTGATAGCAATCCCTCTTTGCATGAGCTCCAGAGGGGCCAGCAGAGCGTTTGGGTACCAGCATGGCTTTGGTTAAACACATTTGCAGTAGCAAAGCTGGGAAATGACTCCCCCTCCTCCCCCATGACCTGCTTTCCTGAGAAAAGCACAAGCAGATCCATGTCGCTCTGCTCAGCACCTGCTCCTTATTCCTGCTCCTTGGAAAATTGCTGGGCTGCTGTGTCTGCATGCCTTTCCTGCCAGACATCCATGGCAGAAAAGCAGGAATTGGAGCAGGCACGGCCACAGTCATGCAGTCCACTTAAAACCACTGGGATTGCACGGCAGGGGAAATCTTCCTGCAGGAAAACCTCTGCCAGCTCTGCAGGTCTGGAGCTTGATTTGTGTTTGCAGCTCCTGCCCGTGCAGGCTGGAGAAGGGAAGTTTGCTCTGCAGCTTTTCAGCTTTGCTACAATCCTCTGCTTTGCTGCATCCCTGTATCCCTGCATCCATGCATCCCTGGATCCCTGGATCCCTGCATCCCTGGATCCGTGGATCCGTGGATCCCTGCATCTCTGCATCCCTGCATCCCCGCATTCCTGCATTCCTGCTCCCTGGATCCATGGATCCCTGCACTCCTACATCCCTGAATCCCTGCACCCTGCATCCCTGGATCCCTGCATCCTTCCATCCCTGTATCCCTGCATCCCTGCATCCATGGATCCCTGCACCCCTGCACCTGTGCACCCCTGCATTCCTGCATCCCTGCATCCCTGCATCCTCACAGCTGCCAAGCTGTGCCAGGGTACCATTCCTGGCAGCCTGGATCCTGCTGCCTCGCTGCTGCTCTCTTCCCACTCCTCCCGAGGGATCTCACCCTCTTCCCTCTGATCCACCCGGGCCCTGCCCGCTGGGGAGATGTTTACAAGGACCCCCCTGGTGAGGAAACATCAGCTCAGCCCCCAGGAGGGCTGGGAATGATTTGTTCAAGGAGAGGGGGCAGCGAGATCTTAAACATCAGCATTTATTTATTTATTAGCATTTAATTTAGCCGTGGCTGCGCCAGCCCCCTCACTGCATTAGCATCATCTCCATTTCCCACAGGTTTCCTCCCCTTGTGCAAATGCAGATCCAAAGCAAAACCTCTGAATTCCTTTCTGTGCCCACATAAGTAAGGGCAGGAATCACACTGGTCCCGTCAGAGCGGGTTTGTGCCGTTTGCTCTGCATTTTATTTGTCCCCTCCCTCCCAAAACTTGTAATGAAGCAGCATTTCATGTGACAGGACATTTATGGCTGCTCCAGGCACAGCATAGCAATGAGGAGGTGGTGCAGCATCCCTGATCCAGGATCCAAATGACCTTCAGGAGCAGGCAGATGTTGCTTTCCCAAATTCGAGCTGGGAACGAGGGAGGCATTCCATGCGTTCAAGGAGCTGCCAGCTCAGCTCCACTTGGCTGCTCCACTCCCATGAAATGCTCATTTCGTGGAGTGCAGAGGAAAAGGAGGCCAAAGGGAAAGGAAGGAGCAAAGGAAAGCAGTGGCAGGGAAAAAAATGCAGCGAGCTGAGCTCACACTGACTAAACCTTCTCATCTTCAGAGCAGCATCCCCACGTCCATGTGTGGGTGTGTTCCTGTGTTGTTCTACTCTCACCTGGCTCAGAGCCCTCTGATGTCCAGCTGGAGGCTTGAAGTGCATGTTGAGTTTGATTTTGGTGTTTCCCTGAGGTTCTGCTCCTGGGAATGCTGCCAGGAACAGCAAGGCTCAAGGCTGTGTTTGTCCCAGGTTGTACCATAAGGGACAGGTTCACACAGCCAGGTTGTGGCTGCCCCATCCCTGGAAGTGTCCAAGGTCAGATTGGATGCAGCTTGGTCTAATCTGGTCTAATCACTCATTACAATGAGCTTCAAACACCCCTGCCAACCCAAATCATTCCATGCTTCCTTTGTGGGTGCTCCTAAATCCATATAACCCAGGAAACTCTCATCAGAATGTTTGAAAAAAACACCTCAGGGTTTTAAAAAACTGAACCTCACCAGTTCCATCCAGTTCCTCCATGCCCCTCACTCTCCCAGGAGCAGGGTCGTAGCTGCTCCAGTGGAAAATGTGAGTTGCTGGTGCTAAAAGGAGGTGGCAATGCATGAGAGTCCTTTCTCCTGGCAGTGCAAAAACCTGATGTGCTGTGATGGGATGAGGATCCTCTGCTCCCAGGGCTGGGGCTGAGGGCTGAACCTGCTTCACCTGCTCCACTTTGATGGGGATGCTGGCTGAGCTGTCCCTTCCTCTGGGCTGTGGAGGAGCAGGTGTGAAAGGTGCACTCCCACGTAGAGCTCACCCATTCCTTTGGAGCTGGCTGGCAGGAGATAAATTAGGAAAAGCTCAGTGAGCACTCAGCCCCAAAGGGCTCAGCAGCTCCCCTGGATTCAGAGTGATTTGAATGTACCCCAAGAATTTATCTGCACAGTGCCTAGCCTGCACCCCTCCTCCTTTACTTCAGTGCAGGGCTTTCAATTTTTTTAGGATGATTGCCTTTCCTGTGCTTTTAATTCCCCTTCTCAGCTGGAAACACCAGAGCATGAAGCCATCCAGAGTTCTTATGTCCAGATATCTCTGTTACTGTGATCCAGCTGCATCTGTGAAAACTTTATTCTTAGGAATAAATAGGAATAAATATTCTTTGTGTGGGTTTGTGAAATGCATTGAAGCAATTTGTACCTTTAAAGGGCCAAGATTTCCATCTTGGTTACTGTTAATCTTTAATCCAGCATCTTCATCTTTGCCTGCAGCACCTTAATTTGGCTTCTTGATTTAATTTCTTTTACCGTCTGCTACCTCCTCCCATTCCCAGCCCCTCTGTCATCCGCCTGATTTATTTTTTCTTTGTCTCTTTATTCTCTAGCCCTGCACTCAGCCATTAAAATGTTCTGATTTAGGTTTCTGAGAAGCAGCATCCCCTGGAGCTGAGGTTTTGATAGCAGGAGAGCCATCCTTCTTCCCAACCTGGCCCTGGGGCCTCCTGTACTCTCAGAGACAGGGCTGGGATGTTGGCAGCATTGTTTGTTTGCTCTTTTGGGAAGTGCTGCTTAGAGATAGACAGGAGGCAATCTGCCTGTGTCTCCAGCCCTGGCTTTGCCATGGGAAGCTGGGAAAGAGCAGCAAGATGGATATTTCAGAGAGGGGGAGGCTGTAAGAACAGAGGGCACCAGGGACAGGAGATCTGGACCAGAGCTGAGACTTGCAGGCTCTTTGTTCAGAGCTAGCAACAAAGTTCCACCTCCCTCTCTCCTTTCAGCCCCATGCACCAGAGATTTGGGGCTCAAAATCCCCAAGTGGACAATCCCACTGTCCAGGGTTTGGTGTGGGCAGCCACGGGGTGCTGGTTGTGGTTCTCTCAAAGCTTCTGCTCCCCTGAGCTCTGGCTGAGGGCAGTTTGGGGGCTCTGAGGGATTTTGGGCTCTGATGGATTTTGGGCTCTGAGAGATTTTGGGTTCATCCATAGAGTTGGAAGTGCTGAGCAGCGAACAGGACACAGGATGTGAGTGAGACATCTCCCCCCAGGTGCTTGCATTGCTGTCCCAGCCTCTAATCCAAGTGCATTTGCACATCCCTGAGCAGCCATGGGAGCGTTTCCAGCTCGTTCACTGCTGGCTGCAGCATCCTGCATTTCCACTGGCACCTGCTATGCTCAGCAAAAGCATTCCCTACCTTGTTTGCCCATTCTTCTCATCTTTCCCTTGAGGCTTGAGTGTGGGACCATGATATCCAGGTGCAGGAGATGGTGGATCCTGCTAATGCACTCAGTTCCTTGGAGGATTTTCCCTGGAATATTTTCAGTACACATGACAAAGCTGCTGCTCATCCCTTGGGTGCACTGATTGTTGTTTTCTGTGAAAACAGGGAAATTTCCTAGTTTCTCAGGAGTGATTATAGGATGATTGGCTGTGATTCAGGGCAGAGAAAGAGGATTGCCTGGACCAGCTGCAGGTTAATTCCTGATGTGGAGCTGCATCCCTTTTCTAGGCAGAAAAGCCGAGTCCCATCTTCTGGGCCATGATCCAGTTTGATCTTTCCTAGATGAAGAGGGAATAATACAAAACCAGCCCCAAGTCTGTGGCAGCATGTGGTAATTGGGAAATTACAGCAGGAAAGCAGACATGGAAGCTGAGGGAGGGAGCTGAACATCTTTGAGTCCAGCTGGAACATGCACACAGCACATTTACTCAGTTTCAGGAGGGTCCTGCAGGGTGGTACAACAAGGGCACAACAGCCCAGCCCTGATTCTGGTTCTTGCCATGCAGGACCTGCTCAAACAAAGCTCAAGGACACCCCAGGAGCTGCCCCTGGAGAGGAGCATCCTGCAAGGCCAGGAAAAGCAGCTGTGAACGTCCCCTAGGGCTGGGAGGGAGGCAGATCCATCACTCCCTGCCCTCCCCTTGTCCTCTGCTGGAAAGCAGCCCTGTATGATGATGAGAGCAGCCATCCTCCTGCTCATCTCCCCATCCCCCTTTTGTCCCACTGATACACTTCCCTCCACTTGGAAAGGTCGTCTTTAGAAATTCCCAACAATATTTTCACAGGAGCTCCTGTTTTTGCCTTTTTCCCAAGGTGATCCTGATACCCAATGAGTTTGGGCACGACAGGGAATTGGCTGAATCACCCACACTGGAGGGATTTAAAAGATGTGTAGATGTGGCACTTGGGGACACAGGCTAGTGGCATGGTTTGCAATTCTGTGTTATCAGTGGGACTTAAACATCTTTGTCAACTCAAACTATTTGATGATTCTATCATTTTTATTGTTCTGATACTCTGGTGTAGCAGAAAAGATCCAACGGGGCAACTTTGCCCCAAAATATATCTTATTTATAAAATTTATTTAGAATATTACTCAATTTTTATTTTATTTATAAATCTTGTTTTCAATCTTACTCATAACTCTTAGATTAGGATTTCTTACACTGGAGGGATCCCAGAAATGCTGTAAAGGTGTTTTTGGCTTTGGATAACAATAAGAAATTTAAAAGACTTGGATGAATAAATTGTTGTGGAAACCAGACTGAAAGGAGCTTGTAGTGAGCTGGATGTCAGATATTTCTCCCTGGTAACAAAGGAGAGGACGAGAGGAAACAGCCTCAAGTTGCACCAGGGGAAATTTAGGTTGGATATTTTGAAAAATTCTTCATGGAAAGGGTTGGAAAAAGCTGCCCAGGGAAGTGGTGGAGGGAGCATCCCTGGGAGAGGTCAAAAAAATGTGTGGATGTGGCACTTGAGGACGTGGTTTAGTAGTGAACATGGTGCTGGTTGCTGGCTGGATTTGATGATTTTTAGGATCTTTTCCAAGCTTAACAATTCCGTGATTTGATGATTCCATGGAAGGAGTCCAAGGTCATCTCCTGCAGCCACTGCCACGAGCTGACCTGATGACAGCACAGTTTGCAGTGTGGCTAAATATGAGAATTATTTTCCTTTTTTCTTCTTAAAGCTGTGAAGCCAAGGGATTATAGGGAGCTGCCAGCTTTTGTGCTTCTGTTTCACAGGGTTCTGTAGAAGAGCTGGGAAATGTCATCCTTTTAAAGGAGAAAAAAAATTCACAAGACAAAAAGATTTCAAATATGCCTTAAAGAAAACAAAAAGCAACAAAAAACAAACACACACACACACACAAAAAAAAACAAAACACCAAACACAAAAAAAACCCCATAAAACAAAATACCCCAAAACCAAAGCAAACAGAAAACCCCACAGGAAAACACTACATTTGATCTAAGGCCATGGAGAAAACTTCCAAAATTGAATAACAGAACTGGGATTATAAGTGTGTAGTTTGAATAAAAGTGTGTAGTATCACATGGTGAAAAACTTAAAGTTTTAGAATATAGTAATATATATAAAGTAAGATGAAAGTTTTAGAGCAAAAAACTAGTCCTTCTTCACTTTCCTCTTCATAAGTTTAAGTAATGTTTTATAATTAAGTAAAAACGTCCACATTGCAGGCCACAATTAGTTACTTAGTAAGTTAAAAGTAAAAATAATTTAAATAGTATTTCATAATTAAACAGTTTACCCTTAAATAGCCTTGTATAAAAAAAAAAAAAAAAAAACTCCATTTTTATTTTTTTAGCTTAAAGTACTGCAAAACTCACAGTTTGTGAAACTGTAATATAAATAACAACTAAGAAACATCCAAGTCCAAACAAGAAACACCATCTCACTCATTTAATCCCAACCCTAAAAAAAAAAACAAACCTCAACACGGTGGTGCCCCATGTGAGGAAAAACCTGTCAAAATCCAAACCTCCCTGAAAAACCAAAAATAATAAAAACAACTAAAAACTAGAAAAACCTCCAGAAAAAAGGCATAAAAAAATCCCTAAAACCTAGTGAAATGGTAAAACCAGAAACCCGTGACTGCAAATCAATCAAGAGAAAAAAGAACCAAAAAAAAAAAAAAAGCCAAGAATGCTTCACCCATCCTTCAGCACTGAACCAGAAAAGCCCAGAATGGTTTGGGTTGGGGGGACCTTAAAGCTCACCCAGTTCCATCCCCTGCCATGGGACACCAAACTCCAATCCCCACCCAACACCACCGGGCTTGAAGCATCTCCTTGGACACCAAGCCATGGCAAAAGTTTCTCCTTCAGATGATGATCCCTGCATTTTTCTGGAGCAGTGGGGCGGGGTTGTAAAGAGGGGAAATGCTCATTAATGCCCCACCTCAAACTCTGGATTTGAAATCCAAACCCTGGAAGTTGATGGTGGTGGGAAGTTGTCCTGGTTTGCAGGACAGGTGTCTGCTAAGAAAGGCAGGAGCCTCTCTTTGAAATGGAGAATGTAAACCCCTCTCTCCAAATTATTATAATTCTGAAATCAAGGGGCTCTCAGGCAAAGATATGGGAATTAGGAATAACAGTTCTTTACTAGGGAAATTAAAATAGAAATACAGTACTACAAAGAAACAAACTCCAAACCCTGACACAGTCAGAGTACAGCCTGACACCCCGTCAGGCAGGGTGTTGGCAGCAGTCCCATTCCATGGTGGCTGCATCCTCCTGCAGTGACAGATGTGGCTCAGTTGGAGCAGTGCTCCTGTACAAGGTGCAGTTTCCCTCCGGAGCTCCAGTGATGATGTGGAGAAATCCGGTTTTCCTCTGGAGTCCAGTGGAGAAAGGGGCTCCCTTAGTGTCCCAAAACCTCTTTTTTTATCTTGGTAAGAAATGTTGGGCTCTTCCCCCTGGCTGGAGCAACTCCCAATGGGATGCAGTAATTTTATCAGTCCCACAGTGGGACTCAATGGCCATGAGCAGAAAATGACTGGCTGGAGGAAGGATGGGTTGTGAAAAGATAAAGAACAATGCCCTGCCTGGTTTCAATGGATGGCCCATTAGCAGAATATCTCCCATGGAGATAAGGATCACTGCCCCCACCCTCAACAGATGGTGATAGAACAGAGACCTTTTATCACATTCTGTATTGTAACATAAGACAAAAGTGCTGAGCATCCTCTCCTGTGGGATGGACTGTTCTTGTGGTGAGAATCATTAGAGCTCAGCGTCAGCTGCACTTCTAGTGCCTGAAAAGATTATCTCTACATAATCTTTGGGATGTTTAGCCAGCCATATGCTTTATTTCAATTGTAATATCTATTTATTATCTATTGAATATTGTTTATGTTAATTAAGGCTTCAGACTGGAGGCTGCATATGGGCTGTTTCTTCTCTTATTTTTCTTTTTTTTTAATTTTTTTGTTTCTGGGCCTAACTTGCAGATGGAAAGCAACCTTGTCCCCTGAGAATGCTGCAGTTCAGTTTGCTCTGCTCATGAGTTCACACCTGGGCAAAGGTCTTGCTTGTCACTTCATATCTTTTCCTGTCCCTCTCTCCTGAACACATAAAAAGGAAATCCCAAATATTCCTCATGTCCCACAGGTCAAAAATCTTTTCTTAAATCACTGTTATCTTAATTCTGCTTCTGTCAGTTCTGAAGGAAATCAGCCCAAATCACCTTGAGTGAGGGGTCTCTGAAAAATAAAATCAAATTAATATTCCTGCTCTGGTTTCATTTTCCTTGCACCAAGCAACTGGATCAAGAGTAGGTTTTTTCTTACTTTTCCAGTTTCCTTTTTTTTTTTTCCTAAAGAGCTAATTTAATAGTAGCTACTGCTCTGACTATTGATCCTTTCAGACTGACAGAATATTGTTCTGCTCAGTACCAGGCCTGTGCTCCTGGGGTAGAGGTGAGAAAAAGGACACCAGTGCCAAGCAAAACTTGTAAGGAAGCTGAGTAATCTGAGTGATTTAGCAGGAAGCTTTATAGTGGGCTTGTTTTGCTATTTTTTAATTTTTTTTTTTTCAATTTCTGTAAAAAAACCCAGGAAACTCAGCTAAGGGACGTGGTGACATATTTATGGACTGCTTATTCCAAATATCAAAGCTCTGTGAGTGCCCTCTTACAGGTCTGTGCCCATTCACATCCCCTTTGTGTGCCTCAGTTTCCTTCTCACAGAATGGGCTGGGTTGGAAAGGACCTTCAAATTCATCTCATTCCATGGGCAGGGACACCTTCCACCATCCCAGGGTGCTCCAAGCCTCATCCAACCTGGCCTTGGACACTGCCAGGGATCCAGGAGTAGCCACACCTTCTCTGGGCAGCCTGTGCCAGGGCATCCCCACCCTCACAGGGAAGAATTTCTTCCTTCTTTTTAGCCTGAATCTCCCCTCTTTCAGTTTTAAATCATTCCCTTTGCCCTGTCTCTCCATTCCCTCACCCAAATCCCCTCTCCTGGTGGTTTCCCTGGAGCCTTCTCCTCTCCAGGCAGGACAATCCCAACTCTCCCAGCCTGGTTCCAGAGCAGAGAAGTTCCAGCCCCTGGTTCATCAGGATTTATTCCAACAGGTCTTTGCTATGCTGAGGATCCCAGAACTGAATTCAGCTCCCCAGGTCAGGTCTCACCAGAGCAGAGGGGCAGAATGCTCCCCCTGAGCTGCCCACACCATGGGATCCAGCCCAGGAGCCCAGGACACATTTGGCTTTCTTGGCTTTGAGCTAAATAAGCTTGATGAGGCTTGATTTCCTTAGATGAATGCAGGGAAATTGCTAGACCATCCTTTATTTCATTGGAACCTCAGATTTCATTTTGAGCTGCGTGGATTTACCAAACTTTTGCTACATTTCAAATTCAGAGGCTCAGAAGCACAGGATTTTTTTCCAGGAGGTTTGGTTTTGCTCCAATAAGCCTGCACTGCCTTGCTGGATGTGTGAGATGTCTCTCAGGATTTTCAGCAGCATAACTGAGAGCTCAGGCTGTCTTTGAACCAGTGGATTGATCACAGAAAGGGAAAATTATCTCTTGGATAACAGAATGACCCCTGTGAAAGAGTTTTGCTGGTTTTATTGAGTTCTTAGGAAGGTCTCAGCTAAGCAGAGCGTGAGCACTGCTTTGGTACTGAGTGTGTCTCAAACATTCCAAGCAGCTTCAGCGTTAAAGATTGATTCAAACCCATATTTAGCTTTGTGTTTAATGAATTTCAGCATTTACCTCTCTGGCATGAGATCCTTTGCAAATGCTTTAGCAGCCAATCAAAGATTTATTTTATTTTATTTTTAATCAGCCTATTTTTTTCCAAAGCTGCAAACCTTTTCATGTCCCTTTCTCTTAGGAACCATCCACTCTTTAATTCAGCCCCAAGATCCTGCACAGTGACTCTGAGACACTTTTTGCAGAAATATGATTGCAGGGGCTTTTTTTTGTGTCCTGGGCTATTGTGCAGAGCCAAAACGTCTGAAAGGTGCTTTGGGGCAGCCTTTGGCTGGAAATGAAAATTGCTTTTGGGAATCCCACAAAAAGGATTAACTTTGACTTCATCTCTGGTTTGTTCTCCAAATTAATAATCAATCTGCCAGCTGGAGCTGTTCCAAGCCTGGTTGGAGAAGGGGGAATGGCCCAAGTGAAACAAGAACAGTCGGAGAACCACGGAGATTTTTGGGTTGGAAAAAACATCTGGAGATTCCTTGTAATTCTCACATCTCAAATACCTACCCCAGGTTTAAAAGCTCTCTCTGCTCCGTGGCTCTTCCCACAATAAAACTCTCCATTTGTGCCAATTCCTGCTTGGAGCAGCATTTCTGTTTGACAAAGTCCTTAAGCGTGTGCTTAGCTCCTGTTTAAATCTACAAGACAGTGCTTAATTGCTTTTCCCCATCAAGTGCTCAAATAATGTTCAGAGCCATGTTGTAACATATGGTGAGACATTTTCCTGTGCAGCATCGCTGGAATTACACCGCAGATAAATCCGACCGCGGACGTCGGAGACAGAACCGACTTGTCAGGTTCCCTGCTCACCCTCCCAGCACAACGTTTGTTACACCAGGCTGGTTTGGGGATTTCTACAATTCCTTTTTGACTGGCTTGTAATCACTCTGACTACACTCTCTCCTCTAATATTCTGCCCACGTTTTCCCTTTAGTAGAGTTTCCTCTTTCTTGCCTCCACCCTGGAGACCGCCTGGAAATAATTCTGCTCCCATATCAGCGTACCTGGATCCAATATTTGTGAAGAACTGAAATTCTGCTCTTTTTCTTTGCCTCTGAGCTTTGAGCACGGATTTCCCAGCACAAGCCCAGTGTATTTTTTGGCAGAATCAAAGGCTTTTTTGCTGCTTTACAAATGAAACCTGAACCCACAGGCAGGCACACACAAACACACAAATGTTCCTCCCCTTATGGACCTGTTCCTTAATAGCCCATTGTCTTCCAGAGCTTTTCATCAGGCCCACAGTGAATGAATTTTGCATTCAAATGTGAAACATGCCCTGTTTCAATCTATCTGCTTTATAATTTGAACTCCTGCCAGTGAAATAATCATCATGTGGCAAAATCCAGTGATTGAATGTTGAAATTTGAGTTTAGGATTTCAAGTCTGCGCTGAACTGTGAGGCTTTTGGTGAAATACTTGATGGTTAAACCAAACACTGTCTGGGCAGGTATCTGCAGCCAGGAAGACCCAAACTCCCTCAGGTGTGTTTCCCTGGACCTAGGAGAAATCTCATTAGATCTCTCTTGGTGGTGCTGAGTTTGGGATCTGCAGCAGGTGATGCTGCACAGGCTCAAACAGTCCCAAACCAGGAATGGGACAGCTCAAAACCACAAGGAATTATTGTGAGAGCTCACCTGGAACAACAAATCCAACTGGGGCACCTCCAGCAGCAGAAGGATGTGGAGCTGCTGGATGAGTCCAGAGGAGGCTGCAGAGATGTTCCAAGGGCTGGAGCCCCTCTGCTCTGGAGCCAGGCTGGGAGAGCTGGGAATGTCCAGTCTGGAGAAGAGAAAGCTCCAAGAAGAGCTCAGAGCCCTTCCCAGTGCCTGAAGGGGCTCCAGGAGAGCTGGAGAGGGACTGGGGACGAGGGAATGGAGGGACAGGACAATAAATGATTTAAAACTGAAAGAGGAGAGATTCAGACTAAATAGGAGGAAGATAATTTTCCCTGTGAGGGTGGTGACGCCCTGGCACAGGCTGCCCAGAGAAGCTGCTCCATTCCTGGAATTACCCAAGGCCAGGTTGGATGGGGCTTAGATCACCCTGGGGTAGTGGGAGGTGTCCCTGCCCATGGCAGGGGGGTGGAATGAGGTGATCTTTAAGATCCCTTCCAACCCAAACCATTCCAGGATCCTACATCCACACTGGGAATCAGTGAGAAGAGGCTCCTGGCTCTTCTGCCAAGCTCTCCTACCTCCAAAGGGGTTTTCCCAACCCATCTCCAAGCCCCATCCCCAAAGGGTGCAGAGATGTTGGTGTGCAAAGGGTTGCAGGGAAATGAGAAGAGGTTATTAGGGGAGATTTGCAACGAGGAAGGGAAGGATGAAAGAAAAGTTATCCTTCTTCTGAGATTAAAACCAGAGGAATGGACATGCTCTTTGGAGCATTTGAGTGGTTTAAGGACTGGTAATGACCAATTAATTAATAATCACTGGTAGTAATGAGGACCAGATTTTCATTTTCTATTAAATGGTGTAGCTGGACTTATTCTGAGGTGATTTACACCAAGTCCCTGACTCAGCACATGCACATCACCCATCCTTTATGTGATTTATAGCAGCTTTTAAAGCAAGAACTGGGTGGCTTTGATCCAATTGAGATTTTTGAGTCCAACAGGATAAATAAGCAGGCACCAGACCAGGTCTTTGAAGAGCAAAAGGTAGTTATTTTAATTTTTAATTTTTTTTTTCTTACCTCAGTATTGCTGTGCACTTTCTGTGTGCATCTAGAAATGGATTTCATGCTGTGCCAAGTGTGGCTTGGCCCTGGATGGATTTTATCCTGATACTGCATTCAGTGCTGTTCTGTCAGCTTTTCTGCCATGGGAGTGTGAGACCAGGCACAGCATCTAGGGAGTGTTATTTGTTTTCTGATACTTTCCCTGGGGTTTCCTGTTCTTGTTGGTTTTCTGATTTATTTTCTTTTTTTTTTTTTCCCTTTTGGATGAAGTTACTTCTGTTGATGTATGGCCCAGATCTGTCCTAGTTTACTCTGAAAACTGGTAAATGAATAAAGCTGGACTTTGGGATTGGAAGTGAAGTGAGGGCAAATGTATTCCCACATTTGAAAAGACTCCAGGTTCCTTGGGGCAGGGGGTGTCTGTGTGTGGCAATGTGCACAGATTTGATGCTCTAAAATGGGAGATTTAAGCATTTCTGTTTGTTGGGAAGGGATTCTTAAACAAAAAAAAAAATTAAAAAGGCTGAGGATAAGGATGAAAGGACAGGGTGGAAGGCCTGAGGTTGTTTAGTCTGGAGAAGAGAAAGCTCCAGGGAAATCTCAGAGCCCCTTCCAGTGCCTAAAGCAGCTCCAAGAGAGCTGGAGAGGAACTTGGGACAAAGGATGGAGGGACAGCACAAGGAAATGGCTTTAAGCTGCCAGAGAACAGGGTGAGATAGGACTTTGGGAAGAAATTCTTCCCTGTGGGAGCAGAGAGCTGCTGACACAGGTTTTCCAGAGAAGTTGTGGCTGCCCCGTCCATGGAAGTGTCCAAGGCCAGGCTGGGTGGGACATTGAGCAGTCTGGTCTATTGGAAGGTGTCCCCATGGCAGGAGGTTGGAAAAATATGATCTTTAAGATCCTTTCTGAAACCATTCTATGTTTCCAAATTTCTGTAATTAGGAACCTTTTAAAAGCATTTTTCTAGATAACCGCAAATCCATAAATGAAAAATATTAACAGAGCACTAAAAAACCTTCAGCTAACAAAAAAAAAAAACCCACCACAAGCCAAATGTACCAATATCTACAGGAAAAAACCTCCACAACAGTCTGTTACAGAGGAAAAGTAAAAGCTGTTGTGGAAATCTGGACAAAGGATAAATTGACAGCAAGCAGTGCAAATTAAAGGCTTGAAAAATACAAGAGAAAAAAAGAAAAAGGAAAATGTAGGAATTTTACTCTTCAGAACAGCAAAGATGAATAAAAAGCGAAATTTAGAGTCTACTAAACCTATAATAAATCCTGATGGTATTGGTTTGTTACTAGCTCAAAATGACAGATTTATTTATAATAATGCAGGAATTTCAATAAACGCCTGTATTCTGTAATTGGAAGAGAGCCTGGTTCCTTAATCCACATCCCAGCCTAATGAAATACTTTTCATTACACCAGCAGCTGGAAAACCTGCTATACATCATCCAACAAAGTGAGATGTGTGCACAAGTAACAAGACAGGGCAATTTGGAACGCAAGGATTTTAAAAGAGCAAGTTAAGACTAATTTGGGATCATTTCTCTTTAGAAAAAAAAAATTAAAATGGAAGAGTTCCCCAAATCTGGAGAGAGGAGCATGTGTGTTTAAGCACAGCAGCCTCACATCTGTCATAGGCACAATATTCATCTAAAACAGGATCCAAAAATTTAGGGATTGTGGGTAATATTATGATTATAATTGAATAATAGCACACTCATTAAAACAGAGGCATTAATAGCAATCAACTTATGGAAAATAGATTTTGTCAAGCTAAATGAATACTTTCTAGGAGAATACAGAACTGGTTGTTGGAGTCTGGGAATTTGTCATTATTTGTACACATCATAAATAAGGCATTTTTCTCAGTGACAGTGGGTAAACAGAACAACTCAATAATGCAGATCTTGGCAATATGAACAGGACATAGAGGGGAAGATACAGAATTCAGATTTCCCCTGAATCTCCTGGTCCCTTCCAAGAAGGGTGTTGGAGATTTCAGAAGGTGCATGAAAGAGAGCAAAGAACAATGCCAGGGTCTGAAATTCTCCAAGAGATGATGTGACAGCTCAGAGAAAATCATGGGAAGAGCTGCTGATCCAGAGCAGACAGATTTATGTGTCATGAGATGGATGGATGGAGAACCACAGAATAATTTGAGTTGGAAGGGACCTTAAAGGTTATTTAATTCCAACCCCCTGCCATGGGCAGGGACACCTTCCACTATCCCAGGTTGCTCCAAACCTCATCCAGCCTGGCCTTGGACACTGCCAGGGATGGGACAAAATATTACCAAAAAAAAAAAAAAATTCTATGTATTGCCTACAACTTCTACAGTATTTTTTATTTTATTTTATTTTATTTTATTTTATTTTATTTTATTTTATTTAACTATGAAGAGTGCTCTAACCCAAACCAGGAGCAGTTCAGGGAGGCTCAGTGTCACATGTTGACCAGAATCTGAGCAGATGCTGACAGCAGGATGTGCTGCTGCTCTCTCACCAGGCCATGGAGGCACAGAGAGGTGCAGGGAGGCTCAGAATTGTTGTGTGAGGAGCAGGTCAGAGCCTGCACCGAGCCAAGACCTGCCAAGAACTTGTCTGTGACTCAGGGCAGGTCTCAGGAGCCAGCAGCATGGAGCTGCCCAGGCCATCTGTGGTGCACCCAGGGCTGCTGAGCAGCTTGGCTCCATCTGGAGCTGCCCTGGGCTCGCTGCTGGCGTTGCTGACCTCCTCTGAGGATGGTCAGCTGTGGAGATGGGACATCTTTGCCCCTGTCCCTTCAGTGCAGGCAGATGGCCCTTTTGCTCTGCCTCCACATCCAGTCTCAGGCTCCTGTGAAGCCCAGGTTATGCACAGGGATGCTGACCTTCTCCCCATCCACTGAATTTCTGCACTTGCTCTCTGCATCTGCACTCCCTGCGTGACCATACCCCGGGAGACAGGACTGGACAAGACACAGAAGCAATGGGTGGGAAATGACTGCAGGTTTTTGGGT
Organism: Catharus ustulatus; assembly: GCF_009819885.2. Lineage (NCBI taxonomy): Eukaryota > Metazoa > Chordata > Aves > Passeriformes > Turdidae > Catharus > Catharus ustulatus. The sequence continues at coordinate 162,236,336 of NC_046221.1, forward strand.
CCCCACTGTCCCAGCACATGAGGCAGAGCAGGAGATTCCCTTTTCCCTGGCTTAGTCTCTTGTGCTCACACAGTCTGCAATAATTTTTCCTGATGGAATCACCCCAACTGGGGATGCAGACCATGGAGACTTCCCCATCTATGGCCCCTTCCCCATTCTGCTGCTTTTCCCCAGCCTGAAAGGATGCCAGGAGAAAGCAGGGATCTGTCCCTTTGACATTTGAGGTCCCCCTGGCCTGAGGGAGGAACATCCCAGCTATGCTCAAAGCTCTGGGAATGAGGGAAGGGCTGAGGAAGGTCCTGGGCTGGCAATTTGGAGAAGGGTGAAGCAGTGAATTGGGGTTCCTGTGGCTGGGGGAGGTCTATCTATTTGGGGTGTGGGGTATATGGGGTGAGAGGTGGGGCTATGGGGGCAGGGAGGTGCATTGGAGGTCTGTAGTGTTGTATCCATAAATGGGATATGTGGGACAGGGCTGTAGGGATGGGGAGGTGTGTTCAGGCTGTGTAGGGACAGGGCTATAGGATTATTTATCCATGTGTCCCACATGTGGATCATGGTGGGTGTCACAGGGCTGTAGGGTTGCTGCACATGTTGGGTGGGAACTGTGCAGGTATATGGGATAAATGGGGCAGGATTAAGGTGTGTGTATGGAATAAGTGTGACGGGGCTATAGGCTTAAAGAAATGTGTATGGGATATGTGGGACTGAGCATAGGGCTAAGAAAGTCTGTGTGGGATAAGTGGGAAAGGGCTGCAGGGTTTAGAAGGTGTATATGGGTATGTGGGGCAGGGCTGTAGAGTTAAGGTGTATGTGGGATAAATAAGAGAGGGTTATAGGGGCAAAAGGGTGTATATGGGACATGTGGGAAGGTTTATGTGGGATAAGTGGGGCAGGACTTTAGGGTTAGGGAGGTATATATGGGATATGTGGGGCAGGAATATAGGTTAGGGAGGTGTGTATGAGATGTGTGGAAAAAAGCTATAGGGTTAAAATGATGTGTATGGGATATGTAGGGCAGGGATATAGGGTCAGGAAGGTGCATATGGATATGTAGGACCATAGGGTTGTGCATTCATGGGGTGTGCAGTTAGGTGTGCACACATGGGACAGGTGGGCTGTAGGGTTAGGGGAGCGTATATGGGATATGTAGGGCAGGGCTATAGGATTAGGGAGATGTGCATGGCGATCCCGAGTCCGGGGAACGTTCACACGTGTGGGGGGTGATGCAGGGGTCACAGATCCAGCACCAGCCCCAGGATGGAGACGCGGCTCCGGAGGGGGTTGGTGGGATGGGGGCGGCGGGGGGCGCGGTGCCCGCTCCCCGCCCGCCCTGACGGCCGCTCTCCCTCTCTCCCCGCTCCGCCGCCCCGTCCCTCCCTCCCTGCTCTCCTCCCTCCAGCAGAGCCTCCGCCTCCGCCTCTCCGCCCGGCGCCTGGTCCTGGCGCGGCTGCCGAACGGTCCCGCTCGACGCCTCCCGGACCAAGTGCCTGTGTGACCGGCTCTCCGCCTTCGCCATCTTAGCCCAGCTCAGCCCCGACATGGTGAGTCCGGCGGGCACAGCGCGCAGGGAGGAGCGGAGGGGCCGGCCGGGCGTGGGGACACGCGGGGGACAGGGCGGAATGGAGCGGGAGGGAAGGGGACGCGCCCGGGATGCAGCGGAGCATCCTCGGCGTGCGGCTCCCGGGATGCAGCGGAGCATCCCCGGCGTGCGGCTCCCGGGATGCAGCGGAGCATCCCCGGCGTGCGGCTCCCGGGATGCAGCGGAGCATCCCCGGCGTGCGGCTCCCGGGATGCAGCGGAGCATCCCCGGCGTGCGGCTCCCGGGTACCGCGGAGCATCCCCGGCGTGCGGCTCCCGGGATGCAGCGGAGCATCCCCGGCGTGCGGCTCCCGGGTAGCGCGGAGGCGGCGGGGACAGCCCCGAGCGCTGCCACTGCTGCTGCAGTCCGGTGTCACCGGCACCGTGGCGACACACGGCGAGAGGCTTTGCAGAACCCTCCCCCTTCCCTTTCCCCGCCGTCCTTGCTGTCCCCTTTTCCCCGACCCTGAGCGCGGCTTTGGGGACACACATCGGGGGTGACGCCGCTCCATCCATCCTCACATCCCTGTGAATCCCGCAAAAAAACGTGGGGAGCCACCGGCCCCAGGTGTGTTCGCTCCCGTGGGCTCCCCACGCACGGAATATTCGCACGTGGTTTATTTTGGGGGGGCGGAATCGCCCCGCTCCGCCTCCCTCCCTCCCTCCCCGCCTGTCTCCATCCCCGCCTCGCCGTCCTCCCCGCGCAGTTTTGGGGTGTGTGTGTGCGGGGGGGGGTTCCCACTCTGCAATCGGGGAGGAGTTGGGAACTTTTGGCCGCTTGTCGGGGACACGAAGTCGGTGCCGCGTCTCGGACGGAGCCTCCGGAAAAAAAAGAGAAAAAAAAAAAAAAAAAGTGCGAGATTCCTAGAAATTATCGCTGGGCGGCTGCACCCTGAGTCAGTGCATGGGGAGGGTGCCAGGGCATTAAAGACGGTGCTGGGGTGGTCAAAGGAGGCTTCTCAGGCTCCTCACTTCCACCTTGTGCTTTTGAATTTGTTTTTCTTTCTTTTTTTTTTTTATATTTTATTTTTTTTAAAGTAGTTCATCCCTTTTTGGACAGTTCCCAGGTTCACAGAGCAAAGCCACCCCCTCCTCCACCTAAAGCTTCTCCATCTGCCTGGGCACTGGGAGTTACTGGGCCCTTGCAATTATTTACTAATTATGGCTTGCTTGTTAAATGCTGGCTTAATTCGGCAAAAGGGGAGGGCTGAGGAAGAAAGGAAGGGTGAGCGTGGTGAAGGGAGAGGGGGGATCACATTTTCCAAGATGAAGGTTTGGTTTATTATTAGAAACACTAATGTATTTGGTCCACTAGTTACCATGGAAACAACATCTGCACTGAAGTGGTTTTAAAGACACAGTGTTGGTTGTGTTTGCCTGGGCCCCGAGCAGGCCCAGCCACCACAGGGTAGGAAATGGGCTCTGTGCTGGGCAGAGCAGCTTTTGGGCTCCTCAGGACACAGGCACCAACTCTGTGGCCTCAGGTGGAGATGCTCTGATGGAAGGATGCTCAGAGGTAGGGCTGGAAGCAGCTGATTGCATCAACCCCGGCATCCCTGCACCCATCTCCTGCCAGGGGTTGTTGTTTCCTTGTCCTGCCACCATAAACCAAGCGGGCAGAGCAGCAGCTGCTGGGCTGGGGCTCTCCAGGATTGTTCCCAGCCTTCCCGAGGTGATCTCAGGGCAGCCAGGTGGGATTTGTCACCTGCGCACAGCTCTGTGTCCTGCCAGCAGCAGGGCTTCACCCTTCAATCCAGCAGCTCTAGGGTCTGGCTCCAGAGGTTGGGATCAATGAGTGAGCCTTGCCCTGCGTGGGGAGGACTCAGAGATATCCTGACAAAGTTTTGGGAGGTTGCATGGCTGGGGAAAACAAATTGGGATTTCTGCTGCAGGGAGGCTTCTGAGCAAAGCCTGGAGTGAAGCGAGCCCAGATGTGCAGCTGAGCTGCTGGTGGAGGTCCTCTGCTGATCCTTCTTCTGGAAGTGGGCAGAGGATCAGGCAGTGTGGGAAAAGCAAAAGGAATCTTTGCCTTGGCTAAAGCAGAAGTTTCTCTTGTGTAGATTTTATGTTCACACACCGCTTGGTATTATTTAATTAAGCAACCTGGGAAAAAAAATAAAAAAGGTTAATTTGATTTGGCCAGATGCTGCTGCTCCCTCAGCTCCAGGTGTTTGGGTGTTATCTGGATAACACAGGGTGGGTGTCAGTCCTTTATCCTCATCCCTGCAAGTATTTTTGCATTTGAGAGGGGGCTTGGCTGCAGGAGGATACAGCTTCCTTCCCCCAGGCATGTTTTATTATATCTGCAACTGAACTCACAGCTGTTCCTTTGGGGTTTAGGCCTAAAATTGCTTCTTTTGCCCTCTTTCCAACTCCTCTGGCTGCAGGTTGGGCTCTGTTTTCCCAACTCATTTTTTCCCAGCCTTGAGTCCCCTCAAGAGCATCAGGATGAGTCCTTTGGCTGTGCTGGGGGGAGAACTGGGGCTTGGATATCTCCCGGGTCCCCCCACTAAGCCAATCCAAGGGTTTGATGATGCTGGGAAGCTTAACCAGCCTGAACCAGCTGGGACCCATGGCTGTGCTCATCCAGCTCCTCATTCCCTGGCTTTCCTCCCCAGATCTCATTCTGAACAAGCCCACGTTGCCTCCCGTCCCCAGAGGTGGCATCTCGTCATCGTTGGTGTCTGCGCTGGTGACATTTATGGTGCAGTTTTTCATGTGCCTTTGAAGCTCTCAGGACAAGAAGCTCCGTCCGCCTGTGTCATTAATATTATTTATTGCTATAAATCTCCCTCCTGGAGCCTTTGGCCCTGGCAGCTTGAAATATTTGTAACCCTGGTATGGGCACAGCTCCTTCGCAGTGAAAAAAAGACTCTAAGAGGCTTTGGGGACCAGTGTTGATTCGGACTGGCCAAGGACAGTTTGCTGGGCTGGGATCTGAGAGTTGCTCGTGTGGTGGGGAAAGGAAGCAGCTTTCCTTGATTTCAGTGAGGCTGGAGGCTGGAAGTGCTGTGTTTGGAATCGATTTGGGAGACAGACATCCCTAAACCGTGATGGAGCTGTTCAGATCCAGCTCAAAAGCTGTAGTTCAGATTTGTGTCTGATTTCCCCTGCTACTTCCACTCGACAGAGGCAGCCTCATGCCCTCCTTTGGCACAACCGCTGTTTGACCATCATGAAAGATTAAAACCTCTTGGATTAAGGAGCACAGACAAGCATTTTGGGACTGTCTTTTTGTTTTAGCTTTATACCCTGCCTGTCTTGGAAGGGCAATGCCTGTGGTGCTACACCTGCACAGCAGCAGTGCTGACAGAGAATGAGGGCAAAAGGAAACCACAGAGTGCATAAGTGGTGGTTTTTTTCAATATATTTTGTCAATTTTTGGAGGTGGGGAGGATGTAGAGCAGGAGCCTGAGGATGAACAGCAGAACCTTTCACTCTGGTTGTCTCGTCTGAGTTTGTCTCGTGTTGTCTTTGCTCCCTTCCACTTTGCGCTTGGCCTTTGTAAAGCTAATCAAGCTTTAAAGCTTGGCTAAGGACATTTTGGATGGGGATTTGGGAAAGCTGAGCTGGTGGAAGGTGTCTCTGTCCAGGGCAGGGGGCAGGAGCTGGATGATCTTTAAGGTCCCTTCCAACCCAAACTGGTGGTTCTGTGGTTTGTGCAGCCCTTAGGGCTGGAGTAAAATTCTACAAATACATCTCTGCTATCTCTCCCCCTCCTTCCTGGTCCTGCTGCAGGAAGCTGATCAGAGAGGGACATCTGAGCTCTCATTCCTAGGCTTGATGAAGGTTTGGAGCTGGTGGCAAGAACTTGCAGGGATGCTGAGTTTGTTATGTTTGCACTGAATTTTTGGGACATCTCACCTCCCTGTTGGTGTTTTGTGACAGGCAAAACCAGCAGCTGTAGAGTTTTGGGGGGTTTATTGTAGCCTGGGTAAGTGCTGGCCAGGCAGCTGAGTGTCCACAGTGAGCAGAACCTGTGAGATGAGAGGAAACAGCCTCAGGTTGTGCCAGTGGGGGTTTAGATTGGATATTAGGAGAAAATTTCCTCATGGGAAGGGGTTCAAGCATTGGAACAGGCTGCCCAAGGAAGCAGTGGAGGCATCCCTGGAAATACATGAATGTGGCGCTTGGGTGCTGGGATTTGATGATCTCAGAGATATTTTCCAACCTCAGTGATTCCAGGATTTATATCCCAGGGTGTTGCAAGAGGCTTTGTTCAGTGTTATGTCCAGTTTGCAAGAATGGGAAGCACCTTTCCTGGTGTCCTTACTACCCATGGGGCTAAAGCTCATCTCTCAACTCACAACATTTATTTCTTTGTCCCTCAAAACCTCCCATTATGGGATGGAAGGGACCTTCAAAGATCTTGCTGTGTCCCAAGGATCTTCCCCCTGAAAATCTTGTCCCTGCAGGAGCTCTCTGTACTTCATGGACAGTGCACACACACAAGGTGGGTTATTTTAAGCTCCTAAAAATCTGTAGGGCCTCTCTTGTACAGGCAGGAGATCCAGGTTTCCCAGCAGAAAAAAAAAAACAAAAAAACCCAAAAAAAGTTGATGTTATGAATCAAATATTTTGTAAGGGTGTAGCAATTCTGACAACATTGTGATGGAAAATTATAGCAGTTTCATTTAGATAAGACTGGAAACTTCATTTGGAGATGAACACTTTAACATTTATATTCTTCCATCATTTATCACGTGAAATTTGGAGTCTGGTTGAGAACAAAGCCTTTTGCATACCTTGAGAACTGACAGTTCTCATGTTCACAACAATTTCCAGGCTTAGTTAATATTGGTGCTGCTTTTTCTGCAACGTTAACTCTTTAATTCAAAAGTTGGATTTACCTGAGGAAGGGAAGTGCTCCGTTTTGCCGGGGTCAAAGACTTTGAGACATCAAACTCTGGTCAGGTTGTACAGGGGTTTAGGGAAGAATTTGGTGTGTTATTGAGGCTACAGCTGGAGCTTTTCTGTGCCTGTCAGTGAAATGGTGACCTTGAGCTAAACACTTCCTTGCTTTCTGCCTCCCTTTCTCCAGCTGCAGCACCCTTGCAGGTGACATCCCGGGCTCTGTGCATCCACATTTGCACAGTGCCCCGAGCCTGAAGGGTGCTCCAGGAAGCTCCAAGTGCTGTCATTTCCCTGACAGAGCATCAGGAGCCTCCTCTTGCCCGCTTGGCAGGAGCTGTGCCAGGGTTGAGCATTGCTGAGCCACGAACATTTGGGCTTTTGAGGTCCAAATCCTCGGCGAGCTCCCGCGCTGGTGCTGCTGGCGCCTCTTCCTGCCATCACCCCGTCCTCTCCAGGATGCTGCTGTGTGTGGAGTGTCTCTTAGCAGCTGATGATGCCTCTTGAGCTGGAAATGTTGCCCAAGATTTCCTGGGGATTTGTGCTGTTGCCACTGAGCTCTCGCTGGGTGCGGAGATGCCCAAGGTGGGAGTGGCAAAGGGGCCTCTCCAGCTGGACTGGGCTCATCCCAGGAGAGATCCGTGCTGGGATTGGGGAAGGATGTGCTAAGAGCTGCTGGGGATTTCTGGGCTTTGCCCATCTCCTGCTCCACAGCAGGAGCAGCTGCTGTGTTTTCTCTGGGGTGCTTTTCCCTGAGGTCCGTGGCAGCCTGTAGGAGCAAGCTGGTGATTCTGTAAACCACGGGCTGCTCTTTGCTGCGCTCAGCAGGGAGGCTCTTTTCTCTAAATCCAGTTTAGCCCTCCTGAGTTTCAGCAGGCGTGGATAGAATGGAGAAGACAGGGTAGGAACCAGCTGGGCAGACAGTTTTCCCCTCCTACTCTCTCTCATAATGTGATTAAGAAGGAGACAGGATGTGTGATGCTCTTAGGGGGCCAAACGGGCCAACCCACAGTCTAACTCCCTCTTGAAAAAAGCCCATTATTTTTTTCCAAAGTGCCCTCTTAACAGAAAGTACTGGATTGTGTCCCTACCTTTTTGCTTTGCTGAAAATCTCCTGGTTTTAAAGAGATGCTCTGTCACTGACGTGGAGTCTGTCAGTTTGTGTTGCAGAGTAAATTCAGGCTAAATCTCTTTTGAGTTTGTGGAGGACCCAGAGTTGATGATACACGATGGGCTCTAAGAGGAAGGGGATCACTGACAGAGCTTGTGGTGTGCTCCAGGTGCCAGAGGCAGCCTGGGTTTGTTATTCTGCTGGGAGAGTTGACTGGAGATTGCCACTGCTGTGTGCCGTACGCAGATACCAAATAAAAGATCCCATTAGCAAATAAGTGATTGATACTGGAACATACACAGGCAAGGCATGAGAGACGAGTGGGATAGGAATTCCCTCTCAGCGCTGCGCTGTGCTTCTAGCAGAGACAACACTTGAATATATTAAAAGAAGACAGGTAGCACAGGAGGTAATAATAGGAGGATTTGGCTCAGCATAATAAGCAGTCATCCAGCATCCCACCTCCTTGGCGGCTGTCTGCGGATTTCGCTGTCTGTCGATCCGCCGGCTGCTTGGGGAGATATTCCCAGCTGACAGCTTCCCTCCCCGAGCTCCTGCTAAGCGCTGGTGGATTCTCCCAGGTCTTTTTTAACTCCTGACAAAACTCCAGCTGGTGGGACTGCAGCAGCGTGGGGCTGCGGCTCGGCCCCCGCCAGCCGGAGCCGCGAGCTCAGCGCAGCCCTGGCAGGGACTCTCCTGCAGGCAAATGCTGCATCACCCTCCTGTATCTCTCCATCCGAAGGGGACGTGGGAGAGGAGCAGGATCAAGTGGCTGCGAGCTTAAAGCCGTGGTGGGATTCAGTGCTGGAGCGTGAGTAATGCCAAGCCAAAGTCACCCTTGGGTGGAAAGGCGAGAGCGGCGCTGGCGTTAACCAAGTGAGCCCAGGAGCAGAGCAGGGCTGGGCTTGGTCCCCTGTGCTCAGCTCAGATCAGAGCCCCACGGGCAGTGCCTGGGATCCTGCATGTCCAGGCATTCCCGAGGGGTTTGGTGCTTATTCAGAGCTGCAGTGCTTAATGGCTTGTTGCCATGCAGGCGGCTTAGCGAGTGTGACAGCTGCCCTATTACCCTGCCACAGCTTGCTGCTCTGCTGAAGGAGGTGTGGGTCTCAGCCAGGACACCAGGGCCTCCCCAATTCCCACTTTCCCCTTTCCTAAGAGCTCAGAAAGCAGCGCTCAGCCTCACTTGTGAGCAGATTTGAGGGCCAGAAATGTGAACCAAATGTGTGTTACCTGCCAGGGATTGCTCTGCTCTGGGTCCAGGCAGGATGACTGGCACAGCCCAGAGTGTGGGAGGGCGTGTGGGAGAGGATGATGTGTCAGAGATGTTTGGTGTGGTGCCTCCACACCGATGGCTGAGCTCTGTGAGGCATTTTGGCTCTTTCCTCAAAGAAAAAAGGGGAAGGAGGATGGTAATCTTCAAATGGGTTGAAGGTGGCTGTGGAAAGGGAATAATCTGCTTTCTGTGTCTGCTGGGGATTGGGCTCAAATTGCAGAGTGAGAGATTTAATTCAGGCACAAGGGAAAACCTTCTGACTGCAGGGATAGTCAGGAGCTCAGACTCCATCAGAAAAGGTTTTCCTGAAGAGGCTGGGGGTGGTTTTGATGGTTGTGCTGAGACATGAGCTGAGTCTGTCAGGTCTTTTCCATTCCCTTACCTGGAATTCGGGACCTGAGTTTGTCAGGTCTTTTCCACTCCCTGGAATTCTGTGATGTAGATCCCCTTGGAGTCTGTGCCTTGCTGTGTGTAAAGAGAGGAACATGGCAGAGGGGCAGCACGTTGGTGGGAGGGGAAAGAATGGGCTGGAGGCAGGTGGGGAAGCCAAAAATCACCGAGCCTGTCCACAGCTTCCCACTTCCACCTGTGGCTGTCATCTCCCATCCACAACAGTTTGTAGAGCTGTGAGAGCATCACTCCAACCTGCTGAGCCACAAGCCACCCTGACCCAGCAGTGTGGGAAATTCAGCTGAGTTTTCCATCTGGAAGCCCAGCAGGGGGATGGGGGCGGGCGTGGGGGCCCGTGTAAACAGCACAAGGTTGTTAGTCATGGTGAGAGCCGCAGAAAGTCGTGGCACATCTGCCAGGGCTGGGCATTGCACCAGGCAGGGCTTTACAGGGGAGGCTTGAAGCTCTTGGGAGGCTTTTGAGGGGGTTCTCAGGCTTGGGAGCTTCTCCCAAGGCAGGAGGATGGCGTGGGAGCATCACAAAGCAGCTTGTTTGAAAATGGTAACGAGTGGGTGCTGGAGGCTGGGTTTCATGGGCTCCTGGGGTGGGAGTCAGAATTAATGCTAAATGAGATTATCTTCCTTTCCAATGCACTTCAGGGGCTGGGCACGCTGAGTTCAGGTGAAGTGTTGAGTGTTGCTTGTCTTTCTTCTATTATTCTGCATCCATCTCTGTTGTACTTTGGCCTGGAAAAGCAATTCTTTAGGTAAATTTGACAATCTGCTTCACCTCTGAGTCCTTTATGCCCTGCACAAAGGCTGAGGTTGCTCTTAAATTGCCGTGCAGTAGGAAATGGGTAAGTCGTTATTATTATGTTCATTTAAGGCCAAATTGAAGCAGTTTATGAAAGGTTTGTGCCCTTCATACTTTTGCTATCAAGTAATAGCTGGGTGGATAAACCTGCTGGCGAGATTTTGGTAATCTTTAAGCAAAAATAGGTGTTATATGTGGGAAAGTAATGTCAGAGTTGTAATTGGGAGTATTTGAGCTCGAAATGTGCCTCTAAATGTGAGGAGTGTCTAATGAAGAAACTGATGTTGTGCTGGGTGTGATGACAGCCAACCAGAACTCAGCCTGCAGCTCCATTGCTCACTGCCTACCTGCCCTGCTCACCACAAGAATATACAGAATATATTCAATAAATCCGTGAAAGCAGAATGACTCCACTCTTTTCCCACCAGTGAGACAATGCTTTCATTTTCCTTGACAAATGGTTCTTTCTCCTCTTTTTAAACATGGCAATCATGCCAGCATCTCCCCAGGTGGGGAATATCCGACTGCTGGGGCCACTTTTGATTTTGTTTATATCAGCTCAGCGTGGCTGTAAATCCAGGGGCTGTTACAGCTTCACTTTCCAATCACTCAGCTGTGAATGAGTTGGGGGCTGGGGCTGGGAGCTGATTCCTCGAGGGCTGCCTGGAGATCTCTGCTCCACAAAGGGGGAATTTGCACCAGTGGTTCCCCAGTGACCAGCTGGGGATAGAAACACCCTGGATCCCAGATTGCAGTGGGAATAAAGCTGGCATTACCCTCATAGCAGCAGAATAACCCAAATGGCTGAAATCTCTTCATCTTCTTTTCTTAGCCAAGAAGCCCCTGAAAGCCTCTGAGGACTGGCAATGAAATGGGGATGTTTTACTCCAAGGTTGTTGGTTCAGCCTTAGTTTTGGGTCAGCATTGTCAGGGCAGGGATCTTCAGTGATTGAATAGTGAGAGATGGGAGCACCTGCAAGTAATAATTAAGGTTTGTTCAGCCTGGAGAAGAGGAGGCTGAGGGGAGATCTCATTGGGATCTGCAGCTTCCTTGTGAGGGGAAGCAGAGGGGCAGCACCAATTTCTTCTCTCTGTGACAGCATCAGGACATGAGGGAATGGCTGGAGCTGTGTCAGGGGAGGGTTAGGCTGGATCAGGAAAAGATTCTTCATCCAGGGGGTCATTGGGCACTGGAACAGGCTCCCCAGGGAATGGTCACTGAGACTGAGAGAGCTCAAGGAGCGTTTGGACAATGCTCTCAGGTACCAGGTGGGATTGTTTGGGCCAGGAGTTGGACTCCATCATCCTTGTGGGTCCCTTCAAACTCAGGATATTCTGTGATTCTCTGAATTAAAGGGTCTTGGACAAGGGCAGGGTCTTCAGGCATGGCTTGTGCAGTCTCTGGACAAATATTCATTCCCTGTGTTTGGAGGAAGGTTTTCAACAGGCAAGGGGAAGGGGAAGGTGGATATTTGCTCTCTGTGATGCTTGGCAGATGTGTGATCTGAGCATCTTGGGCAGGAGCCATCCTGCAGGAGCTGAGCCCTCAGGTGTTGCCCCACCCCTCTCCAAAGGGCAGGATGCATGGGAATGGGGAAGGAAGGTTTTCCCCATGCTGTGGGGAGAGCTGCTGGTCTGGCACCACTCTCCAGCACGCCACAGTGTAAAACAAACAGCGGGCTGGTTTGGAGTAATTTGGTGAAATGCTGTCGCCTGGCATGGAACCAAAATACTGCTTAAATCAGGATAAACACAGTCTGGATTCTACTCTCATTTTCCATTCCCAGTCTGCTATGGACTTATTTTATTTTAGCTGTGTGTAAATCTTAGCACATTTTCCTGCAAGGTGCTCAGCTGGGAAGTTACAAGGGATGAGGGCTTCGAGCTTCCGAGTCAGTTATGGAATTAGAACTGGTTGTTCTCTGTGTAGCACAAGGAAAGGACAATTCCAAACAGGAAGGTGCAGGAAAGGAGACTCATTTTAAAAGTAGTTACAGAGCATATGTCCCTATGGTAAAATAATGCCAGTAATGGTAATAGTGGTAGTAGTAACAATGATTATTATGATAATGAGAATAATTGTAAGTTCCATGGCAGAGGCAGCTCTAGAACAGGAGCAGCTCTAGCAGCTCCTGTAATTGTCCCTAATATTTAATTTTTATAATGCTACCTGAATTGTGTTTTAGCTTGTGGCAACCAGCAATGTTCAGGATACAGCATGGGCCATGAATCATAAAATCATTCAGGTTAGAAAAGACATCCCAGATCATCAAGTCCAACCTTCAGCTGAATCCCACCATGCCCCTGAACTCATCTCAGTGCCACATCTACTCCTTTTCTTTTAACATTTCCAGGGATGGTGACTCCATCACTTCCCTGGGGAGCCTGTTCCAATGCTTAGCCACCCTTTCAACAGAGAAATTTTTTCCTAATATCCAAATTGAACCTCTCCTGGTGCATTTTGAGATTATTCCCCCCTGCCTTATCATTATTTGCCCGGGAGAAGCAGCCGACCCTCACCTCAGCACAACCTCATTTCGAGGAGTTTTAGAGAATTAATGTTGCACTCAGCAGCATTATGGACAAGTCCCTTCTGCTTTGAATATCTGTATGAATACCTGCATTGTACCACTTCATCTCAGGGCAGTGGAGTGGATCCTAGAGCATTTGATTTTCCAGGTCTGACACAGGGAGATTGAGGTTGGCTGTTTCCCGCAGTGCCTGTGTCAGTGCTGCTGCACAACGTGATTAAAGTTCACTTCTGCCCCTGTTTTCTCAGAAGCAAAGAGCTCCTGCCCCTGGAGGAATTGGCCATTTTGATTATTGCCAGCTTCGTTGTAGAAAATGGTTTTATTTTCTCTTCTCAGTGCTTTAAAGGGAAAGGCTGGAACAGAACAATTTTTCCATATGCACGAAAAGCAAAGATTTAAAAAGCAGGCATGTCATCTGACCAGCTCACAAACAGTTAAGCCAAAAGCTCTCTCCTGTCTCTCCTCCATCCTTCCTGAAGGTCTTGCCCAGCAGAGAATAAGGTGCTGGTGCTTGATCGTTGTGACACAGCCCTAGGAACCCCCCGAGGCATTTGCACACAGCAGGAATCTAAGCTGAATTAAGCTTTGGTAGAAAGATGGAAAGTCCAGTCCCTCCCATGTCCAGGGGATCAAAATAGACCCCTGAGAAGATAAAGCCAATGTTTGCCACCTAAATCAGATCAGCTGGGAGGTCTTTGAAAAGGCTTAAGTGCTGGAGCTGTGTGTCCAGAGCTGACCTGTGGGCGAGCTGGGAATGGACCCTGCTCTCCTCCCTGGGGTCCCCTGGCTCCTCACACTGGTCCCCAACCCACAACTAGCAAAGGAATGCAGAGTGACTCAAGGCTCTTCATCAGGGCTCCATAAAATTTCTGTATTTTCAGGGATTTTGGTCACTTGGCTGAGCGAGGTGAGAATAAAGCTTAGAGTGTTAAAGAATGATGGTGAAAATGTTTGGGAACAGCTGGCTGGTCAGGAGGAGAGTGGTCCTTAGCATTAAATGAGCCTGATCTGTCCATCCTGGACATCAGGACTGGACACTGAGGGGCTGGGAGAGCAGCCTGGGAGTTCCAGTGGCGCTGCTGACTGGCAGGTACATAATGCCCACTGTAATTCCCTGCCAGCCTGGAGGAAATTATCCTGACACTTCCCATTAAGGACAGGCTGAGTGACCACTCCTCTGCCCTGAAAACTTCATCAAGGATGTTTCCTGAAAGCAAATTGTCACGTCCTATCTGGCTAGCAGACTCAATACCCACTGAAGAGTTAGCAATTGTTAATAAATAGTAGCGTGTTAAAGTGTCTCTCTGGGTGATTTTTGTGTGCTGCAATTACACAGAATTGCCTGTTAGACCGGTCAAACAGCATAAAAGGAGCCCTGAGCTCCACAAATGTGTTCCTGATAATGGGGGTCTATTAGCATTGACATGGGAAGTCTGTGGTTTTGATACAAGGGAAGCAAAGCAAGGTGGAAATTCTCTGGCAGTGGCAGGGGCAGAGCTGGGGAGATGTCACATCTTCCAGAAAGAAGGTGTGAAAAGTTGATTTATTAATGATGCCTCTAAGTGATCTTCATGCAGGGACCTCAGAGCCCTTCTCAGAGGTTAAATGATGGAGAAGAGAAGGCTCTGGGGAGACCTTATTTTGATTTTTCAATATCTGAAGTGTTATGAGAGAGGTGCAGAAAGACTTTTTTACGGGTTTAATTCAGGATAGAGTTGATTTTAGGAGCCAGCATGGGGCTGTATTTTGGGTTGTTGGGCACTGCCATTGCTGCCAGAGTGAGAGGATGAGGGGGAATGGCTTAAACTGAAAGAGGGTGGAATTATATTTAATATTGGGAAGAAATTTTTCCTGTGAGGGTGGTGAGGCCCTGGCACAGGTTGCCCAGAGAAGCTGTGGCTGCCCCTGGATCCCTGGAAGTGTCCAAGGCCAGGTTGGATGGGGCTTGGAGCAGCCTGGGATAGTGGAAGGTGTCCAGGCCCATGGAAGGGGGTTGAAATTAGATGATTTCAAAGGTTCATTCCAACCCAAACTCTTCTATGATTCTATGGAATAAAAGGAATGTTTTGGTCCTCTCTCCCTGCTCATCTGCTTTGAGCTGAGTGAACCTTGTAGACCTCTGACAAGGCTGAGCCACCAAAAAATCTCCTTTCACCCCTGGCCCAATCCTGCCTTCACTAAATCCCTGACATCCACCAAGAGGAGCTTCTGTCCTGCTCTCCCCCTCTCCCTGTCTTGCAATCCCTGCAAGAAATCGCTGGTCCAAGGAGAGAAAACTCAGCCTTCCCCTGAGCAGGCCCAGGCCACATGGAAATTTCCCATTCCAACAAAGTATAAATGTGATATCCACAGGGCCTGAGCCTGGATGAGAAATCCTGAATCTGACAGAGTTGGGGGTTAAAAAGATCAGTGTTTTTTTGGCAGCTGACAAGAGCACTTTCACCTCTTGGTCACTCAACCCTCCTGAGTTGTTTTCTCCAGCACTGACACACACCCTTTTGTTCTGGAAGCTGTTTGCTTCTGTAAGCCCTGCTAAAAGCATTATTTTCCAGCAATTTTAACAACTCTTTCCTTGCTTTGACAAGAGGTGTCCAACCAGCAGTGAAATCAATACAGTGTGGCTTAAAAAAAAAATTCACAGGAGTCATAAAAAGCTTTTGGGCCAGTGGCACAGCAGAACCATTCCTGTGCAATTCTTGGAGTTAATCCCACCCAGTTCTGTGTCAGGAGAGTGGGATGAGCCTGGCTGCTTTGAGCTCATGACCTGTGAGGGGAGGGAGAGGGACTTGCTTGGTCTTGCAAAGATGTAAAGGGCACTCTGGTCACAGCCTGTGGGACAGCTACAAAAATTATAAAACCAAATTCCTCTTGCCTGGTGGTTTAACAAGGGGGAAAGGTACAAAGTGTAGCTTGAGAGGTGCATGGAATAATTTAGGTTGGGGAAAAAATGTCTGAGACTGTTGAGTCCAACCATTAACCTGGTAATGCCACGTTCACAGCTAAACCACACCCCTGAGTGCAATATCCAAACATTCCCTGAACTCTTCCTAGGATGCAGATTCCACTATTTCCCTGAGCAGCCTGTTCCAATGTTTTTCAGTGAAAAAAAAAAAAAAATCCTGTTACCCAATCTTAACCTCCCCTTATGTGACCTCAGGAAAAAAAACCAACCCTGTCACCAATGGAGAGGTGTGGAATGGGTACCTGTGGGATGGGAGCTCTCCATCTTGAAGAATTCCCAAATCCAGGCAGAGCCATCACCAGCCTCACCTGATGTTAGTGCTGGTCTTGCTCCAAGCAGCAATTTGGGTTGTAAAGCTGGAGATGCCCCTTGCAATTCTCTGACTTCATGAATCTTTAATTTCAAATGTGCAGGAAGTCAGGCTCAAGGCAACTATTATGAATAGCAAACACATTTCTTAAACCAAACAAAGCCCAGCCCCCCAAATTCCAAACTCGTGTGCCTGTGTTTAATTTCAGAGCAGAATAAATGGTTTAATTTTTCGGTGATTTTATTGGTGTGATGTTGTGCCTATTAAGACTTTGTTCAAGCCTTTCTTGGTACCAAGGATGGGGAAAGCATAAAGAACAGCTTGGTTGTAAGGTCTGGGGCAAACTGCACAGCATTAAGAAATACTTTGTTCTAATTGGAGCCTGTTTGACCCTGGAGCCAGAGCAGGGTAATGGAAAAAGCACAACTCAAATTGAGTCTCTTTTCACAGCGTTCTGCAGAAAGCCAGGGAAGGAGAGGGAGAAACACAGAGAATTTGAAAGGGGGAAAGCCAGAAAAATGCATTAAGAGCAAGAAGAAAAGGCAGAATATGCCATGGGAAATAGCCAAAGGAGGGCAGACAGAGAAGACAAAGGAGAGCAAAAATTAGGGAGAAAGGGAGAGAAGGAAAAAGAAGGAAGCAAGGTGAAATTGTAAAGGAAAGGAGGAGCATCCTTCTGGGCTGGCAGGCAGACGATGAGGTGGCAGGACAGCGAGAGGCCCCAGGCACAGCTCGTTATTTCCATCCTGGCTGATGTCACTGATTGCCTCCCGCTCCCCTGTCATGCCTGCTGACAGAATCGCAGCCCTTGCCACTCAGAACGACCTGCTCTGTTCCCAGCTGGCCCAGGGAAAAGTTTTCCTTTCCAGCTCCAAGCAGGCAGAGCTTTGTGTGTGTTTCAGGGGGGTTTTGGGTGGCCCCTCTCAACCATTCTTGCCTGGGATCAACTCCAGTCCAAACAGGTGGGGATCCTATTCCTGGCTTGACTTCTCCAAACAACCAGTTTTTTCCTCAGCTGTAGTGCTGGGAAAATCCTTCTCCTTTTCCTTCTCTTATTTTGACCTTTTTCTGTTGGTAGCATCTTTGTTTTTTTAAACCAACCTCGATTTTCCCATTTTTCCTTCTTTAAGGAAATTTCCCTCGCAAGGCTCAGATCCTGCAGCATCTGACCACCTTCTGTCAGGGGGTTTAATTAGTCATAAAAAATAAAACAAATTGTTATTTGTTTGCTGAAGGGAAGACGTGGTGGATAGAGAAAGAAGGTGGGGAGGACAAAGAGACCTTAATAATGAAGGAAGAAAACAGAATCCTAAGATATTGGGGTCTAAATCTTTAGGATTTGCATAGAATAGCAGTAAATGGCCTCAAGTTGAACCAAGGGAGATTTAGATTGGATATTAGGAAAAATTTTTTCATGGAAAAAGTTTTAAAGAATTGAAACAAGGAAATAGCAGAGTCAGTCTTCCTAGAAGTGATCAAAAACTGTGGATGTGGCACTTGGGGACATGGTTTAGTGGTCAACATGATGGTGGTGTTGGGTTGATGGTTGGACTTGCTGATCTTAAAGGTCTTTTCCAACTTAATTATTTGATTATTCCCAAAGGAACGAGCTCCTCTTCTTCCTGCAGCCAGTGGTTTTTGTGGTTATTCCCCTTCCTGATGCCAGCAAAAATCCCAGCAGGGCTGGATCAATCTTTCCTTTTCTGTAGGGTGGAGGGATGAGCTTCCTGGCATCTCTTCACCAAAAACCTTTCTTCTAGGCAAGGGGTTTGTGAAAATTTGTAGGACAAAAATGGAAGTGCAGATCAGAGTCTTTCCTGTGGGATGGGCTGCAGATGGACATCAGTTATTACCCTAAAGCCTGGCTTAAGCTTGGCCAGCCATCATTTGTGCAATGCCTTGTCTAGCAGCAAATATCTGAGCCAGGAATGCTCCGGTACATGCAGAAGATCCTTAATGAGCTGCAGGATCTGGGACAGGGTTCTGGATGATGTGGCACAGTGGATGGGGAAGGCAGTGAGAGAACCTGAGGTCTTTTGGAGTGGAGGGATCTCAGGGAGGATGTGGAAGGGAGGGCAGCTGAGGTTGCAGCGTTGGGATTTAGGGATGCAGCCTGCTCCTCTCTGAAAAACCAAGCTCTGTTCCCTCGGTGATGGTTCAGGAATGAGTTACATGTTGGGCTTCCTTTGCTTTAATGGAGCTCCTCCCCCACTTTTATCCAGTTACCCATGAAAAGTCAGTGAAATGAGACCTACTTAAATCAAATGTCACAATCGATGCTCGTCCCAGGCCACCACTTGTGTGATGTGAACTCAGATTGCCATAAGGGGGGAACAGGGAGAGGGAAAGGCTTGGGAAAAAGCTTGGAGAGAGTGAGCAAGGAGCCATCCATGGATGAGCATCTTGTAATCCACAGTTTTATCCCAACCATTCACCTCTGTGGTGGGACAGGGCTGTTGTCCACCAGGATTCTGCAGGGGGGAGAAACAAATTTTGGCTTCCTACTCATTGCATCCATCTCTGCCACACCCTACCTAAATCAGAGTCCTTTCCACGTTTCAATTTACAAAGAGCAAAATATGCAATATCAGCACTCACCCTGCCTGGATGGTGTCCAAATTCAATTTTGTGTGATGGGAGACAAAATCAAAACGTTGATGTTTTCATTGAAATTTATGTTTACCCGGTTCCCCAAAAAATGCCTCTAACTTTGCATGAATATTTGGCAGGAGTGAATTCTCAGGGTGGGAGCACAGTCACAGGAGGTGATGTTGAAAATCACAGTGACCCAAGTCTCCATAAAAGTTTAGGGCAAGAATCCAGAGGTTTGTATTGGTTTGGTTTGGTTTTTTGTTTGTTTTATTTTTTTTTTTGTTTGCTTTTTGCTTTGTTTTTGTTTTTTGTTTTTTGGTTTGTTTTGTTTTTACTTAGAGTTAGGATTGAATGTTTGAGAGATGGATTTTTTTTTTGTTTGGACTTGATTGTTTATTAAATCTTATTTAAAGTATAAGGAGTTTTTTAATATTTTTAACTATTAAGCCAAAAGTGAGAAAATGGAGGTGAATTTAGGTAAAGGTTTTTGGAAGTTTAACTATTTAATTAAGAGCTAACATTTATATTATTTATAGTTTTGACTTGGTAACTAAACCCTTGTGATCTGCACTGCAGTACTTTTTATTTAATCAAAAATTACTACTTGAAATTATGAAGCAGGAACAAGAATGGAGAAAGAGACAATGCTTAAGAATGTTCATTTTATTTCATAGTTATTACTGTATTTTAAAACTTCAAATTTAAAAATGTAAAATTACATCCTTCTAACTGTACACTGGTGATTCTAACCTCACTACTCAAATTTGGAAGCTCTTTTTAAGATCCTAAGTTAAAAGCACTGCTTCCTTGAGGATCAGTGTCAGAAGGCACAGAAAGTTTAAAATTTGGCTTCAGGGTTCTTACACAGCCCCTTCTGCAGCCACATCTTGTTCTTGCTCACAGTGTGTTATTACCAATAATCTATGGTTGGCTCCACAGCAATCTGTGTTTGTGATATTCCCATTAACACCTGTATTTTCTAGGCTTCTACAGTGTGTCACTGAATTTTGGAAGTTTTTGTTCCATCCTTCCCAGCAGCTGCTGCAGGGTTCCTTGCAATGGCACAAAGTTTTATTCCTTATTAATTCCCCCCAGTTGAGAGAGGTGCCCTTGTTCAGAATAAGCAAATAAGGAGGATGTTCCCAAGCCCTCAAAAATTCAGGAACAATCCAGCTGTGACCTCTGGGATGTTCATCTCTTTGTGGAGTAACCCTGTAGTGACTGTGGTCCTTGAGTGAGTGGGCACAGGTTTGGTCTGGCTGAGCTGAGCTGGCCAGGCTCAGTTTAAACCCAGCTCTGAGCCCTGCCTGATGTGTTTTGCTTTGCAGAAGCTCAGCAACCTGGAGCAGAGCTGCTGTGGCCTCAGCTCCATGGCATCCCTCTGACTGGGGGTTCAGGCTGAGCAGCCTCATGCCAACAAAACAGTGTCCTCAAGTCCTTAGAGGACTGCTTGTTTCACTCCCAAATTCATGCATAATTTACTTTTTTTCTTTTTCAATCTCCTGTGCTAAACCCCTGCTGTGTCAGAAACCATCTCATCTCCGTGCGGGAAGTGTGAGGTGCTGGTGCTTTGCCAGTTTAATGGCTGGGCTCCCTCTCCCCTGGAAAAGGTGTGATCACCCTAAATAGAAGGTTCTTGGGTGTCTGTTCTCTGCCTCTCTCTGCCTTCCTGCCAGCAGAGATCACTGATGTGGAAATAAGAAACGTGCCAGGGGAAGAGGAAAAAAGTCTGGAGCAGAGAAATCCAAGTGGGATTGAGCTCCTTGCTGAGGACAGGGCGAGTTCAGTGATATCAGCCTGGCAGATGTTGGGTAGTTACAGGCACAGGATGCAGAGAACTCCATCAGAAAGGTCACAGCCTGTGTTTGCTCTTGATGCTGCAAGAGCTGATGTTCTTTTGTATTCAGACAGGAAAAAAGAACCATTCCACACCAGGCTTTCCAGCCTGTGTCACCCCCTTCTATAAAAAAATGCCTTGTGGGGTGGTGTGAGAGCAGGGAATTGATGGATGGTGGGTCCCTGGGGAGGATACACATCTTGTTTTTATTTCCCTTGCTTCATTTCATCCTTCTCCAGATGAATGTTTGTGGTTGGTGGAAAATTTTCACCTTCTTTTCATCCTCCACCCTTCATCACCGCCGTCCCAGAAGAGCTCATTTGTAATTGTTCTGTTATTGCTCCATTAATTATCTTCCCAGTTTCCCACTGGATGTGAGGGGCCTGATCCTCCTCTCATAACCCACACCTTTCACATACCTGCCTTCCATAGATATCAGAATTGTTACCCAGGCTTGACATTGGTTTGTGGGAGCAGAATCGGGTCCAAAATAAAATAAAATAAAATAAAATAAAGACTAGGTCAAGCAGAAACAGATCCTGGTCTCCTTCCCTGTTTATTTGTATGCACAGTGTGATGTGAAGGTCAGCTGAATGGACACACCAACAAACAGGGACGTTCTTGCCATGAAATTTTGGGGCTAGAACTGGCTGAACCTGTTTTTTAATGTCTCACTTTCTCTCTTTCAGAACATGGAAAAGGTGCTGGTCCCTTCTGTCACGTTAATTGTAGGCTGTGGAGTATCCTCGCTGACACTTTTGCTGTTGATTATCATTTATGTCTCTGTTTGGAGGTATGGCTTTCATTCTCTTCTCTTCTTTTTTGGGGAAAGTAATTTGTCTTTTGACCTACACAGACCCTGGAATGTTTGCTCTGTGGTTTTGGGTGTCTGGTGCTTGAGGAGGAACTGTTTGGGAACGAGTGGGCCCTGCAGAAAGTCATCCTGGTGGCTTAGCTGGCATTATTCTCTCCTTTCAGTGCCAGAGAAATTAGCAGAGTGAAATTAGTGCCATGCCCTCATGTAGGGACATTGTTCCATTTCCAAAAACCTCGTGCTGGTTTCGATGCCTTTGTGTACCCCAGGAAACCTTGTCAGAGGCGAGGTGGACACACACACAGCCTCTTGGCAGGCAGATGCTGCTGCAAGGTAATTCTTTGGGAACATCCAGACCTCCGTGGCCTGCCATGAAAACATCTGGCCTTGAAGAACTGACAGAACTTAAGGATGTTAAACCTCAAATCATCTAAATAACCCCCCAACCTTTTAGCTACGCTTTGCCTTCAGCTTCAGTACCTCAGTACCTCCCATTGCTGACAGCTCCTGCACACAGCTCAGGTGGAACCTAAAATTGTGTCATTGGTGGAGGCTGAAGGGATTTTGAAGCAAAGCTTTGATGAACAATTGGTCCATGCCCCTGTTTGATACATTCTGGTGACTCTAAGCTGGAGGTGTGCAAGGGATTTTCTCCCTGTATTGCCTTGAACAAGTTTATCCTGTGAGATCCATGTCTCTCCTAAATCCATGGCAAACACGCTGAGACCTTCATGGCTCCATGCCAAGCAAAGACAAATCAGAACCAGGTGAATGCCTGTGAAATCCAAATGGAGTGGCTGCAGGGAATACAGCTGGGTATTACTGGTGATCCTTTTGGGAAAAGGGATCAGTGTTGAGGCTCTTAATTTGTGCAGTTCTTCGTGGTAGGAAGGAAAGGGTAAATTCCATTTAGAGATTGAACTGAGATAACTTTTTCCACGCTTTGACAGAGGAAAGAAACAAGAGAGTAAAAACTGAGCAAAAAATGCATCTTTATTTATTTTTTGTTGATACTGTGACAGTGCATAGTGGCTGGTTAATTTTGGCAGCTGAAGACTGATCATGATAACGTTTATCTAGAACTCAGGTTTTTCCGTGCCTGGGGTATCATTGGATGTGCTCAAGTCCTTGTCCTCTCCTGCTTTTCCTCAGGCTGGGCGGCACTGAGCAGCGCCGGTAGGTGACTTACTGGGGCCACTGGTGTCAGGATCAAGTGGAAAGTTAGGGTAGAAGATTAAAGAGCAAGAGTTCGAGCCTCACCCTCTCTTTCCTATCAGAAACAGGGTCAGGATCTGAAACCCAAGCTCAGACATGAGGCTGAATCAGTTTGGAGCATGCCAGAGCCATTTGGAATAACATCATCTATTTTTTTCCAGGACTGTGCTCCCCCCTACCCTCCAATATTTGCTGTTATTGAGGACAGTAAATTGCCTGACCTGTTTCAAATGTGTTCTGTTTAATTTCTCATTCCACTCTTTGCCTTATGCCTATGCCCAAAACGATCAGCAGGAATGGGAGGACACGTTTATGGGAGGCTTGAATGGGTATTTCTGAGCTAGCCAAGGATGCACATGCATTTCCAAGTGATCCTGAGACCAGCTTTATCTTGATTAAAGGGCTCTCTATCCTGAGTCTCTCTGTGTAAATATCTGTAAAGCATGATCGGGGTGATCTCTAGAATTTCTCTTTGGTGCGCTGAGTTTGTTCCATTTCTTCTCTGTAGATCATGTTTTCATGTTTTCCAAACTTCACAGCATCCCCGTGGCTGAGCCCTGAGCGCTCTGTGTGTCCTTTTTATTTTAGGCATAGCTGCTGGACGTGAATGTGCTTTCCTCTTAATGGTCTCGGGGACTTTGTATTCAACATTATCTCCCGGCTCCCACTTTGTTTTGCCCCAAATGTTGTGTATTCTGATAGACAGCAGCTGGAGGAGTGCTTAGAAATGGAATCAGCAGTATTATTGTCTCTAAAATGCAGGAGCAGCATCAAAGCACTTCTTTTCCACCGTGCTGGAGAGAAACTCCTCCTGTCCTGGCTGCCTGATCTTGTGTGGAGAGCACTCACCAGAGCTCAGCTGTTTTGGGGAGCTTTGGCCGGAAAATTTCCCATTCAGAACTCCGGACAAAGGCATCTGGAGCATGCATCCATAGACCCAGCTTGAGCATGAAACACTCCTGATGAATAAGCTCGCTGAGGCTGACAATCTGGAAGCTTTCCCAGAATTTTGCCCAGCTAGGGTTTGTTTGTATATATGGGAAGCAGAAAGGAAGGGAGGGTGAGAAAGAGGGAGAGGAGCACGGTGAAGAAAAGAGAGCAGAGTAACAGGGAGGTGATCCCAGCTTGGGGCTGCGTATCAGGGAGGAAATAAATCTACCCTCCACTCCCCATTGAAAAGCCCCAAATAAAGGCTGCTCCTTGGTGGCACCTACTCAGCCACTGGCATGAATGGCACGAGCTTTTTGAGGCAAGTGATCCCTTCAGGCACGGCCAACTTGGCACGGCCCCGCTGGAAACTGGAAGTTGTTTCTGTTCAACGGCTGTTGGTGGCCTGTTGGTGGCCCCTCTCCAGTTCCCAGTAGACAGATGGCTGCAAAAATCCCTGCTGCAGATGGTGCATCTCTGGTGTTATTAGCAGGCTCAACAAGAGGGGTCAGTGACACAGTGGGCCACAGGAGTGGGGTGACCTTGTTCCATCTGGGCGCTGGCTGTCCTGGGTCACAGCTGGAGGCACAATCTGTGTGTGCGCCACGTGCTCCACCACCCCTGTGGAAAAAAAGGGGGAATTGCATGAAAAAAATTGAAAACTGGGGGGGAAAAACCCAACTGCTCGGGTCAGAACAGGTGAAATGACAGCTCTTTTCCAGCAGCTCCTTGACACACTGGCGTTTCAGATGTGTTTTCCATCCCTGAACTCATTGTGCTCAGCAGCCTCTGGAGTCAGTGACCTTTCCATAGCAGGGGATCGATCCCTGCTATCGAGCAGCTCATCCACCAGCCCATCAGCATGTGGGGCAGGGCAGAGCTCTGTGCCTGGCTGCATCCCTGCAAGAGGACAGCCCCAGCTTTTCTCACTCCCCAGGATTGATTGAGTGGCTGTAGGAGCTCTCCAGGGGCTGCTAACACTGCCTTTAAACCCAGGAGCTGGGGATGCTGAGGCACTCCTGGCCCTGGTGGAAGGTGGCAGGGATGAGTAAGTGGCTGTGTGAAGAGGGATGTGTGTGGCACGGTGAGAAAGCAGCAGTGACTCAGTGTTTGTGGAGAGGAGAGGAGTCTAATGGGGGCAGAGAAGCAGTCTGCAGGCTTTCCCCACCTTTTCCATCCCTCTCAGCTGGTGCAGGGCTTCCTGCAGAGTGTGGTGACCAGTGACAGCACCTGAGGGAATGGCTGGAGCTGTGTCAGGGGAGTTTAGGTTGGCTATCAGGAAATATTTCTTAATTCAGAGAGTGGTTTAGCACTGCAACAGGCTCCCCTGGGAATGGTCACAGCACCAAATATTCCAGAGCTCAAGAAGAGTTTGGACAATGCTCTCAGGCACAGGGTGGGATTGTTGGGGTGTCCTGTGCAGGGCCAGGAGTTGGACTGGATGATCCTTGTGGGTCCCTTCCAGCTCAGGATATTCCATGATTGTAGGACACAGGCTGGAGCAGAAGTTTCCCTAAATTAAGAGTTCTCCCCAGTTTTGTGGCTGAGTACAACATGTTTTGATAAATAGACAGAATCCCTGTGTCAGTGGAGGGGTAGCAAAGCAGCACCCTGGAGTAGCTCTGTCTTTGCTGCAGATGTGTTTTTGGGCAAAACCCATCAAGTTCTATGGGTTTTCTCCCTTGATACAAATTCCTGACTTTGGCCAGAGGGTCTGGAGAGGAATGGTGATTTCTTTCTGTGGAGCATCCTGTGCTGGAGAAGAGGAAATGGAAGGAAAAAAAGCAAGCGTGGCAGGAGGTCTTCTTAGCATTCTGACTGAGCAGAAACTTAACAAGGAAATGTTTGGAATCCAGGTCAGGCTACCAAGGAGGACTCTGGAAGAATTGCCCAGGAATGCAGGATTGAATTAGAATGGTCAGAGTGAGCTGTGTTTGAAACTGGTCAGGGATGTGGAAGGCATTAGGAATGGGTTCTGGAGGTTCGTCAGCACCAAAGGATTTCCCAGGAAAGCGTTGGTGCTGAATGGGACAAGTGCCTCATGGATAAGGAAGTTGAAAAGGTGAAGGTACCCAGTGCCTTTCTGCAATGTTCTGCTGGCAAGGTTGGCTCCCAGGCACCCAAATTCCTCCACAGAGGCAGAAACCAGGGAAGAAAATGCTCCCCACTGCCAAGGAAATGAGAGACAGGGACTGTTTAAGTTGCCTGGATGTTTGCAGATCCAGGGGATGCACTGAGGGAGATGTTTGGTGTGACTGTGGAGCCACTCTGTCACCTGGGCAGCATCCTGGAGGCTAGGAGAAGGCAAATGTTGCACCCACCTTTAAAAAGGGCAAGGAGGAGGATCCAGAGAACACCTGACTGGTCAGCCTACACGGCCCCTGGGATGATCAAAGAGCAAGTAGCTCTAAAGGTTATTTCCAGGCAGAATGATGGACAAGGAAGTGATTGGGAATGGACGGTGAGGATTTGTGGAGGACAGGTTGTGCCTGGCTGCCCTGTTTTTCCTTTTGGGATGGGATGGCTGCTTGCATGGACAGTGGGGAGAAGCAGCTGGTGTGGATTTTGACATTATTATTAACACAGTCTGCAAAAGCATTTTTGTGTCCAGATCATGGAACTATGCACTGGATTGCTGGCTTTATACCTGGATGGAATTCCTGCAGGATTTGAGGGTAGTGGTCAAAGGTTTGAGGCCTAATCAAGAGCTGGTCACCTCTGGCCAGGGTTGGTAGAGTGGCCAACATGGTTTAATGTCTTTAAAAATGTTTGACACTCCTGAGGCCACACCTGAAAAGGGACCCAGTGTTGGATTCCCCCCAATTCCAGAGGTTCCAGCACATTGCAAGTCCAGTGGGTGCAGGAGAATATCAAAGCAGGCAAAGGGAATAAACTTGGAGAGGAGGAGGCTGTTGAAGAGCAGTCATGGAGAAGCCAAACAACTTGCAGAGGTAGGCAGGGAAAGGTCTAGAGGCACCAGCTGCAGCAGGAAAAGACCCAGCTGGATATAAAGCAAAATAATCCTTCACCACAAGAGCAGTTAAGTTAAGCAGTTTAGTGCTGTAATAAGTCAGCCAAGAGAAGTGGTAGCGTTTCTGTTCCTGGTGATTTTCAAATCTCAATCAGATGAGACCCTGAGAAACCTGATCTGACTTGGAAATCAGTCCTTTTTTTGGGCATAGCATTGGATTGGGAACTTGGGAGGTTTTTTTTCACCCCCCGCAACCTAAATTATTCTGATTCTATTCATTGCCAATCCACATCTTGTTCTTTGGAGGTTCAGGGATCTGGAGAACAAGATAAATTCTCAGGGTGTGAAGAGAAGCAGGGAAAAAGGAGAGTTGGTTTAAGGGGGCTTAAGGGGAAAAAAGTCTGAAGACAGCTGGATTCTCTCCCCTTACATTAAAATACAGACTTATGTTTAATTCATTTCTTAGCTTTTTCTGACCAGTGGAGACTTCAGAAGTTCATGCTAATAGCAGTGGGATCACAGTGTTGCTGCACAGATTTATTACATCTTCTTCCCACCAGGGCAGAGCCCAAATCTCCTTTTCTACCCCATAGAAACTACTGGCTGGAAATTTGATGTTTTACTTCACACAGTCAAAGCATAACAAGACTGAGGTCTCAGTACCCTCCAGTCACAAATGGAGCAGAGTCCAGGTGATGCCCAGCATTGTTTAGAGCCCAGTGAAACTAGGAAATTTGGGTTCAGCTTGGCTCTGGAAGGAATCAGAAGCTCACTGTCAACCCAGTTTCATGCTGAGCTGAGATCCTGAATTTTGCAGCCTGTTCTGGGGCTGGGAGAGTTGCAGGGAGAAGTTGCCATAAACCACATTTCCAATAGATTAAATAGGAGTTCAAGCTACCTTTGCTTTTTTTTTGTTTGTTTGTTTTTTTTTGTGGGGTTTTTTTGTTTGCTTTTTGGTTTTTTGGGTTTTTTTGTTTGTTTTTTGTTTTGTTTTTTCGCATCCAGGAAAACATATCTTCACCATTCGTGTTTGTCTGAAGGTACAGCTCAAGGAGAAGTTGAAAAATCAAAGTTTTACAGCCTCCCTTAGGGCTAGAGCACAGATTTACCCTTGGCAGAGCACACATGTGCAGCAAACCTGTCCTGCCCTCCTCATCAGAAACTCAAAACTCTGCAGCCAAGGCACGACCAACTCACTCTCGCTAAAATTAATTAATGAAATTAAATTCCCAACATAAATAGTTGATGTGCTGGAATATAGGAAATAATCCTGCATTAGCCTCCAGGGATGAGCTGGTTGATTAATACATCTGTTTCTAATTTATATAAGCATCAGCATCTCCTCTTCACTCATCTGGCATTCAGGCAGGGCACTTGCAGCATCTCTGAGATAATTCACGTGTGTGAATGTTGGTGTGGTCAGGTCTTGAGTCAATCCTTGAGGACTTGCACCTCTGCAGTTCCCTTTTTGTTTTATTGGGTACATAAAAGTGCCTCCAAAGAAATTCCCCTCCGTCGCCAGTGGTTTGAATTAATTGTGGTGCACTTACCTCGGCAGCGAGCCTGGTGCTGTGCTGCAAATCAGAAATGACAAATTGCTGGCTCCTGCAAGGTGCTGAAGGCAACAGTTCCCTGACTGCTGTCCCTGGTGTCCCAAACCCACAGCTGCAGTTATGTATTTGGCCTAGTTTGGAGAAGTGGTACAAAAAAAAAATTAAATAAATAAAAAAAATTAAAAGGCAGAAATGCTTCTCAATGCTTGTCACCCCAGGAGGGGTTGTTAGGCTGAAGGAAGGGGAATGCTGAATCACACACACTTTGTTGTCAAGGTGCATGTGTTTGTAATCTGCTTCCATCGCCAGCATGCCCGTTGCTCTTGGTTGGGAATCTTCTCCGTGTGTTGCCTGTTTGTTTTCTTTCAAGCTCCTTTTCAAGCCCCCGTTTCAAGTAGGCAGAGCTGAAGAAGATTTGCAGCACTCTACTGTTTTAGGAGGGGCTCAGACTAGGCTGGCCCCTCGTTTGTTGGCTCCTAACTCCAGCATTGATGGGGGATGATGGAGACATCTTCTCCCCCTTCCTTTCCCCCTTGTTCTTGCCTGGCTAGCACATAAAACCTGCAGGAAATTGGCAGTTCTGTAGAGCCTGGCCTGGATTGCTGCTTTTCAGGGGTCACCCAGGGCAGGCTGTGACAGGGTGGGTGTCCCCTCTTCTCTCCCTGCAGGTACATCCGCTCGGAGCGCTCCGTCATCCTCATCAACTTCTGCCTCTCCATCATCTCCTCCAACGCTCTCATCCTGATCGGACAGACCCAGACCCGCAATAAGGTGAGGGATCCGCTGGGGCTTTGTTTATTTGTTTGCTTTCCCCCTGATTTAGCGCTGAAATGATCCATTCAGGCAGCACTTCCTCATTTTTCCTCCATCTGTTAATTAGCGACATGTCAAAGACACGGCTAAATGGCAGATTTCAATTTTCTCTCTCGCTCTCTCTTTGATAATTTGTCAGCATCCTCAGGGCTTTGATTAAAACCAATGTGATATTTTTGAATATCTGCCTAGAGTAGCTGGCACATGGCACGGTGAAGAAGCGTGGTGATTTGCAAGGCTTTAACCATTTTATTTTCAAAAAAATTACAAAGACAGATTGAGAAAAGGCTTTAAAAAAAAACCCCAAACAAACAACCTCTCAGCTTTACATTTATTTCTCCAGCAGTTTTTGTACTCTGAGCTGAAAGTACTTAGCAGATGTTAATGAACACAGGCACAAAACTGTCCAGCATTTTTTGGGGATGCTTTGCCAGATGCACCATGAGCACTGCAGGGCCACGAGGGACTCGGAGCAGATTCCAGAGTGATTCCAGAAATCCAGACAAGACCCAGTGTGGTTTTCCAAGCCATGAGCACTGGTTACTCTCTTCCCACAGACCCAGCTGGAGAGGCATGGGTTGCCTCCATGACTTTTTTCCAGCTCGAGCACTTTCAGGTTCTCTGTTGATGTCTGTCATGACAAATCACTGCTCACCATTAGTATTTTCCTCTTGTAAATTTCCCCCTCTTCTCAAATGCTCTGACCATGATAACTCTGTTGTGCCAAAAACCGTGAGGCAAAATGCCTCCTCCACTCTTTCTGCTGCCAAAATCACAATCAGAAGTCAAAAATTAGTTATTGGTTAACAGGAACCAGAGACCAGCTGGGTTTTTTGAGCCCCTGCTTTGGCAACATGAGCACAATGTCACTGTTGGAAGCATATCAGAAAGAAATTCTTCCCCATGAGGGTGGTGAGGCACTGGAACAGAGAAATTCTGGATGCCCCAACTCTGGAAGTGTTCAAGGCAAGGTTGAACAAAGCTTTGAGCAAAGAGAAAATCTTCCTGCCCATGGCAGAGGGTTGGAATGAGATGATCTTTAAGATCCCTCCCAAAACTCAACCCATTCTATGATTTTATGTTTCCTTCAGAGAAGCTGAAAGATTTAGTGAATCAGGGACTCATTCCTATGGAAGGCCCTTTGGGTTGGGGTTAGGTTGTTTTAGGAAAAGCTTTCCAGAAACTCCCTTCCCAGAGCAGAGCTGTCTTCCATTCCCAATGTGGTTGGCAAGAGGTGGAGAGAGGGTGACCCAAGCTCCTGCTTTCCTTGGTTGAGTTTTCTGCCACACCAAACATGTGCTGGGAGCTTCTTTCCATGGAATAAAACACTGAGGGATGCTCAACAGGACAAACCACAGCTGGACCTCCTCTTTGGTGGTTCTTCTTCACCTCAGGACAGGAGCTGGACGTGTTCCTCCTCTCCCACCCCCACCACAGCCCAGTTATGAACCCAGGTTCTCCCTGGAGGTTTTTTTTGTCCCATGATTCCAGGAGTTCACTGTGGGAGCTGTTGGTGGGGACTCAGAGCTCCCAGCAGCGATGGCAGGAGGCAGATTAGCTCTTTGCACATCCATATGCATGAAACCCCAGAAATAGAAAGGTTATTCTTGGATTTCCTCTCAGCCATCTAGTAAACAGTCTCTGGCAGGCGAGAGAGAAAGAAAACTATACAGAGGAGAGACGAAGGAGTGTAAATTAAGATTTTATTCACATTCAATTATCGATAATAGAGCGCCTTGGTGATTGATTTACAATTGCGGCTTCTCCGGGAGATTTCTGCGGTATCGGCTTCCCTGGAAATGTCAAATTCTCTCTGGATTTCCATCCATGTAACCTCAAAGGCGAGATTCCACGCCTGGATTTGCTAAGCTTTTTGAAGATGAAAGGCCTGGGAAAAGGCTAAAAAAAAATTACAGTCAGCAATGCAGGGATACAAAGGAAAGGGATGCTGCAGGAAGTGGCCGTGTCTCCGAGGCTTGTGCTGGAAGGGAACAGATTTCTCCTCTTAAGGGAAAACAAGAGCTAATGGCTTTGACAGACTGACAAACTCTTCTGGATCTTGGGAGATCATATCCCTGTGCTTACCCCTTCATGGGGATGTTTGGTTTTCCCCACAAGGAAGGGAAAACCTGCAGCAGAGGTTGCAGAAGCAAATATTTGCTTGCCTATCGGTTGGCCAAGTTCATTTGAGGCGATGAGTTCATCCTGGTCCAGCTGAGATGTGCATGTTTCTGTTGCCTTCCTCTCCTCTCTTCTTCCCTTCCTATCAAAGCTACTCATTTGAAGAAAAAAAAATAAAAAAAAAACCAAAAACAAACTCAAATGTATCTCTGTGGTGTACAATTGTAAAGCAAAGCTTTTGTCTCTCCCCTTTACAAGGAAGAATTGTGTTGGTTTGAAAGAAAATCAAAAAGGCAGTGTGAACAGTGTTGTACCTGATGTCAGTCAAAAAAGAAAAGGGCTCTAAAATAACAATCTCTTAAAATCCATTCCAGAAAGCATCCTGTGTTTGTTGCTGATTCATATAGGGTTTGTAAGCTGATGAATAGGAACCACCTTTTGTAAGGATTCTTGTAAAATGTGAAAATGACTGGACATTATCATATTGAACTGTGTTATTTGTACCAAATTGTCATCCCAAATCCACTTTTAAGCAGAATACGGAGGGATTTGGTGTCAAATGCAAATCTGGAACAAAAAAGAGAGTTCCTATCTCAGGGAACACACGAGCTTGCTTTTATTCACAGCCTCTGATAACGTCTGGTGATGCCAGTGGATGAATTGAGAGCAATCCGATAAAATCATGATAAAAGCCACTCTGTACATGAGAGCTCTGGCTTGAAAGATGCTGGTGGTTGAAAAAAGAGACAAAAGAGAAAGGTTCATTGACCGTAAAGCCAAGTCCATGTTTCTCCATATAACTCAAAGCAAAGAAATTCTTGATTATAAACCTCCCCCTTCCCAAATGCCTGAAGCCTTTTTTTTTCTATTTTTTTTTTTCTTTTTATCATCCAGAGTCACTTTTTAAATCTATTTGCTCTGCCTTCTCCTCGGGAGCCACTGGAATTTCTTCCCATTACTTTCTTCTTGAGTACATTGATTCACAGTTTTCAGCTCACAGATGGGGGGAAAACTGGCTGAGTGAAACAGAGCGGCACCAATTTGCACCAGTGAAAGATTTGGCCTTGCTGAGTTAAAACAAAGACGAGCTTGTCAGCTTTCCAGTCCATCTCCCTGGCACTCCGGGATTGTTCTTCATAATGCATTTGCCAGTTCTTTCCTCAGTTTAATTTTAAATGGCTTAAGCTGCCTGCATTTCCCTTGTGAGATTTCCCCACCAAGTCGTAGAGCTCACCATTATGAAATTCTTTCTAATCTAAGGGGTTTTTCTTTCTTTTTTTCTTTCTTTTTTTTTTTTTCTCCTGTCTGCTGGTAGTTATGTGCTCTTGGACAACTGTGCCCTCATGTTTGCAGTCCTTTCCCAGCTCCTGGCAGCCGTGGTTTCACCCAGCTCTCACAGCTTAACTCTTTCACTCAGCCCTGTTTTTCTGGCAGGGGCACCATCCAAATTGCCTTCCTCAGATTTCATTTCCATGCCTGGGCTGCCAGGGACGTGGTACTTTGCAAACCTTTTGAGCTGAGATTAGTGCACTGTTAACTAACCGCTCCATCCCCCCTGCCTTGCAAGGATCATGGCAATAGTTTGGATGTTTTGGAAATTAAATACATCCTGCTGAAGCCAAGAAAGCACCAGGATGGGGTGTGTGCTCAGACTTCTAGTGGAAGGTGTTGCTGCCTGTTTTGGGGGGGTTGTAATTAAATGATCTTTAAGGTCCCTCCCCACTCAAACAATTCTATAATTCTAAATTGTTAACCATGACCTTACCCTAAAGCTCATCCTTCAGAGCAGCTGATTTCCACATAGTACTTAAATTTAAAGCTTTGGTCTTAGGTCAAAGCTTATGGAGCAGCCTGCCCCCTCTTAAACATTATTTCATGACTTTTCCTTCCAGAGCCCGGTTCGGTTTGGTCTCCCACGCCTTCCTCTCGCTCCCTGCCGCTCTCTCCGCCTGCCGCTCCTCTCACGTGTCCTCCTTTCCTCCTCTCTGCAGGTGATCTGCACGCTGGTGGCGGCTTTCTTGCACTTCTTCTTCCTCTCCTCTTTCTGCTGGGTGCTGACCGAGGCCTGGCAGTCCTACATGGCCGTGACGGGCCGGTTACGGAACCGCATCATCCGCAAGCGCTTCTTGTGTCTCGGATGGGGTGAGGACCCGCGGGCTGCGGAGCAGACAAGGGACAGGCTGCAGGAAGGGCTGCTGCTCCTCTGGAGTGTGCTTGGAACCCTTGCAGGGGCTCCAAGAAGGGCTGAAATGGTTTAAAATAAGTTGAACCTCCTGCCCAGAGCAGCTGAAAATAGAGGAGCTGAGTTCAGGTTTCAGAGGGCGCTCCAGGGGTGGTTTCTCCTGGGGTTGGGTCTGTTTCTTGCTTTCTACTTTTCTCTCTCTGCCTGTCTCTCTCCGTGTTGGATGTGTTCTGTTGGTACATGACACCAGCCAGGGCAATCCTGGCCTGGATCTGCAGAGCTGTGGTCAGCAGGACCGGAACAAGGATTGTCCCTTTATGCTGGGCACTGCTTGAATTGTGGGGTCAGTTTTGGACTCCTCTCTCTAAGAAGGACATGGAGGTGCTGGAAAATGTCCAGAGATGGCAATGGAGCTGGGGAAGGGTCTGGAGCACCAGAAGTGGTTGAGGGAGCTCAGCCTGGAGAAAAGAAGGATCAGAAGGGACTTTCTGGCTCTGCACAGCTCCAGTGCAGCTCTGGTGCAACCAGAGGGGGCACCTGCTCCTAGGTAAAAATAATAGAACAAGAGGAAACAGCTCCAGTTGCACCAGGGGAGGTTTAGATGGGATTTTAGGGAAAACCTCATCACTGAAAGGAAGACCAAGCGTTGGAACAGGCTGCCCAGGGAAGTGGTGGAATCACCAACCTTGGGAGCACTCAAAACCCATGAAGAAGTGGCATTTAGGGCCATAGTTTAGTGCTGGACCTGGTTGGGCTCAATGATCCTCGAGGTCTTTTCAGTCTCAATGATTTAACAGTTCTAAGATTCTGCAGAGCAACCTGGAGTGGAGCAAACTCTGAAATCCTGTCTCCATGGCAGCAGCGCCTTTTGGAGACAAATAAACTGCGAGACTGCTGCAGATGCTTGTAACTAATTTTTCTCCCTCTGCCTCTGCCGTATGTTTAATTTATTAGCCTTAAATGATGCATTCTGTAGTAGAAAACAAATACAAACCCATAAACCTGGGCTTTCAAAGTGATAACAAGGGTGTGTTTGTAAGGAGCGGCGGCACAAAAAGTTGCTGAGAAGTGAGGAGGCAAGGGAAGGAAAGGAGTGTGGCTGAGCTCCATTAATGTCTCATTTTACAACTGAAGTCTCACAATTCACCCCAGGCAAGAGATTTCTGGTGCTTACCAAGCACCCTGATGTGATTTATTCTGGCACATCAAGAGCCGTCCTCGTTGCGGCACCTTCATCCCTTTAAGTTTTCCCTCCTAAGCTTTTGCTTACAACAGAGAATAAATTGTGTTATTAAAATCCAGGGTTTGTGTGTTAGCAGGAGCAGAACCACAATACCTGCAGAGCACAGGCTGCAGGAGCCTGGGTGTGCTCATGCATGTGTTTATACCTCCTTGGTGACTCCAGCAACATCAGGGATATCAAATGTAACAGACTAATAGCTTTCCTAGGTAATAAAAAGGGATTTTTTTACCCCCCCTGATTTGTAAAAGCTGGGACAGATGGGTGTGTTAGCCAAGGGAATTTTGGATGAGCAGCGTTCACATTTGTAGTCTGTACAGATTAAAAAAAAAAAAAAAATCCCCCTACATGTGTAGAAGCATAATTTGCAGTGCTAGTAAAATGTAGTCAGCTCTGAGCTAGGATGCACTGCTGATAAATGATGCATAATAACCATTTGGAGTAGGTTAGGACAAGAAATGAAGAACACTCTTGCCTATTAAGGCAGCAAGGGAATTTTGGATATTTAGCATCCTGCTAGACTTCAGCTGTAGAGCTGGGATTAATGGCACTTGTAAGAGGAAAGAAGCCGAAAATATGTTTTAAAGAGCATAATCTGAAATAATTAGCACAATTCACTTTGTCATGGGCTGATTCTCCCCCCTTTCCCCTCTTTGCACATTTGCATTTCTCTAAGCCGTCGTTGGAGACGTCTTTGCCAAGTTCTCAGCTGCTCTCAGCTGTAGCTCATTGAAGCTGCAGAGAATTTCAGCAGTAGGGAGGATTATTTTGTATGTCTTTGGTCTCCTTGGATGTGCAACTTTGCAGTATGATTTTAAAATTATTAGTAATAATAATTATTAGTAGTAATAATAATTCTTGTCCGTGCTTGGACAATGCTCTCAAGTTCATGATGTGATTTTTTGGGTGATCCTGTGCAGGGTCAGGAGCTGGACTTGATCCTTGTGGATCCTTTCAGTTCAGGATGTTCTCTGATTTAGAACAGACAGATAAACTGTTCCCTGGGAACAACTCAGTCATCATATTTTAGCCCCAATAAAGAAGAAATATTTTTTGTCAGGATTTTTATGACCCTGTTATAGTTTCCACAGCTGGATTTTTAATGCTGCCATAGCTCAGCCTCTGAGTGGGTCTTCAGCTATTTATAACAAGAATGGCTCTTGGGAGTTATTAGCAAACATCTTCTCTAGTGGAACATGATTAACACATGGCCTGATTCTCCTGTGACCTGGAAGTACAAAACTCTTTGAAAGAGGTTTTGAATGGGTTTGCTTGGAGCTGTGAGTGTTAAATTCCCTTTGTGCAGAAAGCCCCCAAAGCCTTGCTGGTACTGCCTGTGCCACAGCAGGTACATGGAGCAGGCCAGTTAGGAATAAATACCTTGATAATAATAAAAAAATCAGAGTAAAATTTGGATGTTTTAGGTGGGGATTTTTTCAATCTA
This sequence comes from Catharus ustulatus, assembly GCF_009819885.2. Taxonomy (NCBI): domain Eukaryota; kingdom Metazoa; phylum Chordata; class Aves; order Passeriformes; family Turdidae; genus Catharus; species Catharus ustulatus. The sequence goes on from NC_046221.1 coordinate 162,271,864, forward strand.
ATCCCACCTAACTTTGCTCAGACTGCTGACAGCTCTGCCCCTCTCATTATGATGCTCTTTGGCTTAACTACTACAACATAGCTACCACTTGGAGTAGCTGCTCCTTGTCCAGACCCATTCCCAGCCCAAACTGAGGCTTTTACCCAACCTTGGAGCGAGCCAAGTTCAGCCTGGAGCTGCCAAGTTCACAGCCCCACTCTGGATTTCTGCATAATTACCACGTCGGAGAAAAGCGTTTTGCAAAGAACGAGTTGCTATTTTTGGTGGAGTCTTTGCCAAATTTCCTCTTTCCCAGGGTCTCTTGCACCAAGCTGTATTCCTGAAAATGTCCTTCCCTGTGTGGTTCCCTCCTGTGGGATGCTGCATTGATGGCACCATAGGGAATGCAGGATTTATCCAGGATGAGGTGTGAAGGAGGCTCAGGGAGAGGAGCAAGAGTCAGCGGGGAAAAAAAATGAGAAAAAGAGGAATGGAGAGGAAAAAGGAATGAGAAAAAGGGAAAGGAAAAAGGGAAAAAAATAAAAAAAAGGAAGGGGGAAAGGAAAGAAAAGGGGAAGGAGAAAGGAAAGGAAAGGAAAGGAAAGGAAAGGAAAGGAAAGGAAAGGAAAGGAAAGGAAAGGAAAGGAAAGGAAAGGAAAGGAAAGGAAAGGAAAGGAAAGGAAAGGAAAGGAAAGGAAAGGAAAGGAAAGGAAAGGAAAGGAAAGGAAAGGAAAGGAAAGGAAAGGAAAGGAAAGGAAAGGAAAGGAAAGGAAAGGAAAGGAAAGGAAAGGAAAGGGAAAGGAAAATGGAAATGAATATCAAAAGAGATGCTTTTTAAACTCACTGCCTGTTGGGTTTGGACTGATGAAATGTGACCTGTGCTTGGAAATCTCATGTGGGAAGAGAAGCACTTCCCTGCAGGATAACCCTCAAATGCTCCACATTTCAGCCCTGTGGCTCCCAGCTGCTGCAGAAACTCACCATTAATCAACCCTGGGATGATTTGTGTTGCTGAGGGCTCCCCTTCCCAGGGGAATGGTGTTTGGAAGCTGTGCCTGCACATTCCTGGGATCTCCTGCAGTCACCTGCCGTGACCTCTGCAGCTCCCAGCTGCCTACTGATCCCGCTGATTCTTAATGGGATTTTCCCATCTTTAGTGTTGAGACTGCTTAATTCCTCCTGCCACAAGGAGGAGGGCTATAAAAAGCCACATGGAGACCTCCAGAGCTGAAGCACCCGATGTTATGAGCTGATCTCCAGGCATTTCTTTAGGGAAAGGGGACAGCTGGACTTTGAACCTCCACAGATCCTGGAGGAGACCTGAAACTCTTTCTCATTGTTGTTCAGAGGAACCTGCTCCATTACAGATCTTGGGGGACCTGTTTGGGATAGGGAAACTCAGTTTTAATTTCCTTTTCTGTCTCATTTGGGGCAGATTTGAACCTGGGCTGCTCACCCTACACTGAGTGCAAACAAAGCTCTAAATCTTTGTGTTCTTGGAGTTGGGGTGTGGCTGAATAGTCCAACTTCAGAGACACCATGAAGTACCTAAGAATAAAATAAATCAATTTTATACATCTGAATCTACTGAAAGAACTCCCCACGACTGCTGAGACCACAGCAGGGCAGGAGCTGATTGCAGCTCATGAGATTTATTTCAATAACAGAGGCATTTAAAGTTCTTGCTTCTAGTTTTGAGGGTCCTGAGCTCAGTCTGTGCCACAGAGCCGGGCTGCAATGGATGGTGCTGGAATAAGTCTGGGAAAAAGGGGAAATATGGGGTGGGAGAAGGGCTGCACATGTGATTTAATGACCAGTTTCTCCTATTTGATTTCCATAGGGCTCCCTGCCTTGGTGGTTGCCATTTCCGTGGGATTTACTAAAGCCAAGGGATACGGCACCGTGAACTAGTGAGTGAAGAATTCCTTTTCTCCCCTTGTTTTATCCTCCATCCTTTTTGTCACTGACCCACAGGAGGCAGGCTGGGAGCTCAATTTCCATGTGCAGGACAATTCCTGCATCCCTGCCTCCTCAATCCATCATCTGACCAAGCTGGATGGTGTGTTCCTTTAAAAACAAGTTCCTAGGGACTAATTAGGTTTAACTGTTGTATTTGTGGCCTCACTTTGATCTAAATACCTTCCACTTAGAGCTTTTTAATGCATTTTTAAAGGGGGAAAGTGTGGAATATTTAAAGTTAAGGATGTTTAAAAATTAAAGCCATCTTTTTTTTTAATCTGTTTTTGTGCTTGATTGTCCCCACATTTTCAAGGTAGCTCAGTTTTAGGCAACAGAATGAGCCTGGCTTGTGCAAACCAAGGTTCTGACAGCAGCCTGTGTTTGCCTGTTTTCCAAATTGCACAGGTTTTGTCTTTAGGAAGATTTTATGTGTTCATAAGGTGGGAGGGAAAACAGAAAAGAAATAATGGAAGAGGTAAAAAATGCATTAAGGCAAGGCTAGGCTCACTCAGAGCTGAGCATTAGTATGATTTTAAATGAAAAAGGAAAAAAGAGAAAATATTTCTTCCCTGTGCTGTTAAAAACCTCAGAAATTTCATGTATAGTGACAGTTTGAGGATAATATTTTATGTAGCAATAAGTCAGGCTCTTCCCTACTGCATCCCATCATTTTCCAGAGCCTTCCTGGGCAGAGGTTTGCAGCCCACACGGGTGATGTTGGAGACTGGAGCTGTTGATGTGGCCAGCAGAGCAGCAGATGAGGCTGCAATCGTCCCACTGAGGAAATGTCATGTGGAACCTCCTGCTCTCCCTCAATTCCCACCACATCCTGCACACCCACGGCCAAATGGCCCAGGGTTTGCATTTTAATTGCAGGGAGAATTGAAACAGCACAGCAGCGTTTTCTGTTTGCTTTGCATCCCGAGTTCTTGCATGACAGAGGGCTCAGGATTGTGGATTTCTCAGTACAAATCCAGAATTCCTGGAGTCTGGGCTGGCATCAGGATGCTGGTGGAGAGGGACCCACTGGTTGTTGTGTGACTCAGAAGGGCACAAAACACAGCCTGGTTTGCAGAAACATCACCAAGATCCCAAATTAATTCCCTTTGGATTTTCTGTGGGTCGTCTGCTTCTGGCGCATCCACGAGAACAATTCATAAAGAACAAACCTCAGGGAGGTGGGAGGGAGGTCCTGGATATTCCTGCTTCTCTTTCTTTGTTTATAGACTGGTGGGAATTGGTGCAACAACCTTTGTGGCTCTGTCAAAAACGTGTAAGAGCTTTTTGGTCAATGCTGACAACACAAAAGTGCCTGGGCGGGGAGGGGAGGAACGTGCAGGAAAACATTCCCTGTTTTCTGCCCTGGAGCACTGTGCCAGCATCTCCCACCCTGCAGACTGCAGCCAGGAGGGTGTCAGCGTGTGACAAAACCTGCTGGGCTCCTGCTTTGCTCTCAGCTGGCACAGGGTGAGGTGGCCAAGAGGCTGGGCTGACTTTCCAGAGCTCCCAGGGGTTGCCTGGTCACAGCAGCTCTCCTCCTTTTGCTCCGACTCCTTTCAGCCCTGAAGACTCTGTCACTCACCAAGGGCTGGCTGCCAGGGGATGGAGGAGGACCCCAGCTCTGCTGTCAGGATGGTTGTCACCAAAATTGTGGTGGCCTTCATGCTCCAGCAAGTCCAGTTTGGTTTCAGTGATCCTTTTCTGGGATATTCCATGGCTCTGTGGTCCCTCCTTTTGCCTCCTTTCCACATTTCCCACTGTGGGGTGAAGCTGGTGAGTCCCACTAGAATCATGAGAAGAACAACAGTTCCTCTCAAGCTCAAAGATCCCATCAGACATCCCCAACGCTGCTATCCTGTTATAATTCCACACGTTGATGCCTTCCAGGACCTACAAGACATAGAAGAAGGATGGAGAGGGATTTTGACAAGGGCATGTAGTGACAGGACAAGGGGAAATGGCTTTGAGCTGAAGGAGGACAGATTCAGATTGGATATTGGGAAGAAATTCTTCTCTGTGAGGGTGGCCCTGGCACAGGGTGCCCAGAGAAGCTGTGGCTGCCCCTGGATCCCTGGAAGTGTCCAAGGCCAGGCTGGATGGGGCTTGGAGCAACCTGGGATGATCCTTCAGGTCTCCTCCAGCCCAAACCATTCCATGATTCTCTGAATTCCTGCTGGAATTGACTTTGCCAAGAGCCAGAGTTGCACTGAGTGGTGGATTCACGAGCCATGATGCTGAATAAAATGGAACATCTCTGTAATGAGAGTTACATTTACACTTTGGTGCATTTTAAAGCACAGAACAAATTTTGCTGTGGGCCCAGCTGGGCAGGGCACCCCAAAAGACTGGAATGCATTCACACTCCTATTTTCCTGCTCAGAAAGGCTTAAAAAGCCTCTACTGCATTTCTGTGTGGGGAGGCCCTTGGTTTTACCTCTCCTGCAGAGCAAAGTCAGCACTGCACAGCAGCAATTTCAGAGCTGAACTCCAAAATTTGAGCTTTAGCTTGGATATTGGGAAGAAATTCTTCCCTGTGAGGGTGGTGAGGCTCTGGCACAGATTTCCCAGAGAAGCTGTGGCTGCCCCTGGATCCCTGTCAGTGTCCAAGGCCAGGTTGGATGGGGCTTGAAGCAACCTGGGATGGTGGAAGGTGTCCCTGCAGTCTTTAAGGTCCTTTCAGCCCAGATTTGTCTCCACTGGGCACTCCTGGGGCATTTCAAGTGGGCACTGCAGGCTTGCAAGGCCCAATATTTCCAGTTTGCAGAAGGAAGGAAGAGCTTTAATCACAGCACATCCCTCCCTGGGACAGAGGGGATAAGAGGTGACAAGATAAACCACAAGGGACTTTGAAAAACCCAAATAAACATAAAGCACACAGAGCCTTTTAAAGCATCTTCCAACCCTACAGTTTCTGGGTCCCAAGAGCAGAGCATGAGCTCCCATGGTGGAGGTGGACATTGAGTCAAAACAGGGCTCTGATATTTAGGTAAGCACAGAATTAAACACTCAACAGCAGTTTGGTTTTGGGTTTTTTGGGGGTTTTTTTGGTTTTTTTTCTCTCATCCCACTCACAGTGGTAAAAAAAACCCCTGACATCCACCCAAGAGGACATGGCCACCAGGGCATTTTGGGGACAGCTGCAAGTGTTGAAGGCATTGCAGAATTAATCCTGGTGTTAAAGACTCTCAGGGCAAAGCTGGTGGAAGGGGCAGGGTGTGAAATGTGTGATGTGTCTTGAGGCTGGAACTGCCAAAGGTGGCCCAACCACATTGGAATAAATCCCATCAGGATGTTCAGCCTGGGACCTCAGCAGGATTTCACCCTCTTTGGTCCTGGTTTGTTGTTTTTTTTTTTTCAAATTGTACATGGGATGAAGCTTTTCTCTAACAGTGAAAACACAACTGAGCAGCAGGAGGGGGTTTGTCCCACCAAGAATTGTCCCATCAAAGGCCTGGCTGTGTCTCCAAGCTGTAATGCAGAGAGATCAGAGCCAGTGGTAGGTTTAGGGAGCTTGTAGTATGTTTAATATTTACCATTTAGCTGGCCAGACTGCACTGAATTTTAAGCTGAGGAGGGAGAGAGAGGTTCAGATTAAAAATTGAATATGTGCTGCAGGATTTGGGGTGTGTCTGTGCTGTGCTGTGAGTGGTGATTCCCAGCAGCCATCCACTCAACCTTTATTACTCAGGACACTCCAACAAGGGGATTTTTCCTTTCTCCTGTCTGAGCTGCATTTGAAAGGAGATTTTGCTGTTGTTTGGAGCATGCTGGGGCAGGGTAGAGGCTGCAATTCCATTCTCAAAGAAAGTCTGAGGGACACCAGAGGTCTAAAGGACCTGCCACTGATCACCTCCTCAGATTAGGCTGAGTGCCTCAATAATAACTCTGCTTTTAGCTGCTGCTCCAGGGACTGCCTCTGGACCTCTAAAGCTTCACAAACAACCTCCTGAAGCTTGAAGTGAATAATTGAGGTTGTGCCACTGGTGCTGGGAGCTCGCATCCTTCCCCACAAGAGAGCCCATCAGTTTTCTGAGAGCAGAGCCTGCACACAGCACATTTCTCAGGGTCCTGCAGTGTCACTGCATCAGGGCTTTTGTGACCCACAGGTATCTCAGCAGCTTCTGGGTTAATCTCTGGATAAACGCTGGTATAAATCAGGCCAGCCCTGATTTCCCAGCTGTAATATCAATGATACAAAATGTTTTGTTGGTGCTGCCTAATTTTACACAGGGTTGAGATGAGAGCTGTTGCTGGCACGGCTGGACAGTGTGAACAGGGCTCAGTGGAAGCCAGCCCTTCCCAGGACCAGCACAAAAGCCACCACCTCCCATCTGTGCCACGGCAGAGTCACAAAAAGATCAGTTTGTAAAAAGGTTTTTTTGTGCTCAACACAAGAGCTGCTGTCAGTTGAGGAAACTCTGCTTAGGAATTGTTAAACCATTCACTTCCCCCCTTCCAGTGATAATTTTGTTTTAAAAAATCACTGAAGAGATCCCTTGGAAAGTACAAGGGAACCTCTTAGCAAAATGCAAATATTTCTGTGCCTTGGAGGCACGAGGCTAAAAGCATCTCCACCAGGCTGGGGTTTGCTGTCAGTTCTGCCTCTTGGATATCCCTTCACCCTTTCCTTTCCCTTGCTGGCAGCCAGCACCTCTGACAGCCTCAGCAATGCTTGGATGAAGGGCTGTGGCAGGGGGGCAGGCAGTCAGAAGGGATCAGTGCTCGGTGCTGTGTGATCTCACCTTCACAATTCCTGTTGTTCTGTCCTGGTTTGGAGGACAGGTGTCTGCTGAGAAAGGCAGGAGCCTCTCTTTGAAATGGAGAATGTAAACCCCTCCCTCCAAATTATTATAATTTTGAAATCAAGGGGCTCTCAGGCAAAGATACGGGAATTAGGAATAACAGTTCTTTACTAGGGAAATTAAAATAGAAATACAGCACTACAAAGAAACAAACTCCAAACCCTGACACAGTCAGAGTACAACCTGACACCCCGTCAGGCAGGGTGTTGGCAGCAGTCCCATTCCATGGTGGCTGCATCCTCCTGCAGTGACAGATGTGGCTCAGTTGGAGCAGTGCTCCTGTACAAGGTGCAGTTTCCCTCTGGAGCTCCAGTGGTGATGTGGAGAAATCCGGTTTTCCTCTGGAGTCCAGTGGAGAAAGGGGCTCCCTTAGTGTCCCAAAACCTCTGTTTTTATCTTGGTAAGAAATGTTGGGCTCTTCCCCCTGGCTGGAGCAACTCCCAATGGGATGCAGTAATTTTATCAGTCCCACAGTGGGACTCAATGGCCATGAGCAGAAAATGACTGGCTGGAGGAAGGATGGGGTGTGAAAAGATAAAGAACACTGCCCTGCCTGGTTTCAATGGATGGCCCATTAGCAGAATATCTGCCATTGAGATAAGGATCACTGCCCCACCCTCAACAGATGTTGATAGAATAGACACCTTTTATCACACTCTGTGTTGTAACCCAAGACATATTCCTGAGAGGGCAGGGGCTGCCAGGGACCCTGCAGGGACCAGAACCCTCCTTGCACCAAATCCTCAGCACTAATTGCAGTGCAGCACTGTCAGATTTCTTCATCTGAGCCACCAGCTGGAAGAGACACTCAGAAAAAACATCTCAAAAATCAGGATAGAGCGTTGGATAAAAAGGTTTGGACAAGGACTGGGATTTGGGAACCCTCCTCTTGCATTTAGGGAGACCTCCAGTCATTTCAGAGCTCCAAAGCTTCATTTTGACTCCCTCCCTTCTCAGCTGATTATTCATTTTATTATTACAGCTGCTCAGACAACTTGTGACAGGGCAACTTGCTATCAGGAAGAAATCAGAATTGATTAAATTAGCACATTACAGGTTTAATTTAGACATAAACAAGATTCAGACCTTGGAGGAAACCAGAATACCCTACTTCTAATTCTCAGTTTGAAATACTTCCCTTTCTTTGGGGTGACTTTCCAGAAACATTCCTTGTTTTGGGGCGAAAAAAAATAAATAGCATTTTTTGCAACTGAGATTTAATTAAAAAATATGAGGCTGATCAACAAAGCTGAAATGCTTCCAGGAAGATTTTTTTTCCCCTGGGAGCATCAGCTTGCTCCTGATGCAGGATGAAAGCATCTTGCTGAGGGCAGGGCAAGTGAATTACTGCAGGGTGAGCTGAGTTAAGAGCTTGGAGAAAGTTCCCTCTCCATTGTGGTTTCCTGCTCTTCTCCTGTGGTGAGTGCACGGTTGTTTCCTGCTGAAACAGGATTACTCCATCCCACATTTTCTCCAGGGTTCTGCCCTATCAAAGCATGCAAGCTTTCCCAGGGGCTGCTGACACAGTGAAAATTCCCATCCTCTCCTGCCCTGGAGCACTTGATTTGTGTGTCCATGCCCTGAATTGCTGGATTCCCCGTTTAAAAAATGGGAATTTCAGCTCCACTGCTGCTGTGGATTCATGGCTGTCACAGAACCTCAGGGTTTTTTTTGGTCCAACCACCTGCTCAAGCAGGGTCACCTGGAGGTGGCTGTGCCCAGGTGGCTTTTGAATGTCCCCAGGGATGGAGATTTCACAAGTGCTCTGCTCGTGCTTTGGCAGGGCTCAGGCACTCACAGGGGAAAAAGCATTTTCTTCCTGGCTTCACAGTGAAACCTGGAAAAACAAAAACTCAGAGAATGGTTTGGGTTGGAAGGGACCTTCAGGGTCATCTCATTCCACCCCCTGCAGGGACACCTTCCACTATCCCAGCTTGCTCCAAACCCCATCCAACCTTGGACACTTCCAGGGCCTCAGCCAAGAGGTCTCAAACAAATCTCCCTCAGTTTGAGAAGGCACCAGGCAGCCTGAATTCCACACCTGGTCTGTGCAGAAGGGAGGTGTCCTCCTCAGGGGATGTGGTGTGAGGGAGAAGGAACAAGCTGGTTTCCACACACCTCACATTCAGCTCATTCCATTAGAAATTCCATTCAGGGAATATTGTTAATTCCCACCCTGCTGCTGTGCTGTTAAATTTCCCCATGGAGGCAATCTCAGAGGGAGGGAGGAAATGTCCTGCACCCCTGGAAGACTCAGGGGTGAGTAAATGAGCAGAGGAAAATTTCCACTCTTTCCACTCTTTCTGCCACCTAAGTAGGACAAGAGCATCATCTTGCCAGCAAAATGCTGCAGCTGCTCCCAGGACCTGGTCTGAAACAGAGCACTCTCCTTAATTTTGCATGAATTCCCCTGTCAAATGTCATCCTGTGGGCAGGTCCCCAGGCAGAGGAGCCTTTATGCAAGTTCAGGAGAAATGGGAAGCAAAACTTGCTTGATTGAAAGCCTGAGATTTTTTAATTTTTTTTTTTTTTTTGCCGTGGGATGTCACCTCCCAGGCTGAACTCTGCAGGCAAAGGGAAGAATCCAACATGTGCCTGTTGGGGACATTTGCCACTGGGTGACTTTCTCTTCTCTCTTCATTTTCCAGCTGCTGGCTGTCATTAGAGGGAGGACTCCTCTATGCCTTCGTGGGACCGGCGGCTGCTGTCGTTTTGGTATTTAAACTTGTCTGAAAGATTTTTTTTTTTCTTCCTCTATATCTTATAGCAATTTCTTTCAACCCAAGAATACCCCTCTTTATTTCCACTTGTGTTTTGAAGAGTTTCCTCCTCCAGGAATAACGAGCAAAGCCAACAGTTTGGGATGGGGGCACCTCTGTCCTCCCTGGAGCCCCCTAACCTCTGATGAATGCTTTAGCTTGGTTTTGCTCTGTCTGGATGGAAGTGCAGGATGATGGTGGAAAACTCTGACATTAAATCCTTCACAAAACGCTGTTCCTGGTGGTTTTCAGAGCAGGCTGTGCCCTCACAGCCAGCTTTTATTCCTGGTCCATCCCAGGCCAGTGCATGTGAGCAGATTTCCTTGCTTGCAGGTGAAATTGAAATTCTTCAAATCAGTGCTGAAGAGGTCCCTAATGACCTTAAAAATGTCATGTTTGCTTTGAATTCAAAGAGCTGGCAGGGTTAAAGTGTGCATTCCTAAATTCCAGCTCCTGCATGGGGAGTCTGTCCCTCTGTCCCATTGTCCCTGGCTCCAGCACAGCCCCCAACCCACCCTGGCCAGTTTATTATTTGAGTGTGAGGTCACTCGAGGTGACATTCCCTCCCTGCTCATGAGCAACCTCAGGGCAGAAAGAACCTGGGAGCTGCTGCTCCTCCAGGAAATCCCTGCTGCAGCAATTTCCCGTGGGTTTAAAGCCACATTTGAGCCCCCACATCCTTCTGCAGTTTCTCTCCAACCCACTTTTTATCCAGTGGAGGAGCTTTGTGCCCTCTGAGGCTCCTGGAGAGTCCTGCAGGAATGGGGTTGTGTCACTCACAATCCCTTTCTCAGTTCAGGTTTTGTTTGGTGCAGAGCCTGGGGATGAAATGCCCCGTGGCAGGAGCTTACAGGAGAATAACTCCACAAAAGCTGGGGCTGCCTCTGTTCTCAGCGCTGTCACTGCACATCAAACCACCTTGGTGCCATCATTTCGTGACTGTGACAAAGAGAAAAGGCAGCAGTGACCCCTCCTCTGCAAGAAATCCAAACTGGCATGAGCTGAGCTCTTTTATATGGGGCTGTGCACAGTGATTCAGAGGGAGGAAGCTTTGGTAGTGCCAAAAACGAGGGAAGGGATCTTTCCCTTTTCCCTTCGCACTTTTAAAGTGTGAGGGAAACACAGGAGCCTGCTTCCATTTGGCAGCTCTGTTTTCCCTCACCATCACGCTGAGGAAATGAGATGTCCTCACTAAAGGGTGAGCACATGTAAATGGTGGCTCCTGCAGCTGATATTTGGAACTGGTGAATCATCTCTGGGGGTGTCTGCCCCTGATCAGCACGGAGAGAGAGGCCACACACCTCGTTTAGACTCCCTGACTCATTCCTGGCCAAAGTGACAAATGAATATTGCCCTGGTAGAGACACCAGAGAGCTTGGGGAAGGAGGAGGAGGAGGAGGAGGGGAAGGAGAAGGAGAAGGAGAAGGAGAAGGAGAAGGAGAAGGAGAAGGAGAAGGAGAAGAAGGAGAAGGAGAAGGAGAAGGAGAAGGAGAAGGAGAAGGAGAAGGAGAAGGAGAAGGAGAAGGAGAAGGAGAAGGAGAAGGAGAAGGAGAAGGAGAAGGAGAAGGAGAAGGAGAAGATAAAAAGGAAAAAGGAAAGCATGGAAAGGCTGTTTCTAAAAGGGAACCTGCAAACAGATGAGCTCAAATAGTTGATAATACTCTGAAGGTGGCTTGCCTGCAGCTTCAGCAATGTTCATAGCTCACAGTCAGGCCATTGACACTGAACAGCTGCAGGTTTGAAGGATAAAGGTTTGACCTTTATTCTTAAAAATCCTGATCTACCTTAAGCACAGAGCTGTTGGAAGCAGTTTTGCAGTTTTGCTTGCCCAGCTCACGTGGAGCAGCCTGGTGATAGCTGTGTGTGCAGGCTGAAGGCAGGGGGAGGCTCCTGGAATGAAGTGAGCACAGGGTCAGGTAGTGGGGATCTCCAGAAATCTCAGACTTGAGGCTTTGCTTCTGGGTGTTATCTCAGAGATAAGGAATTAAAGCTGCTCTGCATGTTATTGGAAGAATATCCATGTGGCATCCCTGACTTAGGAAAGAAGTGGAGCCAGGATCAGAGCATGATGCTGATAGTGGTGATCAATGCACTGGATTGATTGATTTATTGACTGATTGATCTGTTAAAACCAGTGCAGAGCTGCCCTTTGCTGTCTCCCCTGAGGGATGAGCATGCACTCTTTGGCAGCCCTAGGGCAGATGCAGCCACACTTCAACCCCACCTTTCCTCCTACCTGCCTGCACCTTGAGGAAAAACCTTTCTTGCACTGCCCAGGCTCCTCCCCAGCACAGGATCAGGGATTTCATGGTGCTCCCTCTCTTTCCAGGCTCATAACCAGGCTTTGATTTCCTGCTGATCCTTGGCTGTGTCACTGTGCCTGGCTTGCCAGGGTTGTTTCTCTGAATCAATACCATGGTGAACTCTAGAAAGGGTCTCAGCTGCCCGCTGACCCAGCAGCTGATGCAAACAAAAATAAATGCAATTTCTGAGATTTTCCATGGGTTCCCAGCTGTGGGCTCCACATCAGTGAGCTGGTGAAACCAGCAGAAAGATTGATCATTGTTTTGAGGATGATTTAGGCAATTAGTCTGAGGTTTGATCCCTTCCTTTGGGTCAGGAAACTCTTAGGATCCCTTAAACTCCCAAACACGTGAAGTCACGTGAATTAATCTCTGAATTTGGCCTTAAAATATTTCCCTGCAAGCCCCACATGCAAAACAGCATCGACCACAAGTTTCTACCACCAGCAGCCGTTCCTCTGGCAGCAGAACCTGGAGGATGTCACATTTTCCACCATCAGGGGTGGGGCTGGTGTCACTAACACCTTGCTGAGGTTTGGATGGGGTTTGTGCAGCAGGTGCAGCTGGCAGCACTGCATGCAGCTGGAAAGGCACAGGGAGGAGTTTGGGGTCGCTCTGCAGGATCTCAGCTCTGGCCAGCCTGTGTTTCGCTGTGGGTTTTTGTATCTGATGGACACAGACATCCCTGCTCTCACCCTGCATGGAATTGGTATTGCCCACTGATTTTGGGGTGCTGTGCCATCTGTCCCACCAAAGCAGATGATATTTCTACTTGCTCCAGTGCCCCTCCACCTCTTATTTTGAGAGCAGCAGTGGTGTATCACCAGGAAAGAACTGTGGCACATTGTCTGCATTCTCCTAATGCTGCTGACTCCAGAGGGTGCTTTGGGAAGCAGCCAATGTCATCCCACTGCTCTCTGTACTGCCCACTCTCTATTTGGATTTGCCCAAAAATTTTTGTTGCGCCTGGAGTTTGCCTTGCTGGACTTGAAGCAGTGTTGGTGTTCAAACAGCCCTGCAGCAATCTGAGAAATTCCCAGTTTCTCCTGCTTCATGGAGGCCTGGATGGGGTTGGGCTTGAGGATCTTGGGGGTCTTTTGCAATTTTAATGATTCTCCAACCTCCCTGATGTGCTGCCAGCTGCATTCTGCTGTCTTGGAGTCACTGGTGCATGGCCAGGGGAGGTGGGACAAGTGGGGACAGGGGACACGAGGGGTGGTGGCCTCCAGAAGTGTGACCTGGCTTTGGGAAAAACCCTTCTGTGTTACCTGACCCACTTGAGAACAAAACTTGTGTGTTGTTTCTCTTTTGACAGGTGAACATGGTTATTGGCATTCTGGTTTTTAACAAACTTGTATCCAAAGATGGAATAACAGATAAGAAACTGAAGGAACGGGCAGGGTATGCCTTATCAATACATCTAAGTAAAGAGTGAAAATAAAAACCAAAAATACCCAAGGTTGTGATCAATAACCAGGCAAGGGATGAAAAAAGAGATTGGGAATGCAAACCAAAAAAAAGCAAAACCAGATTTAAGCAAAATTAAAGAAAAAAACATTCTTGATTTAATCTCTTTGTCCTGTCATTCAGTGCAGCAGGACACAAAAATCCAAGTGTTGCTGTGGAGGAAGGATCCAAGTTCATCTCTTTGTTGAAATGGCTTCAGCCCAGGCTGATGCATGCTCCCAGAACTGAGGAGAGCAGAGTGGCTCTTGTCACTGACTCCTAGAGACAGCAGAAAGAGACTCAGCACTGCTGAGTGTGGCACACAGCAAGGGCTGGGACAGAGGGGTCATGTCTGGAGGCTGGCAGGTGTCTCAGGGACAGCAGAGGTGTGTGATGGAAGGGATGGGGTCTGGAGGGCTGGCAGGAACAGAGCAGCAAATGGATGCAGTAGGAGAGGTGAGTTAAGAGCCTCTGCTGCAAGAAAAAATCCTGCTGCCACCTCTTTGTCTTCTCCACAGCCTCTATTCCTGAACCCAGAGGATTTGTGTTACCTCCTTTCCTTTGGGATATTAATTCAAGACCTGACTCCACACATTTATCCCCAGGGTTTGGCCAGGGCAGCAGCTCCCAGGCAGGGCTCTCTCTTGGGCTACTCCCAAACTTTTGGCAGTGGCTGTTTTGCCAACACCCCCAACAGGATGAGAGCTCCTCTCCTCTCCTCTCCTCTCCTCTCCTCTCCTCTCCTCTCCTCTCCTCTCCTCTCCTCTCCTCTCCTCTCCTCTCCTCTCCTCTCCTCTCCTCTCCTCTCCTCTCCTCTCCTCTCCTCTCCTCTCCTCTCCTCTCCTCTCCTCTCCTCTCCTCTCCTCTCCTCTCCTCTCCTCTCCTCTCCTCTCCTCTCCTCTCCTCTCCTCTCCTCTCCTCTCCTCTCCTCTCCTCTCCTCTCCTCTCCTCTCCTCTCCTCTCCTCTCCTCTCCTCTCCTCTCCTCTCCTCTCCTCTCCTCTCCTCTCCTCTCCTCTCCTCTCCTCTCCTCTCCTCTCCTCTCCTCTCCTCTCCTCTCCTCACATGCCCAGGTCACCCTGGCTGATATTTTTTACTTTCCCCTGCTTTTCTTGGCTTGTTGTTGCAGTCAGAGAAGCTCTGTCCTTACCTGCTGCTGGGACAGGCAGGGATCTCTGCTCCCAGTTTTCCACTGCAGGAATTTGATTTATCACTGTGGGTAACAGCTGTGTTCTGGCAGGAAGAATTTTCACAAAGAAATGAGGAGGGTAAGAGCTGTCCTGGTTCCTCTGCATGGAAGGCAGAGTTTGAAACTTTTGGAGGCTGGTGGAGAAAGCACAGGATACATGGATATATCCTGGCTGTAAAAGTGGAGGGAGAAAGGGTCTCCACTGAGTCTCAGAGGGCAGGGGTGGATAATGTGAGTGAGGTTCAATATTCCTGGCACTGCACTATGTGTGGAAATGGTTTTTGATTGAGTGGTGGAGGCAGAACCCAGGGTAGAGGCAAATTCTTACCCAGCACCTCAAATCCTGTGTTCAGTTTTGGGCACCACACCCCAGGAAAGACCTGGAGGGGCTGGAGCACATCCAGAGAAGGGAACAGAGCTGGGGATGGCTCTGGAGCACCAGGAGGAGCTGAGGCAGCTGGGGAGGCTCAGCCTGGAGAAAAGGAGGCTCAGGGGAATAGGGAGTGGTGTGGTGTGCTGAGGTGAGGGCCAGAATCTACTGCCAGGTAACAAGTGACAGGACAAAGGGAAGTGGGCTCAAGCTGCACCAGGTTGGATATTTGGATAAAATTTCATCCCTGGAAGGATGAAAGGCTTTGGAACAGGCTGCCTGGGGAAGTGGTGGAGTCACCATCCCTGGAAGTGCTCCAAAAACAAATGGACTGGCAGTTTGTAATAGAGTTTAGAGGCCATGGAGGGGTTTGGTCAAAGTTGGACTCGATCTTGGAGATCTTTTCCAACCTCAACGATTTTGTGAAAAACACAGGGACCTGTTTAGGCTCATGGTTTATCAGCAGTGTTGTCATGGCCAAGCCTTGGGTGCAACCAAGGGAAATTTTAATGCCTGAGCAGTGCCATGGCCACAAAACAAGAGGAGATTTGGGTGATCAGAGCTATCAGCTGCTGCTGGGTGGAAAAATATGTGAAGAAGTGACCTTGGTGCATTGCTTTGAGCAGCTGCTAACAAGCAAGTGCTTCATTCTGGATGATGCCTTCTTGACAAAGAGACAACTCAAAAAAAACCACCCAGGCTGCAAGGCAGGGTCTGGAGCAGGGTAACTGCACTTGAAAGTCAGCCCTGCAATAAATGGTTTATTGGATTAGCAAAGCAGCGAGTTGCTGCCTCTCAGTCCCTCCCTCTCTAATCCAGACTGCACACAGAGTGACCTTATTTAATACACAGCAGCTGGTTATTGATCACACTCAGAGCTGGGCTTTAAAAACAAAACCTGCGAGGCAACAAAACAAACAGCAAAAAAAAAACAAAACAAAAAAAAGTCATTTTTTTCTGATGTTCTTTGTTTTTTTCCTTCTTTTCTCCTTCCCTTCCCCTTCTTTCGTGTCCGTGTGTGTGTGTGCAGCACTTTTTAGCCTTATCTGTGCTCAGTGGTTTTGTTCTCCCTTCCCAAGTGCCCCTGCTGAGAGTGTGGGAGCACTTTTGAGAGCCCTGGTGCCCCTTTCCCTTTAGTTCTCTGCTTCTGGCCTGGGCTTGGGAACCGTGTTGGAAGGTAGATCTGAAGAAAATCAGAACGAGTAATGGCCTTGGAGATGTTTGGACCTGAGGAGATGATCTAAAGAAACCTTGTGTTTCCTTTAGCAGAGGCAAGAAGTATGGTTCAGTTGCAAAAAACAATTTTTCAAAAGGGTGAAAAAGAAAAAAAAAAAAAAAAACAACAAAAAATAGGGGGAAAAAAGAGCTGTTGGAGATTAAGAGGAGTCCAGCACACACTCCACAGATTGGTTTGGCACAAATTCATCAGTGCCTATGGTTCTGATGAAATAATACCTGAGACACAAGAATTCTGCCCTGTACTTAGCAGTGGAAATAGCTGTGATTATTGTTGTCACTTCTGTCAGAAAATGCAGATTTCCTAATGGCAGTGATTTTATGGGTGGATCACAAAACCAGGCTGTAGAGGAGGAGGTGTGAATGCCTAGAGAGCTGGAGAAAGGCCACAACTGCCCCAAAATCTGTCTGGGAATGGAGAAAACCATCCCAGAAAAAGAGTCTCTGTTGGTGGCCAACTCCACCACCAGTATTTGAGCTCTCTTGAAAGGATTACTACAAAAAATAAAAAGTGTTTTAATGTCAGGAGCTTTTAACATGAATTTTAAATGGGTTCAGCCAGCATTTATTCCAGAAGCATTTGTGTGCTCACACAGGCAGGGAGGAAGAATGACACCATCAGGGATTTCACCAGGGCTAATTTTAGCTGAGCTTAATCTCTCTGGGCTTCCTCTGCCCCTCCTGGGGAGACACAGGAGCCTTGTCCCAAAACCTTGTGTGGAATAACCTCAGTGCAGGTGTCCTGGTGGGGTGGAGCAGAGCTGGGTTGTCAGAGCACAGAGGGGACAGGGATTAGGGAGGTGAAGGGGTTGGGATTGCCCTTCCTCTGGGAACAGCTCCTGCTCTTTGGGCTGTGCAGGGTGGGAAGCACTGCTCAATAAAAGTTACCAATGAACACACCAGATGAGCCCATGAGATGAGCTGTTTGTGGGTGTTTGGGAAGCAGAAAAAGCTAAATGAAATGAAGGCATTATTCACTGTGTTTATTTAATTAGCTGCCCTTTCATACGCACAGGCACCAATCTAAACCTGCCATGGAAATTCAATATATCAACAACCTTGTACCCCCAACCAGAAGGAATTAGGAGATGAATGTGCCCACATCTGTGCCCACTGCTTGCAACTTTCTGCATAAACACACCCAACAGCAGCCACACCTGTGTGTTTACAGTGGTCTTTTGGCCAGTTCTCTGTGATTCAGTGTCATTCATGTTTATTCTGGTACAGTTTCCCATCAAATTCCTCAAGTCAATCTACTTTTTTTCTTTTTGCTGCCTATCTCTGCCTCTCTCTGTCTCTCTGCTTATCTGTTCTTTGTGGCTTATAGATTTGGGGATAAGCTGTCATTTTATATATATATTTTTTTTTAAGGGTCGTGCACCTAATGCCTCTCCAGACCCACTTTATCTTTGGTTCAGCCTTTGCCCTCACAGGATTTAAACCATCCTTCCTGGAAGATATTTATCTGTGGACACAGGAGCTAATTTCCTCTGTGTCTGAAAGCTTCTGTGGGATGCCTTAGTCATTATTCTGGATGGGAATGATGACTTATGTCCCTGTAATTAATGAAAAGACCAATCAATAGCCACTTGAAAGGGGCTCCCTGGGCCCACTGCTGCTGCTGTGTTGGTGCTCATCAGGGATTCTTTTTGCAGTGAGACTGAACAGAGAGCCACCAAAGCTCAGAGATGCTCTGTGGAGTCTCCTGATCTCTCTCCCAGGCAGGGCAGGGCTGTAAAACCCCTCCTGGTTGGGGCAAACCTCCCTCAGCAGCATCCCCACGCCAGGGATGACAGACCTGCTGTCCTCTGGCAGTGGCTTTGTGTCTCCTCTGCTGCCAGGCACAGCAGGAAGGGCTGGGGGATGTTTTGCAGGCTCCTTCCCGTTTTCCAAGCCAGCTCTGACGTGGGTGTGGATCTGTGCAGAGCAGGGAGAGCTCACAACCAGTAAATTCTGGGAAGAAACAGGGCCAGTGCCAAGATAATGTGGCTTCTGAAGAAGAGCTGAATGAGGGGGTCTAAAAACCCCCAGGATGTGCTTCAGCAGATCCCCTCATACCTGCAGCCCTCAGTGGGCTGTTTCTGTGGCTGGTCCATGCAGAAAAAGTGGGAGCAGCAGGTGGGAATCATTCTCAAGGTTCATCCCAAAGATGTTTTTGGCTCCAGAACAGGATGTGAGAGAAGGAATCTCAGAAGCAGTCAGCCAGTCAGGTTCCTTTCAGGGCAGGTTGGGGGTCTGAGGAAACACCTCAGGACGTAAAAGAGTCCCATCCTTCATCAGGGATGAAGCAGCCAGAGTGGCCTCTGTGCTGGCCTCACCAGCTCCCAGTCAGAGACAGTAAGTGACTGACCCTTTGCATTGCTCTAGGACAGAAGAAAAGCAGGTACAGCCCCCACAGCCCTACTTCTTGCCTTCTACTGCACAACCCTGCCACCTTTTCTGTTTTGGAGCAAAAAGGCCAGGAGGGAAAAGAGCAATTTCTCAAAAAAAAAAAAAATTCAAAAAAACAAACCAAACAAAAAAAGGAGGTGGAGACTGGGAGAGCAGTACTGGTTTCTCTTCCATGGGTGCCAGAGAGAGACACCCTGAATCTGGCCAGACTTTCACCAACACAGTTCCACCCTCTCCAGCAGCACCAGCAAGTTTCTGAGTTGTTCCATTCCCCCATTCCCTGCATCTGGAGTGGTACAGATGAGAGAGTTTTAACTCCTGCCTGTCTTTCATTTCTCTTCCCAAACTGGGTATGGTTGGTTGGTTCCCTTTCCTCCTTCCTTTCTTTTTTGGCTTCTCTTTCCCTTTCCTTTCGACGTTTGTGCTCATGAGCGAAGTGTTTTGTTTTGTTTCAGTCTTTTGGTTTTAATTGCAGTCAGATGGCAGTGCCCCTTTACGGCATGACGCTCAAATGTTCCAAGTGTGGAGTAGTTTCTTCTGCTGAAGTTTCGGCCACAGCCACCAGTAACGCCATGTTAGTTCCTCTAATTTCAACTTCTTTTCTTTCTTTCTTTCTTTCCACTTTCTTTTTTTTTTGTTGTTGTTGGTTTTTTTTTAATTTGTTTATTTTTTTCTTTTCGTTTTGATTTTCGCTTTTCAGTTCCTTTTTTTTATTTCCCTCTTCCATTTCCCCGCACTCACCAGCCCGTGTTTGTTTTCTCTCCCCACCTCCCTGACATCCCCCAGCTCTCCCTGACCTCATTCTGTGGGCCATGAGTAGAGCAGGGCTCCTGCAACCGCCCTGGAGCTGATGGGCTGGATCCTGAAAAGCGCTTTTTGACATGCCTAGATTTAAGATTTAAGCATGTCAGCAGCCCATGGAAGACAAAGGGACTCTGTGATTGTTGCAAGCCGTGTTTAATTTGTTTAACTCCCCATTCTTGGAGTTCCAGACTTAAAGCTGTGATTCCCAGTAATTCTGGTGGTAGACAGGGACTCCAAAATCCAGCTTTGTCAACCACTTGAGCACCTGCTTGAGTGTTTTCCTCCAGAGGCTGCAGAGCACTGAGTGTGGTTTAAGTGAGTTGGTGAATCCCTTCTAAGTGGATTTTTTTTCTCCTCTTATGAAATGCTGAAGTTAAGTTTAATACCTTGTATGCCTGCAGGTCTGATTTGATAAGTGTTGACTGCCTCTTTTGGACCCCTGAAAGCACTTGGAATTAATTCTCAAAATCTTAAAGTGTTTCATAGCTCTGAGTTACAAAAGTCAAATGCTGTTAAATCTCAGATGCTGCTGGAGTTAGCAAAAAAAAAAAAAAAAAAAAAGCCAGAGCTTTGTTCTGCTGGAGAAATTGTAGCTATTTATGTGGTTGGCTTTTTTTCCAAAGGTTAAGGTTGGAGGGAGAGTGACAAGGGAAGGTTTGCCTTTCTTCCTTCCCTTTTGGAAATGTTATTGTCTGTATCACATCCCAGTGATGCTGCTCTTTGGTTTTGATGTCTAAATTAGTACATGCAAAACATGCGAGGGAAACAGTCTCAGATCATTTGCAGTTTGAAAATTTCTACCTTTAATTAATCTAAACTAAAAGAGGCAGCCAAGTGCCTGATCTCAAAATGTAGAAAGATCAAAGAAAATCAACTCAAGAGCACCTGGAAGGTATCCCTGCTCACGGCAGGGGGTTGGAATGAGATGTTCTTTAAGGCCTCTTCTAACCCAAACCATTTTATGATTCTGTGGTTTTCTCAGGGAAACGGAGAACTGAACAAAATTTGATTTATTTTTCATTGCTAAGGTCGTTTACTCACCTTTTGCAGCAGTGCCCAGCTGAGATGGAATCAGTCCAGACACGTTTACCACAGGTCTGGAATGAGCAGCTTGCTGCTTTTTGGATTCCTTTAACTGCAGAGCAATGTTAAACCAGCAGAAGATTTACTATTAATAAATTAGACTCTTAAATAGAAGAGGCTTTCTGTTCATAGTAAATTAATTTTAAAAGTTAAACAGTCTCAAGTCCCTCTCCAATAGTGTCTGACATTGGTCTGTGATAAATTACAGATTCTGATTCATCTCCAAATCAGGAGAAAAAAGGGATATGAAAGCCAGATCTCCTATTCTTCCTGCTTCTCTAATTTAAGTGGATTGATAGAAATTGGAGGGTTCTTGTAAGAGGATTTTTTAGTGTTTTGTTTCCCAGCAGATTGGGTACCTCAGATGACAGAGTCCAGTATTAATTTTGTTGTTTGTCCTCAAGTGTCCCATGCTCTTATCCTTGCAAAGGGAACACTGAGGAATACACAAATAAATTCACTTATTTCCCCTTGTGATCCACTTCATCCTGCAGCTGAATTGTTCCTGGTTTTCCCCCTCCAAATTTCTTGCAAAATTCTGATTATGCTTTGACCACTGCCCCCCTTCTGCTGGGCTCCCTCCTCCCAGACCTTGCAGCTGTTCAGTTTTGGAGTCTTGAAATGTGGATTAAATGCCATGAGGATTCCTGGCTCCTCCCTGACCTGGAATGAGCCATAATTTTTTAGTGCAGAGCACATCAAGGGTGTTCCTGCCTTGTTCCTGCTGGGGCTGCTCATGTCCCCCCATCCCCAGCTTCCCTCCTGTAGGTGCCAGAGGTTTATTTCTGGGATAGCATGGAGTGAGAAATAGATTATTTAGACTGTTTTTTCTTGGCTTTTGGAAATCTTTGTGGTGAGAACTGTGGTTGGAGAAGGGGGGAAAGGAGGGAAAACAGAGTGAACTGATGGGAGAGAAAAGTGACAGAAGTGGGAAAGTGAGTACTGGAAATGGTGTGATTTCTTGACCTGGGGAATGATAAATGGAAATCTTTGGATGTCTGTGACCTGTTAGGGGTTAATTGGACTTGACAGGTGTGGGTTAAAGAAATCCTTCCCTTTAGGCTGTGCTGAAGATCCTGGGCAGGTTCTGCCAGTGGAAAATCTCTGTTCCCACATTCCTCCCATTTATTACTGCATGTAGGGCACCCTGAGCCTGTGAAATGTTGCCTTGTAATTAATTTGTCTTCGCTACCTGCGGAAATATCTGAGATGGAAAACATGTCTTAGGGGCTTGGCTTTTCTTGGTCCTTGCTGTGAACGAGGGAATCCACTGCAGATACCAGGGAGTGCTGAGGGATGGATGGATGGATGGATGGATGGATGGATGGATGGATGGATGGATGGATGGATGGGTGGATGGATGGATGGATGGATGGATGGGTGATGGATGGATAATGGATGGATGGATAAATAGACGGATGGATGGATGGATGGATGATGGATGGATGGATGGATGGATGGATGGATTATGGATGGATGGGTGGATGGATGGGTGATGGATGGATAATGGATGGATGGATAAATAGACGGATGGATGGATGGATGGATGGATGATGGATGGATGGATGGATGGATGGATGGATGGATGGAGGGATGATGGATGGATGGATGGATGGATGGATGGATGGATGGATGGATGGATGGGTGGATGGATGGATGGATTATGGATGGATGGATGGATGGATGGATGACGGATGGATGGATGATGGATGGATGGATGGATGGATGGATGGATGGATGGATGGATGGATGGATCGTGGATGGGTGGGTGGATGGATGAAGGATGGATGGATGGATGGATGGATGGATGGATGGATCATGGATGGGTGGGTGGATGGATGAAGGATGGATGATGGATGGATGATAGATGGATGGATGGATGGATGGATGGATGGATGATTGATGGATGAATAGATGGATGATTGATGGATGGATGGATGGATGGATGGACGGATGGATATTGATGTTCCATCCCTGAAAATGTCCAAGGTCAGGTTGGACAGAGCTCTGAGCAACCTGGGATAGTGGAAGGTGTCCCTACCCATGGCAGGGGGTTGAAATTAAATGATCTTTAAGATCCCTTCCAACCCAAATCATTCCATGATTTTGTGAATTCTTGCCAAGCAGCTCATTGGAAATCTGGACTCTCAGACTCTGACCAGTGGGAAGAGATTGGCCCAAGACTAAAACCCTGGCACTGTGTATTTTTCCAGGCACCCCACCCAAGAGCCAATATCAGGGGTTCCTTGTGACCCTTACCATCATCATTCCTCTTAAATCCTTAGGAATTCACTTAGCAAATCTCCCATCTAAGAGTTTTGCCCTTTTTCTTGGCTCAATATCCTTTTAGGGGGGTTTTGGATGTCAAATTTTCTGCCTGTATTGTAATTCCAGGATTAATGTGAGTCAGTGCTTCCATGCATGGTTGGTCTAGGAAGGAGACTGTTCCTCAGGACAGTGTTGTCCTCATGGTTCAAGGAATTTAAAATCCTGTCCTTACCTGGGGATAATACCTGTATCATGCAAATCCTTATTGGACTCTCAGAGAACACCTGCCTTAATTAAAGGTGAAAAATGAAGCAGTCTGGTCACAGCTGCCTCATCACCTGCCTCTCTCATGTGACATAAAATCATCACAGAATGGTTTGGGTTGGGAGGAACCCTAAACTTCATCTCATTCCAAACCCCTCCCATGAACACTTTCCACTAGGCCAGGCTGCTCAGGGCAGTTTAGAGGCACTTGATTTCCTGTTCCCCTGATTTATTTATATTGCAGCATTATTTATATTGGGAGTAAAATCATCTTTTAGGGAAAAAAAGAAATCACAGGAGGTGTTTATTTTCTTGCCTATACATGGAAAGAGCAAGCAGAATTTCCCCTCTTTTCTAGTTACAGGTTTCCTATCTTGGTTATATGGGCATTGAGTTACAGGGATTTGCTCTGGAAGTGTCCCTAAAATTGGGACAACACTCTTGCTTTCTGGAGAGACATTTTTTAAGTGTTTAAAAAGTGTTTAAAGCCAGGTTGGATGGGGCTGTGAGCAGCCTGGTCTAGTGAAATGTGTCCCTGCTCATGCCAGTGAGGAAATTAGATTATTTTTAAGGTCCCTTCCAGCCCAAACCATTCCACGATTCTGTAATTCTGTGAATACAAGTCAGAGGAGCAGAGAAGCACGAGAGAATAAATAAAGCACATCCCTGCACTGTGATTTTCCTGCAGCAGAACCACTGGTGTGTAAGGAGCATGCATTATGTGTTGAGTCCAGCAACCAATTCCCTTTGCAGAGCTCCTCTCCAGGAGCTGTTTTTGAATTATAAAGTGATTTTTTTTTCCTTCTGCTGCTTCTTTAACTTCAGTTGCTGCTGCTCTGTCAGGGTTGAGTAATGAAAAGAATTGATCACTTTGCCCTTTCTAATGGCCCTTTACATCTTTATTGGCATGTCCTGTGTGTCCCCCTGCACTGCCATTTCTCAGGGTGCAGAACTCTTCATCTTTCTTCATGCAGATCTTTATCTCCAAACCCATTCTTTTTGCTCTTTCCATTGCTTTCCTCTAAGTGCAATCCATTTATTCTGCTTCTTTTGCCAATACAAAGACTCTCCACACTTCCAGCTACATAAAGGACAAAACCACAGATAGATTTTTCTCATTTTGGCCAAATCCTTGCTGCCAGGGCAGGGTCTGGTGTGTGCTTTCATAAGGCTGAGTGTTTCCCATGGTAGATCCCATGTTTTAGAGCACATTAGGAGTGGCTGAGAGGGAGCTGGGATGGTTTTTCCTGGAGAAAAGGAAAATTGGGAGGACTTTATCACTCCCTGAAGGGAGATTGGAGCCGGGCTGGGGTTGGTCTCTTCTCCTATAAAGAGACAGAATTAAGGGAAATCAGCTCAGGCTGCACCAGGGGAAGTTCAGGGTGGGTATTAGGGAAAATTTCTTCACTGGAAGGATAATCCAGGCTGTCCAGGGAAGTGGTGGAGTGACTGTCCCTGGAAAGATTTAAAAGCTGTGTAAATGTGGCACTTGGGCACATGGTTTAGTGCTGGGTTTTGCAGTGCTAGGAAAAGTTTTTGACTCGATCTTGGAGGTGTTTTCCAACCTCAGATGGGATGCTGCTGTCACTTGTCCTGAGGGCTGTCATAAATGGGATAAATAAGAGGATCTGCCAGCTAATTCCTTTGTCCCAGGCAATAAAAATCATGGATTTATTGATCATGGCTAATCCATGAAATACCATTAGGTGGTCGCAATGTTATTGTATAACAATTGATCATTTCACCCTAATGGGATATTTCTTAGGTCCTATAAGTAATTCTGGGATCTCTTAAGGAATCACTGTGCCTCTTAAAAAAATGTGCAGGAGTGAAAGTGGTAGAAGCATGAGTCCTGCTATGAATTTAGCTCACACCAAGTAGAATTAAGGACAGTCTCACAGAAAACCCACTTGTCTTCCTGTGAGTTTTCACCTGAAATGTCAGTCTTTACCAGATTTCTTCAATGGAGCTTTTAATTTGGAGTTTAATATTTTAAAAATCTAAGCAGAGCCCTGCAAGTGAAATTAGAGTGAGTTCCATTTCCTGTGACCTGTTGCCACCTGCTGCCTGAGAATGAAGATGATGCATTTAAGTAGCAAGCAGAATTTCTGTCAGTTTTGTAAGGGATGAATTCTGTTGAGGAGGCATCTGGAAGGTGAATCACAAAGAGAGCAGAACTCTGAGCTGGTGTAAGTCAGCACAACTTGGGAAAATCCTGATTTGATCCAGCTGAATGTGTGGTCATCAGCTGAGCTGGAAGGGCAGGTGATGTTTTCATCACCTGGTTGGAAGGGCAGAGCAAACTGACTCGAAAACTGACCTTCTTAAAGCAGGTTTTGAAGCCAGTGGGATCAAATCTGACCATTTGCTGAAGAGAAACATAACTTATAATTTACCTTCTCTGCAGCATTCCTTACAACCCCAAATCTACATCTAAATCTTGGATCCAGATCCAGATAATTGTCATGAGTCTGCAGTTCTTTTCAGGAATGGAAAACCCCCCAGATTTAGAAGATTGGCTCAGACCTGGCTCAGATCCATTGCCAGGTTTCCTGTTGCACATTGGTGGCAGCAACATCCACGGAATGGGTGTACCAAGAGTGTTCTGGAACACCAGATAATTCCAGGAAGCAGAGTTGTTTCTTCTGACCTTTCCCAGCAGCTTTTATTGAATTTTATGGTTTCCCCTTGCTGCTGGAATTATTTCATCTGCTCAGCCCTGTTGTGCTGGCTGATACTTGCATGGAAGACATGTAGAGAGGTTCCTTATCAACCAAATCTCATCTTTCCATTCAGCTTTTCCACCTCTCTGATTTTTTATTTCATGCACTTGCTGCTTAGACAGATTTTTGAAGATATCACCACAAATGCCAGCAAAGGGAGATTTCAGTGTAATGAGGCAGATTTCAGAGAAATAAGTATTTTTATTATGGAATAAGTATTTTCTCTTTAGGAGTTGTTTGATTGAAGGCTGTCTGCTGGTTTTTTGGGTATTTTTAAATAATGCTTTGAAATCATAGTTCATCTCAGGCATTAAAGGACAGCATTTGCCATCCAAGATAAAATTAAAAGATATCAGATTATGTCATGGCCTTTACCTTGCACAGAGGTCTCATAATACTTGTTCTAATTAAAAAGAAAAATAATTTCATTTCCCTGTTCCCTTAAGTAAATTAAATTCCTTAATAATAGCATGAAGGAACAGATCCAAGTGTGGACAGGCTGTAGGAATATTTGCAAACAGGGTGTCATTCTGACTATAAAAATCAACTGTCACTTCAGTGTGTGGTCATTGCAGAACTGATGTAACAATCCTTGAAAAACCCTTAATGAAGCCAGGGGTTCTATCCTGATGTCCAAACCTGTATCCAAGCTCCAGCTTTGTTCAGGTAAAACCTCACTGAGGTCTGTGAGCTAACCAGCAAGTAAACATTAAACCCTTGGTCATAGATCAGGAAATGGTCAGCAAGTCCCATGTAAGTACTGCAAAACGTGTTTCATGGTATCTGTCCTGTAATTTCTTGTCTTGCCTGTTTTTGTTTGTATTTGGAGGTTTTCTCGTAGCTCCACTTGTTATTCGAGACCTTCTCTGGCTTGTTAGTAAAAGCCCACAGAGAAATTCTCCTCATATTCTTGGTGCCAAATAGATGGGATGAGTGACAGCTTAAAATCTCCCTAGTCAACTGTTAAAATTCTTTGCGGTGGTTTTTTTTGGTTGGAGAGATGGATGCTAAAGAGTCCTTGGGAAAAAGCAGCTTTCCCATTTGCAGGGCCATCATTCACAGCTCAGGTGGAGATTCCTGGGGTGGCCTCACAGAAAACTTGTTTTTTTCCAGTTTTCTGTCTTGTGAATGGAGATGTGGCTTGAATTTCAAGTTAATGTCCACATAGGAATACACTTACAAAAACTGTGAAACACAGAACAAAAAGCTTTTTTTTTTTTTTTTAAATTTCTTTCCAATGCATCAGCTGGGGCGATCGAATAAGAAAGCTGAAAATTTTCTTAGCACAGGGGAAACGAGGTCAGGTTTTAGTTCTGAGGGTCCTGGGGACCACCACCTGTAGATTAAAGGAGAAATAGAGATATTTCAGTCTGCACATCAGCTCTCTGCCTGTCCGTTTGAGTCACTCCAAAGCGTGACACGTCCCAGTGTTGGTGTCTTCCATGTGCTGTGGAAGTCCAAGTGTCTGTGACCCGACAGCCATCGTGACAGACCAGTCTCTGCTGCAACTGTTCCCCTTCCCCTTGGCAACCTGCAGTGATTGTATTTCGTCTCCTTCCCTTGGGAAAAGCCGTGGTGGATTAGGGGCAGAGTGGGGAGGGCGTGGGAGGGGGAGGGAGGGATCCACATCCTTCCTCCCCACCTCCAGTTTTATGCATGACTGCACCGTTGGGAAGCTGTCCCCCCTGTTTGAGTGTGCAAAGCCTCTTCCTGCTCTCCTGGGGTGCTCAGGAAAGGTCTCCCACACGGAGATGTTGGCTGGAAAAACCCTCTGCAGCCCAGTGGGGTTGGGAGGCTGAGCTAGAGCTCCCACCTGGGAGTGGGTGAGGTGGAGCTGAGCTCTCTCTCCCTCTCCCTTCCAGGGCATCCCTCTGGAGCTCCTGTGTGGTGCTGCCCCTGCTGGCTCTCACCTGGATGTCTGCAGTCCTGGCCATCACCGACCGGCGCTCCGCGCTCTTCCAGATCCTTTTTGCCGTCTTTGACTCCTTGGAGGGGTTTGTCATCGTCATGGTCCACTGCATCCTCAGGCGGGAGGTGAGAGGGAGGAGTCTTCATCTGTTGCATAATCAACATTATTTCCCATAAAAATCACCTGGAAAAGTGCCCAGCCAGCCTTCTGGTAACTTCTCTAACCCTACAAATGTTTGCCTTGATGATGACCGCAAAAGTGACCGTGACATTTTCAGTCAGAGGCAAGAAGGAGTGAATCAGGGTGGAGTTTGGTGGGCAGCCTGGGATGGGATAACATGTCAGGCTTTGCTTGTTTACCACCAAAATTCCCATTTCCAGAATGTTCACCCCCCACCCCCAAAAATGCCACAATAAAGAAGTAATTTCTGTGATTTCAGGATGCGCTGAGATTTGCAGGATGAAATCTGTGCTGGCATTAACACCTTGATATTCCAGCTAGGAAGTGCAGCCAGCAATAATCAGGCAAGGAAATTGAGGAAATTCTCTTCAGCCTCCCTGTGGAGATTTAAAATGGTGAATTATATCAGGGAAGAAAAGGATGAATCTTTTATGTTTCTTTCATTCTTTTCATCCTGCGGAGTGGAGACACTATTAATAACAGAGACAGGAAGGGGCTTTTTTTTCAATATTCATTTTATCTTCTTACAGTCCCTTTAAATTAAGTAAAACAGATTAATTTCTTATGTCAGGCCAATGAAATCAATGGAATTACACCACTGGCTTGGCTGAGACTCCTTCCACTAATTGCATTATGAATATGAGTCTGACTTAACTCCCACTGCAGTCACTGGGATTTTTTTTTCCATTATTTCAGTGAATTCAGGATCAGATTTATATTACAGGATCATAATCAGACTTTGCAGACACCAGTACAATGATTAATGTGGGTGCATCCATTGTAAACACATTGCAAGCTGCAAAATAAAGGACATTTCCATTCCTGACTGTATAAACCAAGCACATAGGAGTGACCTAGGCAGTGACCCAGGATTGCTGAAAACCTCAGAGTTGCTCTTCAGTATGTGAAAAATATAACACATAAACCATGTGAAAGAAATGCCTGGGTGCTGCTAAATGTCCTGGTTTGGAGGACAGGTGTCTGCTAAGAAAGGCAGGAGCCTCTCTTTGAAATGGAGAATGTAAACCCTCTCCCTCCAAATTATTATAATTTTGAAATTAAGGAGCTCTCAGGCAAAGATATGGGAATTAGGAATAACAGTTCTTTACAGGAAAATTAAAATAGAAATGCAGTACTACAAAGAAACAAACTCCAAGCCCTGACAAAGTCAGAGCACAACCTGACACCCGTCAGGCAGGGTGTTGGCAGCAGTCCCATTCCATGGTGGCTGCATCCTCCTGCAGTGACAGATGTGGCTCAGTTGGAGCAGTGCTCCTGTACAAGGTGCAGTTTTCCTTCTGTGGTCCAGTGGGGATGTGGAAAGGTCCAGTTTTCCTCTAGAATCCAGGGGGAAAAGGCTGCTTTGGTGTTCCAAATCTCAGTTTTTATCTTGGTAAGAAATGCTGGGCTCTTCCCCCTGGCTGGAGCAACTCCCAATGGGATGCAGTAATTTTATCAGTCCCACAGTGGGACTCAATGGCCATGGGCAGAAAATGACTGGCTGGAGGAAGGATGGGTTGTGAAAAGATAAAGAATAATGCCTTGCAGAATATCTCCCACGGAGATAAGGATCACTGCCCTATCCTCAACAGATGGTGATAGAACAGATACCTTTTATCACACTCTGTATTGTAACCCAAGACACTAAAGCAGGGTCCCTATCCTTTAGGTCTAACAAGGGCTGGTTTTATTTTGGATTTCAGCAGAATTGAGTGTGGCTTGGTCAGTCTGACTCTGAGCTTTGCTGATCTGTCCCTGCAGGTCCAGGATGCTGTGAAGTGCCGGGTTGTGGATCGGCAGGAGGAGGGGAATGGAGACTCAGGGGGGTCATTTCAGAACGGACACGCTCAGCTAATGGTAGGGAAATCTCCCACTTCTCCTTAAATGGTTTTTTTTGGGGGAATTTTTAGCTCATAGCTGATGAGCAGAGGGCTCTGTCCATCACACATCCTGAATTCATCATTCTTATTTCTTTCAAACTTTTGCTTGAGCAAACATAGCACTTAAAATGGAACTTTTTCACACAAATCTGGAGTGTTGCATTGTAATTTTAAGGTTCTCAAACTTGCACACTGGGTTTAGCAGGCATCTTTCTGATGAAAGGTGGGATCCCTTATTTCCCAGAAAAATAAAGACCCAAAATACACCTCCCATATCTTTCAGATATCTTTCCATCCCCATCAAGCTGCCTTGTCCTGGCTAAAGTCAGAAGTAGTAATTTAATACTGTTTTAATCACAATCTGTTGGTTTGTTATCATAAAAATGCTGTCTCAGAGGAATTTTTTTCTTCTCAAAAGCATACTTTGCTTCACTGGGAATAGTTTAAGCTCTGTAAATTGTGGTCCTGTTGTGTAAGTCCTTTGCAAACAAAGGAATAAACTGACGGGCTTTGCCCTCATCTGCTCCACTATTATGATGTAGTTGATACATGAAACATTTAATTTTGGAGGTTCAGATAAAGATATTGAGAGAATCAGAGGATCTGAGCAACTTCCAGAAGCTCTTGGTTAATATTAGAACCACAGCACAACCCAGTGATGTTTTTTTCCAGTCACTCCTGTGCTGAGCAGTTTCTGCCTGGGTACGAGGCACAATCTTGGAGTCAAGACATCAGCAGAGGTTTAATTCCACCACACCTCAGTGGTGTTTACTAAAAACAGGTGCCTCATTCCTCATTTAAATGTGGAGCCTTCTGATGTTCAGACAGGTTCTCTGCCTAATTATGGGTAATTAGAGGGCCCCTTGCAAGCCTGCTGCTTTGGCTTCTTCAGTAATAGATACCATAATCACACCCAGTCTCAATCTTCTTTTCCATGAGTTAACACCCAGAGCTCTTTTATTCTCCCTCTGTAAATCACATGCCTTCAAATTATTTATATAACCCCCTCCAGATTCCCAGCATCCTGAAAAAAAGTAGATCTTGTATTTGTCAGCCTGTTGTCACCGTCCCGAGTTTCAGAGTTTTGCATCTCTGTACGACTCCACATTTCCATTCTTTGTCAGCCACCTTGTGAAATTCTGTGTCAGCTACAAGTTTTTTAGCAATGTTGCATTTCCCCCTGTGGAGGTACAGGGAGCTTACAATCGCTTCCCTCGCATTCCAGCTCAAAAAGCTGCAGAATCTGGCTGTGAGTGATGACTCCTCGCTGGTATTTTTAGAGGGGTACAACGTTATTTTGTTGTAAAATCACCAAAGGAATCAGAAGCTTTTGCAGGATGGCATTTTTGCTGTTACCTTTTCCGTTTATCTCCAAATCTGCCCAACTAGTGAAAGGAGATTAGCTGAGTAGAACTGTTTTCCCCACAAAATCTCATTGAGTGGTATTAAATATAAACCTGTCTTTAATTTATTTATCAGCAGAACTGGTGCAGGCTGTTCAGCTGCATTTTTCTGGAACTCCTATCATGAAAATGAGATTATATTTTTTCTGTGTCATCCCATTTGCCCATTTGAATGTTAGTTCAGTTGTATTTCTCTTCTGTTCTTTTCAGATTTGTTTGCTATCCCAAAGAATTTACTGGGAAATTAACATCAGGAAGGCTGAGCCAGTTGAAAATCTCTTGGCTCTCAACCTGCTGATATTAAAGTGTTTATCCCAGGGGGATGGGGATTTTTCCCACATTCTTCTCAGTATTCAAATGGATTTCATTTCATCACATTAATACAATTATGTTGTCTTTCTGAAATGACACCAGGAACAATCAGTGAACTCTTCTACCTTTTGCCAGTCTGCAGCTTCCCCATTACTCCATGAAAGCTCTCAGCCTGCTGTGACTCAGTTTATCCAGTTCTTTGAAATGTTATCTGCTCAAAGCTTCAGAAAAAGCATTAACTCCTCCTGGGAGAAGAAAGGAGTTCCCTTTGGCTGCACAGACCACTTGAAAAAGTTATTCAGCCTTTGTGCCTGTGGGAGCCATTGATTTTATATGTTAAGAGTTTCAGAAGCAGAGACTTGTTCCCACTTCATGTGGCTTGGTGACAGATCACAAGAAAGCCCAGTGAGGGGGGAGCATTCCCAGCAGGATCCCCAGATCTCTTTAATAAAGGGTGGAGAATCCACTTAAAATTATATGTGGAGTGATATATCCAAAACAATTCGAACCAGGAACCTGTTCCCTGGTTTTTTATTGTTCCTGTAAGGGATTTTAATCTGCAGCCCAGGAATAAGTGAATAGATGAGCAGATGAACCCCAGTTGAAAAGCAATTTCCCAGCTTTTTCAGTGATAAAATTCAAAAGCCAAGAGGTGGAAAAGCGTGGTGTGGTGTTTTCTATGTATGAAAATCCAAGCAAAACCTCTCTCCTCCACTCTCTTGGCAAAGGCTCTGCCCACCTCACTAATTGAAGTGAGGTTTTTTGCATTTTCCAAGTTTTCCTGTCCTTCCCCACCCCCTTTTGACCACATCCTCTGTGTTCTCTGTCTTTCAGACCGATTTCGAGAAGGACGTGGACATGGCTTGTAGATCAGGTGAGCACATCACAGGTGAGAATCAGCAAGTGACCTGGTTTGGGGATTGAACTAGGCCATTTTTTCCCCCTTTTCTGTTTCCTTTGTGTGTGTCTTGGTGCCTTGCATGTCCTCTGGTGGGTTGCCTTTCCTTTCAACCCAAAAGAAAGCAGCACCCCAAATTCTCCCTTGGCTTTTCCTATTTCCCTGTAGCTCTTGTGGCCTTTTAACTGAGATCAAGCCTTGCCTCTGAGGAATTGTTTTTTGCCCTGTAACATTGGCAGAGAAGAGCAACAAGGAAGAAGAGATGGGATCCATCTCTTCCTGCTGCAGTCCTTCTCTGTTCCA
Source organism: Catharus ustulatus (assembly GCF_009819885.2). Classification (NCBI taxonomy): domain Eukaryota; kingdom Metazoa; phylum Chordata; class Aves; order Passeriformes; family Turdidae; genus Catharus; species Catharus ustulatus. The sequence goes on from NC_046221.1 coordinate 162,304,323, forward strand.
GCAGCCCCTGGGGGTCACACCATCCTCAGGCAGCTCTGTGCTCATGAAGGGTGTCTTTGAGAAAGTCTGGGATCTGCAGAGCCTTCCCACCACTCCACCTGGCTCCAGGCTGTTCTGTGCACCTGGAAGTGGCTGGATCTCTCCTCCTCCTGCTCCTTTCTGCTGTGTGTCCATCACAGAGGTTCCTTTGGATCCTGAGGATGTGCATGAGTTGACAGCCCCCTTTTCCCAATAATCCCTGGATTCTCCCTGGCTGCCTGCTCCTCTCTGCAGGTCTCATCCTCTCCTGGCATGCCTGACCTTTTGGCTGAAGTTATTTTTCATACCCTTTGTAGATATTGAGGCTTTCATGTGCCCTCCCAGACTTCTCCCCTCTGCCAAGCAAGAGAAATAACAACTTGCTTGGAAATTGCATAATTCAGATCTTCCAAACCAGGATCTTCCCAAGCCAAGGACAGCACACTCTGTGTTCAGTTACCACTGTGGCAAAACTTCTCTCTCTGTCTTTTTATTAATCTTTCATTCTTGCCTTCCTTCTTTCCTTTTTTCTTGTCTTCTTTCCTTCTCTCCTTCTTTTCCTGCCCTGCCTTTTTTCTTTCTCCCCTCCTCTCTCTCTTTTTATAAACATCTACCTGTCCTTTTCATTTATCTTTTTCTTTATCTCATCTATCATTTATTTATCTGCTTCTAATGTATTTATCTATAATTCATCTTTCATTCTGTCTTGCAATCACTTATTTATCTCTGTCCTCAGCTGTCTGTCTTGCTGTGCCTCTTATTTATGTATTTCTGTCTGTCAACATTTGTCCCTGTCACTGTGTTTCTGTGTATTGTCTGTCACTGTCACTATCATTTATCTGTCTAATATCTATCTATATCTTATATATCTTTTCCTGTCCTTCTCTCTGCCTCACTCCCTCTCCCTGTGCTTATCACAGTCACAGTATATTTATCTCACTTACCCCTGTGATGTCTTATTTCATGGTCTCTTTCTGGCCATTTATCTCTTTTCAGGGTCTGTCCTTTTTTTTTTTTTTCCCCTTCTGTTTTTCTGTCTCACACTCTCTAATCTAATTTCTAGCAGTCAGCCTCTTCTTATTTGTCTTCCCCCTTGTCTTTTGACACCAAATATCTCAGTCCCAAAAAATCTTCTGTGAAAAACGTGTGGGACTGTGTCTGAGTCAAGGGGATGTTCAGGGAGCGTTCACCAGGCACAGAGTCAGCTGTAAACCACTGCAGAGCCCAGATTCCAGCTCTGGTGGAGCTTTTCTCGATCTGCCACCTCACCTCTTAATCCCAAATGGAGTTTCCCAGAGGAAAGGAAGGAGCTGATTTGTTTCACGTGATTTCAGGGCAGGAGCCCCCAGATCAGCAGCTTGCCAACAGCCTAAACTTCCCCTCCTTTGCCAGCATCCAACTCTACAATTTGTATTTGTCTGCCTGGAGATTCTGCTCCTCTCATAAAGTGCTTTTAGATTGTGCCAAGACAAGTAGTTAATAATAAACCTCATTTCAGAGACCTTTTTGGGGTGATGCATCATCCCATGCACTCTGCTCATTGAATAATAAAAACCAGGAACCTGTCCAATGGTTCCTGGCCATCATTTCTCCTGGAGGCACCATCTTCCCTCCTGTGATGGATTGGGGATGTGGCTGAGACCACTCACAACCCCCTCACATTGGTAGGATTTGCTCCAGGGCTCGGTGTTGAAGGCTCACTCTGCTCCAGGCTTGAAGATTGCCAAGTGGAAACTTCTCCAAACTGATTTCCTGCAGCTGATGTGAGCATGGAGAAGAGCCTGGATCAATAAACCTTGCTGAGACTCCCCAGGGAAGGGTTTGACTTGCTCTGATTTATCCCAGCAATGCCAAGATGATCGTGGCTGCCAGAGTTTTCAGCTTTACAAGCTTTTTACGAGCTCTTTTTGTTCTCCTTGGTGCCCTGCTCATCCTGCCTTGCCTGCTCTGTGGTCTTGAGGGTGGAGCTTTGATCTTCCCTCACTCCCACTCAGATCTAATAGGAAAATCAGTGTCCTCAGTATCATGGGATGCCCATATCCCACTACATGGACCAGCTGAATAATGGCAGCTCACCCCAAAAATCCTTCTCCCTGGTCCTAAAAAAGATCCATTTGCCTATTTTTATTTCCTCCTGAGATGGGTGAAAGGGGAACACACGTTTCTTTCTCTTTTCCTGTGCTGAAATCCTAGGTAAGTAGCCCACAACACTTCATGCCTGCCCCACAGTCTGATTTCCATGATTTTCTGATTTTCCACCCAATGGAGACATCAAGGTTGACGTCATTGTTTTCCCAAGATCTTTGTTGCAGTCTGAAATCAACTGAGCAATAGATTATTATGCCTGGAAAAGGGGAAAATGTGGTTTGTTTGTTTGGGTTTTTTTTGTGGACAGTGTTGTGCAGGAATGAGTGTCCAAATGTCCTTTATGACACCTTTATGTTCACTTCCTCCTCAGTTTAAAGTTGTCCTCTCTTTTTAAGGAATGTTCCCACCACCACTTGCTTTCCTGAAGGGAAATCAAAAATTGTTAAATAAGGAGCTCTCACAAAGGTTTATCAGGATTACTGGAATGTAAGATTTTTTGGAGAGCAGTTTGAAATTCGTAACAAAACGTGGTGTGTTTCAAAATACGAATTTATTGACACTGGAATTGTTATGGGAAAAGAGCAACCTGAAGTATTTTAGCAAGTTAATGCAAAAAATTAAATTTGAAGGGGGCTGGAACTCGATGATCTTTTAAGTTCTCTTCCAGCCCTGGCCATAGTTGGATATTATTATAGTTGTATGAATCATAATGTTTTATTTCAACTATGTCCTGAATCAAATATTTTTTTATATGAGAGCATTTTCATTTTAAAAAATTCTACTCCACAGGCTAGTAATAGATTTCATATATACATGCATATAGTTGATGTACTGAATATCTAACAATCCCTTTGGTTTTCAATATATTGTTATCAATATGTTGGTCTAGATGGGAGTTTTGGCCATGGTTATGTTGGAAAACTCACATCAAGAGAACTCTCCCAAAATAACAAAGTTTTTTTCCTCCCTAGCTTCAGTTTTGCCTCCATTAGCCTGGATTTTAAAAATATAAATAATGGGTTTAACACTGTTGTGCCTCTTTGGGAGAGGTGCTGGTGGGGAGTGACTGTGGGAGGTGTCTTGATGTGTCAACAAAACCCCAGGTGAGGTGCTGAGGACACTTCTCTGTCTCCCCAGTGCTGAACAAAGACATCACCACGTGCAGAACCTCGACCATCACAGGGACCCTGAAGCGCCCGTCGCTGCCCGACGAAGAGAAACTCAAACTCAACCACCAGAAAGGCTCATCCAACTTCAACAGTCTTCCAGCCAACGTCTCCAAGATGCACCTCCAGGGCTCCCCACACTACCTGGGGGCCATCAACCTGAACGAGTTCAGCAACCACTCCCTCACCCTGAAGAAGGACAAGAACCAGCCGCCGAAATCCATCTACATCTGCGACGGGGACATTTTCAAGAAGTTGGACTCGGAGCTGTCGCGGGCTCAAGAGCAGACCCTGGACACCAGCTACGTGATCCTGCCCACCAACACGTCCACCTTGAGGGCCAAACCCAAAGATGAGAGCAAATACAGCATCAACATCGACCAGATGCCTCAGACACGGCTCATCCACCTCAGCATGGCCACCGACCCTGGCTTCGTGGTCAAGAGTCCCCCGCGGGAGCCGGTGGCCATGGCGTGCAGCGAGGTGCAGGGCTCCTCCATGATCCAGCAGCAGCAGCAGCTGGCTCCACAGAACATCTCCAACGAGTCACAGATTCCCAACAGCCTGTGTGACACGGGCGACTCAGGGAACTCGGGTGTGGTGTCCAAGAGCGAGACCGTCTCCACCCTCTCCATGAGCTCCTTGGAGGTGAGCGTGGCAATCGCAGTGTTGTTCTCAGCCCAGGGGGGTGTTGTGCCCTCAATCCCCCACTCCAGGGGGTTGAAAAAAAGAACTTTATGGAAATCCAGCCCAGGGTGCAGTGCCAGTGTCATATTACCCTGAGGGACCACTGGAGTGTGATCATATTTTGGAATATGATGTCACAATTTCCATTGCTGGACCAACTATTTTTAGCCCTCAAAAATCATTAATTTGTCAAAGACTGTTTATTTTAGTGCCAGGCACATGGCCTGCCTTATCTTTTCCCCTTAATATCCTCGACCCTGTTTCCCATTTTGGTGGTTTCAGTCATGATGCAGATGAGAAAACCCCAAAGACCCAGGCTGGACAGGGCTTGGAGCAACCTGGGATAGTGCAAAGTGTCCATGCCCATGGCAGGAGGTTGGAACTGGTTGATTTTGAGATCCTTTCCAACATAAATGATTCAATAACTCTAAGTATTTGGCACTTCCCATCATGAAGAGCCAGAATAACATGTTAAAGGTGTAGGAAAAGGGAAAAGAGAAGAACTCTTCCTGGTTTAACCTCTTACTGACCTTTACCCATCTCTTTCTCTCCCAAATACCCAGAGGCGGAAATCCCGGTACGCAGAGTTAGATTTTGAGGTGAGTTCATCCCTTTCTGAATGTTGGTCCCAAATTTTTTTTTGAGCCACTCTCTCCTATTATCTCATCTTTATCAGAGCACAAGAAATCTGTATTCAGCCTACTCATACATGGAAAGGGAAGTCCTTCTAGAAATTGTCTTGCCTCTCCTTCTGGGCAGCAGAAGGTAGAAGTGAAATGCAGATGGGTCAAATTAAAAGGAGAATGAGATTGTGGAAGAGTTTCTAATGAAATTACCCGAATTCTACGTGTTTGGGTGAGCTCTGAACACATTTACAGGGGTGACAAAGTGAGGAGAGGCTGGGCATGGGGACAGGTATCAGTTAAAGAAGGGCAGCAAACCTTTAGGATATTGACAGTCATGCTCAAATTCTGCAGCATAAAAATTTCATTGTTGCAAGTTTAAGGGCATTTTTTAGGTCAAAAATTAGTATTTTCCACTTTCTCCCACCATCTCACTTTGAAAATAAAGGCAGTGCTGCAGTGGGTCCTCAGTGAGTGCTGGAGGTATTTTAGGCACCTGCAGGGAGGCAGAGCTGGGATTTAATGATGTAACTCTGGTGGGAGGATGGGATCCTGATGAACACAGTTTGCTGACCTGTGGCCCTTTGTTTTTGCTCCAGAAAATCATGCACACAAGGAAACGTCACCAAGACATGTTCCAGGACCTGAACAGAAAGCTCCAGCACGCAGAGAAGGAGAAGGAGTCTCCAACAACGGACAGCAAGGTTAGTCAGACACTTCCAAAACCCTCTGGTGCCAGCAGGAACATGGCAAACAGCAGGAAATTGGTTTTCCACCATACATGTTGCAAAAAACACATGCAGCACACAGCAGCCCAGGGGGAGGATGTCTGTCCCCACGTCTGTCCATGGTGTTTTCTACCCTGTGTCTGTTCTTGGCTTTCCCTTCCAGGTCATCCCTTTGTGTCCTGTTCATCCACTTCTAGGTGGGGACTGGAAATTGGGTTGGCCACGAGGAAATCTGGCTGGAAAGTGGAGAGGGCAGAAGGAGGGGAAGCATCTCCTTGTGGGGCTGAGGCAGAGGCCAAGGGGGCAGTGATGGGATATTTAGGATGGCCACAGCAGTGGGATTTAAGGAGTGATGTTGGGAGCACATTTTGGGGACTGGAGCCTATTAAATGTAGGGTTTTTTTGTGACAGCTGATCACTTGTGATATGAGCATGTGTAAATGAGTGAGTCCAGACAAGGCCACGAAGGTTCTCCAAGGGCTGGAGCATCTCTCCTATGGGGAAAGGCTGAGAAAATTGGGATTGTTCAGCCTGGAGAAAAGAAGGTTCCTAGATGAGCTTATTGTGGCCTTTCAGTCCCTGCAGGAGCTGGAGAGGGACTTTGGCAAGGTCATGTAGTGACAAGACTGTGACAACAACAAGGGGGAAAGGCTTTAATCTGAAAGAGAGTAGGTTTGGATTGGATATTGGGAAGGAATTCTTCCCTGTGAGGGTGGTGAGAATCTGGCACAGGTTGCCCAGAGAAGCTGTGGCTGCTCCTGGAAGCATCCAAGGCCAGGTTGGATGGGACTTGGAGCATCCTGGGACAGTGGAAGGTGTCCCTGCCCATGTCAGGGGGTTGGAATGAGATAATTTTTAGTCTTTTCTAACCCAAACCATTCTGTGATCCTGTCATATCCATGTTTTTCCTTGACAGAAATAAAGTTCCAGGGAAAAGAGGACTCCTTTAAAGGAGACAGACTTAGGGCAGGACCTTTCAGCCTTTCAGCCTCTATAATAATTGGTGTTGTAGATAATGAAATAAGGAAGAGCAGGCAGATGGCACCTTCCACATGTCTCAGCCAGCTGGGCAAGGACTGAAGGGCTGCAAGGAATTCTTACAGCTCCAGCTGAAGAGAAAAACAAAGCGGCAAAACCAGGGTGACAGTAAGAAATTAATTTTTCTGCACTCAGGGGAGAGGCAAGGTGAGCTAATTATAACAATTCTTGGTGGTTTGTAATCAAAGACAAGAAAATCATTGAGGAGCTGAGGAGAAAAGGACAGCAAAGATGGGAGGGTGTGGAGATGAGTCTGATGAGGAGCACTTGAGGGAGCTGGGGGGACTCAGCCTGGAGAAAAGGAGGTTCAGGGTCAGGTTTCTTCTCTCTAGAATTCCCTGACAGGAGGTTTGAGCCAGGTGGGGGGTCAGTCTTCCCAACCAGGTAAAAAGTGCTAGAACAAGATGAACCAGCTCCAGTTGCACCAGGGGTGGCTCAGGTTGAGCATTTGGAAAAATTTCTTAAGTGCAAGGGTGGCCAAGCATTGCAGGAAGCTGCCCCAGGGAAGTGGTGGAATCTCCATCCCTGGAGGAGTGGATGTGGCACCTGGGGACATGGTCCAGAGATGTTACCCCAGCAAATCTTACTTTTATTGCATGTGGCAAGGGGTCATTATGGGCTGTCCAGTGTTACAGAGTGAGAAGCAGTGGATCTACAGGGTCAGATCAAAGAATCCTGCCTGGCCCAGAATCCCAGTGTCTTACTCAGTGTCACCTCTCTGGGTTGTTTTTTTTTTTTTTTTGCAGTTATTTCAATATGATACAGCTGTAAACCCAAAAAATGCTTAAATCCAGTGTAAAAGCTAATCTGTGGTCTATTTGCAGGAGGGGTTTATAGGTTGGGAAGGTTTTAGCATTTCAGAGATGCATCTGTGTAGAATTAAAGTTGCCACTGTCAGCTTCAAAGAGCTCTGAGCTGCTGAAGGAGGTTCTGAGGTGGCTTTTGCATATTGACTGAATCTTTTTAAAGTTGGGAATTTTCCCTCGGATGTAACAGGAGAGGGGGAGCTTGTGAAGAGCAGGATTGGCCAGTCAGGAGTGGGTATTGGTGTAAAAAACATCCAAAGCAACACAAAGTCAAATAAAAAGGTTTTTTTCAACCCTTTTTCTGCCATTTGCTGCTGAGGACCCCATTGGAACTCAGGCCTTATCTTCAGCTCACCCTGAGAAGGCAAAGAGCAGATAACAGGGATTAAAGGAACAACAAAAGAATGTTTTCTCTTTTATGTATGTTTAGGTTATAAAGTGATGGAGTGTTTCTTCTGGTGGCAGTGATAAAACAAACCTTAGTGTCAGTCTGGCTTTCATTTGCATTGCAGAGCATCCTGGGCTTATCCCAACCCCTTCCATGATGTGAATCCAAACATTCCTTACCCAGCAGAAAGCTCTGTGCCTTTGTGGGCATGAACAAGGTCACCAGGATCCTGGAGCACCCCTGAACCCTCCCTCATCCCAGAGCAGGAGGGACATTTCCTGGGTCTGCTCCATCTGCCTGCATTGCTGTTTTTTCTGATTTTTAAATAAACAGCCACAAAGTCAAGCTCCCCAGTCTCTCTCCAAGCCTGGCATCTCCCCAGCCTCTCCTGGCAGCGTGTCCCATTGTCCTCACTCCTCTCCAGGACACAAAGCTTGTCCTGATCTTGCTGTTCCTCTCTCCTCCCTCAGCTCCAAGGTCAGAAAAGCGCTGATGAAACTGGAACTAAATGTCTGAACAGCATAGGTGTCCTGTGGGGATTCCTAAGAATGATGCTGGCCATTTTTAGGGGTCAGTTTTTTAGGGATTTTAATGTAAATGCCATCCCCACATTACTCCAGTGTGCTCACCACTAAGCTCCTTTCACATGAACTCCTAAATTGCCAGATTTTAAGGAAACACCAAGAGGAGAATGGGATAAAGGAACAGATTTTCAAACTCTTTTGGAAAAAGGGTGGAAAATTCAACCATCACATTTATTTATTATTGAGAATTTCTCCAGCTTCAAGGGTAAAATATGACTTTTAGAACCCCTTTTTGAGGGTTTTTCAGCCAAGACACAGAGGTTTATACAAGCATGTGTTCCTCCTTTTTAGGAATCCTGACAGATGGAAACTTGAGATAAGTGTTAGTGCTGTGGACACTTGATAAAGAAAAATGTCCTTTGCTCATTGCCCCAGAGAAGTTGCTGGCAGAGCTGGAAATCAGGGATTCACAGAATAATTAATGCTGAAAAAAACTTCTAAAATCATCAAGGCCAACCACTAAACTGTATCCAGAGTGCCACAGCTAAAAATTCCTTCCAGGATGGGACTCCAGGGCTTCCCTGGGCACCTGTTCCAATATTCACCTGTTCCAATATTCACCTGTTCCAATATTCAATGTCCCATCTCTCTTGACAACCTAAAATTTTTCCTGATATCCGACCTAAACCTCCCCTGGCACAACTTGAGGACATTTCCTCTTGTCCAACCCCTTGGGAAGAGAGACTGATCCCTACCTGGATACAACCTCCTTCCAGGGAGTTGTAGGGAATTTTAAGTGGTTTGGGGATGAACTCTGCTTTTCCATCAAGCTGTGGTTGAGGATTCCTGATCCACATCCTGCTGGGATTGGGGTTGCCATCAGCTTCCTGATGAGTGGAATTGCAGGAAGCAGGATAGTTCCTGGAATGCCAGTCAGCTTTTAATCTTGCTCATGTTCCAGGGATTCCCAGGAATGGCACTGGCCACAGTTGTTGTTTCACTCCAGTTATTTTGCTGGAAACCAAAGCAAATTCCTAATGGTGAACTAAGTTGATCCTCAGAGTTCAGTAATTAAAAAATTGCCTTTCCTTGGGGAATAAATTTTTCCATATTTTCTTTTCCAGTTTATTGCATAAAATTTATTCCATGGGACACGTAATTTCATTTTCTCAACTCTAAAATGCTCCCACTGGAAGCACCCTCAACTATTCCAGATTAAAATCACATTTTCCAGCAGGATCCATGCTCAAAGCACACAGCACCTCACATCCAAGGGGTTCAAGTCTTGGCCACCTCATCCCTGCAGCAGAAAAACGTGGTCACACTCAAAATGACTTTAAGCTGAAGGAGGGATATTTAGATGGGATATTGGGGAAAATTTCACCCCTGTGAGGCCCTGACACAGGTTACCCAGAGGAGCTTTGGATGTCCCATCCCTGGCAGTGTCCAAGGCCAGGTTGGGCAGGGCTTGGAGCACCCTGGGATAATGAAAGATGTCCTTGCCCATGGCAAAATGTGGAAAAAAATGATCATTAAAGATCCCTTCCAACCCAAACCATTCTGGCATTCTGTAATTTGTGGCTGTATGGACTGATCAAGGATGTAGACATTATTTCCCAAAGTTAATTTTTCCATACTATTAATTAAGATAGGAGCAGGGTGACATCCAGCAAGATCTGATCACTGCCAAGTTGAAAAGTCAAGTTTTTAATGCACTGCTGGATCTCTGTGTGACCTTATCATGATCCTGTAAATCCTTTCCCACCCTGGATATTCTGTGGTAATTTTTTTCTCCCTTGCAGTCTTCAGGTAAGGTGAGGAAGGTGAAGGTGATTTCTTTATTTTAAACTCAGAAGGAAGTTTTGGGGTTGTAGGCAGGAATTCTTTGCTCCTGTCCTGCTGGAATTTGGGACAGATTTTCTCTGTCCATCTGAAGAGATGGAAGAATCTGAAAACAGCTCCTCAGGAGCAGCTGGTTTGCTGTGCTCACCTTCCTCCCAAACCTGTGGAGGTTTCACACTGTTGCCCTTCCATTTAACCCCAGACCAAACTGGAAGCTGGTGTAGCCCCTGAGCAGAAAACTGAATGAGCTCTGTGTGTGGAATAATCCCCCTGACAACTTATTTGCAACCAGGAAGCATCAAAGGAACCAAAACTTGGAGACAACCACAGCAGGATTTGCATCAAAATACCCAGCCACCCCCACCAGGCGTCCTGATGAAAATTTAAAGCTCTCTTGGTGCCTGGGATGCACCAAACCCTCATTTTTAAGGCTGCAATAAGCAGTGAGTGCCTTCCACGTGGGTTATAAATCTCTCTTTATATAAGGGAGATTTTGGATGTATATTGGAGTGTTAGTTTGGGACTGACTCAGACAGCAGAGTCCTTCCTTCCTAATCACTCCCATCACTTTGACTCCTTCTTTACCTCCCCAATTGCTGCCAAAAAAAGAAAAAAAAAAACATTGTTGGAAAACCTTGCTGCAAGTTTGTTTCTCCCTTTCAAAGCCTGACCTTTGCCTGGCAGACTGCAGGCTCCACCACGGAATTTCTTCCCCTTTTTCCCTCCTAAATACACAGAGTTACCCAGGTCTGAATTCTTGGAGCTGAGAGTTCTTCACATTAAAGCAGGGTAGTGGTTATTTTCAAGCTGCTTTGTACTACACAGGAAATATTTTTCTGTGCAGATCTGTGTTCTCAGGGTTTAACATCTCCAACGCTGTGGCTCCCTGGGAGTTAATTGCTAAAGAAATTCCAGGGTTGGGGCTGGACATCGAGAGGGTTTTGTAGGCTTTTAAAAAAGCCAAAGTTTTGCTTCTCTGTGCTTTGATATCACTGGAAGTGACGCTCCTGCCTTCCCCCTCAGCAGGAATCCTTTGATCCAGCTCCATTAGAGAAGCTGGAATCACATCCACATCCCTCTTTCCCTGCCAGCATCTCGCCTGGCATTCACTTTGAGCAGCAGCTCTTTGCTTGTGCCGAGGTCAGCGCTGGACAGAGCTCTGCAAATTCCTTGGATTTTCTCCTTCTTGCTGCCACATTCAGCTCCCTGCAGCTGGAATGGTTTTTGCTTTGGCTCTTGTCCTGCAGCTCACATGCAGGATCTGGAGTCAGTTCATTAATTCATGGAATCACAGAATGATTTGGGTTGGAAGGAATGTTAAAGATCATCTCATCCCACCCCTCTGCCATCACCTCCCACTATCCCAGGTTGTTCCAAGCCCTGTCTAACCTGGCCTTGAACACTTCCAGGGATGGGGCAGCCACAGCTGCTCTGGAAAATAACACAACTCTCAAATGCCAAATCTCTCTTGATCCTGAAAAACGCCTGCTCCAAATCCCATTTTATAAAGTTATAAAGTTTTTTCTGCCTAACTTTTCCTTATTTCCTTCTGGACAGTGTTTCTGTCTTGATTCCTCACTTTCTTTTCTCACAATGAGATTTTCCTTAGCTTTCCTCTTTGGGCATCTGGAGATTTGCCCATTCCACCAGCACTGACTTTGGCAAACTGATGGAGCATTGAGAAAAAAAAAAAACATGAAGTGGGAATGGAGTCTCAGCACAAGGGCAAAGGGTTTTAATATGACAGAGGGCAGTGTTAGATGGGATATTGGGAAGAAATCCTTCCCTGGGAGGGTGGGGAGGCCCTGGCACAGATTCCCAGAGAAGCTGTGGCTGCTCCATCCCTGGAATTATCCAAGGCCAGGCTGGATGGGCTTGGAGCAGCCTGGGATAGGGGAAGGTGTCCCTGCCCATGGCAGGGGTGTGGAATGAGATTATCTTAATGTCCCTCCAACCCCATCCATTCTGGAATTCTATAATTCTCTGTTTTTATGAATATTGATCAATATTGCAGCTCATCCCCAGGCAGGGCTGTGTCTCCCTGCTGTGCTCTGCTACAGGAATTGGAAAATTGGGAATCTGCTGGCTGGGTGTCCCTCTGCAAGGGAAGCTCCACTTTAGAGAAGGGTGTCTCTGTGTCACATCTTTAATCCTCTCTGCACTGCTTAAAGGCAAATTTTAACAGACCAATTAGTGCAGCTTTTATAGGGAGGAGCTCTGCATAAAGTCTGATAATTACTGCAATAAATTCTGTTATGAAAATGACGTCAAACCTTAATTCAGTCAGCCATAAACCATCTGCCAGCTCCCAGGTATCAAAATACACCATCAATTAGAAGTTCACCTCCTCCTGCAGGTCAATCCTTTTGTCCCAATAATTAGGGGAGAAAATTTGTCCCAGAGAAACCTGCTCCTGTTATCCTCTGCTCCAACACCAGCACGTTGAAACTGCTGGGTTTTCATACTCTGAAATCTGAATAATTCTTTATAGAGTCTAAATAAAAGACTCTACTGGTCCCCTGCTGGATCCCCAGTTGCCCCTGTGAGGCAGCTTTGAGAGTTTTCAGTATTTTAGGGAATTTAGTCCTCCAGGTGGGCTCTTCACAGACCATAAGCATTGTCCCAAAAAAACCTTGGGCTTGGACCAGCTGGATTAACAGCAAGGATGCTGTGGAAAACAGCCTGTTCCTCATGCTGGGGGGACCACAGGTGTTCTGTGCAGCCTTCAGGCTTTTCTGGAGTCCCTTGATCCAGAGCCTGTTCACCTTCAGCTGTGTGGCCTCGCTGGAATTTGTCTCACAGCCACCTCTTCAGGATGGATGAACTTCAGGGAACACAGAAGCAGAAGACAAATTTCTATAGCCCAGCAAATGCTGTGTATTTAAAGTTTCCTAACTGATTTCCAAGTTAAAACCACAAATTATTTTTACTTTTTTTTTTTTTCAATTTAATTTAATGAAATTCTGAACAAAGCCAGCCACTTCCTTTTATTCTGCTTTTCTCCTAAATGAAAAGAAAAAAAGAAAAAAAAAGAAAAAGTATAATCTTTGTAGTTCAGTGGCATAAAATGAAAGAACTGCAGCTACTTGTTTCTGAGAAGGAAAGGAAAATTTATCATTCTCTAAAGGAACAAGACAGCTTTCCCATTTTCTAATCACTTTTCATCGACATTGATCTGAGGATGGATTAGACGAGCGTGAGCCACATTTATCTTTCAAATTCCCTGCTCTATGCTCTGAATAACTTCATCCTGGTCCTACAGTCATCAATGCCATGGGGAGAGACCATTTGGGTCATGAAACATCCTTCAAGTTGACACCAGAGGCAAGGAAAGCAGCATGGGAGTAACTGGTTCCTGAATTGCTCCTGGGGTTATTCAGGGTGGTAAAAACTGGGCGTTAAAAAATGAAAACTCACTAAAAAAAGAAATAAAAAAAAAAGAAAACACAAAAAACAAACACAGGGAGGTACAGCTGGAGCAGCCTGAGAGGTTCAAGGGTTTTGGCTGAAGTGGGGAATCAAAGCTGTGCCTCAGAGCAGACTCTTGGGCTGTTCCTGAGGAAAAGAATTGCTCTGGGATGCAGGAGCTCGGGATGAAGCCAGCCTGGACCCCTGGAGGCAGCACAGGGAAGTGTGGAGGGCCAGGGAGGGGACTCTGCCCCTCAAATCTGGTCAGACCCCACCTGGAATGTTCTGTCCAGTTCTGGGGTCCCAGAACAGGAAGGATGTGAAGCACCAGGATGATCAGAGGGATGGAGCAGCTCTGCTGTGAGGAAAGGCTGAGGAAATTGGGATTGTCCAGCCTGGAGAAGAGAAGGCTCCAGGGAGAGCTCAGACCCCCTTCCAGTGCCTAAAGAGGCTCCAGGAGAGCTGGTGAGGGACTGGGGACAAGGGATGGAGGGACAGGACACAGGGAATGGCTTCCCACTGCCAGAGGGCAGGAACAGATGGGATATTGGGAAGAAGTTCTTCCCTGTGAGGATGGGGATGCCCTGGAATAGAAATGTCAGAGAAGCTGTGGCTGCTCTATCCCTGGCAGTGTCCAAGGCCAGGTTGGATGAGGCTTGGATCACCCTGGGATGGTGGAAGGTGTCCCTGCCCGTGGCAGGGGGATGAAATGAGATCATTTTTGAGGTCCCTTCCACCCCAAACCATTCTGTGATTTTTGTGATGATTCTCTGAAGACCCAGGGTAGGAACCCACCACCTTTCCATACCCACCACATCCAGAGTCCCACAGGTGACTCTGCAGAGTGCCAGGAGCAGCTTTAGCAGAAGGAGGTGTGGATTATCTCAATGCACTTTTCCTCTGTCTTTGTCAGAGATTTGGGTTTTTTTCTGGCACTGCATCCTGAACACCTTTTATCCCAAGTCCTCTCCCTCGACCTTAAAGGTTTTCAGCTAAAATGAAAGTCAGGGCTGAGTGAGGGAGACTCCCAAAGCCACCAGGATGATGAACACCTCCTGTCTGGAGCTGGTTTTACCCCAGCTCTGAGTGTGGCTGCTCCCTCCTTTCCCATCCTTTTTTTTTCCTCCACAATCCTGGCACCAGGCAGGATCTGATCAACATTTCCCTCCTTCCCAGAATCTCCTGGGCTGTGTCAGGCTGGAGTGATGGCTCTGTCCCTTTCAGAGCAGTTCCTGGTGCTTTCAGCCCCTGTCTGGGATCAGTCCTGGCTGTCTCAGAGGCACCAGGCTCTGGGCCAGCCTTTCCCAGCCAGATTACACATCCCTCTCTCCAGGTTTTTTTATTTCTTTTCTATGCACAGCTCAGTTTTCCCTACTGTCTGCAAGGATTGCTAAGACCCCACAGTGGAGCTGGAGGGAAATGCCAGGGTTGGAGCATGAGCCCAGTGCCTGTTTCTCTGTGCTGCTCAAGTGGCCAAGACCCCATAAAAACTTTTTTCCATATGGAGGGAAAGAAAAGGGGAGCTGTTCCCAGGAGCCTGCTACCAATTCCCAGGGTGCCCTGTGCCAAGAGGAGATTTTCTTTTGTCCCCCAGCATCCTTCCCAGAGCTCTGCCAGGCTGATTAACCTGCTCAGAGATCCCAGACCGAGTCCTCCCCTGAGCCAGAGCTTCCCTCACAGCATCACCAGGGAACCTGATCCTTTCCTGAGAAATGGAGAGCTAAAAACAAGTCTCCCTTCCTCATTTTCTCATTTCCCAGAGCTCTTTTTCATCTTCTAGCTGTGAATAAGCACCTTTGGAGTCACTAAGCCCACCACAGTCACAGGGAGATATCACACTGATAAGGAGGATGGAAATCACCATGTGAGGTCAGACCCAAGGGCAGTTTCTGCCTCCTCTCCATGGCACAGTAGAAAGGAGCTTGGAAAAATTAAAAGGACCAGCCTGTGGTGGTGCATCTTCAAAAAGATCCCCAAAACTCCAGGAATTTGTGCTCAGAGACCCCTTGATGCAGAGTGGTGTCACTGCACTGGATAGCCCCGAATGGATGCTGGTTTTGTGAGTGTTTCCATGTATTTTCATGAGTCTGGAAGCTTTCAGGATGGACAGAAAGCTGTGGAAGGGTGGCCTGGAGGTTGGCTGGGCACTGTAGGATGGCTCAGCTCCCAGGGTTCTCTCTTTGTTGGAAGGGATTATCCCAGTCCCACCATCAGTGGTCCATCCCTGTCATCCACAAGCCTCTCAGAGCTTCCCACACATCTTCTACATCCACCCATCTTTTAAGGGCTAAAGGGAGTTTGTAATCTTTCCTCCCACAGGACATTCTCTATAACTTTATCCATGCCTGGAAACCAGCCACATTTATCATTTTCCTTTTATCCTTCTATCAGGAAGCCGAAGGAGTGCCCAGAATATTCAAGATGCAGGTGCAGAATGGAGCTGTGCACTGTCATGATAATATTTCCTGTTTCATCCCTTCTTCCTTTCTTAATTCTTCTCTTCTCAACAACTCACAACATTTAATGCCTGGGGTTTCAGTAATTATTGTCACCCTTAGCTGGTGCTCCCAAGTGACAGGGCTGATCAGAGTCCACTGCTGTAGATGTGAGCTCATCATTTTTATTTTTATTTTTTTTTCCTCCCCTGAATTTGTGTTCCCTGCCTGTATTTGCAGCTCCTCATGCTCACTAGCCCATGACAGGGAGGGCTCTGAGGTTTGCTGGTCACGTTCAGGGTGCATGATCAGATCTGGGAGCATCCTCCCAGCATGAAGGAGAGGCTGAAGGTCAGGAGAGTGGCAGATGGAGAGAGATTTTTAAAACAGGCATTGGCTGCACACTGAACCTGATGCTGAAGGTGGCCATAAATAATGCCATCAAAAAAGGGCTCGTGTTTGAGGGGAAAAAACGAATTATTCATTAACTTCCTGCATAAGATCACTTGTGATGCCCTCTAATACAGCTGTGGACATCAGCAGCTTTGAAAACTTGTGGCATTACAGCAGTGGTGGGAGAAAAAAATATATTTATCATTGAAAACAATTCTGTCTTGGCCAAGGTTGTTTTCCTTTACCTTTGGGGAAACGTTATTTCATTCCAATTTTTGCTCTATTTGTGCTTTTTTTGTCTGTGTTCCTTCCTGCTGTATCTTTTCAAACAGACTGATGGTCTCCAAAAAAACACTGTAGGTGGAAATTTCCCTTCAGGAAACTTCCAGCTTGTCTCATTAAGACACACACAAGAGTTAAATATGTTCCACTTTTTAGTTTACAGTGGTTCTAAAATAAGTTCCAAAGAGGATAATGGAATAAATCCTGAATTTTATCACTTTTTCTGTCATATTAGTATTAATCACTGTCGTGTTATATCATGGAATAAAGTAAGAATCACACCAGCAGCATAAGGAAAGCTCAGTATTGTCGAGTTTAATGAAAACCTCAGCTGCAGATTTCAAGAAAATGAGAATTGAGTGTTTTACATTATCTTGAGCAATACCTTTACATAACCTGAATTAAAAACAAAACAAAACAACAATTTTCTTTAAAAGGACTTACTTTTCTCCCTTTGAATGGAAACAATTTCAGAATGCTTTCACTTCCCCTTGAGATGTTTACCGGGTTTGTACATTCCCCATCCAGAGCCTCCCTCCTGGGAGCTGGGAGCTGCAGCACCAACTCCAAGCACATCTTATTTTTCTATTAAAGTTTGGACAGGCAGAATTCCTGCCTTGGGTGATCCAGTGAAAGCTGCCCCTGCAGGGATAATCCCCCAGCAGCTTTCCTGTCAGCACTGCAGCGTGAGCTGGGACAAACAGCACCTGACAAGAACATCTCAGGGAAGGACAAACTGAGGCTGCTGGGTGAGCCTGCAGGAGATGGGGATTGAGGTTTCCTGCAGAAATCTCAGCAGCACCCTGGAGTCACCCACAGCCTCTGGGTGGCTTCACCTCCCCTCAGTCACTTTATTTTGGTGACAGCATCGAGCTGTGACAC